>NC_138660.1:13391009-13991009 GCF_964273445.1 Streptopelia decaocto | reverse complement strand
TACCCTGTTTTCAAAGCTATCCCAGACCCTGGTCCTAGCAGTCATTCAAACCTGGATGGTAATGTGCCAAAAATATCAGGAGAGCTGACCACAAGTGGCATGTTCTGAAGGGTGAATTGTTTTTGTCAAATCATACTGAACCAAGTCATTAGTTTCTCCACATATACTACTGAAGCCTAAAAAGAAAATCATAACCACAGTCATACAGGGTTTCAAAATAGCAGCTGAGTCTACAGAGGCAGCTAGATCAGAGAGTCTGCAATTAGTTTAGGCATTCACATAAAAGCAGTGAAACAGTCAAGGCGAGGAAGTTCTCGGAGATCAAAAACTGAAACTATAACTATCAGGATGAACTATCTGCCCAAATACTTTTAAAAATTTATTTCAGTATGGCTGAGTAAGTTATTTTTCCTCCCCATATAATTTTATCCTGCACTGCTAAGGATCAGTAAATGACTTGTCTTGTGTCACCAATGTGAAGCTTCAGCCCCAACCTACAAAAAGCATGCAAGCAACTGCTGCTTCAAAAGCATCAACTCACTGCCTACTGGCTGTTGGGAATGCGGAATTAGACCTAGAAATTCATTACTCTCTTGTGGTCACAAAAATACAAACCAAAAAAGTACTAAGTAACCAGGCAATTCCAAAACCTTCAAGTTGTTCTAACTGGGGAAAAATGTATATCTAAATATCTACATATTCATATATATATACACATGTCACTAGTTGTAATTTTACACATGACTATTTGGTACCATTTGGACAATAATAGGTTAAGTACAAAGAAGCCCTTCTCCTTCCTGATATAAGCAGCAACAATAGCCTCTTCAGCTGTCTTTTTTGACATAGAATCAGTCATGTTTTTTCATCTCCTCTTGTACAGGGAGTTCTCCATTCCTCCGATGATCCTGGCTGGACATCCCAGTTTGGATCCACCTCTTTTGATCACGAGTAATTAGAATTGCTCACAACATACTCAGAGTGGTCTCTTGGGTGCCTGAACATGCACATCAGTACTCATCCTTTGGGAGCACTTTGTTGGATGCACATTTCATTTTTCCATGGCCATGTCACACTGATGGCTCCATACTCTTCCTGTGCAATCAATGCACCCAGACCCTCTCTCTCTGTGACCTTCCAGCTGTGAGTCTCCGGAAGAGATGCTTTGATTCCCAGGTGCCCAGCCCTGGCGTTTGTTTTATTGATTCTGTTACTTTGGTCTCCAAGGCTGTCCAGCTCTTTCTTTATGATATAAAATAACTGTCTTTATGATCCCTCCTAAGTTTTGGCCATCAATAGATTTCATCAGCATAATCCCATTATTCATGCCAAAGTCATTAATAAAAAACACGAAGCAAAAGTAATTGTCTCCAAGCTAATCCTTGAGGAAATAAGAAGTCATCTCCATCCAGTCTTTTTTCATAACTATTCATTGTTGACATATTTTAAACAGATCCTTATGTGCTGTATACATTTTCTACCACTCACCATCATAACTAATAATTTGCCATTATTTCTCCCAGGCCCTAACTACTAGCTTCCCAGTATTAGATTTAAATTGCAAAGACTCCAGAGAATAGTAAAGTATAAAGTATTTTAAATTTCTCTGTAAATTCCTGTATCGAAACTATTAACTCTCTTGTTCAACCCATGGGAGATTATTTTTCTCTTTTCCCTCATGCACAAATAGATATAGATTCCAGTTGCAGTGAGACTTTAAAGGAAAAGAATAGAAATAGAACTTCCAAGAATATTTAAAATATACATCACTGAGCAGAAGGACACCACCTTAGCAAGGACCTCAAAGACATCAAAGTGACCTAGCTAAATAATATCCACCCTCCAACAGGCTCAGATTTGACTTTTTATTATTTTTCCTTGTGAACAGAGAGCTTCCCAGTAGCCAGGAATTAGTCTGTTTAAAACAAATCCCAGTAAAACCAGAATCTCAGGATACTCCTACCTATTCACAGAAGTCTGTACACACCTCTAAAATCCTTCCTCGTAACCAGAGGTCTGGAGGTTTTGTGGAAAAGATCTTAATCTCATTCTGAACAAATAGGGCAGCATACTAAAGCAGACAACAACAGCAAATTGAGAAAGCTAAAGATGTTAGTGTGCATCCAAAGTCAGCATGCAATCAGCCAGACTTTCAGCTAATACAAACCAGTGTTAACCTCATTAACTACTTTGGTTCAGAATCATCTTCTAGACTTGCAGGGCACTCACAGCACGTGACTTCCCCCATCACATTTTTCACAAGGCAAATCTCAGCCTCACTAGTCTCCTTCTCCCACAACCCCTCATTTTATCCTGTTACCCACACAGCTGGGCTTCATTATTGCACCCTCTGCAACCCTGCGGAAGCACATCCTGTACAAAGCTCAGCTCTCCTTCTGCTTCCCTCCTCATGCTAGAGAAGCTTGAAAGCACCACCTAATGGCACAAGTAGCATCCTGAATATAAACTTTTTAAATAGTTTCCAGAGTACCTTAAGGAGATACAGATTTTACTGGCCACTTTCCATAGAACATAAGGTACAAAAATAGGAAATATTATTTTATCCTACATGAAGGACAAGACACTGCCCTTTACCAAGTCATATTTATACAAAGGCATATCCTTCTATATTGTATGTCAGAGTTCACTGACATCCTCAATTTCCAAAATGGCTTAAATATGAAGTTCATTAGTGCAGTGACCACAATTCTGTATCTGCATTTCGAAGTGAACCAAATGAACTGTATTAGAGATAAGTAAACAAGCACATTTCTCCTGTTAACTGCATCTGAAAAAAACCCCATGTGCTGCACAAGATTTTTCAAGGGTCAACTGTGGACTGTCTTATACTGTTAGTACTTACTAAACCGAAATTGGAACAACTGGAAGCTGTCTGATTTCTTTCTTTATCCAGAGTTTACCCCTTGGCTACTGTAATGTTCCCAGCTACTTTCAAGAGTACAAATGAAATGAAAAACTGTGATTTCATTCACAACAGTTTGGAGTGGATTTTGGCAGGATACCAGATTGCTGTGGTCAGCCTCTGACTCTGAAGTAAACTATCTGCTATTTTATTCAATCCTGAGCAGAATGAATAAACACCCTTCTCGCTGCTGTTCTCGCCATAGGAAGCCAGAACAGGAGTTAGTGGTCTGTGTAGGCCTATTTACACCTTTAAATTTTAGTATCTGAATGTGTAGACAAGTGGCACATCATGACTAACAGAACTGACGTTGCTCCAGAACCATCCAATATTTTTATCTTTGTAGAAAAACATATGCAAGATGAACTGATGATACTCTATCACTAGCAGTAATGAGAATTCTACCTTCTGATCTAGAATGTTTCTTCTATGCAAAAATCATTATATTAAAAGATTTACCCACATTTCACAGTAGATCAGTAGCAGATCTAGAAACACAATGCAGTATCCCAGCCCTGTCCCAAAGCTCTATTCACTCAACTGACATAAAGCATATGTCATATAATGACTTTGATCAAAACAATAGCATAACTAGACATAATCTTTGCACCTTCCAGGTCTTTCAGATGAAAACCTATAGATATTGTCAATGCTGTTCTTCTGGTCCCTACTCCTGGATCTGGCTTTATTAAAACAAGCAAACAAAGGGGATTGGACTAGATGATCTTTTGAGGTCCCTTCCAATCCCTAACATTCTGTGATTCTGTGAAAAAAAAAAAAAAAGAACACCAACCAATAAACAACAACAACCACCGGCTTCCTCCGTGAAAGCGAATATGTTTAAAGTAGATCTCTAGCACTCCACAGGAACGTGAGGTGCCTACATGCACTAGAGATTGGAAATGTAAGTGTAAATAAAAATGGCAACAGAGTAAGAGAGACAAAAGAGAACGTTTGCTTTTTCTTTAAGTGCATCAACATTAAAAGTAAGAGTGTTGGAACAATTTTATCATGTACACCAACTTTCTTCCATGTAGATTTTACAGCTCCCAACAGACTATAAACTTTTATATGCTGAATGCATGACAGCCAAGTATTCAGATGTCACAGGGCCTCCACAGACACAAAGGAACAGTGTTACTCCTCTTGAAAAAGTATTCAACTATGAATTCAAACATTAATGTACCTGTACTACCTTTAATGTCAGTTATTGTTAACTGTTGAGATACTGATGCTGTCTCTAGCTAGGGAGGTGGTTTTTTAAATTTATTTTTAAATTTAAATCTTATATATCTTTTATTCTGATCCCTATTTAAATTTTTGTTTGATTTTGTTATCATATCTGTCTCTGACAAGTGGCTACCAGATGAGGTTTTTATAATGAAAACAAATTTACCTACTTTGAAATAAACTGGTACTGAGGCTGTTACCACAGGATCTACCAAAAAAGTGCACCTGTAAATCCTCATAGCTTATTACCTACATTGCAGCTCCTCTATACAGCTTTACTTGACTTACAGCTGCTTTTTTTTTTTTTTTTAATTAACCATGTCACGGGTTTCCCTAATGAAGATCTGTTTTATGGAAGATTCGGTCCTTTTTGGAACCACGAGGTTTTCACTAAGACCATATCCAAAGCAGTTTGAAGTTTAACCAGAGCTTTGGAGTTTATAGTCAAAGAGGTGTCTATTCGTTTCAGCCATACTAACTATATAATTAGTGTCATACTTGCTTTGTTTGTATTTTTCTCTTATTCTGATTGCACAGAGGAAATTCTAATCATAACCAAATTAACAGAGAAACAATTGGGGCCTGGGATCATCCACAAACAATCAGCAGTGAAGGAATATAACATACTTTTACAATTTGTTTTGACTTTTCTATATGATTTTGTGTTATGCTGTGCATATGCACTGAACCACAATACTATTCAGCATACTAAGAACTGCTTAAATATCCTGGATTTAGAAGTGCTTGCTGTGTTTATGTTTAAACCAGATAACACAGATGGTTTCCCCCTCCACAACTGTGTAATAAATCTAAATTGTAAATCCCCATTTATTTTGACTGTCTTGACAAGACCCCTTTGAAATTATCATGTATTTCATTTAAAGGATTTTTTAAATTTTCCCATGTTAAAGGGAATCTCCTGGGAAGGAAAAAAAGGGCACTTTAAAAACAAAGAAGTTCCATTAATAGAAAAATATTTTAAAATGGTAAAAATGGAGCAGATTCAGAACTTACTATTTTTGATCTACAAATTAAGCATGAGGGTTTGGTGGGGATTTTTGTTGGTTTTTGTTGCTTGTGTTGTAACTGAGGAATGAGATGCCATTGAATATTGTGGCCTCTTTTCATTTCAGCTATACCAGTTCAACTGATGGTACGACTATCAAGTGGCTTAGCGGGTAGAGGACTGGAACGAGGAAAACCCATGCTCTGCTTTCATTTCTGGCACTGTCACTCCATATCTCACTTTCTCTAAAATTCACTGGCATTATATGAGGAACAACATTCTACATTTTGTCTGTTCAACCTTCACAATAAAGAACAGATATACAAAGGGGAACAAGTTATTCAAAGCATAGCAAGTCAAATTATTAAGACAAAGCCCTCAGCTCCAGTCAGGGAGTATCAGATATCCATACAAGGCATTTGCCAGTCAGGTGTGCTAAAAAAAATACAGCATAATTAGATGCAGATCAGGATTGCTATTTAAATAAAACTAAGATAAATAATACAATAGATAAACATAAAACCGTTAAGAAAGTATAAAAATACACAGGCATAAGGTTGAAAATATGAAATTCCTAAAGCATTCACCAGAAGCATATTTCTGTCACTCTGCAATTGCTCTCACCTGCAGAGTGATCAGACACCCCGTAACACCCCCACACCTCTTACTTGTTTGCAGAGCTCAAAGAACTTTTCAAAAGCAGGGAAATTATGACCAGATTCTACTTACAGATGGGGCGGCCAAAGAGCAAAAATGAATGTTCATGTAACAAGCCACTAGAATAACTAGGTATTAGACTGTAGCTATCAGGCCACTAAAAGTCTCAGTTTAAATGTTCACAAAAAATCCGTGCATTACAGCAGCCAAGGGATGCTTGGTCTTTATGCTTGTCCTTCCATGCTCCTTACTGCACCTACAGCCTAAGTGTATTTCTCCATGGCAGCTTCACTTAAAACAAACATGAACTGAAAACGAGAAAGTGAGAAGGGTGCTACAAAGAGGACAGGCAGGCCAGAAAGGATGTCAAGGCCACCATGAAGAGCAGCTTGGCCAAAGATGGAAAAAAAAACCACTCTTCTGAGAAGTCTTGCAAGGAAGTAATTCTTACACAGTCACGTCAGTACCTCATACCAACTTTGGAACACACTACCCAACCTCGATCAAACTTGACAAAGGATTGTAGGTCTCAGACAAGTTTTTACAGCAAATGCCAAGGGGCACCACGCAGCCACATGCTGCTCCTAAAACCACTTCTATTTTGTGCAGCAGCCAAGAATCAGGGCTTTCCATGGACTTCCCAACCAGTCAAGAGGAGCAGCAAGCTTGAGAGAACATTGGCACGTCAGTCTTCACACGCACACCTCTGGTCTGTCTGCCTGTCCTTTAGGCAGGAGAAATGTGGTACCAAATGTGATAACGTAAGGAAGCCAAGCTTCATTAGTTTTACTACTCAGAAACTACCTATATACAGAAGGGAATCCACAAAGGGGAAACAACTGACGTAGACATTTTTATTGTTCATATTGATAAAGAACATGGTGACTAGTGGTAAACATTTCCTTTAAAGTATTTACGCAATTCAGAGAAGCCTCATACAACCTTGAAAATGAGTATTGCATTACAAAGTGTCCCAAGAATAACTTAATGAAATCTAGAGCAGAAAATTGACCAGATATACATACAGGCTCAATGTCTACATAAGCATACCCACCTGCCACCCTTCACATTTTCATGTTGCCAGGAACCAGCAACACTGCTAGCAATGCTGATATTTTTCCATATCACATTTTTCCCCTCATGAATTGATGCTTATAATTTCCCTCTAAGTAACCTTTAAAGGAAGAAAAAGAAAACAAAACAAAAACGAACAAACAAAAACCCACAAAAACAAACAAACAAACGGCGAAGTACCTGATCTATTAAGTTGCCAGTTTTCTAAACTTATAGAGGAACAAAACATAATTTTTGCCTTTAATATTAAATAAAACAAACTTTTAGTCCATTACAATGGTGTACTTGGGAGTCCAACCATCCCCTTACATCATTGCATCTGATTAAATACAACCTGATTTGAACAAATATGAGGGTTGGAACAGATTAAAATTAGCAAAACATACTAAAAGCTCTGTGGAAATGAATTGGAAGTTGCATAGCCAAGAAGCAAGCAGAAATCAGACCAAAAAAAGAGACAGAATTACTCCAGTGATGAGTTTAAAAGAAATTGTCATATTTGCTAAATGACAGAAGTTAAGAGAGCATCCACATAGATATTACAGTCTCCTAATTTTTCACTCCTAAAATTACAAACATGCACTTGCCATTATTAGTAAGGATACTGATGTTTTTCAGCATAAAAACCAAAGTTTCATTAGATTTCACTGAAAAAAATTAATAACAAAAAACAGTAGCTCTCAAACACTGAAGCAATCTCACTGAATTCAAGTAAGGAACTAAGTAATTAACTCTTTAGGTTTCTCCAGATCAAGGGAGCCTTTCCATCACTTCAAAGGAAGACAGATTTAACTTTCACAGACAGAGTTTAGGTGGAGATTGGGCACTAAAATCCCCTAATACACACAAATGAGACGTGTCTTTTGTGTTTATACCAAACATGTTCCATAGAAACCACTCAGTGATTGCAAACTGTAGCACTAAGTAAATCTGGACACACACACAGAGAAAACCAAAACCTAAAAAAACCCACCATTTTTTCATAGGAAATGAAACTAAATCATTAATTTGGTTCTAGTTTGGTAAACTACATCCAACAATAATTTTTTAAAATATCATATGTCAAAACAGTTCATTAGCTCATTGGCCAACATTTTACTGTGTTAACAAATGGATTCCATTTTGGACATGCTGCCTTTGAAGATAACAATGCCTTTGCAAGTACTAAATCAGCTGTTACCACACAGCTAAGAGAGGATTTTCACCTCACTCTTATTCTGAGCTCAGGGTTCAAGCTGGGTCTCCCATTCTGTAGTTCAAGACTGTCTTGTTTACTGCTCTGGGATATTCCAGGGTTGATCCCCTTTTCCATGAAAATAGATCATATAAATGACACAAAATTTATAGAAATTGCCTGGAGAAAAACAAAACAAACAAACAAAAAAACAGTTTAGCTGAAAAAATACCACTGATCGCACAAAGCCAACATTAACTTCTTACAAAAAAGAAATACTGTCTACCCTTATTTAGAAAGCATAGCTCACCAAGAATGCCTTTTCTAAATAACTAAGAGTAAGAGATCTCTTGGGCTGAGAAGGAAAACACATTATTTCAAAGTTGCCCGGGTCAGTGGAATATGGTTTTGGAAAGATGTCAACAGTGTAGGAAGAATGAAATCTTTCAGTCCTCTTTACATACTTTAGTATATTTAACTACAGTAGGCTAAACTTGCAATGCAAAAAACTTGTCGGGCGTTCTCTTTCCGAGCCTTTTCTATTGGTTGTCTTTTTATTTTTTTTTTTTAAATGTTTATGTCCCTCCCTGCAAGTGACTCAATTCCACTATAAAAATTAGGTGTTGTTTCACAGACAAAGGATCCTAGTCAAAATAACTTCAAAACCTCCTGGAAGAAGCACTTAAAGAGGCCCTAAGTGATTCAGTGCCAAACTTCCTCCTATTTCCATGCTCAAGGGGGAGATGGCTGGACACACCAGGTTACAACTGTGTGACACTCCTCCACAAGAACCCCATCCTGAAGACCCTTATAGGATTATTGTGCATTGCTCCATCAGTTTGCAAATCACTCTCTTCTTAAATGGGAGACTGGGGGCAGGTGGCATAGAAATCCATAAAATAACCACGTGCTGAATAATTGTTTTTCTGTTAGCTGATGAACTCCTGCAACACTTCCATGGAGACTTCTTAGTTTATTTTATAGATCTGTCACTAAAAGCAAAACATCCACAAACAGATTTAGGTTGGTAACACAAGACAGTAAAGCACAAAGCCCAAGAGAACCAGATGCAATTTCATCTTTAAAACATTTCAGTTAACTTTATGGATTTTAGAATTTACTACTTGATTTTACTGCACAGCAACAAGGATTACGTGTCAAGGAAGAACTGTTCCGTTGAAGTCTTAATATATCTTTTGGTACCATTTCTACATAGTCTTTGGTTTAGAAGAGTTTAATAAAAAGGCAGATCATTATATGGAAATATGTATCACAGCAAGTAACTCTAACGATTCTGAACTGAGAAAGTCAAAGACATGTATGTTTAAAGGCCTCTCCACACTTAAATCCATTTAAAACTTTTGTAGAAACTACCTTAGTACATGCAAACAACCCTTAAAAGGTCTCCTGGCCAGTAAATTATGTTGGCTGTACACTACTGAGTACAGACAACTGTACCATAGGACTGCAGAACAGAGTGCACGTCCTTGCCCTCTCTGTATCTGTCTCATCTTTCCAAAGCTGGTATATAACTTTCACATATGTAAACCACTTCACCTTCCAAATAAGCATACAGCTAGGGCTTTCCTTTGGCAACATGGATTTTGGCCAATGTAATGTTTACAGAACTGAGCATTTGAAAAGTTTTATTACTGAGTATATTCCCAGGAAGAAGGGAAACTTTAAACCATGCCTTATGCCAGAGTAGCAGTGAAGCTAAAACACCTGCCTCTGCTTCCCGACTTTTATTAGGCTGGCCTTATAAATCCAGGCCAAAGAACAGATAAGGGAGATTGGACCTATTATTTCAACATGTTTGTTAGCAACAACTTTCATAATTATTTTTTTCTAGAACATCCATCAACTAAGAAAATCATTGGCAGCTTGCGGATGTACGCATATGTAGGAGAAAACCGTTTAATGGATCATGAAATGGAGAGCACACAGTTCACAGAGACAAGAATTGGAATTTGCAGATCTACACAGAAATCCCCCCCACTCACACTGCTGACTGATAGCTGCAATACCCACAGCCTCCCTGCTCTCCTCACAAAGCATCAGACTGCACATTCCCTGCCTTCAGACCTGACACAAAATGAAAGGTGTCAGACATGAGGAATTAGGAAAAGAGAAGGTGTTTTTCTTTTTTTCCACAAAACAGCATGTGCAAAAAGTGACTAAAGCCATTTTTCATGCAGAAAGCTCATGTTCCTTCTCCAAGGCATAGGGTCTCTAATACAGAAGTTCACTAAAATATATCTTGTTTTAAAAAAAAACAGGAATGAAAAAACATTCCTTCACAATTCAGTGCACAGTTCTAACTAAAGTCTTGTGAGATTTTCCTGTTTCAGGCAGGTAACCATTACAGAAAACAGCAACACACCAAAAGGCAGCGATGTTGCAAACATCCTAAAAGAGTAACAGGAAACAAACATCCATCTTGGTCTGTACTGGAAAATGCTCAAGAACAACCTACAGCTTCAGCTCTGCAATAATTCATTTAGTACTTCTGTCAACAAGACCAAATTCTTGGTCCTATTGAAGTCAGTGACATAACTTCCATGTCACTGCTCTGCACAAAGCTCTGTGACCCCAGTTTAGCCTGGGGATATTTATTTGAAAAAAGGTTTGAATGTTTCAAATGTACCTATTATCAATCAATAGGACATATCTATATTTCTCCTAAATGCAACATTTGGTATTAACCACATAAAATAAGAATAATTTACCCCTTATATCCATTCAGGAGCTAAATGGTTTGTCCTGGAAACACCAGCCTTATCGTGTTCTGGGGTAGAGAAGAAAGCCTTAAAATATTAGGTTCTGAATTGAATTTAGACACTTTCTGAAATAAAATCTTGCCTCCTTTACTGAATTTAGTGACCAATCCAGATACTTCTCTTGAAAGCTATTTTTCTCCTGCCCCAGACAGAGATAACAAGCGTCCTGAATCATCCATTCATGTCTTCATTTTTCACACATTTAAACTTAAATCTTGTAAGAGTTTAGCACTGACGCCAAGGGGAAATGACCATACAAGTCTGACTGTCAAAGAAAAAACATCACTTTAACTTTACAGCTTTTTCTGAGACCAAAGTCTCCTTCAGAGGCTTTGATAAAGGTCACAGGTTTCATTTAGAAATAGAAGATGTTTTAAATATAAACTCTTAATTAAATGAGTGTGTTTCCCTTAATAATGCAGGAAAAAAAAAAAACAACTATCAGATTGTCTTCAGTGTATGAATTAACATATATTGTACAATGAATAAAAATTAGCTATTGTTTTAGGATCCTGATGGCAACTAAGAAAGAGAGATCAGAGGTTGGGGCAGGAAGAAGTATTTTGCTTTACAATAGAAGCACAACAATAAATGAATTCCTTAGCCTAATTAAAATGTCAAGCAACACTACAGCTCAAATAAATAATATCACTGAAAACAAGAGTCTAGAATTTGGAGGGGATTAACCATTTTGTGATGCGATTAATGCATTACATGCATAAGGTGGCATCACCAGCCACAGTGTGGATTCCATGCTCCTGTCAGCTGGGAAGGACTGAAGTATCCCAGTTAGAATGGACCATTCATAAGTTCTGTAAATTGACTAAACTTCTGCATCTTTCAAATAACAAGAAAGATTGCATGCCTAAAGGCTTTCTTTCACCCTTCACAACTTGCATCTGTTATGCCACTGTTCTGCACAGTTACACAGCACAAACACAGAATTTTACTATTTTCCATAGGTGGGTAGCAGCTGTACCACGTTTAAGGTACCTACAATAGAACAAGAAATCCAAAGAATTTTAATTTCTTGCCCTGTTCCTAATAACATATATGCCTCGTACCTCTTTTAAAAGCAGTGTCGGCAGACAGCTTACATTATTCTTTCAATGCCACTGGTCCCATGGCTCTAAATCTTTATCTGCATCACTACGCCCAAATATATTACTCACATATAATACTTATGGGAAAGGAAAAAGCCACAACCTCTTCCATCAGGAAGTTGTTCATCACTGGATTTTATCCAAGGGGAATGTTAATGATGACCCAGAAAAGTGCTTAACCATTTTTCATAAACATAAAAGGCATCTCCTGTTAAGGATATGTTTCTGGTTCACTGTGGGAAAAACACAAAGAGGTGACATATTAACCTTGGCTTGTTTGTATGAACTCTTATCTTCAAATGGGGACAAAAGAGCTCCAAAATTATTCTACCTGACAGCTGAGGAACTGTTCCCACTTGTCCACTCAATACAAAAGTAAGATTTAAACCAATTAGGAGGACTGAACCAGGTTCCTGTGCATATATTCTACTGCACAAACATACTCCACACAGCTGCACTATGAGAAACTGTGGTGAAGAGCACACAAGCACATTCTCTGCAGTCCCTCTGCCTTCTCCAGGACCTACAGTTCACCTTGGTTAGGAGTGCCTGAGGTCACATCTCTATTCCCTTCAGCATCCTAATGGGTACAGGCATTGGCCTCTGCCTTCCCCTCCATAACCTTCCTGAGGATGCCTAACATTTTGTTGGCTTTTTTTGGCAGCTGCACACTGATATGGTGATTTCATGGAACTGTAAACAATAGCTCAAAGACCTCTTTCCTGAGTTTTAACTGCCAGCTCTGAGCCCAAGATCATGCAGGTGTGTTCCCTCCACAATGCATTACCTGCAGCGCTTACACTGAAGCTTATCCACTGCCTTTTTGTCCACTCACAGAGTTTTGGATGGTTCCTCCCTATGTGCTCTAAGAGTCAATGAACTCAAAGCAGTGTTGTTGTAACACAGACACATTCAGGAATATCTAGTAACTGAATGGCAAAAATGGATAAAGTCAAGTCCAATGGGTTGTTCTGTTGAAAAATGAGAATTGTGTTCAGAATGATAACAGGCATTTATTTGGATTTTATTATTCAGATTGGCAAACTAGGAATTTAAATAAAATACAGTTATTACTTTCATGTAGTAAGTGACTAAGACTTGCAGTCAAAGGAATAAATTAGATTTGTTATGTCTAGAAGACACAGAAACCATAAAAACCAGTTATTTATTTCCTTCTATGAAATTTCAGGAGTGACATGATGGCATTAGCCTGGAGAGGGACAGACAAGCCATCTGTTACTATTATACTCTTTATTTGGCTAGTCTTGGGAGAACTACAGTTCCCTTTTGCAACATCCATGGTGTTCTGTTAAAAAAGTTACCATCAGCTCCAGGGCTGCTTATGCAGCCAGTACCTACTTATGCAGCCAGTACCTACTTATGCAGCCAGTACCTACAGGTACCTTAATCGCAATGTCCTGACTTTGGCCACACTTCTGCTGCACCACTAAAAGCAGCTTGGGCAGCTGTTCACACACAGCACAACTAAGACCAAGTAGAGTCAAACACAGATCCCATGATGTAGCTCTCCAGAAGCAAAGAGTCAAGCATGAAGAATGTGACCTATGGTGTGTAAGATCTGGCAGCATTTTATATCTTCATCTCTGTGGCACCTATGCAGTTGGAAAGGTAGAGCTGGAGCCACCTCACCTGTGCCAGGAGTCAGCAGAGCTGCAGGGACATCTTGATGCCCCAAGGTCGGGGTCCTCTTGTTTGCTATTCTCTTTGAACAGCAAGCCTGCTCTCATATCAACCATGCTGAAGCACAGAGCAGTACCACAGAAGACACTCAATATCAAGATTCTTCAAACAACTTAAAAAATTTGGAGATCTCTTGGTCTCCCTCTAGCACTTTCCTTTTGGTATCCGTCTCTGATTAACAGGAAGCTGCTCTTTGAGTCATTTGTAATAAAAAGTGGACCAAAACAAAATCTCCCCCTTTGCCATCCTGGATGAATTAATTTTGCTCAACTTCAGAGCAATCAGCAATTTTATGGGTGTTAAATGAAGTTAAGTCCTTATTTACCAATGGAGCTGTTCACACAAATGAAGACAGATTACACAATAAAAATGTCAAAAGTTATAATCCTAAATAATGTCCAATTACCGTTAGGTTTTACTCTTTGAGACCTATTCTGCAGAATGTTGGATACTGTTGTATTAAAATATATTTTAAATGTTTCAATTTATGAAATGTTACTGATAGTGTCTCCTGTATTTCAGAACTGAATTATTTAGAAACTCATTAAATAAATCAGATAAATCAGATTCTAGCACAGCATGTAGTAGAATGGACTCCAGTCACTGGTATTTATGATGCTTTGTAATTGAAAGCAAACATGCCCTTCCCAATTATTTTTATGAGCTGCTTTTATTAATAATTTTGTTCATATAAGTAGTAGCTGTTTATACAAACAGTAGCTGTCAGGTTACATTAAAATGAGCGTATGTATACCTGTGGAAGGTGCATATAACAAGGTTTTATATATATCTATAAGCATATAAATATATATATACACACAATGCACCTAAACTTTTGGATTAACCGCTTTTTTCCACAGGTCGTCATGAGGTATGAATCTTTATTAATTCACTATTTAGTCTGTATAGCATAAAGCCAGTTTATCAGCATTCTCGAACATAACAAGTTAGTTTATTATTAATGTAAATCATTCACTCTGTGAGCTGCTGTGCACGTCTCCTTTCCCTGCAAATGAGAATATGATTAGACACAGCCCCATGCAGTACTTTGGAGGCGAGAACAAACGTGTGAAGTGTGAAATATACATAACAGAACATGGATCTCATGTTCCTAACAGCTGTTTGGCAGTACAATGTGTGTATGTGACAGTAATGACAACCTACTGCCCTCAGAGGTAATAAGACTCATCTAGATGAGCACAGAAGATGCGTCATGGTTCCAGGGGGCCCCAGGACAGACAACTTGCTGCACAAGACACATCACTTTGGGTTACCGGAAACCAGGGAGGAGACAGTCCTACAAGGGACAGTGATTTCCCCACCCAGGTGGGAAAGCAGTATTGATTTATTGTATCACTACCAGAGTGGCATGGATAATGGTTAAAGCCGATGTAATAATATATTATTCCTTTAGACATAGGTCTAAAGCCCTGCTCTAGTCTCCTTTAGAGCAACAGCATATTTAATCCTACTTTAGTGAGTAAATAAATAAAAAAATTACAAATATAGCTTTTTTCTTTTACCAACAAGAAGCTGCTGTCATTGGTGACGAGGGAATAGGACAACGCAACAAAGTTGGGATGACTATATCAGAGGAACCTCTGAGAGATTCTAGTGGAGCACGAGAGAACAAGACATCCACATAAAATCTACTGCCAGAAAGCCCAAAAGACACACCCAACATAGAAGGTGAGCAAGTATCAAGAAAGCTTTATTCATAGTTTCTATTATTCCTTCTCTCTGGTGAGCACTTTGTGAAAACAATCCAGGTCACAAAAATTTACAAACACCATAAAGACCTATTAATCCACAGAAGTAATAAAACTCATTTGGGAGGAACCATGTTCTCCTCCAGGCAGACTTAGCATTTATTCCTGTTGTGTGGAAACCAACACCTCAGGTGGCAGGACAGACACAGTTGCCCAGTCCATCCCACAAGAAGGTCACATCCTAATATGCAACAGGGAAGGTGCTGCCTTGCTCAGCTCAGGTATGGACCTCACTGGCACTGCTCAGGGAAGGAGCAGTGTCTCATCCTCAAGGAATCCTTACCTCAGGTACCCCCAAGTCCCTTGTCTTGTGAGGGCAGATACGATGCAGAAGGCACCAACGATGGAGTGCAAGACGCGATACTCACCAAATGCATCTGATTCATGTTGCCTAACAAAATCATCGGGGAGCTACACAGCTCCTCAAATACAGAGCAGTTGATTACAGCTCTGAATCATCACCTATTCTTTAATTTAAAATACTTTATAGCTTGAAGGAAAGAATCAATAATAACGGGGGTTGGTTTAGAAATTTAAAAAGCCATTTTGTCCTCTGTAACTTAAGGGAGGGTATTTGTCAGGTCACAAGTTATTACTTTCTGTTTTCAAGCACAGGGAACAAAAACCAAGTGCAGACTAATACACATTTGTGCCCAGATAAACAACCTGGAAGTCTCTGGAGGGCCAGCATGGCCAAAATATTTTTGTTATTAGCCACACGTACATGCTGAATTTCTTGTTAAGTCAGTATTTGATTACACACAGGCCAGTCCCATAGTCCTCACTCATATCAACAGTCAGCTAAAAACTATATTATTCTAACAGTAAAAATATAATGAATTCTTCAATAGTAACAGAACCTACATATAATATGCAGAAAAAACAACTGTTCATTTAACTAAATAGCAGACAAAAGTAATTCTTATGTTTCTTAGAGCTGTGCTCTCTTTCTACTTTCCAAGAACTGTTGTCGGGACACAATATGATGGTTGTTGACACCTTGCTGGTGTTTTGGTCTGATAAAAGTAAATTTGGGATACTGTAAATCTAGATAGTATTCAGTCATTTCTGATTTTCGTGAGAAGTCAGAATAGTTGATAAGAATTATGCTTTGAAAATTTGGACATTCTGTTCTTTATTTAGTAATCTTCTGCTTTATTCTTCACTAATAATCTGCCAGTCAGCCATTGTATTTCAGGAGGCCTAAATGGATTCTTAAGAAAGGAAAATGATATTGACATTTAGTGATGATAGGAGAAGTGAGTTCTCTTCAGTACATGCTCTTGAGGGTGTGCATAGAAAGGACAGATTCAGAGAATTCTGAAAGGTTAAGAGTTTTACAAGTTGGGGTTTTTTTAAAGTAGATATAAACTTATAAACCATTTGACCAGAATACAATGTGATTCACTTTGGTGTCCAGTGCCATATTTTAACCATTTACAAAGCTAATGTCTTGTAAAATTAGTATTTATGAACACTACTTAGATATGCATTAAGTGTCATATTCAGACCATTTATACTTCAGGGCAACTGTCCTTCAGTCAATGCAGCAAAATGTGCATAGACTAATAAAAACAACCAAAAGATTATTTAGCACACAGGATGTGGCTAGATGCAGTCAGGCAGGCACTTGTTATTCTGGTAGAAACTCACACAACACATTGTGATTTTCTGAAATCTAATTCCTGAAAGCAAACATGGCCAAAGGAAACCACATGTGTTTCAGCTCAGGATCTTCTCCATGTAGGACAGTAAACACCACACAGTGCTTGCCTACAATACAACAATATTTCACCATGCAAATGAAAATATTGGGAAGCAGATGGAAAAATAACACCAAAGTACCACACAGTGAAGAATGAAATGTAGATAAATTCTCTTTAATGTATTTTTCTGTGATTCCTGGATAGAAGATAATCTAATTCCCTAAATAAAAGTGATGAAAGGGACAAAGGGACATGTGAAGCTGGCACAGAGTTCTGCTTCCATCTATGCTACACAACTCTCTCAGAAACTGTTTCCTGCAGCCACCTTGACACTAAGCAGAACAGCAAATTCCACCTTGAATTCTGAGGCATGTATGGCTGTCCAAGCCATGTTAGCTCAGGTGAAGCCAAGACTCATAATGGTCAGATTTTGCTTTGTTTATTTTTAAACCAGACAAGTTAAAGGTCTGCTGGCAGGCAGACTCTTGTCTCTCTAGAATGAGACTGCCTTGCTGCTGAAGGCAGTAAACCACAGTAAATGTTAATGAGACAAGCTAGGACAGAGATAAATAACCAGAGCAGTCACCCAACATATTCTGCAGCTGAAGAGCAGAAGGGGATCGAGAGAGAGGCAGGGAGCTTAAATGAAAATACTGGAGGTAACTGCAAGGAGGAAGAACCCAGGTGACCTGGAGTGAAGGCTTCAGTTTACAATGCAGCACATAGCTGTTTGCTAACACAACATACTGAGCCCTATGTTTTAAAAACACTTGTGTTTAATTTGCAGCAAAACCTTAATTAAAAAAAAAAAGATAAATCATCAGATAAGAATGATTAATCACAGCAGTTACAAAAATGACAGAATTAAACAAGTACATATGTATGCATCCAAAGTTAACACCCATGTATGGTAGACTAACATGCTAACACAAAATAACCGTAATAGAATGACAAGACAAGATGTTCTCTGTGCAAAGGACTGCAGAGCAACCTAATATTGAGTAATTCCATATGGAACAAATTTTCAGGAGAATGTTGTGAAAGGTGCATCTTCCAAAAATTCATCCCATAAGTGAGAAGTACTTTTGCCTACCACTGATTACATCATTCCATCAGGACCAGAAGATTTAGCAATAGTCTGTGACGTGCCACCTTCCACAGAAGTGATTCAGTTTAACAGTGCATCCAAATCCACATTCTGCAGAGAGAGAATACTTTGTAAGGAATTGTAAGGAATCACACTCATTCCGTTACTGAGGTTGAATATTAATTTTCTGAGGCTGAAGAACAAAAGACAGCAAATACTGTTTATGTATTTCTCATCTTTAGCCAAACTCTCATTTATCAATATTAATCCCTTTGAATTTGCTACTATTTCTCAAAGTGGAACCAGTACCACTGAATCTCTTATTTGGCCCTTGACTCTTGCTGATGCTGCTATTGTCTGATACTGTGGCTGTGACCACTGCGTACATTAACACAGTAAAAGAACAGAGTGAAAGAATAATACAACATATGTTTTGACAAAACAGTTGTGAATAAGAGGAATCTGCTACTTATTATATATACAATAAACACCATAATTAACACCAGATACGTGTGTGTCCTTTACCCATTTTAATTAGCAAACTGAGAAATATGCAGGACGTCAGAAAAAGGACAGACACTGATGGGGAGTTTTCTTATCACTTACTGTAAAAAAAACAGATGTACACTTTGCCACATTTTAGAATTTTTTCACATGCAAACCAAGACATGGCAAGACTGTACTTCAACCTGCCTCAACTGTATCTGTTCAAAGCATTAAGTAAAACAGATGCATATTTTGTCGATATTGAGATAGGATATGAAGTTCACTTTGACCAAACTGATCACAGGGCAACTTGGGAAAAGTTTTCATTAAACACCCCACATTTTCAACATTTCAGATTTTCCCAAAGGACAAACTAGTTATTGGTTTTGTGCTTTCACCACTCTGGTAAATTCAAATAGAAAAACATCTTGTTTCTCCCTTTTCTCTGTGATCTCATATCTTGATCACTTAATTTCACAGTTATAACAAAAAGCGACAAGAGAAATGCCAGACCTTGTGCTTCATTTTGTTCACAGGCCATTTATGTACATGCTTTGGAAAAGATGGCCATGTGGGCATCTGCAGTTCTGTTTTCAGTTTTTACAGTCCTCACTGATGAGCAATGTTAGATAAAAAGCTGCTCACTCAATGTCAACTGTGTGCCAGCAATGGAGAAAGCACTTGAAGGTGTTAGACAAGTGACATTTCTCTTTATTAGTGTCATTGAAGGGGTCTTTTTACATTACCTAATCTGAAGCTTCAATTTTGGGAGAAATAGTTAAAGCCAGTACCATCAGTCTCTTATCATTCATTTAGAGTCATTAACAGCATACAGACTTTACAATAAGCAATGAAAAATAAGACTTAAATGATGTCTCAATAGCCCTTCTCTATTAACATTTAGCAGTGTTGAGAAAAGAGCATCATTCCTCTATTAGCCCCATGAAGACTCCAAGGGTTGATGGCCTTCCAGATGGCTGACTCTTGTCTAGCACTGCTAGTAAGTTTGAATTTTTAGATAAAAGCCTTGAAATTTTACTTTAGAACACAAGAAAAGCAATCCCACTTCGCATCTTTTTGTGAGTGCAAACAAGTGTGTAACAATAAGTAATTAATTGCTTCATTTCAAGTCAAGGTTAGCTACTCTCTGTGTGGAACTAACACTGCCTACTTAGGAGGCAGCAATGAGGTAAGGTCCTTAAGCAGAACATTAGTTATCCTACAGCTTGCTACCGCATGGCTCCCAACCCCCAAAGAGTACAAGAGCCAAACATCTCCAAAGAGCCAAAAGACATACCCAAACCTGACATCAAAGTTAGAAAGAAATCCCTTCCCTTTAAACCCTTATTTAGTTTTTGCAGCTTTTCCTCCTCAGAGGCTTTCAGTAATAATCTGAACTTGTACATATCACTCATCTTACATGGACTTAAAATGTTGCTGGTCTAGTTAAAGGAAACTGCAGTTTTCTAATAACATTGCATCCTTTAAGAATGCTTGGAAAGAAAATGAAAAGGATAATAAATTAAAATAAAGCTAAAATATCTGTGATCTCATATACATACTCAGCTATCCAGATCCTATTCAGTCCAAGCTTCACCGTGTATAGAAGGGTTAAAGAAAGTACATATTCTGACAAAGAGAGATCTCCAGCCACTCAGAGGCAAAGACTAATTAAGGATGGCATCTCTTTCACAGATGAGCCAAATTAAATTATTTAAAAAAAAAAATAATAATCACAATGTCTATTTCTTCACTAATAGAAAAACATATGACCTATATTCTCTGGGAGAAGCTGTATTTAAGAAGTAAATATATGTGCGCACCATAATCTCCTTCATTCTTCATTCTTACAAATGGCTACAACATTAACTTTTGTTTCATTTCAGCCTCCCTTGTTTTCCTTCGCTCCCTGCCAGTGTTAGGCACTGTTTTCTCTTTACCAGCACTGAGCTAGGAGGGAGCTCCCCAGGGCAAGGCTGATTACCACGGGTCACTTTGCCTTACTGATGAGGGCAGAGCCCTTTTTCTGCAGTCCTAGAGGTCTTGAGACAACAGGTTGCCACCGAGACATTTCTGGCTGGAGGTTACAAGGACTGTGAACCAAACTTAACAAAGACAAATACAGAGCAGCTAAAATCAAGACCATAATTTCTGCCAGCTTCTTTAATTTCAGTGTTCTCAGCCCAGCATCAGGTACTACATGATCTGCCTCTGTCTGCAATATCCAGACAGCCCAGGTTGCAAGGTCTTCAATATTGGAGCCACATTTATAATCTCCCAGTTTACTAATGAGCCAAAAAACACTATAAACAAACAAATTATCATGCCAAGGAAAAGAGCCCTACCGAACTGGGTTGTATCACCTCTTCCTACTTCAGCCTCTGCCTCCACCTCCAGTGTCAGGCATCTCTCACAGGTGGGGCAGGCAGAGCTAACAGCACTCACAGCACCTCCCTTAACCCCAATTGGGCTGTAGTTTTGTCAAAGCTTGATATTCAAGTCTTTTAAATCATCTACTATCCCCATCAATGACAATCACTGCAAGTGCCTTGAAGCCCTTTTCAAACTGATAAAGTCTTTCCAAGATCAACTTCAAGACCTATGTTAGGGCAAGGGTGCAGAAATCAGCCACACTGACCCTGATTTGGGGAAAGAAGATGGTTATGCCGTTGGGAAAAAAAAAAAAAATCTGCTAACCAACCTGATATAAAATGAATCCAATTCTATATTGCTATATGCTTTAGGGAACTCTTACATTTCTTTTTAACTGGGAACATCCATATTAACCTTGAATAACACTGTATGCTCTGATCTCTCAAAGGCAGATGGGGCTTCTAAAGATAGGAAGAGACTGATTAGAATAACAAAATATACTTAAGCATCAATTTCCACCCTTGTGGGCTCTACAAAAGGCAACTGGCGGAAGCAAGTTACACATCTTAAGCTGCAGGCATCAAAATTAATTATTTTACACCAAAGCATGCCTCAAAAGGGACCACTGTAATTAGGATAATAAGCATTAATGCACATTGTGAATTTTATGTGGGGTTTTTTTTAAAGTTTATAAATCCCTTTTGGACATAATTGTTTTGTTATTGTTGTATGAAATAAAAACACAAATGAGAAATTTAAAATCTTATTAAAATATACGCAGTTAAATACAGACTAAAGTGTATATAATCCTCCCACAATTTCAGACTTTATGGACAGTATCTATCACTCTACATCTTTAACTATATTAATTGCATGGATTTTAAGTACCATTAACATTCATTCAATATTGTTATTCCAGAAAGCTTCCAGCTAGGATTAGGACCTTTTGGAATCAAAATTTAATTTGCAGGGAAGATAATCATAACATTTTAATCTATCTCAATGTATTAAAAAGGAAAGGAAAAAAATCAGTTGATATTGTTTTAAGACACTAGAGACCTGGCCCACAGCTTACAAAAATTAAAACCATTCCCTCCATTGATGGCAGACTGCGGACCAGGCTATAAGTGAGCTGGGGCCGCACTGGGGGTAGTTCACTACGTACTACACATTTATGGCTGCACGGGAGGTGTGAGCTAATGCACCTTTTCATACTCTCACCACCTCATTTGAGGCCCCAAAAAGAGAGAGCAGATGCTGAGGTGGGAGCAGACGGTGCATTGATTGCTTCTTTTAGGATTAGCATTAAAGTGTGTAATGTATAACATTTAACCCCCACCCTCACAAAACACCCTCTGCTCCTGCACCTTTCGATCAGCCACTAGCACACTGCACAACAATAGAAAAGGATTTTGCCGTTAGCTAGAACATTTATAATCATTTGGCTCTGTAGGAACAGCCTAGATTAATCTCACTCCTGTTTTTGAATGTGGTAGTTGCTTTTTAAAGTGCTACAAGGCAACATTACGTTGCTGTTGCCAGATACCGTATTTATAATTACATCTCAGAAACAATTTATAAACCAATTTGTTAAGATATAAAAGTTGTTGCTGGTAACAGGAACATTTTTGAAGGGTAGTTCTGCATATAGTCACTATGAAATTCATGGGACTGTTTCTGAAATTTGGGGTTGTTAACCCCAGGCTCCAAGCAATTTTTTCCAATTAATTATGGTTTTCCTTCCTAATTTTCTCCAAAACTTTCATTGTCACAATATGTGTAATTTCCTCCCTCAGATCATTTCATATCATCACAATTAGCTTTAAAACAGCTATCATTTTCCACTCAGAACTTGCTATGTTTTAGAAGTTAACAAAACAATGTTTTCCTTCTTTCAGATCTGTTATAAGGCCTAATAATTAACATCCGTGAAGTACTCAAATATCTTAGATACAGCCAAAGAAAGAGCTAGAAAATAGTTTTTATCACGGTTTGTGAATTTCTTCAGGAAGAATGAAGGGAAGGAAGTCTTCTACTAATTTCTTTTCCAATATTCCTTTCTAATAGAAACATTATATGGCATAAAATTTGGCAAAAAAGAATCAGTTTTGTTGCTAAGAACTGTGACATGTATTCATTGAAACATCCCCTTGAGAGAGGGGACATGCAGGCTGCAAGCGCTGCCTGAAAGAAGACAGGAAAATTCCACTGAGAATTTAATCTGCCACTTACCATTGCTGAAATAACGGCTGAAAAAAATGATCACACTAACTAATCATGCTGTTAACATGTCTTTCCACATTCGTTTACACGATTCCTATCTGTGAGCTATTGCTGTACCCATCTTGGTTGTTTATACATATTACAGATATGCCCCTCAGGACACAAGGATTTATGTGATGTGAAGCTAAAGGAAACCTTTTTGTTTATATCAGTGGGCTTTGGGTGAGACATCTGAGCCCAGACAAGGACAGAATATGCACCTTAGCTGTCTCAAGCCAGAAACTACCAAGTCCTCATCTACAAAATATAAAAGGAAAACCTCACAAAGGTTAAGTTTCAGGACTAGTATCGTAATCACATAACCTAGGGATGCAAAACCAACTTCAACAAGTTTACATGCTGCAGAACTAGAGTATTTAAATTAACTAACAGAAGTTTAAAAATTTTGTTGTTGTTGTAACGTAAAAAAGACAACAGTGTGTGAAGACCTTCAGAAGACACATTTCATTCCACGTGTACATGAGGGGAAACAGGGAGGGGAAGCAAGCAAAGCACTGGTGATTATATGACACTTATCAACATGAGAGGATACACAGAAGATAAACGTGACTGTGAAAATTTTGCTCAGCAAAACAAGCATGTTTAGATTTGTCCAAAATGAAAGTAGGGGACTGATTGCAGTAGTGTCTGGCTTATGGAAAGTCTCACATCATAAATGCTTTGGATAAATATCTGGTGCCCAAACCCTAACTTGTTCAGGACTTTACAGTAATCATTATATAGCAGACTTGCTTAGAAACAAAGTTTCTATTAACTTTGGTTTACTTTAGAACCTGTTTGTAGCCTACATAAGGCATCCAGACGTACCAGACTAGCTGAGAACTGCAACCCTTGCTCTCATGTCTACCTGAAAGTACATGACTGCCAGTACCACAAGGAGAAAAACAAGCTCTCAAACAGGTGAGAGGCCTAAAAACCAGGAGATGGCAACTCCTGAGCATATGAAAATTATTGATAAATTTTAGGAAGGAGAAGTGACCCTACTATAGTAACAACACTTATATTTCATTCTAAATGGGTGACGATCATCCTCAGCACACACAGTATGTTAGTCATTATAACTTTATATATCTCCTAAATTCAAATGGACAGCACAAACCTACAAACACTGCCCCATAAATGCAAAGCAGAGGTAGCATTGCCATAGGGAAGAAAGATGCTCCTGTATAAAGCATTTTACAACACAAATCATCAGAACAGTGAAACCCCCAGGCATTTACAAAGGAATATAATCAGTCTGTGTAAAATAATATACAATCCAGCTGCCTCTGATAGCAAATTGAACTTCCTACATGAGAAGACCTCAGTCACTTGGTTACCACTGCACAGGTAAGAGGGCAAGCTGCCTAAAAAGGCTGATAAAAATGCATCTTCCTACTGCATTCTCGGGACTCCTGACAAGTTACCAGTTGTTTTCTGGTCATCTCTGTTTTTCAAATGCAGGTCAATTTGCTACCTATCCGAGAAAACTGGCTTTTTCCAATCCTTTTTGGGCTACCTTTTGGAAACACAGCTGCAATTTCTGTACTTAATCTCTAGCTACATTTAAAATTTCCAGGAACATAATGGTTCTAATGCAATTACTTCTAAAAAACAATACAGTAGTAACTTCAATACCTTTAACTCATTTTTAGAAGATCTATCTGGATCACCACACCATCCAAGTGCTTGTGCACCATCAGAATGCTTTTCTTGTATTTGTTGTATTTAAGGAAAGAGTTTCATTACCTTTCTGCAGGTCAGCCCCAAGTCTTAATGACCATATGCCTTCCTGACGGGGTAAGTTTTCCACACACACTATGAGCAGTATCAAACCTTTCTGAAGTTAGATACAAGTTTACATTTCCTCCAGCCACCTACACTTTTTTTTTAATTTAATTTATGTATTCCTCCACTCTAGAATTGGCATTTCATATGTTCACCTCTTACAAAGCCTGTTTCTTTCCAGTTGCTTGACTTCCAAGTCACTGCTTCTCTCTATAACCCAAGTTTTGCAGCTGTATCTCCTCATCATGCAGCTGGAGTTCAGTCCATTTAATCCCCTCATGAGTTGGAGAATTTAACCCTGAAGAGGTCCTTCTGTTCTTCTGTGGCTGACACAGTTACTGCCTTTAACAAATCCTAGTTATGATTGATTTCAACTTATTTTCACTATCAGAATAGGTAGGCGCTCACCAAATTCCTCTCGTTTTCCTTACTTGAGATGTCTCAGTTCTTCGTCCACACTTACCCCATTGGGTTAACATGTAGATAAAACATGATGTATCTCTAATCCAGCCAGCAAATTGGTAAACTGAGGCATCATTAAAATGAATAAATAAAATAATAATTAAAAAAAAAACCACACAACACCAAAAATCCCACCACTAATACTACAAGAACCTCCCACATTCTCCATAAAGCAGCACGTAAAACAGCCAAAACCAAACAAAATTGGTGAGCTCCAGTCAGTAATGACAGGCATCCCAGAGACAACATGGAACAACACAAAATACATCAGGTTATGGTTCACACCTTTCTTCCACAGAGTCATGCCATAAGAAAAAAAGAACATGGAGCATTCATGTCAATAAAGCCTTTGCATTTAAACACATGAGACTTACGCACTGATAGAATTTGAGAGTCTGAACAGGCAGGTATTTTTTCTAGAAATGCTTTGGTTTTCTGATGAGTTCCTTTTCCATGTATACTTTATTCTTGATACATTTTACTGCTTTTTTAATAAAATAACATTTTAAATAAAATCCTGTTGCTATTTGTTTCTGCCAATTTTGTTCTACTAAATTCAGTTTTGCCTGCAGCGGCATTTCAATTCTGACTTACAACTTTCACTAGTAAGGCCAATTGAATCTCAAGATATCACTTTCATTTAATCTAAACAGAATTAAGAGCTTCCCTCAAAGCACATCGGTTTCTTCTAAGCTGTATTTTAGGTGATACAGGCATGTAAAAATAAAAACCAAAACAAAACCACAACACCAAACCAAAATAACTACAACAACAAAAAAAAAAAAACAAACAAAAAAACCCAAACAAAAACCCAAGTTACAGATCAGAAAATATTCAATGTCATTCAAATACATTTGCAAGCAGGGGTCTTTTAACAAAAGTCTCCCAAGAAAGGTTCAAAATTAATCTTGGGAGATACCAGGGACAGACTACTGTAAGCAATAATGAAATCTCAGCAGCATAAAATTGAAAAATGGCCAAGCAGAGAAATAATAATAATAATAATAATAATAATAATAATAATAATAATAATAATAATAATAATAATAATAATAATTTCTGATTTGCAGAGCCTCCTAATCAGGACTGCCTGTTCTGCCTCTATGAATAAAAAGGTATCCTAAGCTCTTACAAGGAGTTCCTGTTATCAACATTCTATTGTGCTTAGCTGAACTCATTTTTACTATGAGTTTCCCCACTACTAACAAGCTATAGATACATGTCACTAAAAACAGGAAGAAAAACACTAAATAGTACCTCAGTTCTCTTATTTTACTCACATTATCTCTGTCATCTGTCCTTAGCAGAGAGACCCTGTCCCCAAGAAGGCTCATTGCCATTCATCTGAAAAAAAAATAAGCCAGTTTCTTTTCATTTACCCTTATTTAATACATCTGGGAACCATTCAAAGACACCTGACAATGGTATTTGGGTTCCAATTTTCAACCTGATCAGCCCTATATTACATTTTGGAATTAATTTACTCTATTTTCTCAGCAGATGATGAACACTTCAAAAAGTCATGTTAGAAACATGGGCCTTAATGCTCCTTTAAGATATCGGGGTACTATAAAAATAAAAGAAAACCAAGAGACTTTTTTTCAATTGAGAATGCATGGAAACAGGCAAAATATCTGTTGGTGAATTTATGTTCTTCCTTCTCTTTCATTTCCTGATTATTGTAGGCTTTACTCCGACACTAATGCTTTTTTGAAATAGCTCTTCACAACAAAAAAAAACAACCCAATGTTTTTACTTTCCTCAGAGCACACAAGCAGAAGGGATCCCAAAACAATGTGCAGAGGCAGACAAGTTCTGTAAGACCTCCCTCAGTGAAGAAGGGGTCAGAGGTGCGAGGGCAGCAAAATCATGAGGAAGAAAAAGTAGACAAGCACATTTAACAGAAGACGAGAGGAAAAGGCAACAAAAGAGATGGACGCGATCACTGCTAAAGGGTGGAATATCCTTCACAAATACCAGGCAGGAAGCTGGTTGCTGAAGGCTTCCTTTCGAGATAACTATGGACAAAAGTTTGAGGAAAGCACGGCCAGCTCCTGCTTTGCCTCAGAGCAGGCTGCCCAAGAGCAACATTGTCCTAATGCCCAGAGGGTGACCTCTGTGAGAATCCGGGGTTACTGACCACTCCTGTCTCATCCCTGCTTCAGGCACAGCCCAAAGCACACAGGAGCAATGTGCCAAGTGTCTTTTCCCAGCTATGAAAATCTCTCCTGGGCTGCTATTGGTAGTCTGGTAGAGAGAAGCAGATTCACACCTGGCGAACAACAGGTGACACAACTGGTACAGTCTGGCCCAACATTTTCTTAGTTTGAAACCCACTGTATGCATACTATTCAGTATGGCAAGAAGCATTCGTGCTCTCATATCTGTGACTTTCTTAAATTCTGGATTCTCATAAGCATCAAAGCTTGCAGGGAAAGTGAGACCTGCCAAATGTGTCAGATAGCTCTTGTCTGGCCAGCTTCTACACATGCAGTTCTGGAGAGTTCATTACAGCTGTAACTTCTAGGTAAGTAAAATCTCATCTTCCCACTACTAGGTTCTTCCAGTTCACTCCAAATTGGATCTGGCCTACAGAAATAAATAGGCAAACTAGAAAAGAAAATACAGTTCTGTGAGAGAATGGCATGTTTTGGCTCTAAAACAAAACAAAACAAATTAAAAACAAAAACCAAACAAAGCCCAACAACAAAAACAAACGAACCAACAACAAAAAAATCAAAACAAAACAAAACAAAACAAAACAAAAAAAAAAAACACAAAACCAGAACAAAATATACTTTGCCAATTTCATATTGCTCAGATATCAGGCAAATTACCAAGAATGTTGCTGATTCTGTGAATTGATAAAGAGTTATTATATCACATAGCTACACTTTCCTCTATGAATTATCTTTATTTTGGCATAATGTAATTAAACCAGAACAGACATTGTTTGCAGTCATCTTGCCCTAATGTTGAAGTAAATCTCCTGTGGTTATAACTCTCTGCTCAAAGTTTAAAACCTGAATACTGTGAAAGAAATAATAGTTCTGGAAAAATATGCAGAATCTCGATGCCTATAAATAGTTTCTTGAAATATGGACAAAGACGTGTACCTGCAACTTCCAAACAGAGGTTTAGACAGTGGTACCAATTCACTAAGATTTGGATGTGCTTATGTTTTAGAGTTACCTGCTGCAATAGGGAGGTTTTAAGCATGTTCTACACCAATTATTCAGAGCACTATACATTCCTTCAGTGGTACAGCCCTGGCTCCAGCTGGGCTCTGTCAGCTCTTGCTTCAGAAAACAGGTATCCAAATCCTTGCAAACTGGTCAGGAAAACATGCTCTGGGCTGAATATAAACTGGGAATGATAGAAACACATTCTGTTTCCCAGACTATTCTGAAAATTGACCTTAATAATTAAATGTGTTCATAAATACAACCTCACTGCCTGATTGCCTGTAGGAAGCACATATATTTCATCCAGTACATTTCTAAAAGGATTTATATGTCTTTGTGCTAATATTTTGATTTTAGCAACATTTCAACATGTTGACATCATCCATTAGATGTTTTCAATATCTAATGGTTGCTGTCACTGCATAACACAGACTGATCCTGACCCTTTATGCGTGGTTCAGAGCAGAAAATTAAGAACATTAATCATTAGGACCAGAATTATCCTTCTAAGCATAGTAGTCCAAGCTTCTGCTATATAGGACAACCACATCAAAAACACAGATCAGTACTTTGGAGGAAAAAAAAAAAATATTTATAACACACAGTATATTTTTTTAACACATGCTTACATAAGCTTACAGAGAATATAGGTAAGTATATATAGACATGTTTATATGTCTATACATTTGTGGTTTTTTGTAGGTACACAAAGAAAGGCTTTAGAGAACTGTCATTCACCTTCTGCAATTCACATTTTCTAAAGATCAAAGCATTCTAAATGTTGCTACTATTTGGTGTTAAAAACTTAACAATATAAACCTCTTCAGTAAAAACACTTCAAAGAAAAAAAGCCTGATAACCATGCTATGATCCTCTGGTGGTTTGTTTCCTCATCCTCATATTTACGTAGCTCACTGTTAATAAGCTAAGCCAGCCCAGTGCAATAAACCAAACATCACAGTAAACAACCTAAAATCATCTAAATTATGAACAAACTAACCTGTTCCTACCGTTCATTAAGGTTGCCTAGGAACTAGTTCTACTCTTTTGAAAAACAGTCAATGTCTGGATAAACAAGCGAGCCCCAAAACGTGCAGGGAAAACAGAAAACATCTGCAAGCTCTGACACCGGCGTGTCAGCGGCACACCCTGGCCTGGCCAGGCTGGCTGAGAGCGCTGAGGTGATAACTTACAAACAGGGATGACGGAAATTGCAGGTTGATCTAGATTTACAGGTTTTGGAGAAATAAATTTGTAAACACCAATATAACATACTGAGAAGCTGGCTTTTGTATTGCAAAAACTGATACAGCAAAGGTACTTTTTAAGGTATTCACAGGAGTCAAGAAAGTATAAGACTTTCAAAAAAGATATTATTGATCCAAAGTGATTATTCAAAGTTCCTAACTTTATGCTACAGTCACATGCTATTTAAACAAATCAAATATTTAACATACACTGGAGCACTAAAAGGTAAATTCTCATTAGTGATCTTTGTACAATGATATAATCACTCTGATCAGATAAGTTGCTTCAATGAAGCAACTATGTGTTTTTTTAATGTAAAAATAGTTCTTAGTTTTCATACTGTTCTAAATAACATAGCATACTATTGTATATTACATTTACCAGAACATGTATAAGATTTTATACTATCACCTTTCAAATCAAGTCAGTCATTCTAGACCAAACTTTCCCATTCACAAGAGAGGCCAGCTATTTGCTCCAGTTCAGGACAAACACACATTTTGAAATGTGGAGAATTTCTGCAAAATGGTAACTCCCATTTTCTAGCCATTTACACTTGTTTGCATTGATTATTAATTGCTTCTGTTTTTGTCTGCCAGGACATTACACTTAGTCCACATATAGCTGTGAGCAATGAAGAGTCAAACTCTTTGGGTCTGCAGGTCATACACACCTTTTCAGTAGCATACTGGGTATTTTGATTGGATTTGGATTGAAGTGACAGATTTGTGAGGAATTGCTACTTCTACAGTAGATCAGGTAGCACTCCGTACTTGGAAACTTACACCCATTTTTGACATTATCAAGCTGAGTGTTGGAATTTAGCTGCTTTTTATGTTACATTATAAAATGTTTGCTCTTATTTATAATAACTTGATTAGGAAGCGCTAATTCTCAGAACATAGTGGTCTGTGGATAGCACTGCTCTGGCGCTCAGACAGTAGCGGGTTTGAATTTTCACTCTGCCATAAACTTCCCAAGCATATCCAGAAAGCTACTGAGTGATTAAGTGGCCCAATTCCCCTGTTAAATGACAATAATGGTACTTTTGCCCTGTCTGTTTCATCCTACAGGAACTGGGCAGGGTTAGGTTGATGACAAATATATGCCTGGAACAACTGGGTGTTCAGCCACAACTACAATAATTATTATACTCAACTGCTCTGATGAGGAGGGAAAAAAGGATGATTTTGTGTAGAGAAGCAAAAGAAGCTGCTTAATAACTCTGTGTTAAAAATACCATCTTTTACTCTCCTGTTGGTTACATGTCTTTTTCAGAAACAGCAAACCCCCCTCCTAATTAGAAAATAGCATTTTCTTCAAGCGACCTGCAGAGAGAGGAAAATCCATATTTTTGTGCTTATGTTTAGATCAAAGAATACGGTAAATAATTTTAAGATGGTCTTATAGCTGTGATTCCTGGTAAATTTACAGAATTCCAGAAGTAAAAACTGACTTCTAAGTCTTTCCACAGTTAGATTGGAGAAGAGATATTTTTCACATAGTAATTATCACTGGTAAGTCTGCACACTCTCCATTAAATTTTAATCAAAATCATTAGGTTCAACAAAAAGTAGAGGCCAGCTCAAACACCAATTCTTGTTTCTCCATTTGTTCCAAATTATAAATGTGTTTTTATGAATACATACTGTATTTAAGTTTACCACAATGATAAGTCGTTTGTTGTTTTGAGAAAAGACATTTTAAAAATTACTAATTACACATTAGTCCAAATCCATTTGTCAGAGATGATTAAGCAATGCAAACAACATCTTGCTTTACCATAACCACAGCCTTTTCCAGAAACTGATAGTTTTATTCTCAGTTAAAAATTAAATGGGATAGTTCTTAGGACCTATAAGAGCCTTAAATCATTAACATGTCAAACCATCCTGTTCTACTGGACAATAAAAGAACCACATATACAGTAGTCACAGATTTTACACCGTAGATGTCTCTATTTCAATATTTAATATGCTCCTTTCAAATTTTAACTCAGTTCTACCCTGAACATAATTTTTATGTGAATCTTGCTTCAGATGAGATGAATTTACTCAAAGAAAGAGTAAATGAAGGGCTACAATGTGTTCCCTGACTAACAGTACTCAATTCAGTTCACACGTAGCATCACATATTGAGAATAAATCACACAGCCTGTCCAAACATACTTCATCACCATCATCCCTGCTTCCAGCTCTAAGGAATTTAAACATAATTCCTTTTACAGGAACACTTTCTTGGCTCAAATTCTGCCTTTGTATCACCTGAAACATGAATGATGCCACTTGCATGGCATTGTGTGGAGATCAGAGCTGAATCTGGAGTCAGTGGTAGAACGGGAGCCAAGCTTCACAGACTTTTGAATCACAATCAGCGTTCACTGTCTTGCACTGAATTTTGTAAGAATATTCTTTTGAATGGCATGATGTGTGTAATATTTTATTTAAAGACGTGTCATTTTAGAAAACACATTTAAAATACGTTTTGCTACCAGTTCCCAGAAAAAACATGGCTGCAATCACACAGAACAGGTGAACATCCCTAGGCCAGATTTAAACGACAAAACCAAGCTAAATGATATATGTGCCTGTGATGAAACACTCTTAAAGAGTAAATCTGTAAGTCTGAGGGGAAAAGGCACATTTCCAAAAGCATATCAACATGTTTGATAAATAAAGGACATCAAATACCTGCCTCCTCACAAACAGAATACTTTTACTCCAGCCTGACATTTCTTAGAGTCACTCAAAAGATGGCTCTTCTTGCCCCTCCCTGCCCCAGTCAGGTGAAAGGCAGCATGACCAGAATAAAAAGTTCATTATCAAGAGTGGTCATCGTTCATTTAAACAAACACCACGTTTTTGACAGGAACAAGAAAGACAAATGAGGAAGGTAAAGAAAAGGAAGGATACACAGGAAGGAAACACATCATGCTGTTAAACCCTCATTCCTGTCTGTTTTAATATTAAACTAAACAATGAGTCCAGCAAACCAGGGTCCATCTTACATCTAGTTTGGACACAGATATTTTGCTCACACAAAAACATATATATCTGCTTTTTGGAACTGCCAGCCCTGCAGCAGCTCCTGTGCCTATGCAGGTGGAAAAGCACACAAGCAACAAATCCAGTCTCCCTGCGCTTTCTCTCCGCATCCTGCACACCTGCCCTGTGCCTGCACCTCAGGGGCAGAGGGCACCGAGTGCAACTCCACCAGCCAAGAGGGCAGCCATGGAAACGAGGTGAGAACGTAGTGAGTGTTCATTGAATCATACTGTATTTCAATGTTGCCGTCTAGGATTTTTCAACCAAAGGAATTTAATATCATGAACCGTTAAGAAAGTCTCCAAAAGAAGTTGTTAAACTAGTGATCTAGAAAAACCCAATCTAGACATAAAAATAAGTACATAATTTCCCGATTTCATGAACGTTAGAAAATGAGGATGTCACACACTTCTCATGCAGTTCTGTTTCCTAAATCCACAGAAGTCAAACAAAAATTCTACTACTTCTCTATCAAAATACAACCAGTTAAACTTTGAAGTGTTGAGAAAATGCTGAGAATTGAAACACTGGCTTCCTTACAGTCTTCATATTTTCCAGCCTCCCCTTTTGCTGTATGCTATCGTGATTATAAGGGATACAATTAAAGCATACAAACAAAGCAAGACTAGAAGTTAAAGCATATATCTTCCTGGAAAGAGATTACGTATCTTAATTATTCAAGGACCTCATCAGAAAAAAATAATTATGTAAATTTCCATAGCTCTAGAAATGCAGATCTTGTGAATATTAGCACCACTGCTTCTCAGAAGTCTGCAAATGACCTACCTTCACTTGTCCCAAAAGACATTTCTCCCTCTCCTGCTCTCTCCTTCTCTCACATACACAAACACATATTATTCTTATTAGAGTGTGCTAGCCTTCACAAAACCTTATGGTCTCCCATGGTCCCACGTAGAAAGAGGATAACAACATTAATATACATTCCTATTCCTACAAGACAAGCTGCTAACTTTGTTCCCACAGCTGAACAAGTTTGGGATCAAGAGGAGGACAATGAGAATTACAATGTTTGCATTTTTCCAAAATTTTATTTCCTTAACATTTTCTGGTAACTTTCAGTTGTAGTAGACGCAAAGGAACACACTCTGACACCACAGTTCATTGACAAAAGAGGACGAAAAAGTCTAAATAATAGAGGTGTTGACTTGGGATCAATTCTGGATCCCCTTTCTCAGCTATGACTCAGAATATGACCGAAATACTCATTATGGCAGAAGGAGAGACTTTTGACAAGAAGTGCTGCTAAAAAAGCATTTGTGAGTTTTCTTATCTTCAGGTAAGTCATCAGCATATCCAAATCACCTTGCTGTCAGGACATGTACAGGTTTCTAGTACAGCCAAAGACCTACCTCTGAATTACTCATTTTCTTCTAAGCAAACGCACAGCTGTATTCTGTGTGCAAAAGTCCAACCTATTTCCTGAAAGAAGCGATACTGGGAAAATGCATCAGAAATCCATACAAAAGAATACAATACACAGAAGCAGCATGCCACAAATCTCACCTGTGATGCCTTCCTCAAGCTGGGCTCTATGTGCCCAGACGCATGAGGATCTATGTGTGGAACATCAGCTTTCAATACAGAAAATATTTTTCTTCTTCTCATTCTTGCAGAAAAACAGTAATGAAAATGTGAAGAAAACACAACCAGAAGGTTCAGATGTGAATCATTCCAAATGCATTACTTACTAAAAATCAGAGGGTTTTAAAGCCAATGTGATTTTGAGGTCCCAATTAAGATTTGTTTTAAGCAATTTATTCTCAGTATAGCACTAGTGATTTTAATAAATATTACTATTAGAAGAGCTATCTATTTGATGTGATAGCAATCAAATTGCCCAGTCCAGACACCTTCTTAATGACAGCTATTTGCTCTAACACAAACGGTAGAATGAAACCTGCTCCCTGAAGCCCTTTCTGCATTATAGACACCTCAATCAATCCTCGTGGGAAGAAGCCTCTTTATTTACAGCAGCTCAATGAAAACACAATTTTAGTCATCAAGTCTATTATTCACTGGATGTTCCTGTAAATCACATTTCTATAGTGAGTACATGTTTCAGTGCTCATCATGTTACAATTCTGTTACCGGGATTCCAGACACAAAACTGCTGGTAATGAGGAGATTTTCCCAAAATTACATGAAATTACATCTTCTCTTTCGTGCACGCCCACCAGAGAAGGACAGAACTCAATAGACAGATGGAGACTCAACTTCAATTTTACATGCACCAATTAAAAAAGAAGTTTATTTTTTCATTTTATTCTAGTTAAAAATACAATTATCATCTACTTTCCCCACCCCTTTCCTGAAGAGAAGGGATGATGGAAGGTAATAAAAGGGTCGTGATTCACACATCCAGAGGCATGTTGTGACTCAAAGTAGCCAGTGTTTGATGCTGGCATTGGGATTTGGCTCAGTATTAGGAGAACTAAAGAACAATAGCAGACAAATCCCTGCAAGCATCACCTTATGGAAGTCTTCTCCCCATCAGCTCCAACCAGCAGGTTTCACCATAGAACAGACTGAGGTAGAATTGCGGAATAACTGCCATATACAACGATACTCAGCATCTTGTAATCAGTCACACATGCACAAAGAATTGTTCAGATAGAATAAATGTTTCCCATATGCAAAGAACCCCATGTAATACAATCAACAACATATATGGGAATAAAAGAGCACACTGCTGTAGGGACTGTAGAGGCCCGACTAGTATGTACTAGCAAGCGGCTTACAGTCCCTATCATGATAAATCTGTGAACATGCACATACTTCGTCACTAGAAGACATCTCAGCATGACCTCTTCAGAGAGGAAGCCAATGACAAACTCCCAAAGTGTGGCAGGAGGGTAGCACACGGCCAGTATAGACTGCTTTGGTCCTGACTGCTGTTCTGATGAAAATGCAGATGATTTTTCTTGACACGAAATAAATAAGATCAGGGCAAGAGATTATGTCACAGGTGAATTAATGCCTCCATGTAACTCACTCATGGCCTAACAGACACAGCCTGGAACAATTAAGTTCACGTAATGTGCCTCAGTTCTGCATTTCTATCTGAACTTCTGATTTAGCTAACAGACTTTCCAAAAACAAATTATAGGCAGACAAGACCTTGCTGATTATAGATGTGCAGATGCTGAAAAGCAATTATTATTCCAGCTAAAGTTGTTATTACTGCAGAATCCAAATGTTTCATCTTCATTTGCCTTCTCCTGTCACTAAGTAGATCCTAATTACTCTTAGCCACAATGAAGTTACACTGCCAACCCTTGAAAGATATTACCATCCTAAATCATTATGTCTTCCTTAAGAAGGCCTTAAAAACACACTAGGTGTATAAAATATTAGAAAGCAATCTGCAGTTGTGAGGTTCCCATTAGGAGCATTAGCTCTGTCCATAACTATGGTCAGATGACTCTAAAATAAAACAACTTTTGAAATCCTGTTCTTGATGAGCATGACAATCTCAGAAATCCTGCATGAAAGGAAAAGAGGAAGGAAAGAGAAGAAAGAGAGAGAGAGAAAGATGGAGAAATAAAGAGAGAAATAGAGAAAGAAAGACCCTGATCCACAAAGTCCTTATTTTTAAGTCAGCCAGCAGCTACATGAAGAGCATACCTGCTAGGACATGTATTGCAGGAGAGTTTAACACGTTTTTCCTTCTGCCCTCTACTCCCAGAGAATAAAGTTTGACAGATTTACTATGGAAATTTTACATATATTGCAAGCTCACTAGTGATGATGTGAACATTTCAGTTGCGCTCACAGGCAACCCGGGGGATTCCTAGAGAAACTGGAAATGTTTATTCGCTTCTTGCGACCCCTACTTCAGAAAGCTGAAGGCAAAAGGAAGGAGAGGGCGTCCCACGCCCACACCTGGCAGCCTGCGCTGCGCTGGCAGTCGCCCCCCCAGCCCCTCCCCGAAGTTACACAGGTCCCTGGCTCTGCGCTGCCATGCCCAACGGCGGGACACACCGTCCTGCCCGTCACCCGCCCTGGGCAGCCCTTCGCTGCCCCTGGAGCCCTGCGGACCCGCCGCCTTCGCACCGGCAGCGGGCGGGGCGGCTCCGGCAGCGGGCGTGCCAGCGGCCGGGGAAGGGGGATGTAGGGAAGGGGGGAAGTAGGAGGGAGACGGGTCAGAGGGGTCTGTCCCCGGAGATGGGTGGAGAGAGACAGCGGGCGAGCTGGGCTGTGCTGCAACGCCCCTGCTATAAATGGAAGGGCCGCGCAGCGGAGCGGGAGGAGCGGTGCGGCCGGGAAAGAAGAGCGCGGGGAGCCCAGCCCAGCCCAGCCGAGCCCGGTGCGGTGCCAGCGCCGTCGGGGCTGAGCCGCCCGCCCCAGCAGGGCTGCGGCCGCTCCGTGCCCCGAGGCCGGCCCTCCGCGGAGCCAGGTAAGGCGCGTCCCTCCGGCTACCGCGGGCGCGGGGCGGACCCTGCGCGCCCGGCCGGCTGCTGTGCCGCTTCTCCCTTAGCCCTCTGGAACACGCTGCCTGGCCCCGGGGCAAGGCCGGCGCTTGTGGTTTGTCCTGCTGAATTCTTACTTTGTTAGATCAAGTTGGCTAAGGAAGGCTCCGTGCCGGACAAAACGCAGGCACAGAAGCCCTGCTCCCTGGCTTGCCCTTCGAAGCGCGCTCGCTAAGCCTACGCCCCGTATTTATTTTGGAGACAGTTAAATGCCCTCCAAACTCCCAGCCACGCCGTGTGCGTGAGCTCTCATGTCCTGTCAGCAGCTGGAAGATAAAGCAAAGGCAGCCTGTGACAGCAGGCACAGCGCTGGGAGCAGAAACACCTCACCAGCGAGGCTCTCCCCAACTGCCTGCAAGCGGCAGCCCAGTTATCCCTAGTCAAGATCAGATGTTAAGCTCATGATGTAAATTAATTTAAAAACAAACAAAAAACCACTAAAAGTGATGCTGATTTTTTTTTTTAGACTTTAAGCAAAGAGGTTACACCCGTTAGCAACTAGTATTGGTTTCATCAAAATTGTGTAGCATACATGCTCCATAAGCAGATATCCCTTTTCTACAGAAAAGAAAAAAAAAAATGGAGTGATCTACAGCCAGAGATTAAATTTTAGTTACTAAAAGTTAAAAATGCTTTATCTTTCCCCCTCCCCCCTCCATCAGCCAGCTCCTAAACTTAGCTTTGACTCTCAAAAATGAAACTGGACTAGGCTTCTTCAACATGTTCAGGTGAAATCCTGTAACGTATTTACTGTCCTTCCACGCTGCATACACTAAAACACTCAAGATACTATCACTTATACACAGGCACACAAGCCCTGTATTTTTCTGAGCAAATCAACTTGCGTATCAGTACCTAGATAAGTAAATCAAATCACAGTGTGTACAAGCAATAAATTTGCAGGATCCAGTTATGCCCATTTCTATATTTCTGCAAACCCCCTGGAATTAATGAGATGTATGGCAGTGACAGCAGGATTCTGTTCAGAGCAGCCAACAGTTCACTGTAAATTTCCATCACTTCTGTAATTTTGATTGTGTTGTATAGCATGGAACAGGCTGCTAAATGGGCCCAGTGAACTTACCAGCCTCAAAAAGGGATGAAGTGGGATTTGGTTTGTGGGGTTTTTTTTGGTGGTGGGTTTTGTGTTAATTTGGGGTTTCTGTTACTGTTTTATTGTGGGGGGTTTTGTTTGGTTGGCTTTGGTTTCTTGTTGGGTTTTGGGGGTTTTCTTTTTTTCGTTTTTTTTCGGGGTAGGGGACTGTTCTTTTCACTTGCATGAAGCCACACCACTAACATGATTAGACTTTTGGCTGAGTAGGAGTGAGCATGGCCTGAAGCAGGTAATTACAATGGTGTTGTAGATAGGCTTTTAGTTCTGTTTTACTGTCAGAGGTATGTTTCACACTCCTGACTTTGGCAGCCCATTTTGCTTGTTGTCACCATAATCTTTTAAATTACAGCATCTTTCAAAAATATGAAGTGCCTACAAGTTAAGCTTTCACTGATGTATTAAGAATTTTTACAATAAGCCTCTCCAGCAGAAACATGGAATTTCTGTACACCTTTCCTCTCTACAGCTTCAGCTACATAGCAGAGAAAAAAATCAGTTATGACTTTAGAGTCTTCCTTATTTCATGTTGCTAAACTGAGAAAGCAAAAGTGGTCCTATTTGATTAAGAGAGGGAAGTCAACATCATTAAATTTGAGTACAGTTGGTTTCATTCTCCCTGCACTCTTGTCAAAGTGTTAGATTGAAATAGTGTTAATTCTTAACCTGGAGGAGAGCAGCAGTGGGCCGGTTTCCCATGGTGTGAGACGTCCTGCCTTCCTGCTCGGAAACAGCACCTTGCTTGGGTTGGGCTGTGCGTGCAAACTGCAGCGGAAGTCTCTGGTTTAAAAGGCAGTAAATACCAGCCTGAAATGTCAGTATCCACAGCACTGTCAAAGTGAGAAGAGTGCTACCTTTGGGTTTAAAATGTCACAGCTCTACAACCTGCTTTTTACAGTCCATTTAGAATAAAAAGATGCCTGAATTGTATTTGCGTTACCTGCTCAATGAATAATATCTTTAACTGTAATTAAATATCTGAAAATGTATCTCATTTCCTTTTGGCTGTTTGTAATTACTATAAAACCAGAAGCTGAAAGTAAATATGGTGATTTATTTACACTTTCTAGAATAATTCTGTTGAAATGTATGGACTGTGTTTGCAGACATATGTCTGCATAGGCAGATGTGTCAGAGTTAATTCCCATTAAAAATTTTCTTTCAGATAATGAGCACTCACTGCATGTTCCTACACTCCTAAGTTTTCTGCACTGTGGTAGTTTTTTCTGTTGTGTTTGTTAAAGGAACACATTTAGGTAGTCCTTTTCTCTGGCACTGCCTATGGTTCCTTACTACAGTTCCGGTAATTAATATGGCAGCCTGAAGTTCCATGAACTGCAAACTTTCATTACGCTGTTCTAGTTAAACTCTTGTTTATGCAAAAGTGTAGTATCAGTTGAAAGTGTTTTAAGCAGTCACAAGTTACTCTGATTTGTTCACTACCTCTCCTTTCTCTCTGAACCTTCTTGAGGTCCAGAAACTACTAGTCTCACCAGGAGTATTAATAATCTCTCCTGTCGCTACTACTGCTCAAATTTTAGGGCACCTAATAACACTGTGAGAAGCATCCATTTGTTTCTGTGTGACTGGCACAAATCTCTGTTCTCCACATGTCAAGTCTCCTTCTCTGCCTTGGTGAGTTCGTAGATCATCACATTCTGTCTTGAGTTTGATAGAGAACGTGGGATATTTATGCATTATTTTAATCAAATACTATGTCTGAACCACATTTCATGGGTAATCTTGTCCTTTTTTAGTTTAATTTAATGGTTATCTTCCAGGAGACACCTCAATAAGAGGAGAAATAGACTAAAATTTAATTTGGATGTGTTATGCCTAAAGCTGAGTTGTGGAAAAGAAGGTTATCAAGATTCATCAGCATATGAATAGATCCACTTGGGCAGATTATTGATATGCCAAAGAAAGTAGCCAAAGTCAGGTGAGGGTAGTGAGCAGCAAAGCAAAACAAACCCCTCACCTATTTGTAACAGGAATACTGGCAGCCCATCGATGTATCCCCTCTGGCACCCAAATGGCCACAAAATTGATCAGAGATGTGGAACAGCTCTGCTGTGAGGACAGGCTGAGAGTTGGGGTTGCTCAGCCTGGAAAAGAGAAGGCTGTGGGGAGACCTTATTGCAGCTGTTCAGCACTTCAAAGGGCCATATAAGAAAGATGGAGACAGACCTTTTAGCAGGGCCTGTTACGATAAGACAAAGGGTAACGGTGTTAAACTACAGGAGGGGAGATTCAGGCTGGACATGAGGAAGAGTTTTTTTACACTGATGGTGATGAAATGCTGTCCCAGGTTGTCCAGAGAGGTGGCGGATGCCCCATCCCTGGAGACATCCCAGGCCAGGCTGGACGAGGCTCTGAGCAAACTGATCTGGGTGAAGACCCCCCTGCTCATTGCAGGGGAGTTGGACCAGATGATTCTACTAACATCAAGAGGAGTCCGAAAGTTTAAACAAAATTTCAACAGTTGTTTCCTTGGGTGTAACTAAGGGACTTTGGCAGTTAAGTGAAACTGCACAGGTTGAGTGAAGAACACTACTTATTTGATGGGTAATAGGATGAGACCTGTGCCAACAAATGACAGAGCAGAGAGGAAAAAGGGAAGTGTAATAAACACTGGCCTCACAGTTAATCTAGATTGAAATGCTAGTTAAAGAGCAATTACACATCAGACCTCTTGCAAATTCTTAGATCCATTGATTTGAAACCATCATTTCTGTCCAGAAAGAGGAGGGTAATCTCAGAATCCATTCAGAGTTGCAAGTCTGGTAAGACTGAAGAGTTTACAGCTGCGAGGTCTAGGTCGGGTACAGCCTGGCCACTACAGCCCAAAGCAGTCTGCTTGTATTGTAGGATCTATTGCACATGTAGCTAAATCTTTAGTCTTTGGGTAATCTTGTTTCAGGTTTTAAGCTTTATCTAGTTTAGTGACGATATTTGCGCCTCATGCTCTCAGCTGAGCAACAATTGCATCAGAAGTGCAGTAGTTCAGATGTTGTATCCTAACGTGTTCCTCTCAAATATTAGTTAACAATTTTGCAGTATTCTTGGATAGCAGTTCTGATTTTTGGACAATTCATCCTAAGGGGGACTATGGTATTTTTAAGAAGTTAGCCTCTGCATTGTTAGGATCAGGTTTGAGAACTTATGTAAGAGAAAAATGCAGAGCATTGCAAAGAAAGTTTTAGAAATCTCATGGAATTCTGAAGAGAAAATGGAAGATGTGGATCATTTTTGAAGAGGGGGAAAGTAGAGAGAAGACTAAGTTTTTAGGTTGCTGTTGCTGAGAATGGAACCCCAACTACTTACCAAGAAATGATGCATACAGGTTCCACTCCAAAATGTTACTGTTTTCCAGATCAATAAGAGAACAGTTCTGGAATTAAAATTTTTTGCAAAGTTAAAATTTTGGCACATATTCACAAGGTGAGTTCAAGTACATCAGAGGGTTTTGAGTAGGTGACAACATGATTTACTCTTAGAGCTTAAAGGTATTGTAGACCTCATGCATGAGGTGCAAACGCTGCAGCCTGCCAAACAGGAAGGCTCCAGCAGAGCTTTCTTATATATATATCTGCTATTGTACAGAAAGTTACTAATCACAATATCATTTTCTGTCTCCTTGTTCTGGCCCTAAAAGCCCTGCAGTGAAAAGCAAGCCAGTAAGCTTTTGTTAACTGCAGTATTTCTTCTAAGTCTCTTTCCATCAACAAATTTGTCTCCTAACATCACTTTCACCAATAGACAGTCATTGTATTCAGAGCACTCATGCCATGTTCTGTACCATCTTCTAAAACTTGTCCTTTGTCAAAAAAAAAAAAAACCAGCAGATGACAAGATGACACAGGTTGTTCTGGAGTGCATTTTGAACATTTTAGGGAATTTCACAAATCTGACAAACAAGGGAACTTATGATACTTCAACATTATTTTTCTACCTAAGCTGTAGCACACAAGTGAAAAGGTGAAAGAAGTTATCTTGATTGTAAGTCCTAACAGCTGTGATTGTTTGAGGCAAAGCACATATGAAATAGAATGGCTGATCTAATCATTTATGGCCCTCACATAAAGAATGGATTACGCTAAAATTACTTTGAGCTTTCAAGTAAATTGCAACTAAGGGTAGGAAAATATCGTGCTCCAAATAGCATGCTGTTAGTATTCTGTGTTGCACCATCATCTGAAAGAACTACAGATTTTGGGCTGTCAGATGTCTTCTACAATTTTCATTCCATTTGTTTTTTGCTTGATAGCAAAACTGTCCAGGTATCCACTATATAACAATGCTAACTAGAATGCTTGGTTACTCTTTGGGGTGTTTATCTCCTTTTATTGTAGTTGAGTAGCATTTCTCTTATAGGCACAGAAAATTGGTAATAACTGAAGATGACCTCACAGCAGGAAAGTGAGATCAAATTGAGAATGCATCAGTGAGTGGCATGATTGAAGACAAGACAAGAAACAGGCTACAGCAAAAGGTAACTGGCATTATCTAAAGAAACTAGTACTGAATTTGGGCAAGGTCAATATTTGGACAGTATTTCACTATTTTAGATGAAAGCTGTAATTAGAGTTATGGACAGAACAAAGAATGATTTAACCAAACACCTAATTTCAGCTAATTCACCTATTCCTTTCTTCTAGGTTATTCAAGTTTTTCAGTTACTGATAGATTGTTGACTAGTGGAATCTAATCATCAGTAGAGGAAGTATAGGAACAGAAAATAAAGCAGTATTCCTAAGTCCTCTCAGTTTTCTGAAAATTGAGAGGGATTCACTGAAAGAGAGTACTGTGCCTCAGCATTTCTAGCTCAGAGGGACCCATGCAAATAGTAAAACATTCCAGAAAACCACTGAACAGCTGTACTTTTGTGTTGGGGGGCTTACGCAAGGGAGAAAAATGTACTAGTTGACTTCCCTAAAAAATGTTCTGTTGGCAGTTATCCTCCATTTAACCCTGCCTTAGCATCAGCACAGCCTTGCCAGACCCTTTGCTTGAAGCAAGCCGCACACAGTGTGCAAAGATGCAGCCCAAGCTTGCTTATTGGGGAACCATGCATGCCCCTCCCAATCCAAGTTTATAGGCTTATGTTGCCCTTTCATCTTTTTATTAATAAAACCCTATTGGTTTTCATATTTTCTCTCCTTTCTCCCCTCATTCTTCTTACTCAAGCCTAAAAGTTTATACAATTTCACTTCCCCCCACGTGCCACGAGGTACATGGAGTGGTGGCAGACCAACTCTTGGCCTCCATTTCTGGCAGTTGCTCAGGATTTTCTCCCTCATCAGGTTCTTCACTTAATGTACAACAATGAGAAAACGAAAGCATGGGACAGGAATTAGCATCTGTTTTCAAAGTGGATCTCTAGTTCTACTGTTAGATTTCTGCCTTTACTGTTTTCTTTTAAGCTTTGTTATTAGCAGCTAACCATAAGACACTTAGTTTTTCTTTTTCTCAAATCAGGTTTTCTTTTCAGATATTTCTTTACCCATGTGCTGCCTAAAAAGCACTTCAAAGGAAAAGGGTGCAAAAATATTTTGCATTTAAATACATTTTATGATGGTGTTCCATGTTCTTAAACATACCGTCGAAAAAAGTCATGTCAGTACAGGACAGCTACACATCCAAGCATTTGCTCAGCTCAGTTGGTAATTTTCCTAGCACTAAAGCAAAGCTCATGTGGCATCTTCTGGAGGGCACAGCGCTACCCTTTCTGGGCATCTGTGCAGTTCTGGTTGCTTGAAAACCAAGACTGAACTTTGAGGATTCACAGGTTCACAGTGTCATAGCTTAGCTCACACTCTGGCCGCAACAGCCTTCATTGTTTTTCCACCTCTGTTGCTGGTCCTCTGTACCCACAAGGAACATCTGAAAGCCAGCAGTGTAAAGAGAGTTCACTAATGATTTTTATTTTTCAAAACAGAGCAATAAATTTTCCTTTGAAAAAAAAAAACGCAACAGGAAACAAGCTGTACAAATTTGGCAGAACATCTATTTTGGTATCATTCTATTAAGTTTGCTGCCCGCTAGACAAAGCACCAAGGATCACAGGTTTTGTTTGTTTGTTTGTTTTTATGGGCGATAATACCTTTCACACTGACATAGGTTAAGGTGTCTGTAATCAACCTTTCATTGTCTTTGATTAACCCATTAGGACCTCACTAGTCCAATTGACTTGTACGAAAATCATAGATACATTGCTTGTCTTGATATTTGGCTACTTGCATTTTCTTCTAGTCTTCATAATGATCTGCCCTTAACAGAAGTTTTGTGCAAGGGAAAACACGATTGGCCTCTATGTTTTCCACGTTATACTTACTAACAGTTACAATGATACTAACTTCCCCTTGGGCTTAGTTGCATTACCATTTTAAAAGGTTATTTTGGTCTGAATAAACTCTTGTACTTTACCAGTTACTCCTACTGTTTTCTTTCCTTTCTGCCTTTGGTTCCCTTTTTCTGACCCTAATGAGGTATTCATTAAGAAGCCTCCATGCTGATCCTTTGCTTTTAATCTTTTAACTTTTCCCTCCAGGCTGTTCCTAACACTCTCATTTAAGGAAGAGAAGGCTTTTCTGAGGCGTATTGCCGTTGTGTGAGATTTTTCCCACTGTACGGATATCTAAATTAATTATGTAAAAGGAAAGTAATCAAGTGTGTCAATCAGACACAGTGAAACAAATCCTATTACGTATTGCTGGATTGTGACACATGGAAGACAAAGCTTGCTCCGAACAAAGGTGTTGAAATCCAACACCGTTTCCTTGCAAGGAAAGCCACAATACACATGCTTTTGCTTCTCCAGTGAGACAGACACTATTTTTTTCAATGTGAAGATAGAAGGAAATTAAAAAAAAGTTCAATGTGAGGTTTGTTTTCCCCAAAGCCATAACAGTTTCACTAGCGGGAAGTTACATGGAAATCACTATCCATGGTATTGGAAACATAGTGATAATCTTCCATGTTAGTTCATTTAGTTAACATTGCAAACTTTAGTGATACTTGTATGTCTGTTCACACAGATATGCTGCATCTGCATGTATGCTTGTTTTTCAGTTAATGATTTCGTTACTCAAAGCAAAAGTTTCTATTGGTCACTTTAACCACATTAGTGATCAGTAAGAGACAGGGATGTGATTTTTTAGAGGGTTTTAAAGAGGAAGTCCTTTTAGATATCAATGTGCAACATGAACTACTCCCAGCCAGCTTGTCTAATTTCCATTAGATTAGAAAGTGGAACACTTCTGTTTGACAGAAATCTCTCAATTTCTGGAGTATAAGGAAAGAATTTTACATGTTTCTTCTCTCTCCCACTTTTTGACAGATCAGTTGCATTGCAGATTAAAAAACAAAACAAAACAACTGTATTGCTCTGCACAGTGCACTTCTAAAGCTTGTTATTCATTAGCTTACACCTGCCTTCTATGTTTGCAGAGGGAGAAAAGTAAAAATAAAAAGCACATCCTGCAGAAGAGACTGCATATTATGCCTGTAGAGCTCTCTCTCATCATGGCTCCACCCTGGTGATGTAGCTTAATGGCAGGAAAATGCCCTTTTGAAGATTAACGTATAGGTAAGGTCTCACATGAGAATGTTTTCATGCATGTCAAAATGTTACTGATTTGCTGCATGTCTTGGAACAAATATATGTATGTAAGCTCTCTTGTAGCACCTTTCTTGCTGTTTTACAAGAAAACTCAGGAAGGTGGTTCCTTGTACTAGAAAAGTAGAAGTAATGTTATCTTGCAGATTTCATTGCTGATCATAGCTCACTTTTAACTAAGGAAAGTTGCATACATAATGTTTGGCTCTGCATCTTCTAGCTTAGCAGAAAAAGAGTAACATGGCTGTGGGAGAGGAAGCAAATGGCACTGTGATCTCTGAATAAACTAATCTACCAGGCCAAAGCAAGGAAGTATCTGTTTGGACTAATCTGAAATTCCACAAAGAAGCCCTATCACCTCCCATCTTTTTAGACAAAATTATCAGCTGTGGGCCCTGCCCTTTCCTCCTGCAAACATCTTTGCCTAGAGGAAGCAACACAAGTCTAATTAAAATCTCGCTTCCGGTAGTTTTGTACTAGGAACACCACTGATTTTGAGTTACATCTTTCATAGTAAAGCTGTAAAACAAAAAAAAAGCCAAAGAATTTGCACCTAGATTCAGAAAAAATCCTTCTCTTAGAGAAGCAGGTGATTTGCTTCATGACACAACAGTTGCAGCTTTGACCTTTCCATTCCATTTTCTATTGTGATCTTTGTCAGTGACAGAAGATTCTGCATATCGTTGTTGGCATGGCATTCATACATTAACCACTTCAGAACATTACCATTTCTAATTCAGATGCACGAAATGCCATTTTCTGCTAAATTATCAGCCACCACTAATATGACCAAGAGTTTAAATTTATGCAAATTTCACCTGTTTTTACCCATAGGCTGGTAAGTGTATATGCAGTATCTGGACTTTCACAGAGCAGATGGTAATAACCCTCTTACAGCCAGCCCTAATCTGGATATACCCTTTTTTTTTTGTGCTTCACTATAATAATACTTATTTTCCATCCGTTAATGACACATGTCATTTTTCTTATTTTAATATTGATGGAATTTGAGAGACATTTTATCCTTTAACACATTTTTTCCTTGCTGGACCAAAAAGCAGAAGAGGCCTGGGTTTTGTGACACACTATGCTTCATTTCAAACACATTACATTGCAGTACAGCTACCCATAATAAACCAAAAAACAAAGCCATCTGCCTTTCTCATTGGCTCATCTCAGTAAAAGCTGGGATGGGGGAGAATCTTCACCAAAGGAAGCAGAGGAATCTGGAGAAGGGAGCTGTGGACCTGTTGCTTCTTCACAGCTGCCCGTGGGAGTAGCAACATGTCCCTGTAGAAAAACAATCTGTGTTGCAGAAATTGCTCTGGCCAACAACTGTGTTAAATGATGCACGTTTCTAATATATTAGGCTTCAAATTAAAATACAACATGTTAGAGTTTTATATGCTGCAAAAACTGTGAGGAAGAGCCAATACATGTCCTCTCATGTCCTGGAATCAGCAATAGAATAAGTCTGTGAGTAAAGAATCCCCATGAGACACTGATGTTTTGTGGGCTCAGTTGTACAAGCCATAGTCTACGTGACCAGTTGTTACTCTCAAGGGCCCAAAACATTATTTAGGTCACAACGGTGGACATCAGATGATGAATCCTGTAATGCAAATAACCACCTCTAAAGAGGCAAAGATTTCATTTGATCACCTAAAAGAAAGATTTATGTAGCACTCCTAAGGTTACTAACCCTTCATTCCTTTCTGCTGTATAAAAATAATGTACATATGGTATGAGTTTTCATGGCATGTTTTAACAAAAGAGGGGCTAACACTTCCTTTTCTACCAACACTGGTGCACCTGATTCATTAAAACCTTTATGTTTGGACTCCTTAGCACAGCCCAGCCTTCTTTCCTTTACCCACCCAAAATATTTGTCTGCATCTTCATTATTGCCCATGCCCTTAATATCACACTGCTTTGAAAAGCCACTATTCACACACCACCAAAACAGCAATAATCTCCATGAGATATTTCCTGCATTTGCCTGATTTCTTCTGTAGTGACCTCAGTAGAAGTTGCATCATCCCCTCCAGTGGGGGAAGGTTTCCAAAAGTGTGGCTGAGTTTCAGGAGCTTTGCGAAGTCTATGTGATAAAAACACATGGTAACTACGTGCTTTTCTAAGTTGGCAAAAGCAATTTCATCTTACAATAGTCTGTGCCTTTTGCAGCAGCACCCTAAAGCACCATCCTTTCAGATATTTTAGGTAACAGAAATGCATCATTTCTGCTACAGGATCTTTGATATTCGTAGACTCCACACTTTCCTATTTTCAAGAAATTTGAAAGATATAAAGCTCAGAGTGGGACAATGTTCTATTGAAAGTCTAGCCCCAGCATTGCTACAAGGCAAGTTTCTTGATGCTTCAGTGAAACTAGAGAAAGAGCAAGTGGCTGAAGCACAGACAAGTCAGCCAGTTTGCTCACAGAATGAGACCATGCCAAGAAGAAAAGAAATCCAGAAAACTTGCTTTTCCTTGAGCACTGGAGATTATCTCATTTTGATAATCACACTGACACATTTTACAGTAGTTTTGACTTTCCAAGTGGGCATAAAAAAACTAAAGATCCTCAGAGTTCTGTAAAGGGTGTTTACATTCAAGTACTGTTTCTTCTTGTCAGAGCCAGTTCTGACCTCAGCAATTCTCGGCACAATTGGGACCTCCAAGTTGCATCTAGAGCTGAAACTATTGTCTTTATGAATTCAGATATTAGTAAAACCCAGCAAAGCAACAAGCTAATTGCCTAGATGACTCTGTGCTGCTCAGAACATCATCTCTTGCAGTATAAGAGAAAGACTCTGTGTTGCATTTAGAGCAGTTTGTGGAAGTAGCCTTGACTCCCCCAAAAAGGCCACTCCCAGGTGACAGCTACATTCTGCTGGACGAGTGAAACCATTAACTAATACCGACAAGATCTGGACAGTGAAACTAAGAAATCTTTACGCGTTGGATGCACAACAACATTCACTCCAGCAAGAAATAAGAATGACCAGAGACCGATGATACTCAAAACAGCATGGAAAATGTCGTGCAAGCCTTTACTAAGCTTGACAACACAGTAATACAGCACAGTATTTCCCCTACGAGCTAGGAAAGAAGAACAGTTGTTATTGCTATTTTCGTATACTTACATAGGCACCCACAATCTTCAGTGAAGAAGACCACATAACCTTAAATACAGATTGATAGGTGTATGAAATATTCAGTAGGTCAAATTGCAATCTTATATATGATCTCAAAGGAGGTAAGATACCTCACACGGTGTATCTGGTCTCTGTTCTGTCAGAAGAGGGCATGATAAGGGCTTTCAGCAGTGCTTTTTATTTCAGATAGTTTTTTTTTTCTTTCTTGCCTCTCCACAGCCACTTTAATATCAGGCTGAAATATAGACCTAGATCAAGCATAGAATTAATGTAAATTCCCTTACTCAGGTTGAAGGAATTCACAGTAGAAGCTTATGGTCCATTCTCATGGAAATAATGTTGCCAATAGAAATTTTAGGTGTGTGGTTAAGTATCCAGGTAGGATGTGCACTGCTGTGTAATGAAAAAAATACTTTAATAAAACTTCTTATTCCATGGAACTGAGCTATCAGAATAGAAACTTAAAATTCATCAAGTTATTTCACTCGCACTTAAACCTAAATTTGATTTCTGTCTTTTATTAAAAATGATCACATGGGGCACACTATATTTTATATAGGCAATTCCATCTGCAATAAAGGAAATGTGTTAATCCATTCATTTACTATCACTCAGAGAAAGTAACTGTGCAGCATGTAACCTTTCACAGTTCAAACTAATCTCACTTTTATTCGTTCTGGGACTTGATGGCTTAATTCCTGTTAACTGTTGACTCATTTGGGTACTTTTAACTACCCTAAAGCTACTCTATAACCAGGCATCAAACCTGAAGTTACAAATGTGCAGTAAGCTGTATATTAATAATAAAACTGTACTTCATGTTGTGTTGCCTTCTTTTCATGTCAATGCTGAAAACCCTAGAAATTCTGGTCCTACCTTGATCTGAAATAGATTTGTTTTTCTTTCCCAGTATCTAATGTGCAGTAAGTGGCATTGTGAGCTATATGAAGAGATGACATGTCCCTGAGAAGCAGGCTTCACATTAGCCTGCTGATTATTGATCATTTTTATTTCCTAGGAGGGCACCATTCTTCCTTTTTGGTAAAGCCAATGGCCAAAACAGAGGTGCAAAAATGCGTGCTGGATTGATAGTGATAGCTAATGTACTCAAAGTCTTAATATGTCTAAATGTCTTCAGCCTCTTTTAGAAAAAGAGGCAATTCTTTACCCTGTGGTATAAACAAGAAGAGTGACTGCCTCCTGCTATAACACTTTTCGTATTTAAAAACTAATTCAGCTATAGGTTTAATAACCTAGATAAGGAAAATCTTCATTCTTGGCAAGACAGCACGGCTCAGGTGACTGGGACAAAGATATAGCACATGAAGAATCACCTTTCAGACATCTTTTATGAAGCTTAGTTTTTTCTGTTTAGTTTTAGAAGTACTGAACTAGGAGTATGGAGCTAGAGATATATTTTGCTTTGTTTATTTAATTATCTTTTCATTTTTAAGTTACTGATGTGCAAATAATTTTATATTCATCTCTCTTAAGGATATGTAATACCAGAAACATAATAAGCACCAGAGAGTTTGCAACACATTTGTGCAGCCTTGATCAAAGAAAGAAAACAGAGATTGCTCTGATGGATAAACATGAAAGAAGGAGACCAGAAAATTATGTGAAAAATCTAAGATATCTGGAGTATTGGGTCCACTCTCAAGCCAGAACCAGTGCTCTCTAAAACCACCACCTCACTGATCTTCCCCAAGAGAAACGCACTGAAAATTGTTAATCCTTCAGTGTTTTGAGTCCAGTTTTACATTTATTGGACCCAAGAATGTTTTTCCTCCCCTTAACAGCAGAGAAAACAAAATTGTGTCCCCGGAAAACAATATTTACTGTTAAAGCTAAACCTAGAGGATCGAAAAAAGAAACCTACAAGCTAAAATACTAAACTTACTCTCAAGTCAAAGATTTTTGGCTAACTGTAAAGAGTACTCTGTGGGTCAATCAGTCAACAACCTTTTATACCAAAAAAAAAAAAACCACCAAAAATCCACACCACCCTAATGATTGCCATACTAGCATTCACTAAACCATTAAGTTCTAGTGAGGTTGAGAAACTCTAGTGAAGTTGAGCAATCCTTCCTTGGCACTAACATCTGCAAGTAAAATTTTATAGCAATATGTACATCAGGATTTCCCAACTTCTGGGGGGGGAAAAAAAAAAACAACCCACAAAACAAAACCAACAAAAACCACACACAACATAAAAAAACCCCCACATAAACAGGGAGGGAATTGGTAGAGTTAACTTTGGCTAAAGAGCTAAGTAGCACGAAGAAATATTTCCAATGTTTCTGGACTCTGTAAGTAAAATGAGAGTATATTGAAAAATTAGTCCAAACTTTCACTGCTGCTGCAACTGCCAGATTTATAACTGTGACATTAGTTCAGTGTAGGCTGTTAAAAAGAGGATGCAGAAAATTTGTCACGTATTACACTATAGTATTATTAAGCATTTAATGTCCAAAAAAAAAAAAAAAAAACTTGGAAAATTTTATTCATCACTCCACAGCCCCATAAATCAGTGTTTTACTGATGGCCTTCCACTTATGCCGGTTTTTGCCACATCCATTTCTAACACAAAGTCCTTGAATGTGCAAATGAAAGATTAGTTTTCTTTATTCTGTGTTTTAAATCTAGCCAACTGCTTGCTAGTTTTCCATCTCTAGATATCACTTCTATTCTCTATAAACGCTCCTATTTTTAGCAGCTTCAAGATATGTCTAATGCTTGTACCCAAACATCCCTTAAGTGCAGGGAGATACAATGACACCGTGTAACCCGTTTGACATAAATATAGGACATGACACTCATTATTTCTACTTATCTAGCACAAGACATTATAGTTAATATTTTTTTTGTTCTACTTGCTCATCTACTAATTTAAATAAAATAAATATCACTGTAACACTAGCGACTGTTCTTCTCCATCTGGACTGAAAGCTGTTTGCCCTTAACTAGCACTAGAGAACTATTTAGGTAAAAAAATAATTTGAAACAGAGTAACATCATCATGTACTGACACTGTCCAAAGGGGTAATGACAAACTTAGGTGTATTAGTAAAAGGGGGTGTGGAGATAAATTTGTTAGCAATGGTTACATTTTCAAATGGTGAAATTGTTTACAAGTCACAAAATACATATAGCATTTGAGGTCTAAAAATCATCATTTGGATAACAAAAAACGTGTGGGCTCACATTGCCCTTCAGGTTCCACACATTCCTTAAATAACTTACAAAAAAAAAATTCTGAAGTGTTATTTTCAACAATAATGATCCTTTTCCAAAAAAGGAAAATATATGTTTGACTGAAGTTAACCTAGAATTACCTGGAATTACTTTCAAGAATGGCTTATATTTGGAAAAATAATTGTACGATTAACAACATGCCGAGTTAGTTTTAAAATAATCTTTTAGTCTACAGAGTAGGTGTCACTATTTTTCCACCTGCATTTTTAATGTAAACTATACGTTTAGTCTCCCCTTAAAAATATTCTTTTTAATTTGGCTCAGAAACCTTAAAGGGTTTCAGCTGCATATGTCTTTGAAAAAATAAAATATCAGGATCTTGTTCCATTACTTCAAAAGTGCAAGGATTGGACTGAAGGTTAGAAAAAACTGGAATGTACTAGAGTAAAGGAAATTAGACATAAGCTAGCAGATACTAAAACAGACTTAAAAATATTTCACTCTGGTGCATTATACTTTACATAAATGCAGAAGTGCAGTGACAGGTATTTTGCCTTGTGTTTGTGTCTTAAATCATCTTGCTGTTGCAGGGGGACTGGACTAGATGATCTCTTGAGGTCCCTTTGAATCCCTAACATTCTGTGATTCTGTGAAGGGGATATTTTGAAAAGTGATCGCACTTGAATATAAAACAAAGCAATTCTCCTGTTTTAAAATAGGAAATACAGACCTCTAGTGGTCGAAATATATACTATGAGTTAAACTTCAAAGCGATTTAAATGTCACTATACTTGACTGTGTTACTTTCCTTTTCCTTTATATTTTCATCCCCACCATCATTCAAAAATCACACACACTCTCAATTCCACTGTTCAGTCATTCCACAAGCATTGATTTTTCCCAGAGGAAAAAGTCCTTTCATTTGTCCTTTTCTCACATAAATTTTTTGACTGAAACTGAGTACAGTTGAAAGATACTTGGGAAGCAAGGGGAAAATTAATGAGAGCAGTCTATGAAAACAAACAGAAGAGAGATGTTCATTCTTTTCAGAACAAACCATGAAGCCATCATACAGAAGGACAGACTCCTTTGAAGTATGCTGGAGGAAGTAAATACAGAGGTGTTCTTACAGAGAAGGTCAGAGTACATAAACAGTTTGAATTTACAAGGTAGCAGTAACTGGTCCTCTGCTAGCACAAAACAAGTAATAAGCAATTTAGAGTTTTGATGTTATAGAAGAACCAGATCCTAGAAAGATTATATGCAGCTGATTATGCAGCTATATAGAGCTAGCACAAAGGAAGCAGCCCAGCTTCAATTCTTGCAAGGGGAAGGCACAGAGAATCCATGTATAGGTTAGAGAATTAAAAAGATAAATACTTCAAAATAATATAAATTAAAAAAAAAAATAAATTAAAAAGGCAAACACCACAAAATTAATAGCAATTTCAACAGACTGGCAGTTGCTTTATGAAAGACTGTCCGGGAGGACAGCTTTTCAACACAAATGCACAGGCCAGTCCTGCAGATTCTGTTTGGTCTCATGTCAGACCATCTCCTGATCCAAAACTGCAAAAGCAACAGCCAGGCTGACGGTAACTAATACAGATTTTCTGAAGCTTGCTCTGTTCTTGGTGCCCATGAACTGATGTACAGACAGTGTTCTGGTCCTGTGCTGCTTATTGCAGTTCCATTTCGGTAATATTTTGATTTGTTATTTACTGTCAAGTCAGATGCTGACTTCTCTGGAAGATGGTGGCAGTGATGAGAGGAGTTTGAATTGCGTGCCTTTACTTATGCAAGTGTTTGCATTTCTTGCACCCTCCACAATTCACCTATCAAGTCTGGACTAAAAATACTGAGGAGAGCTGTGAGTGGGGAATACAGACTGTTAGAAGGAAGAACAGAAATAAGAGCTAGGAGAAAGGTGAACTTATGGGTTCACAGTGGTACTGCTCAGGAATTCCCAGAAAGCAGAGAAGATGCTGAAGTAGGCATATGAAGTAGAAGAAATTATATTTAAGGCTATGAGGATAAGGGGTTTGTTCTGCTGGGTAGGAAAAAAAAAGGCTGTGAAATAAAGCACGTGGAAAGTGTTGTTAGTTTCTCAGCAATTAGAAAAAGACAACAGAAGAAATTAGGAAAGGGGAGGAACTAAACTCTCAAGTTACAGGAGAAAAGCTTATGCCACCAGAAAGAAACATAGCTAATATGTCAAACATATTGTTCCAAATATTTTTCAACCTCTCTTCTCCCTGTGCAATAAGTTTTATATAAAACTAGAATGCATGATCCTTTTAAACATGGAAATATCTTGTCATTTGTGAGAAAAGCAAATAATCTACCTACCATCAGAAGGAAAAAAACCTCACATTACCTGACAGTGGGGTGACTGAACTGTGGCAGATTGGTCAGCATGTGTTTATTTAGTCTTTGTCAAAGCAAATGTCAAAACCATTTTTGTTTAAAATCTGACTTGTGACACCTGCTTACCTATTTATAGCTGATGAAGTTCTCATAGGAAGCCACAGTCAGTGCTGTCTTATCTTTCAGAAGGCAAAGTGCTGTTTACCTTGCGTGGGCTCAGCTTTCCTTGTTGTTTCCACAGGCAGTTTAATTAGAATGCATATTCACCCGACAGAAACAATGAATGGAGTGGTAAATAATAGTTGGTAGAACAGTCTGAAGCATTTCATTATCAGTGACTTATTATAATCATTGTAATTTAAAAATATAAAAGGTCAAACAAGACAGTAACATACAACAGGGTTTGCTTCTCACCAGATAATTTGCTTGAGATTGATGTTGCCACACTATTCACAGTCCCATAAATTCAGTCCTCGTAGAAAAAGCTCCTTGTATATCAGCCTTAAAATGATCTAATTATCGTTGCGTTAAGTCATTTGACATCCTTTAAATGGAATTACCAATGTGTACAATTTCAATACTTGCATTTAACTGGCCAGTGGTTTAACCTGCTCTGGCAGCACAAAGCTGTACCAGCCATCTATTTCCATGGAAGGTTTTTAAACAATCTGTTGTACCTCCTACATAGAGGTATCTGCTTTGCATAAAATGTAGATAACCATGATACTGGGACAAGCAGGTGAACTGTGGCAAGTGAGAACAGCAGCAAAAAATGACAGTGGTACAGAAAAGAAACCATTGCCTGTCAGGAGTTCCCACCACCGCAGCTGCCGTTTCACCGCTCGGCACTGCCATGGGCCCCTGCCTTCCAGAACGAATTGCTTTCTTCTCCCATGTTGAAGCTTTTCCTAATGCTTTAAAATTACAGATGTCCTCAAGCAGCAGGTCTGCCTGAGGCTCGCTCTGGAACCTTAAAGTTTCCAGGAAATTTTAAAATTCAGTTTGGAATTAGCAATGCCTGTGCTTCAGGTGCAAGCTTCTTATGAGATTCATTCTCACAGCAACATTCAAACTGTTTTCAGATATACCTATGGCAATCCATATCTATTTGCCTGAAAGCAAAAACATTGTGTTTCTGCTTCCTTTTAATTTACTGAAAATAGTGATGATCCCTTTATTTATTAATTATAGTTGCTTAGTATAATTTTAAACTGACAACATACCAAACACATCCTTTGCACAGTTCCACTGACTTCAGTGTTACACCAAAACCTTTAATTCCAGAAGGGTTACAGTCTTACACAGGTAAACTGGAGTATCATACTATTTCTTGACCAAATTCCTGATTCTTCATAGGAATTGTTCTGCCCAAACAATCCAAAATAAGCTCAGGGAATTTAGTGCCTTAGAGAGCCTGATGCAAGTTTCCAAACTCAATACTTTTTTTTTAAAAAAAAAAACACATTTCTGAAAATGTAGTATAATCATTATTACACTTTCTTGAAAGTACATATGCTACGAATTACATCATCTAAAGCTACTACTGGCATGAAAAGGTACAGGCCACCGTATGGGTAGAAAAGAGAAATTAAGCAACAAAACAAGAAAATACAGAACACAGAGGGGTGAATGAAGTGACCATGAGAAAGTACCTCAGCACCAACCAACCACTGCACAGAAACAACCCCATCAAAGGGGGATTATTCACCTTCAGCCACATTTGTCTCAGCCACTGAGCCTGCCAGTCTGTACACACAGAGCAGGACGTGTTTACCAGATAGGACCACCAATTGGTTAATCTAGTCACGGAGGAAGGGCTTGCTCAGCCTTGACTGGGCCTTGATTTAACTTACTGCAAGTCCGACTTGAGGTAGTGATTTTCTTAGTACAGTCTTCAGTACAGTTTCTTACTGCTAAGTTTCAGACTGTAATCTCAGCGAGTAAGTGAGCAACAGCCACGATAATAAATAGATCGCCCAGCACCAGCATGGAGCTGGGACAAGGCAAACATTGCCAGACCTTGATGCTGCAGAACCTATCACTTATTGTCACATCTCCTTGGGCACTTTCACAACCAAGGGATGAGATAAGAGGATTTCTTTATCTTGAAATCTTTTTATTGTTGTTCTCCCTGTCCAATGGATAGCGTGACCTTCCACAGAGCCAAACACCCTGTATTCTCTGATGTGGCACATTTTGAAAGTCAAGGGGTTTTGCTCAGGACATATCACAGTGCCAAACAACACAAAAAAAATGAGCAACCACCTCCATAACAACATAGCTCATTATTTCTGAAATGACAGGTATTTTTCTATCTTTTTCTGAATGCATCTCTACTGCCCAAGGTCTTAGGCTGTGTATATTTAACTACATAAAAGTAACTTACATTTATAAGGGGTTTATTTTATTTTTAAAGCCAATGTATTTTACTTAACCTGTGTTTCAGGCAGCACAGGTTGCGTTTGGCTGATGGCTGTCAGGATCCTGCAGACAGCAATAAACACTACTCTGCGATAATTACTACCTTTTTTTTAATCTCTACTATTTTTTGGAAGACTGTCTATTTGTAGACTCTGGAAACAATTTAGTATCAAAATCACTTACAGCATACTATCAGTTTCCTGAAGTTCTAAGTCATTATTTTTTTTTCCCTCATTAGTAGTTAGATACCAAGGGGGTGGCTAGGTAACTTCTGAATATTTAAGGTATTTACAGCAAAACAGAACGCTAGATTGTGTGTCTTCATTTATATTAAAAAACATCTAACGATGTTCAACCAGCTTGTAACATTCTTACCTCTGTTTTAATCTGTGAAGTCTATGGGGAAATAGAGAAAACACTTAAAAATAGCTTATTTTTAATTTCAAAGACACTGACACATTGTGTTAGACACAAAAACTTGTCATTTAACTGGAACTTTTAAACAATTAAATCTGTCATGAATAATATTTTCTTCCTCTTTCCCCCCCAGATGTGAATTTTGTATTTTCTCCCTGAAACTAGGGTACAGCTGAGGAGATCAAGATGGTTCCAAATTACTCCATTGAAGAAACAATTAAAAGAATCCATGTGGACTGTCCTGTTTCAGGCAGGCACAGTTACATCTACATTATGGTTCCAACTGTTTACAGCATCATCTTTATCATAGGCATATTTGGGAACAGCCTGGTTGTTCTTGTCATTTACTGCTACATGAAATTAAAAACAGTAGCCAGCATCTTTCTTCTAAACCTGGCACTGGCTGACTTGTGTTTTTTAATAACTCTGCCGCTCTGGGCAGCCTATACAGCCATGGAGTACCAGTGGCCTTTCGGCAACTGCTTGTGCAAGCTGGCGTCAGCGGGGATAAGCTTCAACCTGTACGCCAGCGTGTTCCTCCTCACGTGCCTCAGCATCGACCGGTACCTGGCCATCGTGCATCCCGTCAAGTCCCGCATTCGACGCACCACGTTTGTCGCCAGAATGACTTGCATTGCCATCTGGCTCCTTGCCGGTGTCGCCAGTTTGCCTGTCATCATTCACCGTAATATATTCTTTGCTGAGAACCTGAACATGACAATCTGCGGTTTGCGGTATGACAACAATAACACAACACTCCGGGTCGGGTTAGGTTTATCCAAAAATTTGCTGGGCTTTTTAATTCCTTTTCTGATCATATTAACAAGCTACACCTTAATTTGGAAGACCCTGAAGAAGGCATATCAAATTCAAAAAAATAAACCCAGAAATGATGATATTTTTAAGATGATTGTGGCAATAGTATTTTTCTTCTTCTTTTCCTGGATTCCTCATCAAGTGTTCACTTTCCTGGATGTATTAATTCAATTACATGTAATAACAGACTGCAAAATCAATGATATTGTGGATACAGCTATGCCCTTTACCATTTGCATCGCTTACTTTAACAACTGTTTGAATCCCTTTTTTTATGTTTTTTTTGGAAAGAACTTTAAAAAGTACTTTCTTCAGCTAATAAAATACATTCCACCAAATGTCAGTGCACATCCCAGCCTAACAACAAAAATGAGCTCTCTCTCATATCGGCCACCAGAAAATATACGCTTGGCCACTAAAAAGACTGCTGGGTCTTTCGACGCAGAGTGATGCACTTTGCAATTCACTGTTTTTGAACAACCCTGTGAATGAAGCAGCAAGAATGACAAAACTCATCTGCAGTCCTGAAAGTCACGGCTTACTGTTCATTGCAGAAACATTAGATCACCTCAGAGAAATCATACCATAAAGGTTTAGCAGTCACCTTTTATTCTACACTGTTGAAGAGGACTGCTTGGTTTTTGTTTAGTTTGTCTTTACTGAAAGCAACATAAATAGTGGACAGGCACGTCAGAGTCTCTATCAACATCCTGCCGTTTACTCAGAACTACAACAGAAGGGTAGAGAAAGCTCCTAACTTAAGTTCAGAGATCTCTGTAAAGGAAGACCTTGTATAAATTAGATTAATTAAGAACAGCCTGTTTCACATATACATGAGCTATTCCAAATTGTGTTCAAGGAGCTGATGAAGCTACACTGCTTGTTTTGTTGGTGTTTTTTTAAATGACACAAATGTCATATCATATTTATAATATATTTTCAAATATATACTATATAGAGAGGCCCAATTTTAAATTCAAATGGAAATTTATGGTCCTTGAAATTGGTCTCATTCTGATTTATGCTACTATTTTTTGTTTTTTAAATGGCAATTTTTTCATAATATATGCAATAAAATGCAGATTTATTTATTAAATATAGAAGAAATATATTTTTAGATTTATATTCCTACTCATAGATTTCAAACATTGCTTCATAAATGTACACTTATATCCCAGTGGGTATTTTTATAGTAGTTTTAAAAGAAAAAGTACATACACCCCCACAAAAATGGGGTTCGTTCAACCCTTTTTCATGATATGCCACATGGATTTTGAAGAATATGACTTATAAGAATATGACTTATGGAGTGGTTTGACTCCATAGTGACTAAAAGTCAAATTCCGTATTTGAAAACATGAATTTGGGGGCAGAGGTGATCAGAAAACTTCAAACTATTTTTGTATAACCAGTGTGCTCAGTGAGAGAAATTACCAACTAATCAAATCCACTCAATTTTCCAAATTCCTGGATGTTTAATAAACTTACATTCTGATAAGCAAAAATGTGACAATGCTTATATTACAGTTTAAGTAATAATGCTTTTAGTCACATCACAAAACATCTGAGACCAAACTCTATTCTTGGCTTTTACAGAATTTCTGTCCATTTATACAAAACTAAAGTCTAGACTATTTGCTCCCCACATAACCTTTTTTTCTGTGTATGGAGCCAGTTCAAATCTATGCTAGCATAAATCAGAACAAAAGTCAGGCTCAAACTCTCCGTACAAATGAGGCGGGAAAGGTGATAAGCACTCTAACAAGTTTCAACTAATGATTTCCTCATATGTCCTTTTTACCTCAAATAATGAACTCCAGAAAATATTTACTCTTGATTCACACTCATTTATTGTCTTCAAAGAGAAATGAGTTCATAAGTACTTTTTGACATAGCGAAACTTAAGAAAAAATCCAAAACTTTACAGATATCTTGTAGACAATGATATCACCTTTGAAAATTTGCAATATTTATAATCTTCAAAAATATACATCTAATGTGGCTTTGTCTCAGGTAGCAAGTGGTTGGATTATCTGTATTTTCTGATTAACAGCCTCTCCATATATGCAAATAATATTTTAAATTATTTTTTACTTTAGGAAATTATTTTAATTCAAAATAACAACAAAAAAGATATTTCTGTAGTTTAACACTTTAGGAAAAAACAGGACTACAACCAGGTTTGGGAATCTTGTGCCTCTTGCTTCTCTTTCATTCACTTACTTTAAGGCAAGTTTCTTCAGTTTTGCCTTTGTTCTTCCAGCTGCAAGATGGGAACAATCTCTACTTACACATGCCACAAGGCACTGTGAGGATTCACTAAAACTTTTAAAGCTGTATGTTTTTAAAAAATCCTCTTTCATTAAAGGTTTAAGTTAATTTAATTGCAAGGTGGTATCTCAAAATTTGAAACCTGAGTGTGTCCTTTAAAGACACAGTTAAATTATTCCTATTACACACAATACTTTATATTTAGTTTATATCTATCCTTACATGTGCATGCAAGACAGGGATTTGTTAAAAGCGAATATGGCAATAATCCCATGCATTATAAGTGTAGTAGCAGTGCCTCAGCACTGGGTAAACTGAGGAGGTGTCCCTACTGAGGTGCAGGTAGGAGACGGGCAGAGTATGTACTTGCCAACAGAGGAGGAGGTAGTAAGGTTTGTCTCCGTGTGACTTCGCCTTCTTTGGGAAACACTGGGTTGAGCCATGTCAATTTGGTATCAAAATAAGAAGTAGCCATGTATGTTTAAGAACAAACTCCCACTATCTTAAAGGACACAAAGTTAATTAAGATGCAGTAGTATGCTGCTATTTTTAAAAGAAGTATCCAAAGTGCTTTTCATTCTCAGGCAGACCAAAGGAAAATACTTGACAAACTCTTAGTCTGTCCCTGTACGTTCCTGGTGTGAGGAATTCAAGCCAGTGTTACTGGGGACAGCATACAGCCAGCCCTAAATACAAGCATCACTACTCCAAATCTATCACAATTATATTCTGTTGATTTGTTTGAATGGTTTCCTTCTGCTGGCAGAATAATTACTAAATTACATTATGTTTGACATGCACATGCATAATATTTATTTCTATTTATTATGCAATAGTATTTTATATGACTCATGTTTCATGCTCTGCTCTCTACTTACCCATTATATGCTTGTCCTAAATCATACTATATAATCTGCACTGGTTAACCTAAATTCCAACAAAAAATTACAGATATAATAGGGATTAATTTGACTTTTTGGCTTCACAATTTCCTCATGTTTACATTGTTAATCAAGATGTTGCAGAGTACATACAAGGCAAAAAGTCCTTTACTTTACTAGAACTACTGTTTAGGTGATGGTTTTCATCATCTGCTTGAAACTGTGACAGCAGCAGAGAATATAGTAGGATTCCCACCTTTGGTTTAGTTTTCCTTGTATAGCTTCAGCAATGATTTATCTTACTGACCACCTTTTAAACTATACTGAAGTGCAAGTGTTCCCAGGGAGAAATTTGCAATGGAAAGGAAAAACAAGTACTTGGGAAGGGGCAGAAGATGGCCTAAAGCAGGGATCTGCTGATTTTGGAAATACTTAGTGTTAAATGTAAATACTTAATTTTATTTTTGCAACAAATAAAAAAAAAAACCACACAAAACAAACAAAAACCAAACCAAAACAAACAAAAAAACACAACCACAAACCAACACTAAGAATAAATCTCTCAGCTAAGTAGTAAAACCTAGAAAGTTTTGAGAGGCTCTTAAGTTTCTTAATAGTGTCCTGCTCAGTTTGGAACATATCAAACCATTTTTAGCCTGCTCACAAGGTCAGGGTCTCCAGCTCTGCTCTTCTACATCACACTACAGGCTTGGCCAGACCATCATCTCACCAGCTTGTGCAAAGTGATGAGGCTGTTCTATCAATCATCGAGTCCATCTCAACAGCGACCTCACTACCAAGGCTGAACTAACAAATCCTCAATGTTAATGACACAGCTGTCAAGCTCATTGTCACTGGCGAGTTCTGCGGATGTGGCTGGACACTCAAGAAGTAGGTACGGATCACATTCGAGAAGAGCGCTGTGCAATCTTTTTTAGCAGAGTAGCTCCATGGCCTGCAGCTTTAAAATACTTGGTAAATTAAGTAACAAAAACTAGATATTATTTTATTTTAAATGTTTTTGTGCAGTCATATATTGTGAAGTGCTGGATGTTAATATTCTCTATTTCAATAGAAATAGTTATATATTGTAGAAGCTTACTACTATAAGAACTTTCATTGTCTGAAGTATTACTAAAAACATACACGCTATCAATAGATGTCTTTGTGAAAGCCATCTCCACTGCTGTATTAATCCACCCAAAGCAAAGAGATATGTTTCTGTATTATTGTAAGTACTACACTATTACTGGCATATCTACAGCTATATCTCTTAGGCAATATCATCCTTACCAAATTATTTCTATGTAATGCTGTAATATTTTATACCACCCTTTCTCATTCCTTTTAATCCAAAGTCTAACCCAGCTCCCTCTAAATTCTTGAGAAGAACGGGCTGTGGCTGCACTTCAGAGTGGAAAGGCTACCAAGCAAGCTCCAAAATCATATGTAGAACAGCAGTTCAGTAACTCACTTGTGTTTCCCAGAACTGGCTAAACTAATAAAGTTTCCTTGGAACGGATACTTAACAAATTGGTAATTTTCCTATATACAGATTAGAGTTTAAAGCAGAATTTCGACCTAACTTTTTAGAAGCTTAATTAAATTATAGGTACAAATTTACCCAGAATATTATATCAAATACAGGATCACATTACATTATGAATAATGGCCCTGAAAAGCTAGACTGACGCTGCCTGTAGCTGAGTATTCAATGTAAATACATCCACTTATTTAGAATAAGCTTTGATGTCTCTAAGGAGCACCACATTGTACAGTGCCTTCAGTGGAAACAGGACCAGGTTGCAGCATAAGAGAGGACTGGTGCCTTTTTCTTTTTCCAAAAACGGTAGAATGGATCACATATTTCCAATTCAAATTTGTATGAAAATAAAACTGAATTTCATCTTGAATATCCCTAGTAAACTGCACTTCATACTCTGTTGTATACTGTCATACACTGGAAAAAAAAAAAAGTCAAGAACAGTTAAAGGCTGGGTCTATGAAATTCTTATAGCTTATCTACTTGAATAACTTATTTTTATGTATTTTAATTATTCCTCAGCTTCATCTATTGGTAGTGCTGTGAGGCTACAGTCAAGCACAGGCCCTGGTACAGGAGAAGGTTACAGACACAGAGACATTCGATCCCTTGGAGCTTTACAGCCTAATCAGAGGGTGAAAAATTGTTTGAATAGGGTGGAAAGCAAAGACTTGCTGAACAAATAAAAAAAAAAAAAAAAACAACAAACACAGTTATTTCATCCTGCTATTAAATTAAAAAAAAAAAAAAAAGAAAAAAAAGAAGTGGGTCAAAAGGCTTCTCTCTCACTGAAAATAAGAAAGCAAAGAGTAGAAAAGAAAACACTGAAAGGTTTTACGTTATGAGCCAGAAACAATTTACACATATACACAAACAGACTTTCAAGCATCTGCAACTAATATTCTCAAGCAAATGTAAACTCAGCCATTGTTATGAAATTGGATAACCAGAAATGTTGTAGTCAATGGATGTGTATAAAATATTAGCAGCCAGTTTTTCACTATTGATGTGTTGGGTTTTTTTCCCTACAAAATTTAAATTATGCATTAGAAACCCATCAGATAATTATATGCCCAGGAAAGGAGGACAATGTACTCCATATGAACTTCCATGAGCTTTACCTACCTAGCTCGAACTCCTCTTCATGCTTAGTTGATCACAAGATGTACAAATACCCCAAAAAAACAACCCAGCAACCAAACCAAAAATAAAATAATTTCAGAAAAACATAACATATTATAGTAGTGCTATGCATATTTAATTTTGCTGAACAGCTATGAAATAAAGTATCTAAAATAAGTTTTTTTTCACAAGTTTTTATTCGCTTAAGAAGCTTTTTTTAAGCATTTATGAAGATTCAGTTTTGCACTGTAAAAAAAAATCTCCAAGCATGATAAAAATTTGCAGACCCAAAGCCCTTTTTCTGTGTAAGAGCACTGATAAAGTGAGGGAATGTGTATGATTTGCAGGATACCTTTCCAAGATAGGTCATAAATCAATGTAGATGATATGTAATTTTACCTACTAAAGAACTGTTAATGTTGCACCTGGGTTTTCTGATATGATTACTCTAGACAGAAAAGTAAAGAAGCAGGCAAAAAAGCATTCTTTACATTATTTACTAGACTGTACTCTACAATGCACTGTATACATGTTAAATCCAGCAAAATGATATTTCTAGTATTTAATTTCTCTGCTTATCTATGATAGTTCTCTGTACTGTCATCTGTAATTTTTACATGAGCATAGGCAGTAGATATGCACCGCTCTGTTTCAGAAAAATTTATCACATTAGACAGGTTACTGTCTAACATAACTGTGCAAAAAAGTAAACATTTTTCACAGAAGCATCAGCATCAGACTGGCTGTATTTTTTCAATAGTAAAATATTAAAAAATCAAAAATACTTTAAATAAGTGTTGGTTTAACTTAATCTTCACACTGCATGATTAGATTGTTTCTTCCAAGTTTTGTTTCTCAAACCTACGAGTAACTGTGTTTTTAGCTTTAACTCCCAACACAGGTAGAAGGAAAAGAACAAGAACACTGGATTCTAAATGAAAATGAACATTATCTGTACAGCTCATACCCCAGAAATTCTGAAGTTGCACATAATTTTGTTTTGATGAACAAGGTTTGTGACTCAGCTTCCTCTTAAAGAAAACTGTAAATGTTTACTGGAAAAATACATTGTATTTATTGCTCAAGTCTAGACAATATCCTACCAAGGGATACAGTCCTATGGTTGTATTACTTATGTTCTCTTTAAGCATCTAACTTCAGTTTTCTCGTGAGACTCACCAATAATGTGTGTATCAAATATGTTTTGAGAGCTTCATGGATCAGTGCCAAAACATCAACATTCATTACTGTGACCCACAAGTACGTGTTGGATTTAAATGTGGAACTGAATCCAGATACTGTCAAGACACTAGAAAAGTACACAGTACGTTAAAAAAAAAAAACAAAAACCACACTCAAAAAACCACAACCAACCATGTAAAGGCACATTCGAATTTTGACCTCTTACCTCCAGTCCAAAAGACAACTGCAAAATTCACATGCAAGATAAAATTTTCCTTACACTTCACTGCTTATCTTGGAGATGTTTAAAGGCTAAGTTTTCTGCCAATTCAAATATTTTGACAAGGTTATCCCATGACAGAACACACCTTTATCTCTCCTGTGATACCATTTGATTGATGATCTACCTATGTCACAGGAGCAGCTGATCGACACTGCAGATCTCCGTAAGTTCCAGCTACAAGCTGATTATCACGCCCAAGATTCACACTTGCACAGAATATTAGTGTGCTCAGCACACACAGAATCCAATTTCACTTAACTGCAGATTAAATTTATGCCTCTGGCTCAATACAGCCATTGAGGTAGGTATCAGGTAGGTAGGGACATCCCTAAATTTCACCTTCCTTTACTGATTATATATAACACTAACTGCCATCCAGCATATACCATGTATGTGCCACAGCTGCCCTCCAGTGTGCTGCAAATACGCACTGAAACACACCGTGGCTTGGTTTTATTTGGCAAAGCCTTGTATTTAATTAACCACGTTTGGTTTTTCTCTGCTATCTAGTCTCCTCCTAACCCACAGAAAATATTTCATGCATAGCTGTTAAATTCACTATAACAGTGGAGAAGAACACATGAGCAATACTAAGGGTGTGCTCCATAACTGCGTTAATCCCACATAGTTTTTAAATATATGTTTTTACAAAAAAAAACCCACAACAACAAAGAAATCTAAGACTTCCTATGTATGCCTTAAACTGAGGAAATGTTTGATGTCCCAAAAGCACAGTGCCATTCTCTCAGGAGGTCTCTACCAAATTTGAAAACAAACAAACATTCCTATGCCCACATTTTGAATCACAATGTAAACATTTTAAAATTTAAACTAGATTTCTAGTCTACTATTCGTTCTGCTGACTGTGCATTTGACAGGATTTTGCTGGCAGTCAGTATTTCTTTCTCCTTCAGAGGGGCCTCTAACTAACAGCAGATAAATATTTTTTTTTAAACACAGGCAAAAAATTTAAAAAATGCACAGAACAAGAAATGTTTGAAGACATGTCAATGCAGATGTGGTTCCTAGAGCTGCATTACACATGATTCCTTTCATTACTTTGAAAACGGGTGGATTTCAAACTGAGAGCCTATCTAAAAGGCAGAAGTTGTCTGGAGGCCCAATATTATCTCAGGCTGTTTGATAGGTATAAATCTTGAGGCATCAGAAGAATCAAAATTGTAAACCTGTATTTAAGTATACCTTAAACCCTTTGATAGCCTACGTTTAGATTTTAAAATTCCACCTTGGAATAGCAAGCACTGCCATTGATTTAGAGAAGTCAAAGCAGTTCTGCAAACATTGGCCATAAGCCTGTCCCAGTTATTCCTGTGACAAACATTGCAGTCTCAGCCACGCTCCTATGATTTCTGAGGTGCAGTACTGAAACATATTCTATTTCCACCTAGAATAGTATTGCTGTATGGACAAGATCATAATTGCTAGCCTGTTAAATGAGAGCTCACATTTTTAATATTGTGGGAAATGAAAATAATATGCAATCACCTGCAACGCTCAATATTGAGCAGCTTTAAGTATATGGGGAGTGATACTGTGGCATGCAAAAGAAATTCTTCAAACAAGCGTGAACACTGTTTGAATCCTGTTCACACTGGCATCAGCTGGAATATTACTATTGGCTTGAATAAAAAGACAACACTCAGTTCTAAAGAGTCTTGCATGCTACCATTAATTTTAGAAATGGTGCAAAAATAGCATCTGAACAATAATTTTATATCCTCTTGTATAGAAATGAAAACATAGCATGAAGCCACAAGAAAACTACTTGCATCATGATGGCATATACACCATGCAATCAGCTGGGCGGTTCAACATGGAACAGATCAAATCAAAATGATGGAACCAGGCATTTGATCCATCTGCTTGGAAAGGTTGTTTTAAATACAGACAAGACAATCTAGAAAATACAAAAAAAAATCCTGAAATACTTTGTTTCTTTATGATATGAGGCAACTCACTAGCCATCTTTTTTTTTCTTTTTTAGTGCACGGAACTCCTTTGTAGCAGATATTAATTGGAAAATTAACGTGATGTTATTCTGCCTCACTACCAGAGAGTTTGAAGCCATTTGCATTAAAAGCACGTACAGTGTTGCTTAGTAACAGAGACAGTGGAATAAAGCCATAAATTGGGAGGAGGAAGATGAGGCAGGAGGAAATCATAGCAGCATAAAAACTTTTATTGGCACTTAAGCGTATTTTTCCCTGATTGAAGCAGAATTCATGAAACAATTACAACCCCATGACAAAGGCTGGTAATGATTAGCCCTTAAGAACTACTGTTATTTTCTGACACTTAAGAAGTTGGGTTTGTTTATTTTGGGAAAGGAAACATCAAATCTTCTTTGGACTATCCAAAACTGAAGACACAGATTAGCACCAGCTAATTATCCAGCGCCAGTATTTCACTGAAACTTCCACTGGAGAATAGCAAACTTACATAATAATTTTTAATTGTAATTAATTCTTGTCACCCAGTCAGAGTTTTTAAAGTAGTAATACACACTTCAGTAGCCAGTACTTACATTATGCTGCACAACAGTGGAAAATATACAATCCAATTATAGCAAGGGAATTATTGGAGAAAGAAAGAATTGTGAAACAATTTTAATAAATTCAGTCAGAAATATTCACAGAAAGATAAATGTTATAAAAAGAAGAATCAGTATTGTAATAAAGTCAAGTCTACACGAAATCTTTCAGGCACTTCAGCAACATTTGTAGTGTGATGTAAACAAAGATACACCTTTCTCACGGTAGCTAGAAATTACTTCTACTCAGTCACGGAACGTAGGAGGTTTTTTGTTTTAAAGGTCATACAACAAGGTTTGCATAGAACAGAAAGCTTTTACAATTCTTTCTAGCAGGGACAAAAACAAGGCCTTCTGACATGGTATTCTCTATATTAGTAGAATCTTGGCTTTTATTTAAGCACATTATTTCAGTAAACTTTGAAAGGTCCATTCCTAAGACTACCATTTAAAAAAATTGCTCAAAGCTTTAGACAGACAACAGCTTACTCCAAACATCACTTCAGAGCCCACCATCAGCATGGAACCATAAAGCAAGGCAAAAACGCAGAGTCCACACCCAGCCAGCCGAGCAGATACACCTGTCAAACAGGTAAGTATTGCAGCCACTTTCTCTGCCCAGGAGAAGAGGTGACCACCTCGTCCCTGTGCTTATGCCACCAATTTCTAGAAGTCGCAGGGCTTTCCTGTTCTGCTCTTCCAAATGAGACATAGAGGTGTTTGGAGCTGGTGGGCACAGAGCCCCACCGGAGCAGGGAGCTCTGGCATTGCTCTGGCATTTCTCTGTCCTCTTCCAATCCACATGTGTATTGTTTCCCCTGCTTCACTGCTGACCTCCTTGTTATGTCTAACCCTAAATTGAAATGTTCTGCAGACAAGTGAGACAAGTCCATGCATTTGCTCTGTAAATTTATTTGTATATTTATGGTGCTGGATAAACAACAGTACAATAAGCTCACATGTACTTAAGAAACTCAGAAGCAAGGCAGTATGTATTTTGAGCCATTATAGAACTACATATATAAAATCATAATTTCTTATTACAAAAATATCTGAACTTAGCTCAGAACCTACCCAGTCATAGCATGAAGCTTTGAAGATTCCACTTTACAAGGACCCCACCACCATTGAAATATCCTATTTGATGCATAATACTTTTTAAACCTTTTATGTCATCTCAAGAATAGGAAAGACAGAAGCGCTAAAACCACTTCTCTGCGAGAATTATTATATGCCACATGAAATGTGCATCTAGAAGCAAAGATGTAAAGTAATACAGAAATACGAAGTATCAGAGAAGTACTAAGATTAGACTCGAGCTAATCCTGTTTCTTTTTATGCCTATAGTCTGCCATTTGCTAGAATACATTTCCTTTCAGGCAGCTGTTTCAAGACTGAAAAAAACATAATATAATCTTTTGACTACAGCCCTTGAAAACAGCTGCTTACTTTACTACATCACACCCATCAACCCAGTATTAAGTGCATCCACAAACTTGCAACAAATTTCATTTAAAAAATTTCATTGACAAATTGTTAAACACTCTCCAGTTTGCCAAATTTTCCAAGAAATACAAATCTCCATTAAAAAAATGCTGCTGGGAAAGACAATTCTCTGCAAAGTCAGATACACAAATAAAAATAAATCAAGCTAAGACATCACCCCATGTGATTTCCTGAGGGAGAATACCCCGCAGGATTTCCCAAGCTGGGAACAAAACAATAATAGACAATCTGTGAATTAATACTCAAATCCAAACACAAGCACTTTATACACCAGAAAAATCACTTTTATCCCCTAAACCTTTTTTTTAAAATGTAAGCACTGTTATTTATCAGCTCCCTAGTGAAAAATATTTGTGGTTTTCTTTTAAAAAATGATGAAGCAAAACAGATGCTGCAGTGCAGAGAGCACAGCAAAACAAGGAGCAGTCGTTGGCTTGCTCTCCAGTGTGCCATCCCCATTATCTGCAGTCATGCAAGACCTCATTAGCCCATGTGCTGAGCCGGGATGCAGCCCTGCTGCCTTGGGAGCTGCACACGTGCGATTGAGATCAGGATTTGGCCGCATACTCTATTTCCCAGCCCAACAACCATAATCCTTGCGATATGAATTCTTACAGATGCACAGACAAGCTCGGCCACAGCGTAACTTAACTGCTGGCAGAGTTCACGTTCCCTGTGTCGGACACTGCTCATAGATATCACGTTCGTGTTTTCATCAGGACACTGACCAATAAAACATGAGATGAGAGCATCTGTTCACTTCACTTATCAGCTAGCACAAAGGGCAAGGAGCTCTTTGTAATTCTGTCACGTCAAAGCCCACCAAACCATCACCTTACCTCAGAAAGCAGCAGCCCTCTCGCTGTCAGGTGGGCAGTGAAGCTGTGGCATTACTCCTGCAGGCTGGAGTAAGCCCCCAGCTGAGGGTAAGGCAGTAACACCACTCCCCAGCACAAAGAGCTCATTTCCAAGGTAGTAACACCAGTCTTTTGCTCTCTCCAGCACAAAGAGTTTGTTTTCCATCCATCACAGGGCTCACTGAGACCCCAGACCAAAGCGGGGTGCCCGGCCACAGAGAAGCAGCTGGGTGCTGCACCCTCCCACCCAGCTCCTGACAGGGCTCTGTCACAGGGCACACACCAGCTTGCAGCCTGGCTCCCAAGGGAGCCTTCTCGCTGCCCTGAGGGCACTTATGGGCCCTAACGACCCTGACGAGCATCACCTGGGACCTCTCAGCCCTACCCTTGGCCCAGCAGCCCATTTCAGCCCAGCTGGAGGACACTGGTCCCCAGCCTGCACCTGTCTCCACAGCTCTGCCTGGCTGCCTTAGGCTGTATCTGACCCTGAACCCCCTCATCAGGCACAATCCTGAATGAAGAAAGCTGAGAGGTTTGAATTTAGTCTCCTAGTGGTCTCTGGGGCCAAGAACTGGCTGTAGTGGAGATCAGGATATAAAAGTTTTCCACACAAGCTTACCTAACATGAGTGCCACATCTTACATGAATCGTACGTCAAGGTTCATAACAGGGAATTGCCTTGGCTGGTACGGCAAAAGTAATTTCAGTCACATATAGCTGCTTTTTAAGATTCAGTCTCACCTGAGGGCAAGTCTGAGTTTAAATGATTTAAAATAAACCAAAGGCAACTTGACAGGGGGACTGTCCAGGTTTGAGATGAAGAGCTACAAACAAAAAAGTAAATAGAAGGTTTCATTTCTGTGATTTAGAGAACTTCAGTTTTTCTTTTTAAACAAACAGCTTTTTTTTTTCTCAGCACTGGGCTACTTCATAACAACATGATTACATTTTTCCTAAAATTATTTTATGAATGTGCAATTTGGGACAAATGAGGAAAAAAAAAAAGGCAAGTAAGAACCTGAAATAGTAGTAACGCAACTTAAAAACCCAAACCAAAACCAAACCAAAACAACAACCCACAAACTTGTAATATTATATACCCCCCTGTAATCATCTGCAAAGAGCTCCATACAGTTGCATCCTTGTGACTGCATGGGATTGTAGCCTAAGCCAGCACTTCTCAAAATGTGGTCGCTGAGAAGCAGATTCTTTCCTCCAAGTTTCCAGATGCTAAACTGCATTAAAAGAAATATAACATACATTAAACCCTCTTTCCATGTAAGTAATTGCTGCTGTAATGCTAGAAAATTATGAAAGGAATTAAAGTCAGCACAATTCCTGAATGGGTGGAAACAGACTCCACAAGGCAATCTTTCTACAGCCATGTGGCCTAGCCCAGAAACAAGCTTAAGAACTCCTGATGCAAGTCTATTTGAAATGCAGATTTTTATTTTTTTTTAATGCTTTGTGCTTGTCACGTTGCTTATATACACTTCCGTGCTTTTGCCTGCATTCTTCCAGTCTCCCAGCCTTCTGCCTGACTGCAGTTCCTCTGGGCAGAGTGGATTATAAAAGAAAAATTGTATAAATCAAAAGTTCTTGTAGATTACACTGTAGGGAAAAAAATAGAAAGAAACATAATGCTCTCACCACCTAACTCTCAATTATAGAAAAATAACATCAGTGAGAAAATTGCTACTTTCATAATTATTCCTCTCAATAACTGTTTTTTGAAATCCTGTGAAAAGGTCTCAGAGTGCATTTTAAACTTTGAAGCACTGAAGTAGATCAAAGTACTTGTACGTTTATTCTCTCTTATTAAGGAAGTGGTACAGTATTTGACAGCTACAGGCAATATGAATTATGTGAAACTTGTAGGATCCTAACAGCAATAAACTTGAAGCAGTATGTGTCTTGATATATTTAAACACAAAATAAGACTGTAATGCTGCCAGTTAAATGGATTGTGGTGTTTTTTTCTCCTCGGGCCAAGCATGCAGTGTTTTAGACATGGTTTTAGGACATGGTTAAATAGATTAGATCACCTCTGGAACACCGACTTTCATCAGGAGCATGTGTATTGCTACATACCTTACCACCATCTTCATTACAAAATATTTTTATGGGTGGGAATATATCAGAAGCAGGGTTAACAGATAACAGTATCTTCTCTAACAGAGAGAACAACTGCAGAGAGATTAAGAACACCTTTTGTCTGTCATTCACTGCCTCGAACAATGAGTCCATCAGCATATCTGTTTCTTATAAGGCATGGCTACATTTGCTAGAGCTATATCTGGAAAGAATGTGACCTCTTAGTGTTTCTGGCCCAGCCTTTGCAATGAAAAACTCATAGAGAAGCGAAATATCCAGGAAGATGTTTTGCCTGAAAGCACAAGTTCATCCTCCGAAGTGACATCTACCCTTCGCTTTGTCAGTTTTCCAACAACAGCTGCTAGTTATCTGTCATATTAATATGCTTTCAATATAGTGTGCTTGAAGCAGCTGGACCAACTTGAAACCAATTTGAAAAACATGTTTATAGAGAACGGCAAAGGAAATGACCTGTAACATTGTAGACACAATATGTTCCACATGAGAGCTCCATCAGTTGAGTTTTTACCAACTCAGTTGCTTTATTATCATTCCAGGTCTCCAGTTTTCATCGTGCTGCTGTTAGTAGGTCTGGGATGCCTCCGACTTCCAATCTGTCTTCCCAATTTTTTCTGCAGTTCTTTGGTCCCAGAGAAGCAGCAGCAGTAAAACAGCCATTTAAGTGAACAGCACCACCACACATTCCTGCACGTCTGCAGTGGAGTGAAATGACTAAATCAGGAGCTGGTTATCTAGAAGGTGAGTGAGAAGAATAAGCAAGCAGGTATTGCCTTTCTTTTGTGCCTATGAAGAGACAATAATGTTCCTCAAAGAGTAAGTGCTACCAAATGGTTCAAAAGAAATGTTTTTTCTTCCAAGCAACTTCCCTGTAAAACGTGACTGATCTTCCTTGTAACAAAGTGATACACCTTCCACCCACTCACCACTCGTTTCATCAGAATTTAATGAAATACAACAGTTAGAAAGACCACAGTTTTAACTGGTTTGGCTATGGTCACATCTTAGAATGTGACAAAGAAGAAAGTTGATTAAAAGATCATTCTCTAATCTTTCGTTCTGCATAAAACTCTTAATTTGAACCAGAATTATTTCCAGTAAGCCAAACTAGTCACTTCTGTTTCATGGACTTTGAGGCTAAGAAGGTACATCTGAAAACAAACAAACAAACAAAAAACCTAACCAAACAAACAAAAAAACCACAAACAAACATTTTTGCTAGAAGTACTATATTTTTTCATGTTTCATAAAGAAACATATATATGCCTTTAAATAGGTATTTGATAAAGGAAGTACTGCAAGCCCATTGCTCATTTTACTGACAGGAAAGCTCTGAGTAATTGTCTCACTTCTGCCAGACCACACAAAGGAAACACACAGCAACCTCTAATACGTGAGTTTCAGCAGGCATGTTAACAGTTACTCCGAATTTGCAGAAAAACCTGCAGCAACTTTGCATCAGGACTTGAACTATAATAGCAAATCTGTGCTGCTTTGCCCATGCCACACAGCCTCATAAGCTCAAGAGCCTGAAATACGAGGCAACGCTGTTCCATGCTCCATTTATTGGTGCAGAGCGTTTCTATGGGTTTGGAAATGTCACCATCCCAACAGACTCCTAAAACCACTACCAGGATAAAGTATGAATGGTAACTCGCCTGGAAGACATCTGAGGGCTTTCCATCTGTAAAAACTCTTTAAAAGTCTATAAATCCACTCCTCTATAAAGTATCATGGAGTTCTGCACTGCAGGACCAACGAATCCTTGTCAGATTTTTCATTCAAAATGGAAATCAGAGAACAGCACTAGGATAAGGAGAATCAGATTCTTTTCCCTTGGACCTATGTGCACTTTCAGAAGTGCTGTTAGTCAAACCCCTCACCTACAAATTACATTGCCACTGAGTATATAACAGTCCTGGCCTATATATCAGAAGAACTGTAGATCTTAAACATAAATAAATAAAATAACTTTAAAAATTAAAATCCAAACATTCTATTTTCCATTAATAAATTATTTTAACATGTTTTTTATTAAAAGGTGTGATGAATCTCTCTAAAAAACTCAACTCTGCACTTCCAAGTTTAAATCAAATGTTAACTGCCTGTAAAGCAAGTAATAAAAAAATGGACTCTCCTTTAATCTTAAATACCTCCATATTTAGCATGATTTGGCAGGCTTATTCTGAGACTGCATAAACCTCTCAAGGATACTTTTCATGCCTGCTAAACGTAAGAATGGTCTGTCTCATACAACGTACACCCCGCAGGCTTGCTCCACATGGATCACTCATGAAGAACAGGGCTTTCCATTAGTACAAGCTGAAGCATCAGCCTAAAGACCTTAAAATGGCCAGAGGGAATGGGGAAAGTTTCTGCATCTCAATGGTATTGGGATATGACTGACAAGCTTACTACTGTATTTTAATTCTATTATTTAGCCCTGACAAAATGTCCCAGTTCAAGCTCCAGAAGCTTGTTATGCAGTGAGGGGGAGGCACTGAACATCACAACCTGTTCTTATTTTCCTGGAAGGAATAACAATTACCAGTTTCTTCAACATGTGGGAAGTTCCAGCAATTTACCTAATTCAGAAAAATAGGCTGAGAGAAAGGCAGCATAACGAAAGCAAAAATATTTAGTTAAAAACTAAGTGTGCATCAGAAACAAGCAAAATCCCGAACTTCACATACTGTCTTGTAAGCCTTCCAGTGAGAAAGCAAAGTCAAATGTGAACAAAATAATGAACAAACCAAAAGGCAACTTCGCTTAGGCAGGAAAATCTTTGGGAGCAGAAGAGGAAAAAATTGCCCAACCCTTCTACGGGCACTCTGTTGCATGGTGGTAAAGAACAGCTAATAACAGTGGGGAAGGAACTTCATTTTTCCCTATGAAACATCTCAAGGTAAGAATATTATGGATTTTTATAGGGAAAAAATAGATTTTATATTCCACATTTATATATATATATATATATACACACACTTTTTTTTTTTTTTCCCAGCCTTGGACCAGGTCTTCTGATGACATTTGCACCAAACCAGCAGCTGAGCTGCTGCACTGAATGTGACACGCTGGCTGCAGAATACAGCACAAGGCCTTGGGATGCCTTCTCTACCACTTCCATGAAGCACTACAGCAACATTTCCACATCAAAATATATCTTCTTTTTGAGAAAATGTTTTAAATAATTCACAGAAAATGTAAGGGTTTCCGGTAGCTGTGATGTTTCAGGAGGTGGGGGATCAAAGCGTGGTCTCTCTCTACTTCTCCTTCACCGCTTCCCAGCAGATCTGATTTCAGGGTTGGAAGCTGAGAAGTTCAGAGAAATGTAAGTAAGAAGCAGATAAATTAGTAGCAAAAAGCCTCTGTCTAAAACTGGACATGTGTGATCCCAGCATTTGAAATACCTGCATTACAAACTAGAGTATTAAAAACCATTTCCAATCAAATTGGTAAAAATAATACGGTTTCAATCATGCTCTATCAAGCAAAACAATTGAAATTAAATGTCCAGACTTGCATGAGTGTAATACGGCAGAATCTGGACACTAAATTTAAAGCAGCTATCTTATCTCTGATGCCTAAACATTACCATGTGTACAGACAAAAATATTTCCCAAGAATGTTGTTAGTTTATGTTCTGCAGCTTGCTTTTTTGCTTTGTCAAGGTCCTTTACATGCACACTAGCAGAGATGTGTCCAGCTGAACTAATTTCCAGATGAATTACAGAAACTGAGGTTGGACTATGGCTACATGATGAAAATGTTTGCACTCAGTATTTGTTCCGTGAAGCCTACTATTTACTGGAAAATAGTAAATTATTCACTTCTTGAGAAGTCCAGTTTTATCTTTAGTCATTTACTTTCTTGTATGAATAAAAGGAACTCTTCATATAGACAAAAATCCATACCTCAGTCATATTTGGTTTCACACACTTCAGTGGAATAAATTTCATTTCTTGTTATTTTTTCCCTGTGATGTCTCACAAATAGCTGATGTACCTGCTTAAATCGGGCAGGTTCTCCCCTCAGTTCTAACTTTACTTACACGTTCACAGAGGAACAAAGAGTGCCAAGAATAATTCATTCAGCTTAATTTGCTACCCCATATTCTTGTGATGAGTGAGCTCTCACTGTGGTGTTTTGCAATTAGTGTGTTTTAATAATGGTGTCCAAGTATAGATTATTACTCCAGTTAATCACTTCAGGAAGAAGGCAGAGAATTAGTTGAAGTTCTCCTTGATCATAGTGGAGTTCTACTTTCTTCTGCAGCTTGTGAATTTGGGTTACTTCAACAAATGTGAACTGAGAAAGTTTACTCATTTATAAATAGTCTTGTTTTTCTGAAACAGTAGAACTCTCTGAACTTTGCCCAGGTGTAACAGCAGTTGATACAACACGCCTCTCAGCAAGAGCACCAGATTTCAAAATCATTCAGAGTTGAAGGTACTAAGCTTCAAACTTTATCAGCTCTACAGATGGAAAGCAAAATATATAGAAGAAGAAGCAGCTTCATGATTTACATCATCCATGAAGGCCGACACATACAAAAAGCTAAACAGAACAGTAAATTATCCAGCAACCTGTAAAAAGAAATTTCAGTTAGGCTTAAGTGTGGAATCAAGCTGCTCAGTCCATGCTCTTCTTTGAACCTTTCTTTCTGAAGATTTTTTAGGCATCCTGGAATCCCTTGTTATGTATCTCCTGTCTTTACTCCCACTCATGGTGATGCTGCTGTGCTGTGTTAACTCCAATACAGCATCACTATCTGGATCATATTTAGCTGGATGAAATGGAGATTCATCTGTCTGTCTAAATCCTTCTGTTAAAACTGGAGGGGGATGATTGCACACTGACAGCCTGATTTACCTTCAGCCCCTGCAGAGCCCAGAATGGAAACTCAGGAAATACTGAGAAAGACAATGTGCTAACAACCCTTATTAGATATCCTGGAGAGGCCTCGACAGTGGGCAGATACTCCTGTGTCTTACCACAGAATAATTCTAGCACCATTTCCTCAGCAGCTGGTTCTGGCATTGCTGGAGACATTGTATTGTAAATGTTGTGCTGATCTACACCAGAAGAGAAACTTCTACACCCATCAGATACTGCAAGAAGATGAGAGTCGAAACTTTTAACTGACTGCTATTAGCAAAAGTAACGAGTGTCTAGTACTAATGTACTTTTTCAGATTATGAGCTTTTCACTGTAGATGTGGTCTCTCACTACATACCACATGCTGATCTCAGTGCCCTAAAAACTGTAAGGCGAAGGACATTGTGCTTTTTTATGTCTTTGAGCTTCTGCTGAGTCCTGACATGACCCTGCCAGTCGTACAGATGCCAGTGAACAGGCATGAGTGTGAGAACCTGCCACATGCTTGAGAGCCCAGCACAAGGACAAGCTAATTAAGCAGAAGATAGGTGTAACCAACAGATGTGAGGTCAATCTTTCTCATTGCTTCACTATATATCTTTTTTTTGTTTGGCACTAAAAAGATTCTCAGTGCTTACCGGGAATTCTGGCACTGCCCATACTTTTATTCACTGCTTCTATTTTAGAATATTTCACACTTTTTTCAAGCAAATAAGAATCTGAATGTATATGGTATTATACAACAACTAGCTAGGGATATAAAATACTTTCTAAACACTAAGGAATCTGTGCACTGATCATACAATGAAGCTGCAATACATTCAGTCTTAATCGTGACTACTAGAGGTCAATCGTAAAAATGCGATACCTGTTTCACAGGAGATACCTTGGCAAGAATCCACTGGCCCTACAGAACAGTTTCAGGTTCTGCTGTTTCTCACCTGTTGAGTCAACAGCAGAAGCAGAAACACATCCCAAAGCCAAGACAGCTACCCTTTTTTGCTCCATACCCTAGATCTCATCACTCCCTTTCTCTCCTCTCCTTATCCAGTTCCTGCTCACATTAGGTAGTACCTTCAAATGTGAATAAATAAATAAATAAAAAGAAAATAGTTACTCATTGCTACCAAAATAGTAGGATATGAGCATGTCCCAGGGCACTAAAGTTGAAAAAGCCTTTGATTAATTTAAAGATACAATATTAATAATATATAAATACAGAGAAAGTACCAAGAAAGACTGGAGCACATGCTAGATAGCAGATTCTGCTGATCCTGGCCTCTTCAAAGTACTCTCAAAGGTCTGCAGAATATATTCAGTAGTATTTCTCTTCAAAACTAGGGTTAGCACACACTAACTTAGCAAATAAATTGTGATAAGAGGGTCCCCATAATTCAAATATGTGGCTAGTCTCAGGCACATGTTAGGATTTTATTTCATTTCATACACAAGCAGTGTTAAGATTTGGGCATCGAGGAGTTTCTCACTGGTCTTTTGGAACAAAATAAATATCAAACAATACTAAGAAGATAAATTTGTCAGCCAAGGATTATAAGAACTGACAATATTTTGTGACTAAAAGATAGCAGACTTCTTAAAATATAGCTCAACAAACTCTTTGATTCAGGAAATCTGTATCTGCTGAAACTCCTAGAAAAAGAGACATTATTTATCCTCAGACTTTTGGACTCAGTTTGATAACAAATGGGATGAAAGGCTTCATAGGATAAAAGATGCTTCTCAAATGCTAACATTGCCGTGTGTTTTTTCCTTTTATCAGTCTGTGGTTAGCCTTCATCAGCTTTTCAAAGTGCAGCAACAGAGTGTTTCTATTCCTAAAACTGAAATAAGAAATTACTATAAAACTGAATTTCAGCTGGAATAGAACCAATTACTAACATGAAAACATTTTACAGCTCATGTTACTAAGCACAGGGAATACTTTCCATGAGTGACAACATCATAGAAGGCTTTATTTTTAATCATCAGAAATGCAAACAACTCCAACAAAATTGCAATAGCTGACACATTTTTTCAGTTGTACTCACCTTTAGTATAAGAGAAAATACATCTTCTGAAGGAAATTACTACATTCCTTTCAGGATGTAGCTGTTTTTGTTACTTTCTTGATTAACAAAATTAAGTTGCCCTTCTCGGTCTTTTCAAAGATAACACCAACCTCTGCACTCAGTGTAAAGCAGGAAAGGCCAAAATTGGCCCCTCAGCCATGGCCAATTGATGTGCTGTTGGCTTGTAACCAGATGCTAAAAAGAACAGATGGCTTAACCAAATTTAATTTGCTATTTTATTTATCCTTATTTATCCTTATGCTGCCCCATTATCATACAAAACAGTTAGAAAAACAAGACAACGTTTAGAGCTAGTTTATGAGCTAATCTGACAAATAACCAGCAATCCTGAGAGGCAAAATGAATCACTTAAGTGAGATTCCAGGTCATCACTGTTTTCTGACCAGTCTGGGATGGAAACAGCAAAGATTGCCCTTAGAAATCATTGTATCAGTAATGCTTGCCAGTTCAGTAGTTGATGGCAGTAATGCTGCATCAGTGATTGTTTGGAGAGAAAAAACCCTATACAATACCCTCCCCCCTTCCCACATGCCCATCATCTCCAAATGCATGAAAAAGCAAAGAATTTCTTAAAAGTAAACTCAAGCATTGAAATCTGTCAGTCTTCTATTTCCAAGATGCTTCTTTCTCAGTGTTCAACAAGGAATTATGACATCTGCAGTTTGTTTGATTACTTCTTGTGATCATTTACTCATTGCCAGATCTGGGCTTGATCATCTCCACATTATTGTCTTAGCAGTGTTCATGGGATCAGACCATTTTATCTGATACTGTAGGTCTCATCTTTGTAAAATTAAAACTTCTGAAGACTTTGCAGTATTGTTTAGGCACCCTGTCAGAAAATCCCTGCTGTCATCCGTCTTAGGAGATTTGACTCTAAGTAAGATTATTGCTGGGCAAGAGCCTGCAGTGCTACAAATTAGGTCATTAATTGTAAAGTAAGTTCAAATCCTATAATTTGGCAAAGACAATTTTGGATAAATAGGCTCCATGCAGTTCTGGATTCTCCCTTTAGGAACATATTCATCATGCGTCATATTGTTAAGCATAAACTGCTGCAATTTTGGTACGTTGACTTTAAAAATATATTTCTAGGTATCCTGTATATAAGGTTGCTGCAGCTTTACTGGGTTGACTCCGGAGAACCTCATAAAAAAATCAGGTCCAGATGCCACCTTCATTCTTAAAATGGTCACTGACCATTCAAATTTCTGCACTTTGAAACTGTAACTATGTCTTTTAATCTGAGATGAATATATATTAATTTTCTAATAAATTTTCCCATATTATATAATATACATATCTGTAAAGGTCTGCAAAATAGCAGATATGGAGTCAAAGAACATCTTCAAGACTATCTGTGTCTGAACCCCTTTAGGTCACTTAGGCATAACAGAAGACAGATCTGAGCTCAAAAAATCCATTCTTTATGTATTTATACACTGATTCGTTTAAAGGCTCCTTGTCGAAAACATCAGTCACCTCAGAACACAGCACCAACAGACAATTTATGTTACATTTAATGCCAAGTACTCATTAATGAAAACTAAACAGATGTAAGTACAGTGATGCAAACACACTGTTTCTAAGATAGTTTAGGCACAAGGTAAAAAGTAAAACTAAAAATGCTTTGGTATGACTAGATTTAATTTGATCTTCTTGGCCTACGTGTAATGCCCACAGCAGTGCTTAAGTTAAAAGATACTTACCTCTGATCCTTACATGTTTAAATTAGAGAATGTGCAAGAATCAATTAAAGTATTACATGGAGTATATGTACAATTCTACCACGACTAGAAATTTCTACAGTCTCAGTTCTGCAGACACTTGACTTACTCATAAGCATCAGTGAAGTGACTGAGCAAAGAACCAGTTCAGTACTTTTCTTCTGTGTTGGGAAAAAAAATAATTGATACATCCCAACCGCATTTCCTCTTCCTTTGTCAGAGTCAGCCCCATATTATTCAGGAGGAGGGACAATGCTGTGCGATTAAGACCAGTCAACATCTGATAGACATCTATCATTACATAAAGTATTATAAAGATTGTAATGCAGCAAAAGATGATTTTTTAAAAAGTAAAATTTAATCAAAATTCACACACAACAGAAAAGAACAAAGTAAATTAAATTCACTTCTCATATCAAGAGTTTGCCCAGCTCAGGTAGCAAGATTCTTTAGCCAGCCCCCCTTGAGACTTTCAGCTGTTTTCGCAGGTGTGCAGTAAAACACACATTACAAATAGCATGCAAATAAAACAAGGCCAATGGAATAATCCTTCAGTTGATCAGCAGGTTGTTCTGGTGTATAACGGATAAAAAGCAGGACAGAACAAGTTATAAAAGCAGCACAGAAGTGAAAACCTGCGTTTTTTCTTTCGAAAAAATGTGGGCACTCTTGTTTCTCATAGGTGCTGCAGCTGTTTCTGCTGACCTGCAGGATCTTGCCTATGATGGGTAAGAACAGACATCAAGTTTTACATTTGCACAATTTCTGCTGCATGAGCAAAAACCTCTCAATTGACTTACCTGTTTCAAATTCAATCTTTTCTCCCCTTTCAGGCAGAAGGTGTTTCGTGTGTTTCCACAGAATGATGAGCAGGTGGGAATCATCAAATCCCTTTACAGCGACATGGAGGTAAATAACTTGGGAAAGGGGGTATATTGCATTTGAAAGGAACGTTTCTCCTTTTGTTCAACTAACATATATCTTAAAAAAAAAAAAAAAGAAATCATGCTACTGAATTAAAGACCTAATCTTGATTCCATTCAAGTCAGCTGAAGTGTTTCTTCAGAAGGAACAGGACGAGGTGATAAAGCAAGAGCTCTACAAATACATTCCAATACCTTCCTTGAAAGTCTGGTTAATCCAGTCTGAATATCAAAGTGCCTATCAGAATTTATTAAGACAATAAATTAATCTGAAATGCTGTATTCAGTGTGGGGTGATTTCAATAATGTATTAGATAAAACATGGAAACTGCAACTACCAGAACTTTCACCATTATAGGCAAAACATTTTGCTCATGTAAATAATCTAAAAATATGTACTCCCAACAAATTGAACTTGTCTTTGGCCTCTAGGCTCTCATCTTTTCTTCTCTGACTTTCCTTTAAATCGTCCTTTCCAACCAAACTGCATGTTTCTTACTGACCTTGATGTAGATATATGATGACACAATGACATGAGAAAAAACAATAAAGACAGCAAATGTGTTTTCAATATTTCTCTTCAGCTTTGATGTTGTAAAATAGCTGTTGGTGAACAAGACACCATTATCTGTAGGATGAAAGGATGGTATTTTTAATGAGGTACAGATGTGGAGAACTATCATAAACAGCCTGAAACAGTAGAATGCTGAAACAGTATTTTGTAGAAGAACATGCTATTGTATGGTTCTGCCAATATTAAGAAAATTAATGTACTATGCTTGCTTTTAAGTGTAGTACAAAGGGATTGTTTTATTTCTTTTAAGCAAAGATCCTTGAACTACCACTGTTATACAAAGCAATGAGTCAGGACTGATGTAGTAGTGTAACCTGGAATAGTCACCTCCCTTGAAGACACATAGTCTGTGAATATGCCCACCAACCCAAATTTCCTTTAGGTTCAGGAGACAAAAGGCTAAAAAGGTATTAATTAGGTTGTCAAACCAGTTTTACTTCCACTGGTCTTTAATAGGATGCTGAATCCATAAGTCCTGAAAATGACTTCAGCAACAAATATGTGAAATATTAATAGTAATAGGACTGTTGTTTATCCACCCTGAAGTAAACTTTCCCTGAAGGCACAGGTTCCTCATACCAAGTTTAGTGATCTGAGTCTTAAAAGCATTCATACAGACAACAGTCTTCCCCAGCTGATTTATGCAAAGTATTTATATAGCGTCCCCCTACTACAGTCAGAAGGTCATTTTTGTCTAATGCTTATAGGCAAAAACCTCCAATGAAATATGTACAAAGAACTAAAATTGTAAAGACTGTTATAATATGCACAAGGCTGTATCCACTTAGATAATGTAGAATACTTGGCATTTGTGAAACTGTCACTGACATCTCCAGAATTCTGTCATATAAACTGCAGGGCCTCATAAAATCATCTTGATCCATTTCCAGTTAAAATTTACATTGATACTTCTGGCAAGCAAGGGTGGGTCAGTGTAATAGGATAGAAATTAAATTTGATATTTTAATCACAATCAACATCACCATCACGCATACACCCACCTAAAAATCACAGCCTTGTATGTATATTTATTTATATGTTTATTTGGCCTTCTTTCAGGTTGACCTTTGGAAGCCAGATTCTGTCACACTCCTAAAGGCAAAAAGGCAAGTTGATTTCCGAGTTGAAGCTGACAAGACTGCTGAAGTTGAAGATCTTTTGAAAGAAAGTGGAATGGAGTATAGGTAAGTTTGTTCTCACTATCGTATTTTGAATAGAAGGTGATTAAATACTGGGGAAATGTGTTCAATCTTTTCATATTGGTCAACTGATCTTTCTGTCACAAACTTCATCCCTCCTGTGGTTGCCTCTGCTGGGGTTCATCTTTCTTATGACAGTTCCAAGGGACTGTAGCTGCTCTGTGTTAATGGGGTGAGGTGAAATGTTGATAGGGGTGTGAGTTGGAAGCAAATACTTACTACCAGGAATTTCCCTGAGGTGAAAGCTCACTGCGGTACAGATGGGTGAAGTGCAGAAGAGACAAAAAAGATCTCCTGCTAAAGACAAAATGCAGCAAAGGTCTAGAAAAAGCCAGAACGTAGAGCAGATGTGTTTGCACGATAGTATCAGGAAACTGAAACCAGAAAATGAGCCCCAAGGGCCAGCACGAGAGGCTCCCCACTGATTTGTCTAAGCTGCAGAACAATAGTGAGAGGGGCAGAAAAACCCAGCTGGTGACAAAGAGAAGACAGTTGCCAGGTGAAGGGCCAAGGGAGTGGGGAGAATAGATTCCCAGGACAGCCTTGGGCTTACTCAAGTCACAGAGCAGATCCATGGCAACGATTTCTCCAAAGAGAAAGCTCTTAATTGGCCAAAATATTTTGTAAGTATATTACCCAGAAATAAGAAAGCTCTGAGTTTCTGTGACTGAATACAACTGTAGCATAAGTGGAGGGAAGAGACTACACTGTCACATTACACTTGCCTGAGAATGGAAGCATTGTAGTGAGTAGCACTAATAGGAGGGTAAGGGGAAAAGAGCAGGACCAGGCAAGTGCTTACACTTCATACCTTCCAGTCACTATACAAGCATTAACCAAGGATGAGAAGTTGACTTTGGGCTGGAGTGGAGTGGGACTGTCTGTTTCATTGCTCCTTTAGCTCCACTTGAGCATTGCACATTGGCTCAGTCAGTCTTGATTATCAGGCTTTTTCCATGTGTAAGGGATAGTCTGTCAACATCATGTACTCAGACACTGAAAGTCAGCGTTAATTGATCAAATTCTCATTACTTCATTTGGCTGAGTGAATAGTTTTTGTCTCTCAGCCCCATTGTTGTTGCCATCAGACCAAACTCCTTCCTGGACACCACTCAGTTCTCATGAAACTTAAATTTTATGATCTGCTAAAACTAAGGATAATCTGACCCTAAACTTACTGGCCTCATGTTAACCACATCTGATTTGGATGCTGCTGGGGGAACACAATCTAGAAACACTCTGGAAGAAATTGTTTTCAGTAATGCCACAGCCCACATACAGCACAGAAGTCCAGTCTTGGTGGAATTTCCTCTTTGGCAAAGGAGGAGTTACTCTACATGTGTTAGTTTTTCCTATAATATTTATGAACTCCCTCAGGTCCATGCACAAATCTTTTGATTGCAACAAAGGCCACAATCTCTAGAAGGTGTCCCTGACAAACTTCAGTGGAGCGTCCTTGTGACAACCCAAGCTGTTACAATTTCTTTGAAGTGCCCTTGCAGTGCCACAACATCATGTCAATGTAGCCATTTGCACTGTTTGTTCTGAAGGCTGGTGGTGCCTCACAAACTGGCCTCCTGCTCTTCTATTCAAATCAGAAATTATCAAGGACATATCCTGCATGAGTAAGATTTGTAAAAATGTTAAGACAAGCACTGGAAAAACAAGAGGACTTTGATAGCCAAGGTTGAAATATAAGCAAAACATCCTCAAGAGTATGCTCAATGATGAGCTGTGCCTTTGTGACAGCCCCAGGGAAAGCTGAACAGGAGAGACCCCACCAATCCAGACAGGGTCCTGGGGTTTTCTTGCCATTATGTGTTCTACTTTAATAACCCACCTCACATGCAGTCAGGTAGCCTGGAAGATGGATAATGCCACCTGCAACAGAGCTGTCAAACCACATCTCAACTTCAGGAGCTTGCTTTTACAAGGAATTTAATCAGGCAAACATCTCTGGGCTGCTCATGTACGTGTCATGTTGCTGCAGGCTACCTGTCCTCCAGTGCCCTAAGTTCAAGAGACGGCCCTTTTCCCACAGAGGCAGAGGCAATCTGGCAACACAACGTCAGCCCAGAGCTCATTTTCTACACACTCTCTGTCTCAGCATTGCCATTCTTCCTAAAGCAGACTGTTGCTGCCCTGAAAGTTTGTTAGTATAAGAGTAAGTGGGCAGGTGCTAAGTAAGAGAAAGCTATTGTTCCCTGATCATTCTCACTGCGAGGTTGAGGCAGGAAGTAGGGTGAAACTTGAACCTAATATATCATATTTTCAAATGCATGAACTGACCCTGCAACATTTCACTTCACAATTCATGTGGCCTGAATTCCAGGAGGACCCTGAAACACTACCTGGTGTTTACTTTCCTGCTAGCAAATGGTATGTTTCTCTTTACACTTTTTGTGGTGCCTTATTGCAGAGTTCTGATTGACAACCTGCAGGCTGCACTGCATGCCCAGCTTGACAACAAGGCTCGTACCACTGGACACAGCTATGAAAAGTACAACGACTGGGAAACGGTAAAGTCTAGAAGTTTGCCACTTTATCAGCTGGGTACCATTGCCTCTGTAGTTGAAATGGTTCTGATGTGCTTCCAGCTTTCTTCCCTTTTCCTCTTCTGTTCCATCCACTGCTCCATCCATTATTAAGATAACTCCTTCTCCAAACTGTCCCTCTTCTTCTCCTTTATTGCTCATTACCAGGTTGATCTATATAACCTATTCCTCTACATCTGTTTCCTCTATTTCTGCTCCTAGTGCTGCACAGAAATGCTGGCAGAAACACAATGGCTAAGCTGACATGCTTCACTGCTGGCTTGCTCTTTCCTTTTCATTCCTCGTCCCCTCTCCTCTGCTAAAAAACTTGGTTCCATTCCCTGCCTCAATTCTAGCTCTTCATCTTCTACCATATGCTCTCCCTTCCTCCCACCTTTTTTCACAGCCATGCTTAATTTTCCTGACACATAATACTGACCATGCGACTCTTCACGTCTTTACAGTGGCTGCTTATCATCCATTGCATCACAGTTCTTATACTTAAAAGTACGACAATCTCCCTTTCCTATCTTTCCTTGCAAAAATCTTTCATTTTTGTGCCAATCATTGCCCACTAAGCACCTGTTACATTTTCAAACAAGAAAATTTGTACTTTCTCTCCAGGTGGTATCTATAGACCATATACAGAACTAATCAGTTTTCTTCTATCAGAACTATCCTAAGGGAAAAAAAAAATCTCCATTTAAAAGGCTATTTAAAAATAAGAACAAAACCTCCTCTGACTCTGCAAAGGTTATAGGCATGCAAAAAAACACCAACATCCATAATGTCAACCATTATTTCTAGTATTTCCTTGCCAGTTTGTCTACATCTGTATGCTGCTTCCTGTCTTCCTCTTAGTTCCTAGATAGCTCTTTGGGCATTAAACCCTTTATGAGTGGATGTGATGACTTTTTGTGAGCTTCTGAAGGCATCTGTAACAAACGGACTCTGCTCAAAAATTAAGATGATAAAGACTATTATTACTTCCCTTGATGATACATAGAATGAAGGAGAAATTATTTCTTTTGTACTTGGCATTGGTTGACTGTTCCTACAAATCCATGTTCAGCACTTCTGTCAGTAATTCAAGAATGATAATGAATAAAAGAGCCATGAAACTGAAAAACATTACAACATGTAGAAGATCTAAGACTTTCAATCTACTTAACAAGAAAATCAGTTTCTTTTCTTAAGAGAGTTTAAAAGGTGACAAGGTCATAACTAATACAGGGTCAGCATTCAAAGGGCTTTATAATCCACCAGCCATACTCCAATGATGGATTTAGATAAATTCATGCTAGAAAATCTTAATTCAGACATATAGCTCTAGTACAAGTAGGAATTAATACTTGGATATCTACAAACTGTATTAAAGATTAGACGCTCAGAAGGACCATTCTGGCTTGAAATCTGTGAATTAATTAGTCTGGACCTGAGGAACAGACATCAGTAAATTTAATCTCCTTATTAAACAGATTGCTGCTTGGACTGCCAATATTGCTGCTCAGTACCCAAACCTTGTCTCTCGCAGTGTAATTGGGGAAACATATGAAGGACGGTCAATGTACCTTCTCAAAGTAAGTGCTCTAATTTCTTTGTGCCAGACCTTTCCTCTAGTAACCTCCACAAGGTAGTAATATACATTTTGCAGAAAATCTAATACCTTTTGTTCACTACTACTCAGCTTTTTTAACTTTTTTTTTTTTTAAAAAAAGGGGCATAGTGAATTATTAGAAGTTCAGACATATCAATGTAACCACACTCCTGACAGCTATTTGAACGATCATCTACCTTGATGTTCTCTCAATCTGTTATTTTAAAACCCATTTAGTCTAAAAGGACCTATGAATGTCAGTCTTTCTGGCAATAGGCATCAAATTTGTATCTTCATCATATATAAATTTTTGGCATAGCTCTTATGAATAAATAAGATAGGATGACTTAAAGATGAAGGTATTAGGATTACTTTCCCAAAATTGCATAAGCATTTATAATAATATATCATTCAAGCAAAGATCAACTTTTAGAGACACTACAGGAAATAAATCAACAGTGCAGAATAATAAAATAATTGGGGGGGGGGGAGCTTATCTACATTAATAAAACTGAAATTATTATTAAGAGTCTATTGTTTTAGCTTGAATATTATGGTCAGCTGCAGCTGAGAGCGCTGCATAGATTTCCATTTAACAAGCAACGCTATATTTTTATGAAGTTTGACTTTTTAGGTCAGCAAGCTGAAAGACTTGTTCTGCATAGAAATTATTTTGTTCAAGACCTGGTTTTCTTGTTTTATTTTTTTTCTAGGTAGGAAAAAGTGGTGCAAATAAGAAGGCCATCTTTATTGATTGTGGTTTCCATGCAAGAGAGTGGATCACCCCTGCTTTCTGCCAGTGGTTTGTGAAAGAAGTCAGTAAGCTTAATGATGAAAAAATACTTTACAATATGAAAGTGTGTTTAAGAAAATCTAAAGTGAGCAGCAAGAGCTGAGGCCACTGCAGGTTGTCTTTTTACTGCTATATATCTGTCGCATATCCCTTCTCTCACCTCAGATGGTTAGGGTATAACTGCTTACCAACCTAATGGTTGGACCTGTAATCTTTCAGCAGCTTAAGACTACCTAAAAACGTGTACAAGGTACTGACAACGAAAAGGGTTACTTACACAGTCTGTAAATTCCTTTTTGTACCTGTAGTCACAGGAAGGTGAGAGACAAGCAAACAGGTCTAGTAACACAGCTAAGCACAGAGTGCACTGAGGAAATGTAGCCAAGAGAGAAGGAAGACTATAAATGAAATTCCTTGAGCTCCACTCAGAAACAGGGAAATGCATATTCCTCCCTTTGAGCTGCCACTTTGAGTTGTACAGAATAGTTTCTAAAATATGAAACCATATTCAGGAAAGAGCTGCACAGGTTAAATTAGCTTCACTTCAGGCTGGTATACTTTAGACCTTGAATTTTATCTCATTTGCCTTCTCCTTCTCACCACCAATATAAAGTAGATGTGAGTTATCAAATGCTGCAGAGTCTTCTCTACAGAGAAGAGACGTACTCCCCCTCAGCAGGGGGGGTCAATCAATTTGGCAGAACAACTCACTGATTGAACCTCAAACTTTGAAAGAATTCCTGCTTGAAAATTTAAAAACAAACAAACACAAACAAACAAACAGAAGCAGCAGCTGGGATTTAAAACTCAAGTAAAGGAAAGCCAAAGCACTGAGTGAGCCACGCTCGCAGAGGCATTAGTGGCAAGTACAATCTCAGCTTTATCAGCCAGCCACAGCCACGCAGGTTTGTTTATGGAGCGGTGGAAATTGAAAGTGACATCTCAGCGCCGTCAAAGGCAGTGTGATTTCATTAGCTCCTCATAAGGCTGCAGACAGTATGTGCTGCCATTTTTCGCTTAGCAATTCGCGTCACTACAGCTGTCATTTGCACCGTCTGGCCACTTAATTCATGAGTGTACCTGACACCACCAGTGGCTCTGCTCAAGTGGGTCCAGGTGTGGAGAAGTGCTTTAAAAGCACAGCCCTCTAAGCATCATCAGTGGTTCCCTTGGGATTGCTCCTAGATGTAAAAGTAAAAAAAAACCCAAAACCTAGAGAAAAGCATGAGCAAGCAGCAGAAAAAAAAAAAATAAAATAGGACAAACTATGTTCTAGTGATCTGAAACTTGTTTTCTAGATTCTACATCCAACCTTCCACTTGCTAATTAAAGGCCAAAGATGCCTTTCTGCATTGCATTGCTCCCTGTGTTGTCCTTTATGTCTGTGTAAAGGAAACATGGGTGCAACACATTTCTTACAGCAAATTTCCATGATCATCGCATGCTCCCTCAACACTGATATAAATCTGTGAGCGGGCATACAACGTGGCACGCCATGAACAATCATGATATACAGGTTTACGGCAGGAGTTCTTGTGTCTTTCTTTCAATGTATGTGCATGAAAAAGTGCAGGGGAAAATCTGCTTCCCTATGAATACGTGCATCCACAGCATTACGACTGGAAATGTATAAGGATGTTCCTTGGAAATATTCTCTACAGTTTTGATTATTGATGACAATTATTTGCACAACAGGTATAAAAAGTGGGAATAATGATTTTTCCTTCTCACATAGAATATACCCAAACCGCTAAGGTGACAGGATGTAGTTAGAATATATGGATAGGAACTTTGCTCTGTCTGCAAACAAGAAACTAGTAGATAGAAATCTCTTTCCAGTGATTCATTATCCTGTTCAAAAATCAACATTGCTTTACCATATAATTTATCTACCAAAATGAAATGGCTTTCTAACAACAGCATGGTTTAGGTCAATGCAAATCCTCAAAGTATATGTAATATCACAGAGCTGCCGTGTGTCATGTGATGGAGTGACCTGGATGACTTTGTCCACCACATTCACTAATTCCTGATCCAGTCCCAGGCCTCTAAGTACACACAGGAGATACAGATCTACAAAGGCATCATCAGCTTTTTCTACTTTTCTCTGACTAGGCTGTTGAGACCTATGGAAGAGATACCGTCATGACCAGACTTCTCGACAGTTTGGACTTCTATGTTTTGCCTGTTCTTAATATTGATGGTTACGTTTACACTTGGACAAATGTAAGTACATTCTTGTTTCTCAACAACAGTGTTGCTGGAAGAGACAACTGTTAGAACTTTCTCTTAGGTTTGATCTATGCTTCATCATTGTATTTCAGGACCGCATGTGGAGAAAGACACGCTCTAGAAATGCTGGTAGTTCTTGCATTGGTACAGATCCCAACAGGAATTTTAATGCTGGCTGGTGCAGTAAGTGTCTCCTAACAGTAACTGTGAGTGATCATACAGACATGCAATAGCAAAGATGTTTGATTATGTAGACTTTCCTACCTGATGGTCCAGCTCAAGCTTGAGTGAAGACCACCAGTACAGTACTGTGAGCTTGTGTTCAATTGCTGGAGCAGTTTTGAGCAAAACACAGTTTCGTTACTAGAATCGTCAATATGGCTACTTCTATGACCGTATCTATGCACACATGTGTGCATAGATACACACACACATTTGGATGAGTTCAGAACAGAAACTGAAAGAGTTTCCTTTTGGTCAGTTTCACTCAGCAGAGAGGGATCTCTTTTGAGTGGTTTCCACTTCTCTGTTTCTTGGAAACATCCTAGAAATGGGGGAGATGTGCAAGGAGAGGACTTTTAAGTACTGAAGCAAATCAAAATCTCAACATCACTTACATAATATAAAAAATAGTGTAACATGACTCTCCTAACAAACAACTTTTTTTTCAATAAATACTTACAAAATTCACTTTTCTTCCCAGCTCTTGGGGCCTCAAAAAGGCCCTGTGCTGCCGACTACTGTGGCTCTGCACCCGAGTCTGAAAAGGAGACCAAGGCTTTGGCTGATTTTATTCGTGAACATCTTTCTACAATCAAGGCATACTTGACGATTCACTCCTATTCCCAGCTGCTGCTGTATCCTTATTCGTACACTTACAAATTACCATTGAATTCCAATGAACTGGTAAGTCCTTTTGTCATTTTGACCTAATGAAAAGAATAAGTAAAAATCATCACTTGCTATTTAGGTCCATTTAACTTCAAGCAGTTTCTTTAACATCTGGAAAGAACCTGTACAGCCAGTTTTTTAAAATACTTCAGTCTTTCATAGCAAGAACAAGGGAAACCATGATAGCTTCAAGATAGTTCAAGCACAGGGTAAATTTAAGCGCCTTATTTAATTTCCACATACACAATGAATTTGCCACAAGGTCAGGTTTGTCTTCCAGTCAAGCCATACAGAAATCCACTGTGCCGTACAGCACGGCTCCCTCCTGGCTCAAGAGGTTGCTGTGTACGTAGCTTTAACACATTTCATGGAAACATTATGCCCTGTAAGTCAAGCTAACTGCTTGATAGATTGTAAAAACTATGAAATGGCTGAACTGGTATCATCAACAGCAGACAAGGATCTCTGGCTACCACTTGCTACAGAACTTCAGTTCTCACCGAAGTAAAATGGTAAAACTCCTATTGATACAGGTTTAGGACAACGAGGCAGTTTTTCTCATAATTAAAATCAATTAGATACAAAACAGGTTAAAAGTTTCAGTTCTGAGGCCTTTCCAAACAGGCCTGGACTCAAAGACACCTTTTAGTTGGAAGAGGAAAGGATGAATGTGGTGGTTTAAAGGACAAAAGCTCTTTTATTTACCCTAGAGAAAGGCCCCACCCTAATGCCATTTAAGTAAAATAACAACAGTCTGGAATATATTTTTTTAATCTTTAAAACCAGAGACAGGGTTTAAAACTACTAAATGTTTATAAAAGTTGCAAACATTTTATAAGGCCGAAAATCAACAATCATGAATAATAAAATTACTTCAGTTCTCTGGCATATTAGCGATTAGAAGCTGTTGGCAGGGAAAACAACATAGCAAAACAAAACAAACAAATCTTGATTCCCCTTTTTTCCTGGATGCTGCCAAAAGTCCAAGGCAACAACACTGTGTGTTGCTCTGCTGTGCAGGTTTGACAGATTTATGAGTGCTCCCAAAGAGATGTCATGATTCTGAAGCACAAATACAAACTGGGGCCAACAGTGAAGTTTCTTGTTACATTATTTGCAGCTTAAAAGAGAGGATGAAATTAAGATGAAGATTTTGTTTTCTTAATTTATATTCCAGAAATTTTCAATTGTAATTATTCCAGGGAACTGTATGATTTCTTGTATTCAGTTTTTACAAAAGCTTTCACACATTGCAGCTCGGTGTAAAATAATAAAACAACACAAAACCCTTGAAGCTGCTTTGTTGTCAAGAACACAAAGTTCCCATGTGTTAAAAATTTGCATGACATTCTGCCCAATTTTTTGAATCAAGAGCAAATGTGATGAAACCTAACTAAAAGTACAGCATGTTTCTCACAATGTTAAATGGAAAAAGTTTACATTGAAAGCTCATTATTAAAACAATCCTTAACAATAAGAAATAACCTATGTGCTTTTCTAGGTTTTCCAATTCTTTTATTGGATTAAAATTTTATATTAGCAATGTTCTATTCTAATACACCATAGAATTTAATGAATCACTCATACTAAGGTGCTCAATTTTTTATCAATAAAAAGTCTCCTTTCCTGTCATAGAAGACAATGCTGCTGTTACCACTCAGCATAAAAAGTTAAATAGCTCAGCAATGCAGGCTATATATATGTCTCTTCAACCATTTGATTTTACTTTGAAAGTTAGCCTTTCCAACAACACTTTATCTTATATTTTAAATTGGGCACACTAAACACAGAGAGAGTTCCTTTATTTTCTGCTACAAAGCAATCACAAATCTCACCACCATGACAAGGTGACCTTATGAGTGTTTTTCACATCTTAATTAAGGGAAAATATTTCCTCTGTTGGTGATCCCAACAAAAAGACAGCAGGATCCCAGAGGTGCTCAACTTGTGTAGTATCTGATTTAAAAAGGGAAGACTTCTTGCCAAAAATCCTTCTTTTGGAGAATGATATCAGAGTAGCACCCAATCCACATTGCCTGTAGTTGGGATAAATAAAGAGAAAGGGCCAAATTCACCTCAACGTCAGTGAATTAAATAGAAAGTCAACAGGCTCTGGGTCAGGTTTGAAAATGCAGCCTTTGAGATTACTTCAAATAACTAAAACACATTCATTTAAGCTGTGAATAAAGAAAATTTAAGTTTTTCAATCAATTGTACTTGCTTGAAACGAGACAGCTACAAAAAGAAGTAATATTTTGTTTGTCAATTGTTGTTTCATGTCTAAAAGTTCTGTCTAGATTTAGAATTTAGAAAAATGCTGAAGAATGAGAATCTCAAATTTTAACAGAAATTGTTCAGGCAAATAAAAAGATTATAAATCATTTTGCAAATGAAGAAGCAACATTGGTAGTGCCATTATCTTATCTTAGATGTTATTTTTACTCTGACAGATCTAATAAATTAAAGGAAATATAGTTGCAATTTCTTATCTGTGTCAGTGAGCAACTGGACATGTGCTTAAACAAACCCTCACATGTCTGCTTAACATTAACATTTTGTTCCATTGTATGCAATTAAAGATAGCATAATACCACAGGGTTTATGCTGCATTCCACAGTTTGAAATAAAGAAGGGCACAAAAATTGAGTAATTTGAGATTAAAGCCACTAAGTCTGCAGAAGAGAAAGATTTAGAGAATACTTGTACTATCCTTTTCTGCAAGTGTACTGAACTGCACCTCAAAAGACTTTTGCTGTTCACAGCCTCAAGAAATCACCAGAAGGCATAAAACCATTCTGGTTTTTGTTTCTTAGGTAGAACAGGGCACTCACAGAGAATCCCAGTCATCCTTTATGCTCCATTGCATTGCTATAGCAAATCAGAACAGCTTCGAAGTTATTGTAACATACTTTGAGTTGGGGATTAGAACTATCACTCAACCACCCCCAGCTCTGGGATGTAAAACATTATGGAAGTCACGTATGTCTCTTCCTTTCCACAACTTCCCACCCTTCTCCTTAGATGCAAGAGGGTCTCTGAGGATCTCAACCCCACAGCTCACAGGGGTTTTCCCTCAAATTTTCTCCCTGTATTCAGGGTTGTTGTTTTGTTCCCCCTCCCGCCCTGCCCCCAGGATGTTGCACAAAACTTTCACTGTTATCCAAATAACACTTCAACAACAAAAATAAAAACATCCAAGACAAGAAAATCTAGGTCAGGAATTTCTCAGAAGTTACACAATACTCTTGTGATGACACCCTGAAAGAAAAATGTGCTCCTTTTGGTGAATCACATTTTGCCTGCTTCATAATCCTCTTGACTCATTTTTTCCTATACCCTAGACTATCACTCTGCACACAGAATACACACTTGAATCCATCTCCTACAGAGGACAGGAGCATTAGCTTGTTACAATTAAAAAATGTGCTTGGCAAGACCAGTATCTCTCCACACCCCCAAAAATTCTTTTGATCTTTATTTTACTATTCACATTTTTGTCCCCTTGCAATAAGGAACTCTGTATTTAATCACACTTTTCATAAACACTTCAGTCCGTAATTTTTAATCAGTTCATATTTTGGCCTTCGCTTTCTATTAGGTCACCCTATGCTTTTCTCGTTTTCAGCAGAAAATCCTAGATTTATCAATTCTTGCTTGTATTTGAATTGGCTCTGAACTATGATTTGATAGTGGAGAGGAATGTGCATCGTGCCCTTCCTTCCCAGGTTCCATTCCGTCTCTCAGTTAAACAACAAGCTCAGTGTCAAGTATATGTTTACAGCCAGCTCATACTCATTGTCACATTAACGTTTGTGTATCATTTCAGTTTGGCAGGCTGCAGAATATTATATTAATTTACCACCCAAGATAATTTTCTAGACACAGGATTTCAGTTTGTATTACTTGAATGCATACCAACCACATTGGTTATTGTTTCAGCTCACCAAAATTCACCTTCCACATTGAGTCAGTCTAGTATTTAATTTCCTCTTGAGTGCTTAAAATGGGATTTAGTGGAAAGTGGAGATTTGCCCAGAGTCTGTACAGCCTGCAAGAGGAGTGAATTTCAAATATATTGTTTGACTTCGTGAATATCAGTTTGATTATTTAACCTGGTTCCTGGGAGAAGTCTTTTCACTCCTGACTTTATTGCTGAAAGTGTTTAGGATATACGAAGACCTGTGTGTAAAAATTTTTGAACGGCAAAAATCCTGTCATCTAGGAGACTCGGACATACCAATGAGGAGTTGCAACCTGTGCTGTTGTTTTATCTGTGCTGTTGCAAACTCCTGTGATTGTACTACTTGTTACAAGTAAATATTAGTGAAGTCAGCTGGGAAGCACAAAAAACAGGAAAGTGGGCAGAAAGGCAATTGTTTGGAATTGGCTTCACAGCTCCTCCACCGAGTTTGCCACAACAGAACTGCTCTGTACTGACAGTCTTAAAATTGTGAAAAGGATGTTTTTAGTAGCAGCATCTTCAAGATGAAGCTCATGTATGAATGACTGAAAGGCAAGAGTCTCCAATAGGTGTAGGGCACATTCACCTTAACTCAGTCACACTGGAGACCCTCTCACCAGGGATCCATTTCTTAAACACTCTGTGAGATTGCCACAGAGAAACAGGCTTGTAAAGCAAAAGAAGCATCATACCCAAGTCCTCCATGTGGCTGGATTCCCAGGACTCTTGGGGGAGATACTTTACTATGAGCAACAACAGAATAGTGAACAAAATTACACATCAGTCATGCACTGAGGGGAGTCTGTTTTTATTGGCAAAACCAGAGGCCTCAGAAGTTTAGTTTCATTTGGACGAAGTTAACTTTGCAAATACCACATTTTCAGACTTTCATTACAGAGGAAGTTGAGGGCCCCTCAAGTAGCACATGAGACTGAGGTGAAAAATACAGTTTTCAATCTTGGGCAAATCAGTTTGCAGTGCAGTGAGGGAAGGGAGCTAGAGGTCCAGTCAATCATTCAAAAGGCTTCTCCAGTTCTCTGTCAGACCATGAAGGCAAAGGGAGTTGTCTACAAGCAGCAGCTGCATAAGCAACGTCCCCAAAGGGTTTCCAAACAGCTGCAATTTCCTGGCAAATCTAACCTGATGATACAAGAGTAAAACAAGGGAGATGCTCCCCAAAAATTACCTATTAACACACAGAAGATGCTTAGCCTCATAATTTATCTTGTTAGTTCAAAACTCCAGATGTGCTAAGAGAGGCCAGTAACATATCTTACATTAAAAGCTCATAACTAGAAAAAACAGATTTAAAGGTTGTGAATTATGTAAGATAATGGCAACTGAGAACACAGCTCTGCTGTCTCAATGGCCCATGCACTCTGTACACAAGATCAAGTAAAATATTAGTAATTGCTGGGTAAACACAGATGGGTGATTGGTGCAGGGAGCTCTAACTTCTGCTGAAATCATCAGCTCTGTGAGTTCTGCTGCACGTCAGAAGCTGAAAAGCCATTTCTGCTCCCAGTTACAAGGTATTAATTTGGAGTTATTTCTAGGACTTCAGGGCGCCAGTTGTTGCCCTGCTACTATAACTCTCAGCAAAATTTTCCATGCAAGAGAAGGATTCTTAACAGTAAAAAAAACAAAAACAAACAAACAAACCCCAACAATTCAGTTAAGCCAGTTATGCAAAGAGATGTAGAAAAATCCCTCAACAGCAAAGAGTACCCTCAAAGGTCAAAAAGATATCGATGTTTCTCCTTGCAGCTGTTTTCCAAGTAACATACAGGCTTGACAATCCAAACTACTTTTCAAAAACTAAATATCGTTTGTCCTTTTTGAAAATGCTGGGCATTATTTACATCCCTCTGCATAAATCTGCATGTTATTTCCTTTTTACAGATGGTTTTGAAAAATCGTGCTATTTAAAAAAAAATCCCATATTTTGTATTTATACTCACAAGTATGTACTTACTTTGTATTAGTCTTGCTGGTTTATACTATATTATTAAGAGGTGACTTTTGTTCCTATAAAGTTGATTTTTTTTAATATATCTTTAGGTTTTGGACTATAAAGCTACCAGGAAAGCAAATGGTAGAGTGTCGCTTAAAGGAAAAAATCAGATATCAAAACTTCTGATGAAGTTTAATTTCATAATGAAGTTATAAATGCTCAGTCATGTTTTTCACTTAAAGGGGGTCATTTAAAATACCACCTCGATCTCCCGCCTGCAGAGCTTGAGGAACTTGTTTATTTGGATTTCAAGCTCTTAACAGCTGGAAATCTCAACTGGTCTTTCTACAAATGTCTCTTTTTTACAACTTCCTGGCCTATAAAAAAACAATTCCCCCAGATAAAAAGATTTCCTGACATACTTTTCTTGGTATATGTTCTGGTATTATTTAAAGCCATCATTGGGCAGGTGAGTGAAAGGAATGTCCTATTCTTCCCAAATTGCAGCTCTGTTCTATTGTCCCTCCCATGCAGTTTAATAAGAGAGGGCAAATCCTGGTTACTAATAGATCCATACATAATATCAGACTATCTTTACAAATTTAATTTCTACTTTGCATATATTTGAAAATAGCAAGAAACAGTTTACATTTAAAAATTCATTCATTTTGAGAGATGTGACTCAATCTCAACTGTTGATTAAATGTATATGTTATAAACAAAAGATGACTGAAGAAAATATGGTATCACTAGCAGATAGTAGACTCCAACCTCTACAATTCCCTCAACATGTGTTAAAAATTATTATGGATTTTAGAAAAATCAGCCTATTAAGGGGTTCCCAACCAAACAAAACCCCAAAACAAACAAAAAAACCCAACCAACAACAAAACAAACAAAAAACAATCCCACCCTACACTCCCTCCCCTCCCAAAAAAACCCCAAACAAACAAACAAACACTGGAGGGAGCCTCGCTCCTGCCATCGCTCTGAATCCAAGATTGTGAAATGCAAAGCAACAACATTCTTCCTACAATTGCTTGTGTTTGGACAATAGAGAGGCCAGAAACAAAACCTCACATTCAGGTACAGCCAGTTTTATAGGTGATAAGCTTCAAATAGTCTTTGGTTTGCCTTGTTTAAATATTCTTTATGTGCTAAATGATCACAAATTCCTACAGCAAATTCCCATAATTCTAGGATGTTCAAAATCCAACATTTGTGAATGGGGAAATACTTTCAACTCCGCAACAAACTAGACTGCCAGTGCTAATGCGAGCATATTTTTACGCTGTTTTGTAGAAGCTGAGAAAACTTCCAACTAAGATTTTCTAAACACATTGTCCAACATGCCTTTTTGAGTAATTCACAGGAACATTTGAAGCATAAGGATGAACAGAGAATATTTTACAATATATCTTCCACTGGGAAGTAAGCCAGAGTATAACCTACAGAGAAAGAATGGGCTTGAGGAAATTCCTGGAATTTCAGCCATTCAGCTGCAAGCTATAAAGATATGGCAACCCATTGCTTATTCTTATACTAAACATCTGCTTTCAAAAATCATTCGTATTTATCATCTGCTAGTAATAGTTTTCAGGTTTTATTACCAACATGCTGTATAATGAAGAACTGGAAAAGCCACACGTTCCAAAGAAAACTCTGTAATTTTCCTTACTGCAAAGATACAAAGCTTCAGAGTACTAGTGATGGGCCTGATCCAGCCCCCACTGAAATCAGTGGGAGTTGAATGAGTCCCCCTGTGCACAGGAAATGAATTGAAATTAATGAGACTACGTATGGTTCCAGGGTAATTTATGTCTTTTCTGGCTGTTAATATTTATAAGACCTTAATCTGCTTTCACTTGTATCACTGTTCAACTCCACTGACTAAGCTGACTCTACTCTGAATTTATAGCTACAATAGAAGGAAAAGAAAGGCCATTGTATGTTCACAATTTACGGTATTGTTAGTATTCTCTAAGATTCTCTTATCTCTAAGTAAGATACCTAATTTAGTTTTAATCTTGTACAAGTTTCTTCTAAGTATAGAAAATGCTGCTACCTTTTGTCCCCTTATGTACCCAAACCCCACTGCACTCTACAGCAGGCTGTACATGGATGGAGCAACACACAGACTGGACTACACTCCCTGAAATCTTAGAGAACAAGCTCTTTACTTATAAGCTCTTTTCACAACAACAGGACAAGCTGAGCCTTGTCAGCTACCGACATCTAGTCATTCTGAGAGGTGAACAACAGTTTTCAAATAAAAACTTCTCGAGCATGGCTTTTCAATTTATTCAACAATCTAGTTGCTTAGATTCACTCAGAAAGATTCTGAAAATCTGCATTTATCATTCTTATTTGCCTACAGTATTCCATTGCTCGTGCTGCAACCGAACAGCTGTCCAGTTTGTATAATACTCAATATGAATATGGCCCAGGAGCTACAACAATCTGTAAGTACTGACCTAAATATGCTAGCCCTCTATATTAAGTGCTACTAAGCCTATCAAATGCAGTTTTCTAGTGACTCTTGCTCCTCTTCCTAAGCAGTCTCTTTTTTTCATCTGTATATACTCAGAGGTATATCTGGAATCTGTCATTTCTAGAATACGGGATGATCTATTCCTTAAGGATCCCAGGGAGTGTGTGGCCCCCTGGAAAGTAAAGTGATGTGGTAAAGTGTTTAGGAATTCCTGTCCATAGCATGAATTCCTAAATCATATGCAGCTTAGATCAAAACATAAAAATCTTGACCTGAGATTTTTCTACATTTCCAGTATCTCCAGTCAAAGTGAAAAGACGATATGAATAATGGCTTCAGCCACTCTAGCAACACAGATAATTATTTCTTTTACTTTGCATTACAGACTGAGAAATGTACTAATTACAATTCCATTCTTCTACCCTTCTTGGGAACCCAGCTGTAAGGGTATGGCCTTTGCAGTGACAAAAGCCGAGCTGAGTATGGTGCATCTAGATTTCTAGAACTTTAGTATCTCCTATGTTTAAGATCTCTTCATTTCCTTAAATATGGAAACTAATATCTTTTCACTATTTCCCTTTCCTTAAATAATTTTTAAAACAGTTTCTCCTGATGTTAAGAATATTTATGGAGGGTTTTCCTTAACAAATGTTTTGGTGATGCTTAGCAATTCTGGAGGCTCCTTCCTTAGCAAAAGAGACTGACTGCCTTCATTGCACCAGAATACTGGAAAGGGAGGTTACCATTTGTCCAGAAGAAAAACATGGAGCTGATATCCCAGATCTGCAGTTCTTTGAGATCTGTGTGAACCTCAAAAACCTACCCAGTGAGAGGGTATTTGCTTCTGCTATCGCATTTTTCTAAACCACCCCATGCAGCATGCCATCCTCCTGTTCCCCACACATTCCTCCTCTGGTCTCCCCACAATACTGATAAGGAGGGAGCAGTTTATCTTTTTTACATTTGCCTGCATGCATCAGCTAGAAGGAAGCTTGCAAATGGCCTAAAATCACAGAAGCTTTTCCATGAACAGGAAAGATCAATCAATTCACTGAATATCCCTTTTTATGTGTTCTTTCTGCATTTCTAGTTACGTTACTTGAGCCCAAAGTACATCACATTTCAATGCGTAGCCACACTTTTCCAGTTAAGCTTTACTTTGTTTCTTTATCAACAGATCCTGCTTCAGGGGGCTCTGACGACTGGGCTTACGATGAAGGCATCAAGTACTCTTTCACTTTTGAGCTCCGAGACACGGGTAGATACGGTTTTCTTCTCCCTGAATCTCAGATAAAGCCAACCTGTGAAGAGACTCTCCTTGCTGTTAAATACATTGCCGATTATGTCCTTGACCACTTGTATTAGAATGGAATTCTAAAAACTATTAAAGAAAATTTTATTCAGAGATGCTTTCCTTTTTATTCTTCCCTAACAATAGGTTTTTATCTCTCTGTACTTAATGTTTTTAGTCATGTTCTTAGTTCATCGTAGGTCAATAGATCTACAAGTTTGTCAAGATAAATTATATCTTTTAGAAAGGCAACTACTTGCAGGGGGACTAAAAAGAAACAGAACAAGAAGCTTAATCAATGTAAGGTAAAGGCTGCCTTAATGATTAAAATTATCTTTACACAGAGCAAACAGGCAGACCATTAGAACCCACACAGCCTGAATGCTGAACAGTAGGAGAATAGCCAGGTGCTTCATATCAATGCAATTTCATCCAGCCATTCATTGTCTTAATGGCAACAGTAGCAAGGAAAAGTTCACATCTCATACTATTACAATCATGTGAACTGTGATATGCTCTTGTCAATTTTCCCAAAACCCACCCTGGATTTGCCCCGTCACTGAAAACTAGTTTGGATCTGAGGTCACTGCTAGTCCGATCTGAACTCAGTGCTGAAGCTTATAATCACAAGTAGTTTTACGGATCAAGACATGATACAAATCATGCTATAAACTACCCCGCATTTAAGGCTCTCATGCTCACTACAGTAGCATTTCTCAAAATATTCTCAGAGTCCTGGTACTTCCTGGGGCCCCACATGTTCCTACTGTCCTGAGTGGAAGAACCATAAAACAGCATAAAGACTAAGTCTAGTGATAAATGATTAACTGTTTCTTTCATGAGAGGCTGTAAAGAATTATCCCCTCCCAATCAATTTTCTGTCCAGGTAATGGGGGTCTGATTGGGTCAGAGTGCGTGGGAGTGATAAATAGCCACTCTGGGCAGCTTTCTCTTGCAGCTGCAGAAAATGTGTTTGGCATTTATTAATGTGGTTTGGAACTTGCCTAATATGGGACACACTCTGCAGAAAGATGGGGAAAAACCTTATGTCAACACAGAAGCTGGCTGATCTCCCTGCCATTGCCGGAAGCTCTGAACAGAGACTTCTGCCGTCCCTTGACACTCCTGGAATTAGCACTATTCCTGACAGGCCCCGAGCTGATGCACTCAAAACAGAACACAAAATGCATCTTACAGAGAAAATGGTTCTTGCAAGAAAATCACCAATTTCAGACCTGTCAAAAACTAAGTGTTCTCCTTTTTAACCTCTTCTCTGTGGAGGGGAACTGAAAGACAAGGTCCCATTTAAAATTACTTCCATTTATATAGATAAGAAAAAGAAAGGAACACATTCACTAGCCCACTCCAGTTAGCACGGCAGCAGTTGGATGAAACTAGTCCTCACACACGACCGATCCATCTGCTCTTGATCCCTGGTGAAACTGAACCCATGTGTGAAAGTAGCACGGACTGGTAAAAAGACGTCATTCTGTCTTGCAACAGAAGTGGGGGAGAAGGATAATCAACTGTACTAAGAATAGCACAGGATGCAAACAGAACATACTGGCCAGAGCCAAAGGGCAGGAAAATAAATTTTTGAGAATATAAAAGATTTTGGCCTATTTTAACTAAGTATTAACAACCACCCAGGGACCATCCTGAGTATAACTGCATTATCTGGGAATATATCATAGGCCTCACACCAACAGCAAGGCGAATTGCTGATACTCAGCACTGTTCTAGGAAGGTCTTTGTAGGACTGCAGGCAACCAAGCACACAACAAATGCAGTTGAGGGGTAGGTGACGGCACCCAGCAGCTTCAATAGTGTTGGGGTTACCACAGTTCACTTAAAACTCTGACTCCAAGGCAGAATATGGCACTCATCTGATAGCTCTGATGTTCACAAAGTCAAATCATGGCAAGGCAGCGACATGCAGCTTTTCTGTGCTTTCTCCACAGAATGCAGCCACTAATACCTCTGGTCAAATTACATAGATTTAGAGAGGAAGAGCAATTAAACGTGATATATCATCCATGCATACATACAACTAAGAATATATGGGAGAAATTTAAGCAGGAAAGGACATTCTGCTGGCAGGTAAGCTGTTAGGGCAAAGGCACTGAAAGAAAACACAGAGAGGAAGTAAAGGTTCAGCAACAGGTCACAATGCTTCAGATTTCAGCATTGCCTACAAAAAAACGTAAGAAATCCACATGCAAACCTGATTGATAATATATTTGCAAAGATGCCATCATAATTATTTGGAACCAATTTCTCAGCTATGAAACAGTCCTTACAGAAAACCAGGAGAGACAGAGGAAAAGAAATAAAGATTCATCATATGGATGATGGAGGTACACTTTGACATTTGTAAAAGGTGGACTTCTTTAATAACCCTAAAGAAAAAATTTCACTTTTCTCCAAACTGAATCTTTTTCTTGCTTTCTAAAACCAAATAAATCCATAAAGAAACAATAAATATTTTACCAACGTTAAAAATAAACAGAACCCACCTCACAAACTCTCTACAGTTTTGCTTTTTCTTGAATTGCACAGTTTGTTGAGTCTTTACTGTAAACACCGTAAGCCTACACTGCAATTTTGTAGCATATAAGAATATTTTTAACTGTAACCATGTTTATGAAAAAAAGCCATAAAAAAACAACAAACACAAGAGGGGAGTAACTCTGCAGCCCTGACATACCCCTTACTAAGGCAGAGGGAATGGGAATTTTGTCAAGAATGGAAGCCTCTTATCAAAGGAATGCCGGCAATGCAGGCTGACAGCACGGAAGGCCGGCGGTGTCAGGCAGAGCGGTGCCTGCAGTGCGGGGAGATGATCCTTCCCTGCACCCAGCCCAGGCAAGGCCACATGTGGAGCGCTGAGTCCAGCGCTGGGCTTAGCGGTTCAAGGGACAGGGACACACTGGAGTGAATTCAGCAAAGGGCCATAAAGACAATGGAGGGACTGGAGTACCTGTCATACAAGAGCTGGGACTGTTCACCCTGGAGAAGTGAAGGCTCAGGGCAATCTTATCTGTGTGTATAAATACCCAGCGTGAGGCTGTAAAAAAGACAGAGCCAGGCTCTTCTCAGTGCTGCTCAGCAACACGAGGTATTGAGCACAAATCAAAGCACATGAAACTCCATCTGAACACAATAAAAAACTACTTCTACTGTGTGGGTGCCTGAACACTGGAACAGGTTGCCCAGAGACACTGTGGAGTCTCCATTCTTGGGAGATGTTCAAAATTTGATCGGACATGGCCCTGGGCAACCTGCTTTAGATGACCCTGCTTTGAGCAGCAGGTTGAACTGTATGGTCCTGCGTGGTTCCATCCAACCTCAACTGGTTCTCTGATCCTGTGAAATTAATCTCTGCCCAATGCAGGTCAACCAAGGACTGAGATCAACAATTTCAGCTTTTCCTATTTGATTTATATCGCTCCTTTAATGAGATAAAGAGAAAAGGAGTATTCTGTTTCCTTGGTTAAGAATCACATCAAAAATCTGCCATATTTCTCATATTAAGCTATTGTTTAGTTAAATACATTCAAACATTCAATTCGTTTCAGTGTTCCAAAACTCCAAAGAGATTAAGAGCTGATGAAGTGTTTTAAAGACAATGTCCTGTCCACATGCCAGGTCTCACAGGAGTGGTATCGGAGACACCAGAGCACTCGCAGAGCAAATGTCCCTTCAGTACAGATCACAGCTGCAAAGGCCTAACAAAGGCTCCACTATACACATCCTTGATTCTTTAACGTATAAAGCAGAGAACTCACACATAAAAATCAATGAAATAGAGTAAGTCCTGACAGTTGTGCGAAAGCTAAACACGGGCTTCTGGGGAAGATATTTCCAAGTTTGCTCTAAGTTGTCAAGCAGCTGCTGACAGATATTTGTAATTCAGAGAAGGAAACTTCTGTTCTTAATGATCCAGACCCAACTGCCTCCAAAACTGCTAGAAATTAAACCTATGCTTACAATGCAGCCTGTTCTGAACTCTGCTTCGCTGACATCTGGCCCATCACTTTGAATTTTTCCAAGGACAGACATGGGCTGTGTGGTGAAGCAGGTTGCCTCTGTGCTCCCCACTGCACTCACAACAGCTGCACTGCAGCTGCACACACAGTCGTTCACCACAAGAGGAGAGGCAACAGCCAAACGCTGCTTTCAGAATGGGATTGCAACCCTGTACTTCACAGGAAGGATGCTAAGCTACTTGCACTAAACTTTGCAGCCCCAGAAAACAGAGAATTTGCTACAAACAAACAAAAAAATGCAGCTTGGTCAAGAAACAGTGAAATATTTCGAAACACCTCAAAGCACGCAAGTTTCTTGCAAACACTGAAGTGCTTCCTTTCTGCATTTAACAGAAGACCTAAGATGCTTAACTCCGGAGTTCTTCAAGGAAAGCATAAATCACATTGCTTTAATATAAAATCAACTCCCAATTTCCTGGCTTCATGGGGGAAAAAAATCAAATATTAATGTTTCTCTTTAATACAATGATAAACTAAGCCACAAGAACCAGCATAAAGACTAGCAAAGAAAACAGGAAAACAGTTCAGGAGTAACAGCTGCCACCCCTGCAAATCCCTGTGCTGCTGCTGACATGAGTGAGGACACAGAGCACAGCCCAGTGTCACAATGACCTACCAGCTCATGTCCAGAAGTGATACAGCTCAGAGCATCTCTGATCCTACCAGAGTTAGTCCATAATTTAATCAACCTCCTACAAAAAATTAAGAGCTGCTAGTAATTTTTTTTAAATTACAAACAGAATCAAAAAGACAAATACGCTGTGACACAGCATTGACATCACTATTGACGTGTATGTTGCATCATCATCACTCATCAGCATGGTTCCTTTTCTGCCATGGCAAATGTGCAACATTCTTGGATTATGAAACTGTCAACACAGTAGTAGATGCAAAAAAACTGCTTTTCACTGATATTTTCATGTTCCTGTTCATAGGATGTGCGTGCACCAAGACAATAACCTCACATATTTAAAGTTTTAGAAGTTCAAGTGTTCAACACACTTAGTGGAAATATTCTAATTTCAAGGTGTATAGCAGGGATGTCAAACTGTAGGAGCAGTTATATTTATGCAGTCCTAAAGTTACATTTGGCCCCTTAAAGGCAACCATGAACCTGACATGGATCCTGGTGAAAATGAGCTTTACACCTCTGGTGTATAGTACATTCAGATCCAGACACTGAGATCCTTTTCTCTTAAAAAATATCCTTTGCATATGTCAAGAGATTCTCTGTTCACCTATTCTCTTCCTAGGTCTATGCACAGTAATGCCACAACAGTCTGTGAAGTCACTCTTCATCCACCCTGGAGTAAATGAAAGGAAAAGCAGGTCCTCCTTGTGTTATACTCAATTAATGAGTTCAGGCCTATTGAAATCAACAGCTATTTCACTCAAAAACTAAACTGTGAATATGGAAAAAAACACTGAAATTTCACCAAGGTTTTTTTATGTTATTTTTCACTTCGCTTCTATTAATTCTTCAACAGTTTTTAAATGTGTTCAGAAATTGAATGAAGGGTTCAAAAGGGAATGTTCATTTTACACAGACTTTCAGAAAACTGTTCTTACATTTTCCTCCTGCCAATGGAAGTGCTGTTCATGATCTGAATGCTTTCTCTAAGGATCATAAACAGAACCTTTCCTGTTCAAATGGAACTAGAATTCCTAATGACACAATGATGTCTTATACCTTCCCTCTTTTGATATGTATCTTTGATTCATGTCTAAAAAGCAACAATATAATCCTTATAAATGTGGAATACCTTTCCTTCATTTAAAAGGAAGGCTGAATAAAAAATGTTTTATTTCTACCTTTTGCCACTACTATTCCTTTGCAGTTTCGGTCGCTCACATAGCCACTGTAAGTTACGCTGTCTCTGACGACAGTTGTGGCAACAACATACTCAGCAATAAATACGTTTAGAAATAATGAATTATTGTTAAAGGTTCTTAACACAAAATTAATTTGCATTATGTGCTTCTGAATTTGAAAATCTGTTACACCTCAGAACTTAAAAAATAAAAGAAAACTTGCTTTTAAAAAAGCCCTATTACACTACACTTACACTGGACTTGTTTCAGGTGTCCATGTATTTTGGAATTTCCTAGGATTGTAGTGATATGCAGCTAAGAGAAATTCATTGTTAAATTGCATAGCCCAGTATCAACTTCTGGCTAACAGAGAAAAAGTATTTACTGAGAGGCAACTCTGCGTTTTATGTGCACTAAAATATTCACTTCATTTTTTAAATATTTTAGGTTTTAATAAATGTGAAATAAAGATTCCAGTACCCTCACATTAACTTCAACCCAGACTAAACTGTGTGGCTGCACCAATACACCCATAGAATATACTAAATTCTCCTAGACTTAACAGCTGTAAAAGAACTCTCTTTCTGAACAGAGCAGGTGCCAGGCATAATAATTAAAAAAGGAAAATCATGAGCTTTGTTATAGTGCAGGGAAAAGCACCCTGACCCTCTACACAGAAGGCACTCACAGCACAGCTGTCTGTCTGCTTGGAAGCCTTTACCAAATGTAACACTGATCATCCTTCAAGGGGTGGGATAGACACCTCCTTCCGCAAATACCCAGTGAAAATACACTCTCTCCAGTGTTGCCCATCAAACTCTACAGTCTCAAGGCCATCACAACCCTGAGCACCTTGAAGCTTTGTTACTTCAAGTGTACAGCTTTGTATGATTTGTTTTCTTGCCCCTTGGTACAGCTCTGGGTCTGGGAATAGTTAATTACCTTCAGATTTGTCTGAAGCTGGAGCCTTGGCAGATTCTTTCCTAGAAAAAGATTAGAATTATTTAGTTGTCAAGTCTATTCATCTGCATGCTGACACCAGCGAACGCTGTGCCTGCTGAGGCGTACGCTGCTCGCTGAGCGCTCCAGCCTCCAAAGCACTCGGCTCCACCGGGAGGACATTTCACAGAGCACAATGAGAAACAGAACCGCTCGTTCACATACATCAAAGTGATTTTGGTTTCTAATAAGGAACAAATCAATCATAACAAACTACTCAGTCCCATGCCAGTTTTAGTTCAATTTAATATCTTTACGGGAAAATACATATTCAAACACAGAATCAACACTGTATCTGGGGGCTGCTGATGGACTCTGTGTATTTATTCAGGCTACTGGGCTTTTTTAAATGTTTTATTAACTTTGCCTCGGTGACAATTGTGTGTCTAGAATCCAAACTACTGGATTAGCACAAATCAGCTAGAACCTTCCCTCAATTTTCACATCCTGCCAGCTTTCTGCACTCTTCTGAAGCAAGGTCTTTGGCAAACTTTGTAGACCAAGTAATATTTGTTGGCCCTTGTGGCCTTGGATTCTGAGAAAAATACTGTCCTGTAACTGACATTGGACACTTAGCCTGACAGATTTTGCATCTCTCCTACTAAAAAGCTGGGGTTACTTTTTGTGACAGTTTTGCTCAGCCTCCCTGACTCACTTCAAGAGACAACTCAAGAGTCAATACTGCTCCCACACGACCTTTGAATATTTCTCCTGGCATGTTCATGTTTAGTTTATGGAGAAAAAAGTTACATGAAGTGCATTAAAGCACATTCAGTACTTTAGCACTGCACACAGATCTCACTGAGCTCAATGGGAGATAAAACTAAGCTCCTGACAGTGCTGTGCTCTATAAAACAATTCATCAAGAAATCCACCAAGGTGTGTGTGTGAGATATGAATAATTGAGAAATTCTCTGCAGAGTTTCCCTCTGGTAAACTCAGACAACACCAAACACCTTCTCCTTACAGCTGTGTGGGATGGAACATTGCAAAGCTGCTGCATGAAGGCTTTTTCAAGCTAATATGTAGATTTCAAAGAGAAAATTCAGCTGGGAATTTAAAAGCAGAAGCAAAAGTCCAGAGACTTTGGGATGTTCCTGGATTTAACAGGGAAAAAAAGCCTTCCCAGTTCCAGGAAACACATTTATCCTCTCACTGAAGTAAATTCAGAGGGGAAAAAAACCAAACCCGACAAAAAGTCAAACCACAAACCAGTCCTTTGCCAGAATGCACATTTGTGTTGACTACACACAGAACCTTTTAGTTCTACAGTGCCTTGTGCTATGAGGCAACCTATACCACAGCAACCTCAGGACACTTTTATCTCTGCTGCTTCAAGGTATGTTAGAAGATAGTTTAACCAGCCACTAGTCACTTTTGTTTCAAGCAGAACACTAATATGAAATAGTTTCTTCAAGAAATTGCGACATGGCATTAACTGTAGGGTAAAACAAGATGCTTTTGGAACACATTGTTCCAGAACAACCATTCGACCTGATCGCCAAGGGCTCACACAGCACATGCATCTCGAAGTGAGACACGGCTTCTCATGACATCTTGTGGCAGCATGACAAGCTGACAGGGCTTCTGTTTTCATAAAAAATGATTTAAGATGTTGCAAAACAGTGATGTTACAGAAAACCACACAACAAAAAGCACCAATTTATAATCAAATTAAGGCGAGCAGACTAGCAACACTTCTTTTTACTTACGTCAGAAAAACTCCTCGTAAAAATATATAAAGACACAAAGTATAAAATAATAAGAGCATTATTTTAAAGTAATAAAATCAAGTCAGAAAACTGAAACAAGTTCAGTTTGATGCAATTCAAACTGCATGTGTGCTACAAATCTGAAAACAAGTATGTATTACTAATACTTAACACATTCTTGCCTATTCTAACCAGAAAATCAGAATCTCCTTTTCAAATTGTGGCTTGCAGGAAGAGATTGGTACAGAACGGAAAAGCTTCATTGTTCAGAAATATAATTACAAACTGACTCAGTTATGCTATTTTATGCTTGTATTTGTTGCATGTGACTGGAAAAATATCAAAATAGTAAATTTTATCTATTTTTTTTTCAATTTTTTTTTCTGAAAAAAAGAAGTCTTTTAACCATACCTGAAATACTATAAATTGTGGTTCAATAGTGTCCTAGTTGAAAAACATCAACCCTGGAAGAATCAGTAAATGGCCTACCTTAAAAAGGAAATTAGAGGTAGCTCTAATTAAATAAAATAAAAACCAACATAATTATTCAAGATGTAGTCTTATTTTGAAAATCATACTCATTCTCAAGGCACTCCAGAAAGGTGAATTTCCCAGTCATTAACTGCATAATGCTTAATACACATTTTTGATGGAAGGTATTTCAGTTTCTCTCTATGCAACCTGGCTTCTGAAATCCTGACTCAGCCTCTCATATGGCTTCTGGGACAGTGGTAGATTTTCCTATGAGGGCAGAAGCCACTGCCTTTGTCTAGATTTTGCTGATGGATAAAACAATAAAATACAAACAGGTTTTACATAGCCAGAGATGAGCACTGGAGAGCAAAGAGAAAGCTTCTGGGAGAAGCATTCAACCAGAACTGCTGATCTTACTGAACAATAAAGAAAGGGTTTGCTAAAGCAAATGTCTGCTGTAGAACCCTCAAAACAATAAAATCCTGCATTAGGAATAACTCAGATTTGGCCCTCAAATGAAAAAACAAACAAAAAACCCAAACCTCTACATTTCATTCAGGTCATGCACTCTTAGACTACTGCTTCTGCCAAACTTAGCCACAGCACAAAGGTGCAATGAACAACCAAGACTCTTCAATCTGCGGAGGGATTCATGTGAAAAGCCATTCCCTGCAGTCCTGTTCCCATTGAGAAGCACTGTGAACAGCCAGCACCCTCTGGAAATCCAGATGAAAGTGCTCCTGGGGAGGAAATGGAAGTTTTAAACAGTCTTTACTCAACCGTTTTCTAGCTGTAACTTTGGATGGTAATAATGAGAAGCAAGGAATGTCAGTCCTGCACTCAGAGGATTCATTCCACTAGATTCCTACTTAAGATATTTCGGATTATTTTGTAAATGTGTTTTAAAAGAGATGGCTTGTATCCTGCAAGTACTGCTCATCTTTCCAAACTGAGCGTGTCTTCCTTACACTCACATATTACTGTGTTGTGAAATACTTCCACACAGGTAGGAAAGACAGTCTTGTCAGAGCTAGGATTGAGATCGAGAGCCTCAACTCCTAATCCACCACAGGCTAATCACACACAGCAGAAGCCCTATGTCTTAGATCAAAAATATGAAAGATAAAGAATGGGCACTTTTCCACAGAGATACTCTGAAGCAATGAAGTCTGCAAAGCGCCTGAAAGACAACTATAACTCCACAGAAACACACCAGACATTTAAGACCTCGTCTACTGTCTTGTCAAGCTGCCTACATTTATCTTGTGTGTAATATAGTAGTTTATTTCATAAAATGCTAGAGATTGAAAAACAGACTTTTGGCACAAGGGGATTTGCTGGCACAGTTACACACAACATAATTAATGGGAGGTTGTGAAGTATAGATTGGGCATCTAAGAGTCAAGCCCTCCTTCATTATCACAGGTGTGGTTTTGGCAAAACCTTGAGGTTGCTGGGGGTGGGGAAAGAAGAGTCACCACAGACCAGCATACCACATATTGCAATATTCAGTATAAAAGACAACTAAGCTGTTGCTCAACAGAGGAACAACAATGGGCTACAAACCCACAAATCTTTATCTGTTGCCTCCACTCCGAAAAATGGTCTCTAGATGAAAATTAGTTTTTTGTCCATTTTTACAACACAGACCAAAGCAAAATCTTGAGACTGTATCACATGCAGCATGTTGCACAAGGCAGCTTTCAGCAACCCCTTTCACAATGTCAGGCTATAAAAGCATGCTAATTTTGTAGTCACTAGAAGGAGCCATCTGGCATTTTACTTGTCCTGCTCCTCAAGTGTTTGAAGCTTGAATTATTTGAGCTCAGATTCTTTGCATCAGATCTAAACATATTAATTACTAAGTGTTGCAAAGAAGAGTTTGGCTACCTATTTATATTTTTTTTTCTGTAAAGAACCCTAGTAGACACTCAAATAGCCTTCAGGTAGAAGCTTAAATAATCTTGGAGAATGTTACCTCACTGAGGAGAGCAGGTTGGCAAGCAGCATGGCAGGAAGATAACCTTCATAAACGGTGGAACCCATACACAAGAATGGATTTCTCCTGCTTTCGGAAAGTAGTCTCTGAAGGTCAGCAAACTTTCTTTTTCGTGTAACTCCATCTTCAACTGACATGGATACAATACATCCTTCTTACCTTTGTGGTGCAGTCATTGGGTGAATTTTTATGGTCTTAGCATACAAGGTGCATTTTTATGGATTTTCCATACATAGATTATTTGCCCAGAAATTAGAATGGAACATGGAAGACTCCTGTGAAGCATCAAGAAAGTAGAATCTGCAGAAGACCTCTCTGGGTCAGGCTTAGAGTATATTACACATGTAGGTGATTATGAAAGACTTTTTGTGATCTATTTTTCTCTCAAATTTTGTCTTCTAGAATTGACCGTGACTAGTTACGTCTATAATGGGACACTATACTGGGAACTTCAGATGCCTGAAGGGCAGTCCTACCTTTGTGTATCTGTATCCCTTTGATTTTAGTAGAGTTATTAATCAAATTTACCTTCACAAGAAGCCTAATCCAACAAGATAAGGAAGATGTGGTGCTGGATATTAGCTTAAATATTTCAATAATTTTGTCTTTTGGAATTGTCTGTGTGTAAAGAACCATTACATTAACACTGACAGTGGTTGCACTGGCACCAGCCTGAGCAAGAGCTTTGCTGCTGCACAGGGTACTAAGTAACCTGACCAACATAAAGATCACGTTGAAACAATGCTGTAGGGGTACACTGGTAACAGGGATTATTTTGTTAGTCATGAAAATGAAGGTCTCTGATGATCCCGTGTACACTCTACTGATTTTACATGGCACTACAAAGACTCAAATACTGTGAATATAAGCCTTCTTTGCAACAGCTGGTGCCAGAGAGTCAAGTAAATCCACCCACCATGAGCCTGCATGAGAGTCTGAGAGAGAGACTGAAGTTCTTGCTGCCTTAATTCGTAACAGCCTCTCTTCCATCGAGGCATACCTAAACATCCACTCACATTTTTAGCTGCTGTGTTTCTTTAAGGATACAATTCCCTAAGAGTACATAATTATGACAAGCAAGTATGTAGAAAAGCTAATATAGAGCTTAAACTTCTATGAATGTGTATATAATCATAATGAACTAGCATGTCAATAAAAGTCACAGGAGAACCTACACTTCCAAGAGAACCTAATCACAACAAACTGGCACAGAAGAAAGCTAGAGCAGCCCCACAGGGAAGTTTTAAAGTGTTAATTCAGTTACTTTTGTTAAGCACTACCTTCAGCAGAGCCATGTCTGACTTCAACTAGGGAAGGCAAAAATTGAACCACGTTCAAGTTATTTCTTCTCTGTGCTTTTGAGACACTAGACTTCACATGATATATCATGTTCTTTTAAATGCCATTTTGATTGAAACCTCTCTCAAAATAGAAAATTTTACTTTAAAACAAAATCTTTCCATACATATTGCATGTATACAGCAAAAGACAGTCGTGTGAAGCTGAAGAAAAAACTTACCACTTTCATGTCATTTGAGAATGACTGTCCTGCAAGCATTTACAACAAAAATAATTTTAAACCTCATTTTTATAAGGAAGTGCACTTTGAAAACTAGCCATTTTATACAAAGGACTTTCACATCCACTTCAATATCAGTAAATAATTTAATTTCTGTTCAGCAATCTAAAAATCACCAGCACAAAGAGCATTAACCAAACATCTTTCAACATCCAGTTAAGAACTGAACAAAACTGAAAATCCAGTCAAAGGGAAGGAATATTCACTCTCTCCGTCTTAAAAGATGCTAGAATAAAGGATGTGGACAAGAGGCTGAATACAGCTCCTTTCACTGATTCTGTTAAAAGAAATAACAATACATTTTAATGCTGCAGCTTTATTTGAAAGTGACTTAAGAGTTTTGGTAACACAAATTTTTATAGAAAAATGATACAATGAAAAATAAACTTCAGAGGCTTCCTAAAGCAGATTACAGACTGTAAACTCATAATCCAATGTACTATATAGAAAAAGGGATCTTTGAACAAAGTCTCGTTTGCAGCCCTGCACCAAGCAATCCTGAAAAATCTAGTTTTACGCTATGTGCCAAAGAAAACAAAGCCCACCCAAAACCTCGCTTCGTAAGTAAGCAACATCTCATTGCAGTTGTTCTACCTCACTGTATTTCCAATTTACAGTCACAGTTGTGACAAACTGTAAACGAGAAACACATCAAGATATCAAGATTTCCAACAATATCTTCAGTGAGTAAAGGCCAACTTTTACACACCTACTATCTAAAAGGTTTTTAAGGAGTCACGGACAACCAGATATTTGGACAAAACATTATGACTCATCATTTTCAAAGAACTCAGAAGTCCATAAAAAATAATCCAAAGCCCTGTAACATTTCCTTTTAAACTATTTCATTTCAGCAGGTCAATTCCACAGATCTTGGGATCACTAATTGTTTTTATTTCTATACCTGCAGTACATCACATTGCCATTATACAAACTCGCAGTATTAACAAGATCCTGGGCAGCAAGAGAGAATCTATACAGTCTGGCAATTCTTCTACCATTCTTACCACATGCTCAGTAGAAAGTAAGGCTCCTCCTAAAACTCTTTTTTTTTTTTTTGTGGTTTTTTTTTTTAACCTTCATCTGACATTCATTTTCTCAAATAGAAAATCTATTTTGAGAAGAAGTTTCTCATTATACACACAGTTCCTCCAACATCCAATTTTTGGGGGTAACTGTACAACTTGGCTTCATGCCACACTTGTAGGCACAAGAAAGATACTGTTCCTCAAATATTACAGCTGCAGAGAGCACCAGGCAGGAGCAAAATACTAGTGCTCCGGCAGTAAAAATAACTGCTACTGTAATTCTTACACTTGCTGTTCTCTCTATCCCACAGAGCAAAATGGTTCTGAATCATGCAATGTCATGCAATCACATTATACTTCGTAGAGGTCTGCTCTCTGCTAGGCTTGCTTCTCACTTTACGATTCCTGGGCATATGAATCTGAGTTGTTTTATTGTGGCTGTTCATGTAGGTGTGCTAGGTACAGAATCAGTGTAAAAGGATGCTAATCTAGTAACCTTAGAAAATTTGCAACTTTAAGTCTTCCCCTAGAAACTGGAAGATTTCCCTAGAAATTCCACTTCCTTTTCAGGCCCTTTTTCTTTCATCTCTGAAACATGCAACAATCCTCCTTTATTGCTGCTCTCCACTCTGTGATACCAATGTAAACAAAACCCAGTGAGAGAATAATCAAGTTTTGCCATTGAAAAAAGCACCATAGCACTAAACCCTTGTTCCTTTTAGCAGAGTTACAGCAGCATTTAGAGACCTGTCTTACATGCCCTATTGCTTAAAACCTTGCTCCCAGGTTCTCTGTATTATGTACTCTGCAATGCTTTGGATCCTGGTATTAAAATGGGAGATACTGAACATACTGTGTAATCACTGGAACGCAGATAGTAGTTTCTCTGAATTTCTAGCTACATAAATTTGTGTGCAAAAGACCTACTTCGTGCCTTGTGACATTTACAATGCAGCTTTAGCTCTCCTGCGAGGCTGACAAGTCTTTCATTGGCATTGAACGATTTTGCCATAGCCACCTCTTCCAGCGTCATAGTCTTGCCGATATTCATCTCGGACCTTACGAAAGAGGAAAAAAGGGAAGCCCAGTAAAGACAAACAAATTCTCAAAAACTATTACACCATCAGAATATAGTAAAACTAAGTTCACAGCATGTAAATGGCCACAAGGAGCTGACTGATCAGAAGGCAAGACGCAACATGCACAAGCGCAGAATACAGCATAAACTAACTTCCTTTTTCATAGGTTAGGTTATAGTTGGACTTGATGATCCTAAGGGTATCTTCCAAGTGAAATGATTCTGTGATAATATCCAGGGGGACTCCTTAATCAAGACAGCCAAAGTGAGGACATAGCCTCATACTTCAGCAGTAAAAGGATCTGCCACCTGCTCAACTTTAGGGCAGTTAAGTGCTGCTCTTTGTGTTCTTGACAGCCTTGCATTTTCTGGGTGTATAAATAAGCGTTATTTGCCCAAGCAGCTACGAAGTTTCTGAAAGCACCTTCAGTGAAATGTACAGAAAAGTTATTTACTTTTAGTGGATAACATTATCACTGATGTCTTACAAACTAACGTATAGTGCTATCTTAAACAATAATTTGTAAGTCATTATTGCTGAAGTTGTTTTGAGTATGTTCATTCAAAAAGAAACAGTTTGGCAAAGTTGCCAGTCCCTTAAAAACTAGACTGCACAACAACCTACCTGGCCCCCTGATCTTCCACGACCGTACTGTCTACCCTCCTTAAATCCTGCATCCCAGTCTGTCCTTATGATCCTGTCATCAAGTCTTGTTCCATTGATGAATCTCATTGCATTTTCAGCATCTCCTCTTGTGTAATACCTTAGGAATTGGTTAATGAAAAAAAACAAACCAAAACAAAACCAAAAAAACATGCTTCTATGATCCAACACAGGGAAAAAGAACAATATCAAACAGGCTACAAACCCAAGCATTTGCTTGAATCAGGCTCCTGCTCAGTTGCTTCTAAACTGCTTTTATGAAGCTATGTGGGCTATGAAAACTGCTAGTGAAACAGAGCAATATGCAGGAATCCAAGCATATTAAAAATGTATATATTGGATCAAGTTCTTTAATTACATTCACTCTCAAAAGCATAAAGCTCTGTTACTAAATAAAGAATGAAAAGTCTCATGCATGCTCCATTCATGCTGCAAACTTTCACCATCGCTGTGAGTTCGCTGGGACCAGTAACAGAATGATCTTCAAAGACTTGCACATACTGAAGTCAACACATCTCAAGGATGCAAGATACCATCTTTATGCATATGCATGTATGAAAAGAAACCCCTCATTAGTCGAGCACTGAGAATACACTTCTAGTGCAGAGACCAAGTACCTAAGAAGTGTCTGGTTTGAGGTATCAGGACAAAAGCAAACAGGTAACCCCCACTCGATGTGCTGTGCATGTCTGCCCTCTCCCACCCGGGACACCCACAGACACTTCGGCATCCGAATATTTTCATCCTCGAGTAAGTTTCCCGTGACCCAGGGCTGCATCTCCGTTTCCCCCACACCCTGCCCAGCCCTGCGGCGGTGCCACCAGCCACCGCCCCAGCGCCACCAGCCACCGCCCCCACCCGCCTCCAGCGGCCCGGGCCCACAGAAGGATACTCGACGAAGCAGAAGCCGCAGGCGGTCTTCTTCACTTTGTCCAGCCCCATGATGACCTTCTTGATGTCGCCGCTCTTGCTGAAGAGCTCGTGGATCTGCTCCTCCGTGGTGTAGAAGGAGAGGTTCCCCACGTACAGCGTGCAGCTCTTCCTCAGCAGCCGCTCCTGGTCGTACCGTGTACCCTGAGCCGCAACGACAGCGTTACCCCGCGGTGGACCCGACACCGGGCCTGGGCCCGAGCCCGGCCCTGGCAAACCGCACGGCCCCGGCCCACGGCCCCGGCGGCAGCGGCGGCGCCCCGCTCACCCGGAAGTGCTGGTCCCGGTACTGACTGAGCTCGGCGTAAGAGTCGCTGCGCAGGATGCTCAGCGTCCCCCCGGAGCACATGGCGGCACCACCGCCCGCCGCGGATTCCCGCCCCTCAGCGCCCCCGCGCACGCGACCTGCGGCCGCGAGGAGGACAGCCAATGGCGAGGCGGAACCCGGACCTCGCGAGAGCGGGTGGGGCGCGGTAACGGCTCTCGCGCGAGCGGGCGAGACTCGGTAACGGCTCTCGCGCGAGCGGCGCGGGCGCAGGATGGTGCTGCGGCGCGTGCTGCTGGCTCTCCTCAGCAACCCGCGGCTCATCGAGAAGCTGTCGGAGTCGCGGCCCATCCGCGCCGCCGCCCGCCTCACCGCCGCCGCCATCACCCGCGGGCAGCTCGGCGCCCGCCAGGCGAGGAGGGACCTGGGCCCCCGCCTGCTCCGCCTGCGCGACACCTTCCTCGGGGAGCTCAAGGACGGCGCCCGGGCGCGGGGCTGGCCATGGCCTCCCGGGCGGGGGCCTGGCCGGGGCGGTCGACCCGGAGCAGGGCCCTGACCGCCGCGCCGAGCGGGAGGCAGCTGCGGAGCCGCAGCCGATGCAGGACCCGCCGGGAAGGAGACGGAGAACACCGAGCTCAGGAGGACCAGAGCGTTACGGCCGGCGGGGAACGGGCCTCGGGGCCTTGGTGACGGGCGCCTGGTGACCGCCGGGCCTCATCAGCCTCCCCTGAACCGGGCCCGGTGCACGGGGGGGCAGCGCCAGCCACGGACGAGCCCAGCGTTACCCCGGCCTGCGTGGCGCCGATCGCGATCTGCGGACTTTTCCATAGCACATAGCAATGAGCGGTTCCTGAGTCCAAGCATGAGAACGGAAGCATGCTGCTTATTGTATGATGAATTTTCATTTCAAAGTCAGTTTACACTTTCCACAGTACTTGGTAACAGACAGAAGACAGACTGACATTAAACATCATCCAGAATACTATCAAGATTGTCACTTTAAGTGCTTGATAAGAATCTCGAAATAAAACTCCGTTTCTCATTGGAGTTCCTTTCACAATGTCATCCATACAACAATAACATTCTACATTTGATACAACTTTGGTACAAAATGAGCTGTAAATGTCGATGGCGATGGATAGGATAATCACCCATTTTACAGGTAGGTAAAAGAGTTTGAGTAGCTGTCCTAAAAGCACACCTTAGGTCTATGGTAGCAGGAAAGGTTCAGGGCCAAAAAATGACCCATAAAGCCATGTTAAATATAAACATGGAAAACGGTGTATCTATTATATCTAATGCACTGGGCTGGCTGACTTAAATTGCAGTATCAAACAACATAAATGAAACTAAAGTAGTTAACCTTCCTTCATAGCATGTTTCACTATTTAATCCAGTTGATCAACTGCTTAGTTACCTGGAGAGGATTATTTCTGTTCTTTGTATCACTCCAGATGGAAAGAACCTTGTAAATTATCTGAGATACAGTTTCTAACATTGCTGGTAAAAATAAACTTCCCACCACCAAAGACTTAGGTGCACATGGATGGAAAAACTGGATCTGTGGTATAAAGGATGAAGGTCCAGCTGGTGAGCCAAACACAGTATATTTGCAGTCTGAGTTAGTATTCATAGTTCAGGTTCTCTCCCTGGCTCTATCACAGGTTACCTGTGCAGCAGTAGAGAAGGCATCATACCATGGCAATGGCGCTTCATTGCATCCCTGAAGAGTTTCAATATCTACCCCAGTGAGATTGCCAGAGATCCTAAGTTTTATGAAAATAACCTTTGAAACTGAAGCTGTTTAAGAAAGTTCTAAACAGTAAGCAGGATGTGGAGTACCAGCTGTGGCACACAGCTGTCTTCCCAATATAAGACAGCGAAAAGGAAATTAACTTGGAAAATATATCTGCTGTCATGGCACGTTCGTAACTACTTCCACTACTTCATGAGCACCAGTACAAACATATAGGCATCCCTTCTCCCCTGGCCTCCCCCCAACACATGCACCTTTAATTTACAGGCTTGTCAATAATGAGGGATGAAAGATGAGAGATGAACATGTAGGGGAGACAACACAGAATGTTTTACAAAAGAACAAGAGCTATGTTCCTTAAAAATGTAGATCATACATATAATTTGGAAGATACAGGCAAATCCTTCACAGAGCAGTTTTCCTAGCTTCCCTTTAGAGCCTGTCATCAACCTATATTCTTCTTGCCTCTGTTAAAAAAAAATGGCTCATAAGACTTTGTGTAAAGCTATAGGGATTAAGAACTTCAAAAAACATTACTGCCTTTGTGAGCAGAAAGAATTCAAGTGTTGGACTTATTTCACTGAGAGAGGCTTGACCTACAACACATACGCCAAATTAGTACCTCCCTCTGTGTCAGGATGTTTTGGACCCAGAATTTCAGACAGGCAGAAATAAACTTTGTTACTTCTGCTATACTATTAAGCATATACATTATTCTGAGCTGAAGCTCAGGGTTATTTGTATCCCGCTTTAAAAATCACACTTCCCTTCAACAGAGAGAGAGGATGTGATTTGTCATTCTTACTAACCTGATTTTATGGGGAGCTGTTACTAAAACGGAAGGGAGGCACAGGGATGTGGCTCCTCCCCTGGATTCTCACATGCTCCACTGCAGCAGAACTGGTGTATCTCTAACCCTGCAGTAAACCAGCTTGGGGATCCCTCTGGTGAAACGCATACAAAGGACCAAATCCCTGTGAGTTACCTGTTTTCTGCCTGAGCAGCTCCTTGAATAGCTCAGCGCAGGACCTGCCGGCGCTAGAGCCTCGACAAAGCGATCAGAGCTGAGAGATGTGCAGCAGGAACGTGCAGGGGATGGGCTGCATGGACTGCACAGCTGAATAGCAGATGAGTTTCATCAAAACGCAGCATTCTCAGGCTGCTGTATGTAATGCATATGTAGCATGTCCACAAGAACGGAACTGTGGCAAGAAACGCTACACAGGCAAAGGTTGGATTTTAGGATTTAGCACAAGTACTTACGCTGAAGTAACTTCCGTGTTCTAAATCAGCTTTTGTCAGATCAAGGCTGGGGATTTTTCAAGACAGAACTACACAAGACAGTATTACAGTGCTGGTGCCTGTATTGTGCCTGCAGCCTGGTCTCATGACTGAGGGGAGGCTGTGAATTTTTAAAAGCTTAAAAATAAAATCTTAGTGAGCCAGATCAGTTTTTGTCTAGTCCTGTAACCTGTCTCCAGAAGCTGAGTTAATGCCCATTACCAGTAAAAACCACACAATCCACAAACCCTCTGTCAGATGTTATAAGAACTTTCAAAAATAAATCTCACATGGAAAAAGCTAAACTTGAATCACAGTTTTTGGTAGGCTCTGATTTCATCCTCTCTTATCAGGAAAATTACACAAGTTCGTATGAATAACCACAGGGGCTGAATAACACTAATTTTAAGCAGGTTCTACCCAGAACTGGCTTTACTGGTGAGTGTAAGAGCATGAAGAGAGGTAATAAAGAGACCGAGGAGAGCTTCCAGTACCACTGCTTGTGCTGAAAGTGGGTCTGTGAAGAGGAAGGTCTCGTGGCACCTTTGAGCAGTGCCCAAGTGAAGTGAAAAACTAAAACATTTTTCTCCTAAAATCTAAAGGCTCTACTGATCTTTATCTACCTGAAGGATGTATAATCCCAACTGACTTCTCCAATTTGCACTGAATAGGAAGGGTATTTGTGGGGGGTCTTCCATTGATAAGTGTGGAAATATCAAAGTCTCATTCTTGAATGAGACACCGCATTTTGTAATTGTGGTTTTGATTGTACCAGGGATTATAACAAATATATGACAGTCATTGCAGGTAAAATTGCTTGCTCGCTGCCCTACTGTTTGGCAGAGGATTTCTTCTTCAGACCCTGCCATATCAATGACTTCTACATGCGTGTCTCTCTTCTGGATATTAAGCAGAGACCTAGGAGGCATATAGGTGTGAGCAAAGAGTAGAGTATAGTGTCTTGGATGGCTTGAGGACTCCGGAGAATGTACGAGTTGCTCCAAGTGAAACAAAGATGGTATCAGTCCTCCCTGGTGTAAGCACCCAAACAGCAAAGCCCCAAGAACATTGAAAATAATAATGATGTGTTTCCACTTCATAGTGCTGTTCTGTGCTGTGCTGAACAGGACTAATGGCAAGATGAGAGGAATGAGAAAACGAGGTTCTTGGTGACTAAATAGGGAGAGAAATGCCAAAGGAACGAAATAGAACAACAGTAACATTGGATTGCCTTCAGAATGCACCAATAGCCCAGATGACCCACGGTAATGTGACTTGACCCTTATTAATTGATGGAAGTATTTCTTTAACATTTTAAAACCAGCACGGATAGCCAGAACATGTAAGATCCCAAAGAGCATTATTCCATTGACTGTAAAATGTGTAACTCGTGGGTGACTTCCATGCAATGCAAGATTATGCGGATTAAGATTATAGCTGAGAAAATTTAAAGGGGTTACTACCAGTTTCTCATTTAATTGAGCTACTGCATCAAATAGGCTGCTCTTTTTAATGCTGTAGAGATCGTCTAAGCCCACGGAGGTAAAATAGAAGGTGTCAGCTGTTACAAAAACAATGGCAGTAAAACATGCACATAGGACAAGCTTCAAAAACTGGTTTATAACAGTTTTAATGCTCTTTTGAGAGCCAACAACTAAACCTGCCCAGTAAAGCAGGGGTATTAGAGCAAATGCCAAAAAGGTTGGCCTGTTGAAAAACCCAGCAGTTGTTATAATGCCTATGAGAGGGCTGCTTGTTGGCTCTGCTGAGCTGCCATCAGACCTTGCTGAGGAAACCAGTACCATCAGAAGAGCAAAGAGAAGTCCTTCAAGTGCATTGGTAAACGTTCTTGTATAAAACACCAGAGTGACATACGACCCAGCAAGAAGTACCAGCGCTTTCCACGGATCCGCATCCCAGAAAGGAGCTAATCGATAAACACTATAGTCGAGTATGAAAGAAAAGATTGTAAAGAGAAGGCGAGGTGATACAAGAAGTGTGTAGCTGTTGATGCAACTTGAACATATGTCCAGCTGCTGCAAAGACTTGATCACCCAGTAGGTAACTCCAGATGTCATTAATGGGAAAACAACTGTCCTGCAAGGAGAGCTGGAAAGGAACTCCCAAGGATAATAGACCTGTAGGTTTAAAATGTCTCCTATAAAAGAAGAAAAAACAAAAACCATACATACATAATATATTTTATTCAGTAATTCAGCATTACGGGTATAACATGAGAGGTATAATGATGCAGAGCAGTCCCTGAACTCCTGAGACTACTGTCAAAGTTGACGTTTTAGGCGTATGCCATTAATCTTTACAAAGCTTCAAGAAAAAAAAAAAGTCTGTTAGGGTGACAGGGTTCCAGGTACCACTTGCCGGGGACAGCAGAGACACAGTCCACAGCTGCAGCTCCACACTCCCCCTGCTCGCAAGAATCGCTTTGTAACAGGGAACATACAGCGAGTTGCTCAGTTCAAGTTTCTACGCAAATCCCTGCGTGCAATGTGCAGCACGGGAGGGAGGCTGCACCTCAGAGCGACGGTCTATGATCAATACGTGCCTATATGTTGTGTGCAGCGCTTATATTCCCGCGGAACCTGCGCTGCAGGGCTGCAGGGGAAGTGCCCCCCTCGGGGTCTCTCCACTCCGGGGGACCGGAGCGGCCGGGCCCGTCCCTCTCCCGCCCCGCAGGGAGCATTCCCGCCGCTGAGCGCATGTGGGCACCGCGGGGCTGCCCCGCCCCAGTCCCTCCCCTCGCGGCAGCGCCCCCCGCCTTACCTGCCATCACCTCGGGCGACTGGAAGAACTCGTCGGGGTGCAGGTAGCCGGCCTGCGGCAGCAGGCACCAGCCCGCCCGCAGCGCGGCCAGCAGCGCCCACAGCCCCGGGGCCCGCATGCCGGCAGCGGCCCCGCCGCGGCAGCAGCTCCCGCCGCCGCCCCGCCAGGGGGCACTCTCCCGCCGGCCGGGGCGCCGCAGCGGGAGGCCGGCGCGCACGCGCAACACCCCCCGCCCCGCGGAGCCGCGTTCAACAGCGACGTTAAACGCACCGTTAAGTTGTAATTATTTCATGGTTGATCAAAAAAACGTGAGGGGCGTAGAGATCAGCAAAGGGGCAGTCACCGCCTTCGGGTGACGGTTTGCCAAGACGAGATGTAGAACACTGCGTGTTTTGTGAAGACGATGAACACCTCGCGCCTTGAAGGCACAGTGTCGTTTGTAGGCAGACCAGCTCAGTCTGCCTTCATCCTCTACAGATACATAGGTTTGCTCATGGAGAGAGGAATACTGGGCTCTTAACAGAAATACTGCAGGGAAAATGTCAGTGCTGCCCCCTCTGTGCAAATCTGAAATTTATTTTTTTTTAAACTGCTTTTCTGTAGCATTGTATTCACAAAGGTAATTCGCTGTAGGAGGAAAATGAAGTTTTTATGCAATTCCTGCCTACAAACAGCACTGCAAGAAAACTAGGAGGATGTGAGCTCCTTCAGGGGCCCTTCTAAGGAATGGAGCAATGCCTGATAACAATAGGTTAACACCACCACTAACAGCCTCACAAAGCCAAAGATAGCTTGGAGATATAGCTATATCTCCTATTTAAAAAGCCACTCTGCAAGTTCGAAAGGATCCAAATGTAACAGAAATGCACACACCAAACCCATGGAGTATATATTTAATAAAACAACTATGTATGACAAATAAAACCTAACAGTGTATTCAAAGACATAACAGAAAACCATGGCCAAAATGCTTCAACTAAATGGCCAGAAGTGTCATGGGTCCCCATCTGAGAGGAGCAGAGCTCAGACCCAACGACTTCAGTCTTATGTAATTGTGGTTTTAGATGCTACTGCACTGCATCACTACTTACTACTGGAGAGACAGCTCTAAAATCATTTGTTAGTTTTCATTTATTTACATTATTATTAGCTGGTTTTGCCAGTTTGGTTTTTTTTATTATGTTGAACATCTCTTTATCCCAAGATCATGAGGTGGTAGATATAGTCAGGAGGATGCTGCCAGCCAGCAGCACAGCAATATTTGTTGTTATTGCAGCTATGGACAGAAATAAAAATGGAATGCTACAAGCCAGTAGATACAGAAACAGTTAATCAGAAGTGAACTACTTTGTTTCACTAATAGCAAATACAAGTTTCATGCACATGCACTGGGGTAACCCCATGTGGAAGGACAACACCCACAAGTTTCTTGGTGGAGACTGCATCAAATTAATTATCACAGGGCAGATGACATCTCAGGCAGTGAGAGCACTGGTTGTGGAAAGTCAACAAGCACAGTGGATCCACACATTTGGCTTCATTCTTTCCTCTGCCAACAAGCAGTCCCTCCAAGTCTTTCTGGTCTCTTTTTCATCCAGTGACTATGAAGATTCCCCCTTTCTTCTGCTGGAAGGTGGAGGACCTTACCCATGGCAGAAACTGTATTCTGGACTGCCGGTCATCTGTCCACAGCCTATCTGTCCTCTGTGCACTTACCTCTACTGGCAGCAGAGCTCAGGAGAAAATGTTACCCCAGCAAGGGTAGGATGGGATAAGCAGGGATGTAGGAGTCCGAACATAACCAGCCAGGAGGCCAGAGAGGATTCACTAGACAAGATCTTTGATACTGCGTTCCAAAATGCAGAAATTCTTCCACAGGTCAGAAACCCAGTATGCAGCAAACAGTACCTGGCAGTCCTCCAGCTCAGGGTGGTTCAACATCAGCAACAATGGCAAAGATGCTCTCCAGTTCTGGACTGATCTTGTAAACCATGCTGACACCGTATTGCTGGCTTCTGCCCCGAATTCCACCCCATCCACGTGGACAGGGGCAGCTTCCAGTCCCACCACCGTCCCCTGATGGGCAGGTGCTGTTAGCACTTGCCCTGCAAAGAGGCAGGAAGAGGCATTCAGAGGTTAACACAGCAGGTTATCACAACAGCTTATCTGAAGAAAAGGTGGTAGGGCAGAGGTGGCCTGGAAGTTGCCATTTGGGCCATACTAGTCCAAGCCTTGTATCTGACATAAAATAAAAAGGGGAATGACAGTTATCATGAGTAGGTGTTGTCTTATCTTATTACTTGCCCCAGAGCACTGTGGTGTTTGCATCCCTTCAAGGGACTCAATATATTCACTCCCCAGCCATTCTGCATATGTCCTCCTCTCTTCTACTGGCACAATCGCAACAGCAGAATCCTTAAAAATCAAATCTTTTCCTTGAAAAGCTGAAGAATCAAACATTTTGAATCCATTTCCATTGCTGCTGTTTCCGAAGTAGACCTGAAAAGAATGCAAAATTTTCAGTATTTTGCAAGGTAAATGCCACATTCCTCTCGTACAACATGAAAGACAATAGGAACTCCCTCATGAAGTAAAAAGATTATTAATACCTGGGCTTTGTCCAGTAGTCCATATAGAGCAAAAACGCTGGTATCTGGGTGAACCATAATGGCCTGAGCTGGCACTTGAGCAAGGTGACACTCAGCAAACTGGGTGACTTCAGCACGGGCACCATTTGGACACAGTAACTGGAAGTCACCGGACTTCAAGTTTTGGGCCCAACTATCAGTATTCTTACCTGAAAAAAAGAAGCCGGTCATTGTCATTCATTGAATGCTTCAGAGCAAAAAGGTTCTAGAAAAATAAGTAAATTAAAATAGAGAGGTGCAAAACTAAGTACCATCTGTGTTCTCAAACACTGTTGAGTGCTTCACAAACGCCACATCTCCAGAGTTCTCTGCCAGGCACCTTTAGGAAATGGAGATAAAAATTCAATTCAAAATATCTTTATGTGAACCACATTTTTTTTCTAGTAATCGATAGGTTTAGAATTCAATTTTTTCTTACATACATTCCTGCAAACAAATGCACTGGACTCTAAAGTAATAAGCAAAAACAGAGAAATGAAGCATCTTGAAAGAAGAGAAAACTAACATCTTTGCAAAGTAATGAAAATATTCTGAATTAAGAATTTTAAGAGTGGAATACAGCAGAAAATTTTTATGAAAAACATTGTGAGACATTACAGGAAAGTCCAATATTAGATGAGCAAAGAAACAGAAGATATATTATGTGATACTCAATGCAGTATTCCCCATCTGCTAACAGTCACTTTCACTCCTTTTTAAATCATATACAAAATGCATGTCATTAAGACCTTTTAAATACCTAAAATTATGCACATCACTCAATGAATTAAACATCATCTCTATTAATAAAAGTATTGATCTCTGTATAAAGTTTGGGCTGTATGTGCACTATTATCAAATGCTCAATCTTGGAATATGAACTAGGCTCATACAGCCTGTAACAGCATTTGTTCCTTCTTAGGTGACTAGTAGCTCTGTTCATCTGTGAAGTACAGCAGGGGAGCTGGACTTTCTCTGTAAGGCATGTACCACAGCAGAGCAGCTGGATACAACTAAATAGATTTGCAAAAAGTAGTTATTTAAGTCCAGCACTTCAATATTTACCAGGCAGCTGCCATTGAAGTCTCCTGCCCTGAAGGAAAAAGAGCTTTCACTGCCAGGTCTGTTACATGCACCATTACCTTCAAAGGTGAAGGTCAGGAAAAGGAAATGCTACTTCCATATCCAAGAGTTTCATAGTCTCTGGGTATGGTCCCACATGTAAGATGTCCACTGTTGCACAAAGCATTTATTCCATTTGATGCTATTTTCCCCCTGTACCTTTAGCAAATCTTGTTTTGAAGAGAGTTTGATATTTGAACATTGACCATAGTTGTTTCTGCTGTTCAGAAATCTCCCTTCACATACAGCCACCACTGAGTAAGGACCGAGAAGATGCTCTTCTGATGCCCCCTCACTAGCCTGCCACATTCAGCATGGACTTACTGCAGCTAGATTCTGGCTATTATGTGACTGCTTCCCTGCTAAAGCTCTTTATGGATGACCCAACCATTCAGAGCAGCAGACTGTCCGTCACACCAGATTAAAGCGAGGCAGGAGACAGACGACAATCCACTTGGTCCTCACCGAGTGGGTGCCTATTGCTCTGTGAACAGAGACATAGATGTGGCTGTTGGCCATCTGGTTGACTGCGGGCCAGGAAGCTGGCAAAAGGCTTGGACATGGTCTAATGTAATGCCTTGTGATGTACCTGGATTGCTGAAGACATCTGTGGACACGTGTGCTGCTTCATTCAAGGCACATGCCATCTAACTGTAATAACAATAACCACTTCTTGCTGACTGTAACGGAAAATATTTCCTCCTTGCACTTTGACAAGCTGACAGGCTAAATGACAACCATACTTATTAATTACCTGAAGGCTCCACTGTAGCTGTAATAACGTTCTTGGCTACTTGCACTGCATTTATTGTTTCCCCTATCATCTCCAATACAGAGCTGACAGAGTTTGGATGGGTAATTGTCCTGCTTAGCTGAAGGCACACAGCTGGCAGAGAAAAACTCACTCACAGCTGGGGAAAGAAAGACAAACCAATATAATGAGTGAAAAGCATGAGCTCTTCACAAGAAAGGTAGTTGTACTGTAATGAAGTTAGAACCAATGCAGCTTTCAGTAAAACACTAGAAACATTAATTACAGCTTTCTTCCTAGAATTCACAAACTACAGCTTTTAAAATATTTTCAAAGCACCATTTAGCTGATTAAGTAATGAAACCAAAGAGCTTCCTGGGAGACAGGAAATAGGCAAACAAAATTCAAATCTGGAGTCCTGTGGTCATAGATCCTTTGTTCCATTACTAATACAGTTTGAAAATAAATGCAATAAAATTCAGGACTGGGATACCTTTACTGCAATGACATCCCAGAGCTGGAAGTACCACCTAGAGGGGATACATCTGTATAGATAATGTGAGTTTCTGTGGCTGTCCTAGTATTGATATCTGACTTGGGCTAATATCCTCGAGCACAAGCTGAGCCAGACAGGTCTGAAAGCAGGATTTGCAAGAACGTATGATAAGCCTGAAGTTGATTAAATACAAAAAGCAATCAACTCAAATGAATTTCTGAAAACTGGGATAAACTTTTGCAGTTTGATACACTGGAGGCCAGGGCTACCATTGAGATGGATCTGGGCAGGCTGGAGAAAGAGCCTGGCAGGAGCCTCCAAGTTCACTAAAAGTTAGTGCAGAATCCTTTCTTTAGGATGGGGTAAGACTATGAAAAGCTGGGGGCTGGCAGGCAGAAAAACAGCCCTGTGAATAAAGGACCTAGGGATGCTGGTGGACAAGCTGACCAAGAGTCAGCAGCGTGCTTTTGTGCCAATGAAGGCTAATGGCACACTGAGTCGTGTTGGTGGAACAGTCAGGGGAAGTGATTATTCTCCTCTGACATCTATGCCATATGGTGGAAGGAACGTGGGATGCTCAGAGGGCTAAAGCACATGACATACCAGGCTGAGAGCTGGGTTTGGTCAGCCTGGATATAAGACAACTAACACTGTATTGCTGTCTTCCTTCAATTGATGGGTTTTTCAAGAAGATAAGAGTCAGATCCTTCTCAGAGATGCAGAGCAAAAGAATGAGAAGCAACAGACCAAAGTTATGAGAACAAAAATTCTGATTAGATACAAGAAAAAATTCTTTATACCATGGATGATCAAAAACCGGGACAGAGGTCGAGAGAGGTTGTGTGTAATCTCCATCCTAGGTGTTACTCAAAACCTGCCTGGACATGGACTTCAGCAGTCTGATCTAACTACTTTGAGCAGTTGATTGGACTAGATGACCTCCAAAGGTCCCTTCCAACCTAAATTAGCCAATGATTTTGTGATAAAGGAAAGGAATATGTTCATGTTAGAGGTAACATTCTCAGTATGACACCTCCGTTAGCCCACTCTAGTGGCAAACTTAAAATTTCAAGTTGTTACATTCAAAACACAACAGCCCTTCACAAATAGATAAGCTTAATATAGAGCTATAAAATATCAAAATCACTTCCCTAATGAAAGTTTATTAGACTGTTACTGTATTTTTCTATTTGTAGTACTGTTGTCTTACCTTGAGGAATATTACAGTCTCTGGTCTTAATAATGCCCCTCTTAATGAGCATACCAATGGGGATAGTCCATCCAGCAGTTCTCCCCAGCCCTGTGTGGCAGGACTTCTTGCCTTTCAGGTCACTGATGGTGAATGCATTGGACAGATTTCGTTTCACTAACACCACAGCATAGTATGCATTGCTGTTGTCATCAGCTTGCAGAAAAAAACCAAAACACATTACAGCTTCCCTTAAGCATTCCCACTGCTTAACGATCATCTACAGATCCATTACACTTATCTGGTGCCAACTTCAATTGCACCAACAATCAGCTAGTCAGAAAATATGAAGGTACACGTAATTACTCTTCTCTTCTACTACTTCACAATGTTGCATTCAGTTACAGCCTGTACACTGGTACTGATACACACTTGAACTGAATCATCTAGAGATAAACAAAGTGCTCTTGTTAACACCAGCTCTTATAAATACATCCCTCTGAAAAACAACATTTGAGTCATTAGTGACTTGGCAAAACTTTTTTTTAATGTGAAAACCTCAAACCTGTATTAAAATTTCCATGAGCTTTGCAGCATATTGAAATTCTGCCTTGGTGACGGAATGTCCACAAGCCCTCTTTTCATTGGTGACTTTGAAGCAGCCACATTGACAGGAAGAACTTGTTTCTAAGTAGAATCCACGGTATAATTTCTGTGGTTTTGCTTCTGCTAAAAATATTTTGATTTTGTGAATACTAAATTTTTCCTTTTTTTTTTTTTTTTTTTTTTTTTCTTTTTCAGAATTGAAAAGATAAATAAAGAGGTACAAGACTCAAAACTGCCAAAGACTCAACCTGGTCCTGCAGCAGGACAGATAAAAGTTGCCACAAACTCATTGTAGGAACCCATTCCATACTTATTTCATCCTCTATCCATGATGTGAGGATAGTAATTCTCACTTCCTTTGAAAACAGCTTTCCCAGCAGAGCTAGGGAACAGAGTCTGTACTTTTAGAGTTGTTTTCAAACAACCTGGAAAAATAAGGTCTATATTTGTGTTTCCTGACCTTCTTACCAGAGTAACTTTCTCCAGCAGCTGGTACAAGTCCATAAGTCTTCCCGGCTGTGTAAATATCAGCTCCGCCCAGAACTACAGCATCACTTTCCTTTTTCTGAAAAATAAAATCAAATTTAGGATTTCTGTGAAAAAAACCAGCACATACCTTCCCTGCTACAATGATAACCGCTCTAGTATCACACCTGTTGCCTCTCAAAGGGCAAGCCTGGCAGCAAAAGAGCAATACACTGCTAAAGAAAACCCCCAAGACCTGCAAAAAGCATCATCAGTAACATGGCAGCAGGAGATTTCACACATACAGGTTTGAGCTAGATGGGCAACAATGCCCATGTCACAACTGAATATCATCAGCATTCAGGCCCATCCATACCATGTGAGCTACAGATCACCTGCTTGAAATCCAGTATTCCTACTGGTCACCTAAGTGTGTATCTCTCTAACCCTACCTACCCAGCAGAGAGCAGCTTGTGTTAATTTGCTTTATTGCACAAGGCTTGTAGCAGCCTACCTGGATCAGCTCCATGCACTCTTCCTTTGTCTTGGCTGAAATACACTGAATTTCTGGTTTCAAACTCTGTTTCTTAAAGGCAATTGCCATTTCACCACATTTCCAAATCTCCTCAGTGGATACAACACACCAGTTCAGGCTTTCTGGCAATGCTGCACAAAATTGGAAAGCAAATACCACAGTTCACTTCTTTGTAACATACAAAGAGAGATACACATTGCCTACTGTCACATATGTACCATACATGTTATAAAAATATTTACTCCTGGTCTTTCTGTCCATCTCTCCAGCTCAGACTTATTCCTGATTAGAAACCACAGAACTCTCCAGATTAGTGGTATGTCCACACTGCAAACCTATCCATAGCAAAGGAACAAGAACTCCTAACAACTGCTCACCATTAAGCACAGCTGTAATTGTTAGCTAAGTGTAGCAAAAAACACCCTGAACACAGGTTTCCTCATACCTGACAGTCACTGAGCAACCGCCAGAAGCGACAAGTCTGGGAGGTGGGGGCTTTGCCACAGCACATCTGGGAGGCTCAGTTGCCACGATTATTAAGCTTCTTAAGGCAGGAATTCTTACAACCCGTGTTTCTGACTTTGCCAGAATGCACAGCAAGTAATTTCTACATTCTTCCAATAGTATAAAAGACCGTAACACTTCAAAGAAGAGCAACTGAGGGTTTCTTCAACTTCTGGAGGAAATTCTCTGCTAGAAATGCATTCATCCATTCTTTATAGACTAGCTGAGGATTTACACAGCAACACATTACTATTTCCCCTTGTTAGCAAGTAAGAAATGGAATACCAGGTAGCAGTAGCAGTTTACCAGAAAGGGTGGAAAATGTCTGCATTTTATAACACAAAGTGGGCCAACTTGCACAGGAAAGTATTCTGCAATGTGATACTGTTTCTAGGTCAAAAAGTGACCTTTCTCCACGCTCAAAGATTAGACTGGCATCTTGCCATAACCCTCCAAGAGTCAAAAGAAAATAAAGCAGAATAAAGATGGTCTCTGTTACCAGCTATCTTTGTGGTTATGAATAGGAATATAAAGATGACTTACTGTTGGGGTCACAGCTCAGAGCTTGCATAGCATGAAGATACTCATCACCCAGCCATGTCTGGTAATCCTGAGCTGTGATTGCAACAAGCTCTGTGGTGGAGTCTCTGAACAGGAGATTCTGGGCACCATAGGCTGCGGAGTCAAACATCTGAAATCTGGTGCCTACCCCATTAAATCTTTGCTGTAATGTTAAATAAAGAAAAAAAAAACAAACCTGTCACACATCCCTCTACCTGGGATGTGTGACATCTCATACCTCTTTGAACCCCACAGAGCTGAAGATATGTGTCTTCAATTCAGCTAGATGGGTGAGAGAACCCCTCTAAAATGCAACGCACTGATGAAAAAATGGTGTCCTACTTGTCCCTGGTTCAGGAGCTGGAAGACAGCTGTCCCATCTGTGTCAGGCCGCACAACCACGGCACGAGCTGGGACTCGGGCCAGGTGGCAGGTTCTCCACTCTGTCACATCAGCTGTATTGCCGTTACGGCACAGGAGCTGGAAGTCCTGGGAGCGAAGCTTCTGGGCCCATGAAGAAAGACTTCTTCCTGAAACCAGACAGAACATGCTTGTGGAACACACATAAGGTGGGGCTGATGCCTCTGGCTCCATGTCTGCTCTGAGCATCACACGCACATGTGGAGCAGAATACACATCTCCTGAGCATCTTTGAACTAGCCCTGACTGCACAATATATCCCACACATCTGTGTGACCCTTTAGTTGTGTATCTTTGATAAGACAATAAACAGTTTAAGACTTGTGAGACTGCACTGAATTGTAGCAGGGTCTGCAGCAATATCGAGAGCATCCCTAAGTCTAGGGTCACATGCAACTTCTTTATTTATTATTTCTTCTTGTAAATGATGATCACACAAGCCCATGATATTAAAGTAATGGTATGCTCAATGTAGATTTCACAAAGTGCCAGATAGGGCTGGCCATATCTTGTTAACTTTCTGCTAGTCTCTGCTGAAATCCTGGGGTAGGCAGGAGCAATGTAACAGCCCAGATCTGTATAAAACTAACACTTTAGTGCTGTTGAAGCTCTTTCCAGAAGCAGCTTAACATTCCACCTCTAACGTTTACTGAAACTATCAAGCATTTAAAAATAATAATAAAAAAAAAGGATCACATGGACTCCTGTATCTCCTGGTACATACATCTGTGGGTTTTCGCTATTAGAGCATTTTTTGCTGATTCCTCAATTCAAAATAAATCAAACATTTGACACTGTAGTGTCATTACAGAACACCATACTTCAGACCTTGCAGCTACTATTCAACAAGATTCTGGGTTACTCACCATCTGTGTTTTCAGGCACTGTGCTGTGCTTCACAAAAGCGACTTCTCCAGCACCTTCAGCCAAACACCTAATAAACATAAATCCAGCCACCAAGACGTGTTACAAAGCACAGCTCCCGTGCACTGGACACTGCTGGCTGACAGCCAGAGGGCTGCACGCCACGTTCCATCAGCCACCGACACTGACCTATTTCCTTGTGCTGAGAGTTTTGCTCAAGGCAGAGACTAGTGGCTGTTAGAGCATGAAGTAAACTATCACTGTCATTTTGTGAACATGGACAACATGTTCAGTGCTGCCTGGGACAAACACCATGACCTTCTCTGTTCAGGAGAGTTCTCTGTCTAAGGCAGTCACACAATTCTTTGGGGGATACACAGGGAGGATCAAGTGTTTCACACAAGCAAATTCTTCCCTTTCTTGGTTAATGCTATTACTCAGGGCCTGGGAGCTGCAAAACAGCACACAGACATGAAGAAGGAAAATAAAGAAAATGGAGGACAGACCACGTCCACAACTCAGGGCAACTGAGGTGGGATGACTGAAATAGCTGAGTAGGACAGCAGTTCAGCTCTCAGCCTCCAAGGGTCACCAGGTTTTACTGGGAAAGATACAGCCTGCTGAAACACTCAGACCTGTGTAAGCAGCCGCTGGACAAAGCAAAGAGCAATGGGATTTCCCTGCCCAGTATAAGTGCTACATATCCATTTGGTTTTAATACTCAGATATCAATACTTGAAATAGTGGGTTTATAATTACTTTTGTTCAGTCTCTAGGTTTCAAACATGGTTGTCCTAACACAATAGCAGATTTTCTAACAAGATCAACTGGAAGTTCTCTGGCTTCAATGTTCTGTCAGTGAGGCCTGGACACAATGGCTAAGGACAGAGCATAGCAACATAAATATCAACAGGTCCATGATTCTTACCTGAAAGCCCCACTGTAGTCATAGTATTGCTCTTGGGAATTTCGTTCACATTTGTTCTGCCCACCTGAATCCCCTTTGCAGAGCTGACAGAGGGATTTGGGATAATTTACACCATTTGCTCCAGGAACACAGCTTGCACTGAAATAGTCACTTACAGCTAAATGTGAAATCAGAATGAGAAATTTTTAGCAAAGAATAAACAAGATCCTACAATCTCATTTTAACACATCCACATAGTACCTCTCTGAAAACATTTAGAAGGGATAAGTCGTTTTGTTTTCAAAAGATGGTTCCCAAGTTTAAAAAGAAAAAAAAAAAATCCCTGCAGTCTTCATCAGAGCTACATTAGGTCTATTCCATCTTACAAAGAGCATCAAAGCCAAGGAATGCAGCAGCTAGAACCATACATTTCTGTCCATGATCAGGGTCCCAAGCCCATAAGGAAAGGTGGTGTTGAAGAACAAACCTTTGCCCTGTAACTCTTACCTTTTGGGAGGTCACATCCCATTGCTGCCAGGCGCCCGCTGTCAATCAGATAACCCACCGGCACATCCCAGCCTGCAGTTCTGTTGATGCCTGTGTGACACGAAGTGACACCCTTCAAGCTGTTGATGGTGATACTGGAGTTCTTCCTCACCACAGCCACAGCATAGTAGGAAGTTCCAATCTCTGCAGAGCGGGAAGAAAGAGAAGCATTGAATTGCTACAAAATAATTGTAAAAAAAAAAATAAAAAGAAGATCCCCTGTTGTCCACTAATTTGATGTTAACTTTGTAATGGCATAGCAAGCTGATGTCACTGAAGCATCACAGCTGATTTAATTTCTGGTTTACAGTTTGATATAATTCATAGGATCTGAACTGACCATAAGGTTATTTAATCTGACTTTATTTGAATTAGGAACCACTAAATTTCATTCACTTTTCTCCAATTTGAGCTCATACCCTGGCTAATGGAGAGAGCCAGCCTCTGGATCATGAGGCTCATTTGGTTTTGAGCAACTGCAGTGCAGTTCCTTCACCAGGGTCACAATATGGGTAACAGTGGGGGGGAGCTTCTGCAGGTGATCCAAGCCCCTGTGGACTGAGCCCAACAGGTGCTTCTGAGGTTGCCTTGGTCAGATCACACTGAGACCCAGCTGCAAACCCAATCCAGCTCCATTTCACCATGCAGTGGTGGGACAGCCCTGCCTGCAGACTGCTGCCAGAGGCGTTCCTTCCCTTGGGGCTCCCAAAGTTTCTCCCTCACATTCTGTTATGGGCAGAAACATCCAAGAGGGAGCCTGACCATTAGCTACTGCTTAGAGTCTTCAAGAGGAGGACCCCAAAATAAAATGGAAACAGTAAAAAAACATAAGAAAAAACTCCTATTAAATAATCTAAAAATTATTTATTCAGAATATACCTTGATCATACACTTCCCCAACCACAGGTTTCAGACCATGCTCCTTTCCAGCCTGGTAAATCAAATGACCATCCAGTGTCACTGCATCTGCCAAATCATCCTGTGCAGACACAAGGGCAGAATACATTTTGAAACTTAATTATCAGTATTTCTCAACAGCCAGAGGCAGAGCACCCATGAATTTAAGAGAAAAGGCCCCCTTAATCTGCATTTGTGAGTTTTCTCCAAAAAGTTCTTTTAAGGGTGCTCACATTTCTGAATAAGAATTATCAAGAGAGATTTTAGAACTTCAAAACCAACTTCCTCCAAAAATAACACAAGAAACAAGCTCTGGACCATGATGGCCTCACTAGTCTTCATAGTCCAACGAATCTTAGAAATGAATCCTGTAGCTCTGTGATTAATCTTAAGGACCATAAATTTGGAGGTTCATTCATCTCTACAGCTAGTTCCCCAAAGCTTAAAGATTTAAATAAATATATTTCTGAGGTCATACACATATAGTTTGAACTAATGTCTTCAGGGGCTGCAAACTCTGAATGCTGAAGTATACTCAAAAGCAACCTTCAAGCATGGTGGCTTGTACCTCAGCAGACAAACAGCCATACATTTTGGGAGAGGGGGAGCAGACGGCAGTGCTTTTCAGAGAAAGAGGAGAGCATCGAACAAGATTGTCTGAAGTGGGGGAATACAAATCTGAGGCATCTGCTGCTGGGAAGGTGTCCAACAATACTGCATCTTTTCAGCTGACTATCGCACCAGGCTGGCTGGAATCCTGCTCCAGATGCAGGATTGCTCTGGATAGCACAGGCCTTGACTTCCCACAGCAGCAAGGACGACAGAACAGCTGTATGCACCTCTGGGCAGCTGAGCCCAGCTCTCACCATGTCTGAACCCAGGAGAGGGCATCTCACACAGACAATATACTGCTGAGAAAATAACCAGCAGCTTGACATTTAGGATTTCTAAGCTGATTCCAAGTATCCTATCAGTTTGCTTAACCTCTGCTTCGGCACTGGAGTGGGTAATTTAATTTACCCATCCTTTGGCAGTTTGTTGAGTATTGGTTAGGGTAGGGTTGGGACTATGCTGCCTAGCACACTGAAGCCATTTCCCACAGGCTGAGCTACGTAAAAAGCTTGAAAAATTTTAAAGGGATCATCTGAGAGCACAGGTAATACATTGATGTTGATACCGCAATCAGATTTCAAGTTGCCTTGTAATTTGAAATACTTTACTTAATTGGCTCAAGGGAGAAAAAAAAATATTACAGTTATTAATTGGCTGAAACACCAGATGTCTTGATAGTTGCTTCTCATGAATGAGAGCTGAACAAAGCTCCAAGGGAACCTAGAGAGGAGCTGGTGTTGGGAGATACTAGTGTCTTGAAGGACAGGAGCTTTCTGGAATAACCAAATTTGATATTCCTCTGGTGAGAGTCAGAGCACAGGACAACAGTTTAGGAAGCAAATATGTCCTGTTGCTTAGAAGGGACACCTGACAGTGAGATGAAGAAGAGGTGGTGGGAGTTAGAAGGATCTTACCGTTAGGGACAACAAAATGAGCCTCTACAATTAGTGGTGAACAGGAAACACAGCAGATAAAATTGGAAGGGCTGGCACATGAGACGAGGACTGTGTTTCCATGTGCAGCAGCACTTTTCTGATTGGCAAGCTGAGTCTTTGAGCTCTGTTTAGCAGAAGACCCTCCTATCAATAGCTTGTGTTTAAGTAACAGAACAAGACAGAAAAAACATCTATTGTATTTAACATGAAGTAGTTTACAGGCTACAGACCTCTCCTTTAAACGCATACAGTCACTGATCTGGTGGCATAACAGCAACAGTGTGGGTATTTTATTTTTATTGTAGTAAGCATTTGCTGATACATTAGCAAAGGCACGGGATTATTCCACATAAGATTTTTAGATAAAAAAATGTGTGTGATGGTAATACTCTGTTAATTATTTCCAGAGGAACTTCATTTCTGTGTGTCACAACATTCGACAATTACCTAGAAAAGTGTTTAAAGACCTGCTGAAGAATAGCTCTGATCACATTAAACATTGTCAGATTCCCTAGTTTAATATTTAGACATTTCTCAATTTTTAAACACCTTCAAAGTAAAAGGTTTTTTACTTTATCTGTGTGCTAACAGATTCACAGGCCTAAGTCCAAGTCATGTAGTGTGATAAAACAGTGGATCTGTGCCTCTTCAGCTGTTGTGTCCTCCTCCCTTTTTGGCCTCAAAGAACAGAGTTCAGTGAAGATGCAGACTCAGGGCTTCCACACAGCCTCACACAGAGAAGGCCAGCTTAAACATTTAGTAGATTATTAGCACAAGAAAAACGAGGTCTCATGGACAAAGTCTCATCTAAAGCCTTATAGTGAAGATGCATTTTATCAGAAAGCTATCTGCCTGCAGGTTTCAGCATTCAGACAATCTATTTCTATAGCAATCCAAGGTTTCAGATGTGTGCCTGCTGCTTGCCGTGGCTTACAAACGGAATTCTGTGTGCACTGTATTTCAGAAGTAGACACTCATCAGTCCTTTTAATAACCTGTTTTGCAGAGTCTAACAGATCTCCCTCTGTGGAATGCAGCAACCAGCCAAGTTGTTTGAGGAAAGATCCACGTACGTATCAACATCTACTCCTAACACTCTTCCATACAGTCTTGATTCCATTGCTGAAGAATGCTATTTATCAACAGGTAATATAGTAGTTTTAGTAGTCAAGACAAGCCCTCTGCTTCTATTGATCAAAAATTACAAGATCCTCATTTCTGAAATTTGCTCCTTTTTTCTGGCCACACAACCACATGCCTCCTCTCCCTTCAAAGCACTCTGCCTGGCCTCATCTCCTGGTTCTGAAACCCTGGTCCTTTACAGGCTGTGTTTCCTCCACAAAACTGCAAGTTTTGGGCATGTCAGCACAGGATACACCAAGAGTATTATTTGTTAATGTATCCAGCCATCCTCCCCTTCCCCCACACTCCGTCAGTGAAGATGACCATGGTTACCTCCTTCCACATTTCCTCCAAGATCCGCTTGCTGCATCCAAGCCCCTCCTAACAAGGGAATTCTTTTCCATAAACCACTTTGCAAGGCCCCATATTTACAGTCTTTAAAACCTTCCCCAGAGCTGTGCTCCTTTCAGAAGCTGAGCCTGCTCTGATCAGCTGAATTAATCCAGCCGGGTGTGCGTGCCCTTTGCTCAGCCTACGTGCTGCTTTGTCTCTCTCTTCTACCCTGGTACTGGGAGATTTGGCTTTACGCTCATTTCATCTGTGCATACAGCAGTTGCCATGGTGGGACTCTGAAATGGGAGTTTGATCCAGAGTTTATCAAAATACAATCTACTTACAGGCTCAGCAGCACAGCTTTAACTACTGTCTGCATCTTACAGCTCCATCCCTCTTAAATATCTGCTAAATAAATCCAGCAATTCCCAAATTAAAGATTAGCATTTGGGAGGGAATATTTAAGACCTCTGCTGTGTTCCTAATGACAAGCCACACATGACTAGCCAAACAGAGGACACAGGGCCATTCTGACATTCAATTTCACATGTATACCTTTATATCTTTTTTAAAAAAATACATGCTTTGATTTTTTCAAAGACACAAATGCCAGGAAGCATGTGGTCAGCTGCCTGGATCAGATACTCATCACACAGCTGTGTGCATCACCACTGGATTGTTATTAGGTACATGGGAAATGAAATCAGTGACACTGCTGTCACTCACAACTCACCTTGATCATCCGGGTACAGTTAGCAGCTGACCCTCCCTGTGTACACTCCAGAGCAGGAAGGATGCCAGCCCCACCAAAGGCCTTACTCATGTCATTACATTTGGAAAGTTCTTGCTCGGAGACAGTGCACCACCGGACACGTTCCAGGCTGAGAGCTGCAAGCACAGCATCAAGAGAAAACATTATACAACAAGTCAGTGCCTTTGTAACAGAGAAGATTCCTGAAAAGCCAACCTGTTCCTCATCCCAAAGCAGAAAGAAGGCAGGGCTCCTTCAATATTGAGTCTTTAGAAATGGTTCCCACTTTCATTCAGATTAACACAAATACTGAAATTTTCTGGACTGGCAACGAGAAAGGTTCAAACTCAGATACTGCAACCTGATGGCATTTATTTCTAACATAATAAGAAATATGGGTACCATGGGACAGATTATTCTTAAAACCTTGCAGAATACATCATCATTTCTCAAGACAAAAGTGTTTAAAATTATTTTTTTTTAAATGATATGCTACAAAACCAAAGAGTCTGTCCAAAGCCAAGTCTGTCTCAAGCATTGCCAAGTTAGTACCCAGAGCCCTGCCCCAGCCCTTTTTGGTCTGAACAAAAAAGCCATCCTAGGTGCTCAGAAGCCTTGCCACTACGCTTATTATGAAAACTAGAAAAGTAAACTTGTCCCTTCAAAACACTTTTTCGTAACAGGCTGTTTCCATAGTCATGAAAAGGGGAGGGTGGTTCCATGAATGAAAAGACTCAAGTTTGAGCAGTGGAGGTTGCATTAATCAGCAAAGAAAGGTGTCTTTCAGGGGGCCCAAACACCAGCCTTTCCAAGTGCCAAAGCTACAAACACTTTGTTGCTTTTGTAAGGATATGTCATCATGTGCAGACAGTGCAGCTGTACATAAACTGTGCGTGCAAGCATGGTTTCTGCTGATAAAAAGGCAGAGATGATTTTCATAAGCAGGAAGCAACACATTCCACTGCTTCTCTACAATTTTGACTTTTGAGTCTGCTGCAACTTGCATGTGGTTTTCTAAAAACTTGAATGGGCCGTCTACTTCCCCATCACTGTCAGGCAGCTGAGATACCCCATCTAACTCTGAAAGTTAAAATAACTCCATTAGTGCTCAACAGTAGCTATGCACATTTTCTGACTTAGTGGCTGCGGACTAAACAAGGCCATTGATGCCACAAACCGTGTTCTGGACCCAGCACTGAAGGAGAGGCTTGGCTGGCTGTTCCACTGCAGCTCTGAGCCAGCTCCACTGCTGTCACCAGACGTTAAGTCAGACTTGGAAAGCTCACAGAAAGTTTTTGTGGCAGCATGTGTTAGGAGAGGGAGAAACAACTCCCCACCATGGAGCTGCAGAATTCTGAGAATCAAGATGGTTAGAAGGATGCAACACAGCCATGGCAAAAAGGCAGCTCACGAAAACTAAACATCTACCCTGATCCAGCTCGGTCAGGTTTTCACTATTAGTTTATTGGGCAGGAGAAAGAACCTAGGCTTTTATTGATAAAGGGAGAGGGAGGCGGAACAAGAGGGAGTGTGTGTCTGCCTGTGTTTGGTTTGTTTTTCTCCTAAAAACAATCAATTGGAAATGAAATTGGGGTCTGAGCACCTCAGTATTTATGGCTAAGTGCCATTCTTCAGTCTCAGCATCCTGGTTTTAGATATAAACACACCAGAGATGATGCGTTAGTTGTATGAAGAAATCATTAGGCACACACACCTGAAACAAAGCTCACGTGGCTCCATATTTCAGCCAAAACAGTGAAACAGCATGAATCTGTGGCTTTTTTTCCTCACTTATCTAAAAGAGGTAATTAATTTGTCCCTTTCCAAATTGCTGAACTTTGTCGTTAAAAGAAAGCCAGATTCTGGGCTATTTCTTGTTTCCTTCCTTACAAGCTAATCCAACTGAAGTGGGCTTCAGCACAGACAAGGTCTGTAGTTATCTTCCTACTGCAAACCAAGAACATCTTAAAACAGCAGGTCTGAACCCAAATTTATTCTCAATTTTGGCCCTCCTGTAAGCTATACATGAAGCATGAAATGGCAGGAGCCGGCAGCTTCCATCTGAAATATGCTCAAGGTCCTAAACACACATATAACTTTACCATTGACAAACATCCAATTAACTCCTTTGCTGAAAGTAACAGGGTTACATTGTTTAATATATTATCAAACGGCTACTAACACACCATCAAGGGCTTTCAACAGAAACAATTTAAAAAAACAAAACAAAACCAAACCCCAACAAACAGGATCATTTAATTTTGAAGAATTGACGAGTGCTTCAGAATCAGCATCTGCACCTCTGGAGAAATCAAAAGCATTCACCATTAGAACTTGGGAGTGACAGGAGGAAGCCAACGTGTCACACGGAGCACGGTAGGTGGAATGGGGCTATTACCTCTATTTTTACAAGATAAGTGTCATAGAACTGTTAACACGTGAGAAACACACCACTGAACCAAAAGAAGTAGATGCAGGGCTGAGAAAATACATTTGACATCACTGAGTCAAGACACATACATGGTGTTCAACACAGCTTTTTCTACTCCTATTTTTTCTGTTCTTTCTTGCTATACATTTTCCTGGCCATATAAGGTTAGTTCTGAAATGGTTCTGGTTTCCCTCTGCTCTCTCACATCACACAGAAGTCAACCCAAAAGACACCATGCCACAGCAAAAGGTTTTTGAGGGCACTTACCAGCATGAAGGAAGAGAAGATAGAAGACATTTCTGGAGATCTTCATAGTGAAAATTTTGGGATTTGTGCTTTTTCCAGCCTCCAGAACCCCCAACAATCAAGGCTTCTGCAAGTGTGCTCTTTCGGGCCTGCTCTTCAGTGAAAATCGGCAGCATTCAATTGCAGGTGCACTTTGTTCAACAAGTTATCTTGCTTACCTTGGCACACGTCACCTCATAATGACTACAGAGAAAAAAACAAAGCCTACCTCTCTCTTCACACCGCCTCTACACTGGCAAAATAACTCAGACTAGGAAATTGCAAAATGCCTGAGGCACCACTGAGGTTGTTTCTGCTTTAGCACCACCTCTAGACTTAGAAAAACAGCTACACACCAACTCACAGGGGCAAGGCAGGGCTGTGTAAGGAAACCCTCATTTTGAATTCTACATATTCTCTACTGGGGCTCATGAAGCAAAAGTACATTCAAGCAAAGCACTTTACCTGACAGAGCTGATGGTCACTTTTTTTTGTCACATTCTCAGCGTTCTCATGCATGTCATCAAGCCAGAACAAGAAACCCAGGCTTTTAGAGCAGTGCAGCTAGTACACTCCACAGGTGGTACAGCATGTACTAAGTGCACATCTCCTGACATATAATAGCAAGTGCTATGAAATAGCTGAAGTAGTTTGATATTTTTTAAGGTTTTTAGAGAAGGCCCAGGAAGGCTGCTTTCTCCCAGGATGACTAAAATGCTTCTGACAATAGCTCTGTTAAAAGCTGCTGTGACTTTTAGAATAGCTTTCACAGAGCAACACTCATTTTTCATCATTTCTCATTAGCCTGCAGCTGCCTGTAATAGTTGTGTTTTGTTTTGTTTTGTTTTTTTTTATAGAAGCCATTTAGTGCTGCTTTGCTTTGCTGACTGCCAGTTCTCACCCAGCTACCAGAGTAAGAACAGCTGTGTACCACCATGAATCCCCACACACACATCTTTACCATCTTGCACACACCAACACAACTGAGTGCATCCTCCAGACAGGCTGAGGGCAACCTCGCTGCTCTCTGCACCTTCCTGAGGGGGAGACGTGCAGAGGGGGTGCTGAGCTCTGCTCCCTGAGATCCAGCGGCAGGTTGTGTGGGAATGGCTCAGTGCTCCACCAAGGGAAGTTTAGACTGGACATTGGGAAGCATTTCTTTACCGAGAGTGGTCAAACACTAGAACAGGCTTCCTAGAGAGGTGGTCAGTGCCCCGAGCCTGTCAAGTATTTAAGAGACATTTGGACAATGCCCTTAACAATGTACTTCAACTTTTGGTCAGCCAGATGATCATTATAGGCCCCTTCCAACTGGACCATTCCATTCTATTCTCTGGTAATGTTGCATAGTTACTTAGCTACTTGACTGCAGTTTGGCCAGGCTGCTAGCTGTAAATCAACTAGCACTCATAAGATAACAGCTGAGTTTAAGTCAGTTAATTGCTATTTCAAATTTAGAACTTCAAAAAATAGAGCATGGCTCCTCCAGTCCTCCTCCTTTAACAAAACCTTATGGCTGAACTCTGATTCTGGCTGCCTAGAACATCTGGAATTAGTCATGCCTTTGTTGTCTGAAGTGCTAAAGGACGACCTGGCACCACTGGAGTCCTTCCAAATTTCTGACAGGATCCATAAGCTGGACCCCTCCTGGGCCCTTCCCACTGGCCAGATTAACGTCTCAAGCCCCTTACAGCCAGGCTTAGATATATACAGATGACAAGACTGAAGCACAGTCCTAGCACCAGTTGCTTAGGACTGCAAGGGTAAGATTATTAGGAAATTAATTTGGTACCAGGCCTCTCCTGTTGTTCTTCTGATCCTCTAATGGGAAAGGTTCAGAAGGCAGAGGAGCAGCTTTCTGTGTAGGAGGTCTGTTCACAATGTAAAATCCCTCTAAACCATCACACAAGCACAGTTCATGATAATTTAGCTCATTTTTCTATTTTATTCGTAACCCTATGAATACCTATAGTTTAAGGGGGTATTAAATGTCTTAACCTAATTTTCAGCATAATTTAGCAAAAATGTCCACAAAGGAAATGATTAATATAACTTCATAATAGAGAGCAAATACTTCATCAAGCATGCTTCTGTATAGCGGTTACAAAGAGCTGGGGTAGCAGGTAGGGAAGAAAAGCCATGGTGCCTTCACTGGGCCAGCAAAAGCAGGGGAGTAATGGGGAGTAATGAGTCAGTATGGCACCATTTGGATTTCCTAATCACTTCAGTTGTTAAATTGGAAGCCTTAAGAGAAGTACACGTATTGCAAAATGTATCTCTAAAATACAGAAAGAAAGCGTTCCCAAGAATAAAATACGTATCAGCACCTGATACTTAAATAGCAAGATCCAGAGAAACAACAATTAATGTTAAATCCTAAAGATTACAAGATAAAACAAGTAAACTAGGAGCATCAGCACTGTCAGAATCAACTTTTCTGTGAGGTCTCAAGGGCAACATCTGAAACAAACAAAACCAAAAATGCAAAGACGATACCCCAGAGTCCTTCGGGTTTTCTTGATCCGAGAGAATTCTTGTCACTCTACATGACAGCCGTGCAAGGTAAGTCCTGTGGGCTTCAGTCTGACTGTCAGATTTGGTGACACCTGGCTAGTCCAGGACAAACACCTGGGAGAAAAGCTCCATGACAGCTACCCGGACACTCCAATATATGAAAGAGTAATTCCTCATGTATCTGTTCAGCTGAACAGGACCCTCCTTCTGATGGAAAAAAAAAAAAGTTAAAGTAACCTCTGTTAAAAAAAAGAGGTTAGAAAAAAACCTCTATCCAATATAGAGATCTCAGGTGTCATCATAGTTTGCAGATTTGATAACTGAGATTTAGATCCTTTTATTTTTTTTAAAGTTGGTCTGTTTTAAGATGTCTCACTATAATCCTCAGATAATCAGTCACTTTCAAAGATGCAGACTGTAGTTCACTTTTAGCTCCTTCAAAAATTTCTGACATAATTTATTGTAAGTTGCATCGATCTTACGCACCTTGCACTTCCACAGAGCCTCAGGAAGAGCACACCTACTTCACAAATCTAGAAAAACAACAATTATTTCGGGCCATACACCACCAGCAGCTCCCACTCACTGTAAGTCTTACAAGCATTCCATGTAACACCAGCAGTATTTGTGTCCCAGGTTTAAACCTGCATTTAATGTAACAACTTCACTGGCCCCAATCTGGTCACCAGTGTTCTCTAACACATTATTTTCATTTGCAGTCTGAGCCAATGATTTTAAAATGCTACAACGCCTGTATTTCTTTTGATCAAAAACACACTTGACAAATATATTGTACAATAAAGTTTATTAGCTGTTCTCCTCTTTCTAACAAATGGAATAGGTAGTGTTGATAATTCTTTACAAACCAAAGCTAATTTGGTTGTGTGTCGGCCCCACGACCGCCGTAAGTACATCCCTCTTATAAACAATCACTTTCAAATAAGCAACGGCAGGTACCAAATAATACAGGAATTAGAGAATTTCATTACTGAAGGTAGTTCCATAATTTTGGTACAACAGATTTATAACATTCAGCACAGAAGTTTGTGCATCACAAATGGAAGGTCTTGTGCCTATGCAATCCAAGATGAACATGTACCGAAAAATAAGATGTGCTGTTGACTGAATTCTCCCTTTGGTTAAGACATGAATATTACAAGGAGGGGGCATGGAGAAAAAGGGAAAAAAATAAAAAGAAACACCTGAAATTCCATAGAAAAGAGGAGAACTTGCACGTATTTTTTCCTTGTAACTAATATTCCCTGGACTTCAGGCCCAGCCACCATAGCCCATTTGATTTCTCATGATTAAGGAAGGTAAATTCTAATTTGTATTTTTATTGAAAACAAAAAGCTAGGAGTAGGTGGTAAAAGAAAAATATATATTTTTATATATATATATTTATACGTGTGCGCAACTATGTAAAGAAAATAATTCCCATAGTTACAGAGTTCAGTTAAAGAAAGTTTAATATATATATATATATTTATTATAACAAAATAGGCAGTTATTGTGGGTAAAATATTCATTAAAATCTGACCCTTAAGAACACACACATTTTTAGGCTACGAATCACTCACTCATTGCCCTAAAGACCATCTCTGCAGCTGTTTTCTGAATTACTGCCAATGGAAATTTGGCATTCCTCTGAAAAATACAAGGTTTCCTAGCACCTAAACATATTTTAGGCTCAAAAAGTGTGATGACCATTATCTATAAACAATTTCTGTAAGACACTATAAATAGTGTTTCACGAGGAAGATTAAAAACATTACACATCTTTGTCCCTAGCAATTTTATTGGCAAAAAAATGAAAAAATAGATTATAAGAATATCCATATGAAATTATGAAAATTAATATCCCTTGAGGAGTAGTAATGGGAGTTGATGCAAATGTTAACTCAAAATTTGAAAAGTTTATCTCTAACTGCCTGGAAAGAAAAACTAAATCCAAAATAAAACAAACCCCTGTGAGAATAGAATTTAACTCAGAAAATATAACCTGAAATCGATTGCCCTGACCAAACCATGCTATTAAAGTTAAGCGTGCAAAGTTACTCATGATTTACAACTTGCTTGAATATACTTTTCTTTCAATTGTTATGAAATTTTAAAATAATGTCTATAAAGCTTTTTTGAAAAATCTTTGAAAGTTACTTTCCCTTAAACATTAAGGAATTTTACCAAGCAATTCCCTCCCACCCCCACCCCAAACTAATAGCTGGTCAGGCCATTCCAATGTCATGTTTGAAAAATGGCAAACCAACAACACACAATAATACAAATTATTTAAACTAAGAGAGACACCAAATGTAAAGCGTTGTGGGAACTGCAGAACGTGATGGTTGGGTATGAACCACGCTGGAAAGAACTAGAGGCAGGCTCCGCTGGAAGGGCTTAAGAGTCATCCGATGTAGTAGATGATGTCAGAAAATGAAAACCAAAAATCTGTTTTCAAAATTTTTCCTTTGCTGGAACCCAGATGTAAGGCCCAGACTGTTCTTCTATGATCTGTTTCACTTGGTTGTAGATTTCTTCCAGTGTGTCTCCTTGGACAATAGCTGCAAAACATAACGTGGCAATCAGCAACCATCCTTCTGGCTGCGGACAGAAACCAAGACGCTCCCAGCACAGCTGTTCTTGTCTCTCAGAGTGGGAAGAGGACCTCAGAGTGCTGAAGGAACAGACACCCACTGGCATCTCTGGTTTCTGTGCTGGAGCGCAGCTCGGTTTTGATGGTACTGCAGGATACACAAAGCACCATCTCTCCCACTCAGAGGCTCAGGGTTAGGAAGTGGTTTTCACTTTCCTACAAGCATATACATACAGCCAAGGAGGTTTTTTTGCTTTTCCTAACCATGTTAGAGTTTGCCCAAGTCAACTCGCATCCTCATTCCTTTTGGTCCAACCTGCATGTGCGTTTCCTGCACAACAAGGCAAGACAGGGCACGGGGCTGTGTCCTCACGGTTGCTTGAGTCCGGCTGGGTGTACAGCAGAGCGGGTACCGCCCAGCTGGAGCTGAGCCCTCACAGCACAGCTGCCTCACCTGGGGGTTCCTGCCTGCCAGCACTGCCTTTGTTTTCAGCCAAAAACAGGAAGAACTCATCGAGTTTGTTGCCCAGCCAATAGATTCGAGTTTTATAGACAACAGGCTTCCTCATACAGTTATAAGTCTAATTTTAATTCAGATTATGTGAGTTAAGATATATTTTCTCCAAGGCTAGAATACAATTAGAAATGAACCAATACGGATGCGTTCTGACCTATCAAAGTATGGCCTGGTAAAAAAGAAGATGAAGCTGTTCTTACCACAGCTCAGTCTGAAAAAGCAATCACCATGAGATAGCAACTTCTTTTTAATTAGGATCACCACCTCAGTGTTGATAATCCAAGAAACGAAGTTCAGCATGAAAGAATTTTGGAGGCAGGCCAGACTCACTCTTTCATGTATTTATATATTACTGCTGCTTCCAAGCTTTGCTTTCATGCAAATTACTTCCTTTTTAATCCTACTCATAATTCCCATCGTGTAAAAACTTTCTCCTCATCTGCAGCCATTGTCATAGTGCCTGTGGGAGGAGGCTGTTCAATTATATTATAGGTCAAGTATCACATTCACAGCACAACAGCACATTAAAGCGATTGAGAAATGTCTTTGCAATGCAAATAGCCATAAGCTTCAGCATCTTTCTTCTCTCCAGCTATATTTAACCATGCCTCTTCCAAAGCTCAGTGCCCTCAAAACAGAAGATGGACGTGCTCTTCATGTGCTTCAGTGCAAAATTTAAGTCTGTTTAAATTTAACCTCCTGATGAAGTTGATTTCAGTTACCCCACATGATGTGGTATTTTTTAACAGATTAGGGAATGCTCACATATCATTTTATCACCTGACTCATAAAGGTGGCAGCCTCCAAATTCTAAGTAGACTTCTCATGTCTTCAAGTATCTCAAACAGATTCTGAAAAGAATTTCTGGCCTCAACCAGGCTATCAAGGACAGAAGTCTGACAATTGCTATCCTCCTCTGTCAACAACCCTTATACTTCCAAGAATAAATATGGCCCTGAGCAGTAGAGCTCTTAAAAAGGCCCATAGATTTTTGAAACATCTTGAATTATGTCCCTTACTTTCCTGAAAAAGTGTCCAATATAATGCCCTGAGATAGCCTGGGAGAATACCAGCTACCAACTAAATATTTAATTTGTAACTATTAACATAAACTCATTCATTTCCTCAACAACAAACCTGAAACATTTGCAAGTCATTTTGTAAGAGACTCTATTATAGGAAGAATTTGCAATATATGTTTGCAGGTCCTGTAACTTTCTGGTGCAGACAGAGAGCTATAGGAAGAGTGGGTGAGCTAGATGCAGGACTGGGACAAAGCGAGAGCTGTGAGGCAGCAGAGAGGGATGCAGAGAGACCAAAAGGGATGGACTCAAGTTGTTCACTGTGTGGGCAGCACACGGTGTGGAGAACACAGCAGGAGGCAGACCGGGGCAGGGAGTCTGCTGGTTCCCGTCTTCCTCCCTTGTGAAGCCACCAGCCCTTCCTGTGTCTCTGCCCAGGGGAGCAGCGTGTTGCACTCTCAGCTCTGCCCACGTAAGGTGTGGAAGGAGGAACTGGGCAAAGGAGTCATGTCACAGAAAGGAGGGGAATGGGGCAGCAAACACTGAATCACTGCAGAAAAGAACATAACAGGAAGGAAAGTAGCGAGTGTTTATCCAGGACAGGAACAGGGAAGGCTCATTTCTGTCCCCCTCAACATCCTGACTTGACCAATCTCCTCCTACTGCAAGCCACAAGGCAAACAACAGGCACAGTTTGAGTGCTTGCAGCCCATGCTTTGCTGTTACAGTTAGGTCCATGGCATACATAAATTTGATTTGCTAACTAGCATAATGCTGTACTACCCAATTTTCAGAGGCTTATATAATTAACATCATTCTTTACTTCCTGATTTTAAAAACGCAAATATTAATAATTTTCTACAAGGAGCTTTGCTGGGCAATCTCAGCTCTGCAAATAAAAAGCTTTAAGCACACAAATTATCAACAAAGCAAACATCTGCATTACCATATCTAAGAAAAAGGTAGAAAGTCTCAGAGTTTCTAAAACCTAAACTAAGCTCCCAGTAATTTAATATATTCAGTTAACTGATCGAACTGAAATCAGCACATAGATACTAAGATGGCTCTACGCCTCAAAACAATCACAGATCAGCCAGAAAACAAAGTTCAGCCTTATCTCAGCAGTGAGGCCATTACTAGTTTACAGCAAGCAATAAAATTTCAACTCTGGCAAGGGAACAATCCCAAGCAAAACGCACCTGTGAAGTGTTCAGTAAATTCTTGCTCCAGTTTCATGGCTCTCTCAAACGTCTTCCTGGCTTGCTCTTCCGTTAAGCGTTTATTCATTTCCCTGAAATGGAAACCCGTATACATTTAAAGACTACTACCAAATATTTATTTTGAAATAAGGTTTTAAACTGTTGTCTGAGTACTAACCCCAGTAAGAGGCAGTCTCCTAAACGACACACCTATGCAAAAGCTGTAGCGGGAATGAGCTGTTCCCACTATGGCACTATGTTGCATGGAATTCAGCACAATGACATTCATTCTCAAGCACTTTAATTTGGATTAGAAACCTCAAAGTCCCTAGAAATTAGACTCAGGAAACTAAATATTGTTTAAAATGCAAATACTACAACTGACTTGACATAACTTGCATTTGGCTTTTCCAATACAACAGTCTCAAACAATTTAGCCTGAGGTACTTTACTCACATGATATTTTCCACTGTTTTGGGTTTAATAAAAATGGAGATTGGGTACAGCTGGGCAATCTGCAACCTTTTGATCGCATTACCAGAAACATCAAGAATGCAATGTTTACCCTAAAAAGTGAGAGAGAATGGAAAATGGCACTAAGTCACAAGTATACACAATGTTATAGTTTAGAAGGGAAAACACGTCTCAACTGAAGCCAACAAAACCAGCATTTGCATCGACGATATTATGATTTCACTGCTTTGGCACAAGGTCCCCAGTGCTCCTCTGTTGGGATCACACTTAATTTGAGATGTTTCTGACTCTTCTTCCTTCCTTTCTCCACCAGAGGCTGCAGCCCAATTGAACACGCAGAAGCCCCAGTGGAACAGCTGCACTTCAACCACATCACCAACAGGATTTTTTTAATTTATTTATTTATTTTTTTTTTTTTTTTAAATAATTTGAGGATCCTTCAGGGAGGGGAATATCACCAATGCAGTTCAGAGAGGAGCCAGATGACTTCCCTGGCAGACCTGAGGGAGTAACCACCCCAGTGACAGAGAAACATGCCACCGTCAGAATCGTCACATGAACCGAATACGACGACTCTCTTCCCCCCAGGTACCGCTCAGTAGAATACCGAGTCTGACATGATAAATGCAACTTATTTGGGCTGATTATCTTTTCATCGCTTGAGAAACAAATATAATTTAACTGTTCCCTGGGCAGTTGGAAGCCAACGTGTTAGGGCTGCTTTCCTGTCGCTATAAGCAATTTTCCAACTCTTTGGGATATCACATCTTCAAGGCTCTTCCCTGCTCCTCAACTCCTCTCATCTCTGACGAGCTCACTTCCACCTCACATATTTTTATTTCTTTCCTTTCTGAGTAGCATAGGGGTAACTTGACATACCACCATTTTCAAAAGGGATGAAGGCAGAGCAACAGAAAACAACTGTCAGGTGACTAAAATAAGCTTTTTCTTTAGCAGGAGAGCAGTGCGAATGGCAGAACTCTGTGTGAGCCAGGGTACAAACCCACAAGCACCATAAAACCAAAGGTTACTCATATCACACAATGCACTTCCTGAACTCCTGCACATTAAAGAGCAATGAAGCAACTGCAGTCTGAACTGACTGACACGGTTCTGTTCCCTGGCAGATCAAGAGATCACCACGATCATTTACATTTGATCTTTTGCACAACAAAACTGCAGAATTTTATTTAAGGAATACATAAAGAAGGTAGAAGTGTTCTTCCCACATGAACAATATATATCAACTTGCTTTCAACTGACGACAGCTGTTTCCCAGATCCAGTCCATGGATCTGGACACTGACTGGTGTCATTTAAGAAAGGTGTTTGCATGTTCTAGCAGAGTATTTTACTACATATGCCAACCTGTCCACATCTTTCAAATGGTTTCTCTTAAAATGTGGCACATGCTCTGGGAACTGACAACTAAGAGCATTACCTGGTCCAGCTTCCTTTTTGGGATGAGACATACACTATTTGCTGTGTTGGACCCAACAACTTATGGCAGGTGCCAAAGGATTTTGGGCAAAGGGTGAAGGACGAGATTGCCAGCACAAGAACTGTGTTGGACCTTATGGAACGTAACTGTGACAGTTTATTCCAAATCAATAATGAATGTGCATTAACAGTGGCCTCAAATGCAGAGATTTGCAAGTTGCTAGTGATTCCAGAGAGGATATGGAAATTCCTTTCAAGTGAAGATTTAGAAGACAAGGAAAATAAATGCAAGTACCTAATGATATAATTATGATGTTTTCATACAGGAAAGCTATTTTGCTCTTTGCACTGTGCATCTGAACAATATTTTACATTTTTTTTTTAGTTCCTTACTTGCATTGCATCTGATTGAGAACCACAGCACAGCACTCAGTGCCTTTTACAATAACTGAACAAAGACACCAAAAAGCATCTTCAGCTGTGTCCATTATAGATAAGGAAATGAGAGACATGGGGATCAGTTGGAAGCACAAGCAAATAAACACCATTTAAAGCTACTGCAAGAATACTGTTTCTGGTTGTTTTGGGGTAGCAGCAGTCATTTCTGTTGTGTCTGCCACAAAATTCATAATGGAAAACTTGGAAATTGTCTTTTGTATCCCAGTAATAATACCCACTTACACTGAAAAGACTCATCTCTTACGTGAGACAGAGAGGATGACACCCAGGGAGCAGCCTCAGACTGACCAGGTGGCAGCCCTGTCACAATTGGGAAGTCAAGCTCTGAAGAACAGAGCATTGTTTCCCAAAAAATCATGCTGGTTGGAACTGGAAATTGCTGCATCTACCCAAAGTCTCACAGTGCCTGTGCAAGAGATTTAACAGCACAGAGACATCTGGCAGTACTTTGTTCCTCATGTCAGTTTATAAAAGATTCACAATTGTTTTGTACCTTACTAATCCCACTACACGGGCAAAAGAACACAGCCAATTTCAGGTCTAGGATGGAACTGAAGGATGGTATCTGTGCTACCAGGTGAAGCAACTACCAACAGGTTTATAATGTTTAAGCTGTTCAATAAATAGTTTCATCATCTAACCACATATGATAGTTTCACAACTTTGTTCAGCCTCCCATACAAAGTACTGTTCATTTACTTCAACAACTTTGTAAGTAATTTTGTTTTCTTTTCTCAGTGTATACCATGGGGCCGGGTTCTATTCCACAGGGTGAGAAAGACAGCAGAAGGAAACTTCATCACATGAATCTCACCATGTTCTCCCTGTTTTTGATGCCAGTAAATTAAATTACCAGAAATAACAATACTCAGCCATTTGGCCAGAATGGTCTACACTGTTTTCCAGAGGATTAACTACACTCCTGTGTCACCTGGGTCAACCACACTTACCCTCTGCATGTCCAGCCTGAAAGTGCTCACACTTGTGAGTTGCCACCTAGAAAACAGCTGTTTCTTTTCTCATACAGATTAGATAACATTGCCTACTGGAAATGCACCATATTTGTAAGCAGTAGAACAAAACTCAACCAACTAATGTGGAACATTTGCAATAAATTAACAGAAAATTTTTCTTTAAAACAAGCATCTTACTCTAAGAAATATGCTTCCTTCTTCCCACTCTTCTTCAGACAGCTCAAATAAACTTCAGTTTGAATTTAGAAATATTTAGATTTAGCAAGAAATAGATAATTAAAATCTGTTCAGGATAAAAATAGTAAGGTCAGTCTTCAAAATGTAGTGGTAGCTACGTAAGAAAGTCTTTCTGAAATTAAATTTATTACATGCATTTCCCTTTGACAGAAATCCATGAAGGGCACAAAGAACAACAATTGAACAGGTTCTCTTCTACACAGGTCTATATCAAATGGATTATCATATTAATTGACTCCAACACCACTATTCTTAATTAGTTGATGATGTCTGCATGTGAGCTAGGCTAATTAGCCTGTAATTCCAATTATTTCTTCTCTATTTTCTTTTTTATATGAGGGAACAAACTAAAATTGCACCTTTTCCCATAACTGAATCATGATGCTTTCATTATTCCAAAGATTCACTATTTCCCTCACCGCACTGTGACAATGTGCTTTGCTTCTAGTTTTGTACAAATTCCTTCTAAAGTCAGAGGGTTCTGAACGGCTCTCTGCCATTCTTCTCTTTTCCCCTGTCAGAGTCAGATAATCACCTCAGTAAATGAAAGTAACTGGCACTGATTTACCTTTTCTGCTACTTCTCGCACTGACTGGACACTTGTTCCATAAAGATGATTATTGTACTGGCCAGCTTCAATGAATTTGTGATCCTGAATATCCTTCTCCATTTGCTCTCGAGAAGTGACAAAATGGTAATCACGTCCATCCACCTCATAATCTCGTTTTGGTCTAGTAGTATCTTTAAATATAAACCAGTATTTTTTAAAGCAAAAACAAAATACAGTGACTTTTTTTCCCTACAATATAAAAAAATATTCTCCCATTTACACTACAAAATTGTCAGAAGCAAAGAGATGACTGACAATCAAAATAGCTCTATAAACCTTAGACAATATATTAACTTTTTTAACTCAACATACAGAGGATAAGTCTATTAAGAAAATTAACAGAAATAAATAACTTAGAATTGCTATAGGATTTGCTGAGACTTACGTGGAACACACGAGCCAAATTTGTCTGGAAATTCTGAGATCAGATCATCATTTATTCTGTCTTTCATGGGTCCCAAAACAATCACAGGTCGAGTGTAACTGACTATTAAATATAAAGGAATAACATCAGTTATGTTTCAAAATCATTGGTAACTTTTACAGTTCTGCAAAATATCCTTTATCACACGGTTGATGGTTTTAATACCTAAAAGAATACGTACTCCTACAGAGAATAAAAATGTCTAGCAATTACCACCATAGTCACAGCAAGCTGTTGGATCTCCACTCTCAAATCACTATCCTGAGTGACTGAAGGCAAGTCTGAAATTATTAAGTCTTCAGAAAAATCCACAAAGTAACCTCCTTAATTCTGATGAAACAGCAAAAGGGGGAAATTTGAAAATCTTTTCACTTTCAAGAGGTACTTCAGCAGCAGTTTGTGAAATTCTAGTCTGGTGTTGGGAGAAGTTTTTTCTTTTCCTCTAAGACCACAACTTAAAAACTCACCTATGAAGAGACTCAACTATGTACAGATTCTCTAACTATTAATACCCCTACAAAATGAAGTATAGCATCTTTTGATAGCAGCTTCATTTTGTATAATGTTATAAAGGACTTTTGGTTGGAAATTAAGATCAAGCAGAAAATACCTGATTATACTGCAAGAAACATGAAGACAATGTCCAAGTATCTCAGCATTAGCATATAATTTGAGCTGCATTTTAGTTTTAGATTCAATCTATCTTTGCTGCACAAGTAAGTCCAAATTAAATAAAGACTGACCTATATTTTAATTTGACTCTTGGAACTCTTTCATAGATATTAATATATTCATAAAAGGAATATCTGGGGTCCAGTAGCTGTCAACTTATTAATTAAACAAAAATCTTTGCTTGAAGACTAAGGGTGGCCCAGTAGTGTCTCAAGCCCAAGCACCTTTAAATCTATTTTGGTCATTACAGTTCTTTACTCCTCTGGGTTTCTTAAAAAAAGTTACCATGGAAGTGAATGAGTAGACAAATGCAGACAATGTATTCAGGGAACGTATTACTGTACCTAAGCCAAGGAATGACGTGTTGGTTCTTTTAAGGCCTTTCCCATATACTGTGTTAGACTCATAAAGGGAATTACAGTCATGTATTTAAATGCCAAAGCACTTGGCTCTCTAAAATTTTTAGTTTTACAATATGGCAATTACTAAGCCACCAGTTTCTGCAAAGTCTCACTGACGTCTTTTCTCTTCAACCCTGACATTAATTCACTTACCATTACTATCGTTCTCACTCAACGATTAAGCTATCGGAATCTGGGAAGCTAATGGCAGCTAAAAAGATGTTTCTCATTTTGTGAGATGCTGCGTGTGGATACACACGCCGACCCAGCAGCTGCTCACTGGAGGGTAACAAACCTCCCGCTCCCCAGTTTAGGCTCCGCTTAACTTAGCACATGGAAAAGGGACTACATCATTTCCATGCTCTCAACTCACACGCTTCTCATCCCACATTTTATTTGGAGCCTACCAAAATTACAAATTATATGAGACAAATAATATAGTTTCTGTTAGTCTTGTACAACAACTTTTACTACTTTTGGAAGCTTACTGATGAAATGGAGCCCATATGCAATGACTAACAAGTCAGAGTGGAAGGTTATACAGGCACACGTGTTCCAGTATACAATGGTATTAAAAGCAACTGGGCTGTGCCACTCACTGGTACTTTAATTCAAAAATGAAATCTTGACACTCAAAAGTCATGTAAATATATGATGCATATTTACTTTGACTGCCACATTATCTGATAGGTAACAGGTATCAAGTAATCCCAAAGGATCTCTCTTTTACAGATTAATTTACAAATATATGAGGTATGTACTAGATAATGTAAACCAACTGCCAGCACCTGCTGTGGTGAATGGGAACACTAAAAATTCTGTATATGCAGTGAAACAAAACCAGGACCAAGGTGAAAAGGAAATTATAGGATTCCACTGGAAATCAGTGAAAAGCATTTTAGTTTAAATGCAAGTGAGAGAAATTATTTTACCCTATCAATTTATATTTCCTTCAAAATTATTTTTTTCTGTAAAAAATAAAAAAATCACTTGGCAACTGCTAACCAAATTGGCCATACAAGCAGAAATGAGAGACTCACGTTTTAGAGACATCTCAGTTAAACCTTACTAAAATAGACAAATGATCTACTGACGCACTTTTTGTTGGGACAGAAGAAAGGAACTGGAACAGTGAGAATGCCAAAGCAATATGAAACAGAAGAAAACTATGACTTCCGAGGTTCACACTGATGAAACTGCTAAACATACAATATTTTCCTTAAGCAATGTAAACCACACATAAGTTATTTTAGGTAGCACACTTTTGGATTGTGCACTAAATAATTTAGCAATTGCATTTAATAATTTATGCCTTTATGTTTTATTCATTTGAATAATGGTAACAAGTTCAGAACAGTGAAGAGGTTTATCATGGTGCTCAGTACATAAGGTGACATGAAGTATTGCAATAATTCAGATTATATTTATTTTATACTGAGATCTACAAACCTTCTTGTTGATTGACTGGTTCGTATGATAAGACATATTCCTCTTGGCCACCTAAAAACGTAAATGCAAAGACATATCTATGTATTTTTTTCTCAACCAACACATTTAAATTGAGTCATTCAATGAACTCTAATGATACTGACATTCTGCAGTAATATGCATTACAATGATACCGATGAAGGACATTTCTCAAGAATGATGAATTATAAAAATCACAAAGATAAGCCAAGCACAAAATTTTGAAGCATAAGACACATACAGTATAAATAATTTCCTGGTTCATGTTAGCACGTCAAACCAACATCAAGCAGCAGAAGAATTTAAAAGCATTGCTGAGATGCTCTTCGCCACGTTTCCCTGGATGCAAGGCATGCACGCTCTCATTCACTGCTACAGGCAACGCCGCCTTCGGCATCAACACCCGCCAGATTTTGATGCCAGCATTTACAGTCACATTTCTCTATATTTATACAGGGCTGACAATCCTGTATGTTAAGGTGGAAGGATCTTCCATTAACTTTATCATGAAGTGGCATTTACTTCAATACCTTCAACCACTCTAATTAAAAAAAAAAAAAAAAAAGTATATACTAAATAACTGTTATTTTAGTAATGATTTCTTAACGATGAACTTGAAAACAAAGACTCAGCTCCAGAAAGCACATCAGCAGTGAATGAAACTAAAATAATTGAGTTTTGGCCTTTGACAGCTGCAGGCTTTTTAAATGTTAGTGAAAGCATCTGAAATATACCTCAGTTGCCATCTCTCTAAAAGATTATTTCTAGTCTAACAAGATACCTCCAAGAAAGATTTCTTGCAATGGAATCACTAAAAATTATCTCAATTACAGCAAATTTTATGATGTTACTATGAACTTTGAATAAAATACAATCCTGTAATTTTGGAACACTCTTTGGAGTTTATAAGCCATACTTATAACAGGCAAAGGAACAGACCAATGCTATACCACAGTTGCATACAAATAGATGGCAGATAAAGGGTTTTATAAATTCATCTGTTGCTTACATATATCTCTGTTCTTTCTTTCATAGCAAATACATTGATCTTTTAAGTCTAAAATCTATAATTTCATTAAGAGAAATATTTCTCTTATTTGGAGTGAATCTGCATTCAAACTGTACTATAGCAAAACACAGGAATGAACATTTTAATTTAAGTTAATGCAAGTGAGGAATATGTTGAGACAGATACAAAAACATGCAACCTGTATATTTTAACAGCTCAAATAGTTACACATGCAAATGGACTTTAGAAGGACAGTATATACTTTCAGAACCCCTCTTAGGCTAGGGAGAAGAAAAGGGTATCACCAGCTATTGACTCATCTATGAAGGATCCAGCTCACATATTTGATACTTGTGACATTGCTATAAGGTAATAATAACACGTAAAAAGCATCTCGTGGTAGAGGGCAAAAAGTATATATTGTCACGGCTTTTCAACATTTTGGAAAATGAATATTAATAGAATGAACCTTTTGAACAACCGTACTCATCTGTAATCAAGATAACTTTCGTATTAGACAGCAGTAAAAAGAAATTAAAAAAATTTTAATAAAAAGTGCGCGGAATTACATACTCAAATAAGTAAAATCATGTCATTCATCATAATACCAGGGCTTCTCAAGTAATAACAGAGCAAAAAACTAACTAGCAGTACCAATAATGTGCTTTAAACGCACATAAAGGAGGCTCTGAGAAAAACTTTGGTGGGGGAAGAGAGGGAAGCAGCAAATTTATGGAGAAACAGTCATGGTTAGATAGCTTTGATGGTGTGCCATTAAAAATGATAAAAATCTGTAAGTTTGTCACACAGGCAAAGGCAACTTCCATACACGCTCCATTTTGTGTCATTCTTGGGAAACATGAATCCCTTCCCCAACCAGTTTCTCTCAATTACAGTCTATGACAACTTCTGGCATTGTAACCACTGGGGATTTTATACACATGTATAAATTCCCTCCTTGAGTTTAAATGTCTGGAAGAAAAAACGTGGATCATCACCTATGAGAAGATCTATAGCTCCGCAAAAATACAGCTGTTAATGATCCGCTTTCTTTCTTACCCTGACATAAATAACATCTGTTTCTGAGGTGCCCATTTCAGGCTTGGCAGCAACCAGGAGCTGATCAGTGAGCCACCCAGTGTCACTCTGCCCAACTTTGACTTTTCTTTTTCATATTCCTCTTCAAATTATCAAAATGCTCCTCTTCCTGCTCTGCTCTAGGCAGCTTGGGCAATCGCTAAACAGTTCTGCACCCAGGCTTAGTAAAAGAGCCAACTCAGTCCAGTATTTTAAACAAGCTCGGGCTTCAGAAAGAACGTGTGTGTAACATGTGCCTAGAGGGCTCATTTATCACAACTGCACTCCAGCACCTCACGTGTGTCGTATGTTTGAACACGATTCATACTGAGCACCCACACTTGACAGAATAGATAAATGGAAGCTGAAAGCAAGGGTGAATACATGTTTGCTTATCTTTTCTTTCATTACAAGTATATACATATTAAATCTGAATATCAGCTGTGAAAAATCGTAGATAGTTATGGCACCATTTAACAGATTACAGAGTTTAGTTACGCTTCCAGTGTATTAAGCTCAACTACATATAATTATATTTGTCAGCATTAAATTTACATTTAGGTTTTAATAGGTCTAGCTACCTTGCATAATGTTCAAATCAAGCTGAACTAAGAAAATCATATATCTCAATAAAAATACCCATAAAGGAGGTTTGCAATTATTCAATCTAGTCTTTGCAGAATTTGCAGTACCCCACCAAACACATGAATATGGATTTCACTTGAAGGTGACTGGGAAGTTTTATTTAACATGTAAATACCCAGAAAAGACAAACAAACAAACCCAAAGAAAGAACCACTAAACTAAGGTTCTAAATAAACAAAGAACTTAAAACCACTTACGGTAGCTACTTTCACTATCGCTGGCATTAGAGGTTACATGCTCTGAAATTGCAACACAACGGAAAAAAAAAATAAGGAACATACAGTGATGGCATGAGTCCAAAAGAAAGCAAATTGACACAAAATAATCCAGATGAAAGACAATACTGATACCAAAATGCTGAAATCAATACATACTGCACATAAAAGTTTAAGGTACGTCTCATAGCTCTCAGGATCAAGCTTGTTTTCATACCAAAGGAATGGATGTTAATTAAAACAACAACAACAAAAAACAACATTAAATAGCACATCAAAATAAGATTTCGAAAAGTACACTAACACACTCCACATGTAACCCTGTAACTTTTAAGTAACCTATGGGATTACACATTTCAACTTTAAGGCAGGCAATTTGTTGATTATATTAAGAGTCTTGTAGAAGAAAATACTGGGCTATATTGCAGAAAATGTAGTGGAGCATGTTCAATAACAGACACGTCCTCATGGTATATTAAGTAGTTTACTTGAAGTGCAAAGCAGATATTTTTTTCCCCTCAGTCATGTTTTAGTTTTCAAAAGCCCCTGACTTTTATTCTGGACTATCTATATTAATTTCATGCCTTTTGCATAGAAATCAAAATCCTTCAGTAGCTACAATGTGTTTATATTTACTTTTTAAAGCTATGCAATTATGTTAAATTTGCTTATGATAAAAATTAACGCAATTGAAGAAATATTCCACCACCTGAAAATTCTGCAAGTCTGGTGAACAAATATGAACTTTGATATTGCTGAACTTTATTGTAAAGAATCCATTTTTACGCCACTCAATGAGCATGTCTGTTTGTAATAAAAACCACTAACGTCCACAGGGCAAGACTGCATAAAGCAGCTTGTGTTTGACCTACACAAATTAAGTACAATCAAATTTGAAATTATGTACCTAACTGTGTGTATATGATAATACACACTGTTGTTATGAGGAGCCTTTATAACACACTAAATCCAGTGCAGTTTCTCCCCTCCAAGATTGAAGAGAAGGAAGCAAGGGGACTCTAGAGGTAACAACACAGTTAGGAAGCAAGTATACTTCTAGTGATTAATAAACATTAGAAAAAGTTACCATCATCATATGTAAACTAATTAACCTTTTAAAATGTTTTTGGTTAAAGTGAACCAGTATCTTCAAACCACAAATATCTGGCTAGACTGAACTCCCTCACTTCACTTCTGTACAGGAAAACCAGACAAATATTTCCAAATGTTTGTGAGCACCAGCAATTTGTATCTACTGCCAGTTCATTTTCTTGTCCTGGAAAAAAGAATTTCCACGTTGCCACAGAAGAGGCCAATAGTGGGTTTAAAAGCCTCATGATAGAACATGAAAGGGAGACACTGTCCACTGGGAATACAAGTGTTGTGATTGCCTGATAACGGGCACAACTGGTGAGGATGGAAAGGCTGCGATGCCGGCAGGAGCAGCAGCAACACAGCTTGCAATAAGTGTGGTAAAGCAGTTTCAGAAAGTCTGACTGTACTGAAAAACAGGCTAGAAGGTATTTGTTTTTATAACAGCATTGCCTGGTGGCCTTTCTGGATCACACTACAGAGTTTAAACTAGGTATGATCATCAAGCCATAAAGGCTGCTTATGATCTTCTGCTCTAAACCACGAAGCCATAACGATTGCTAAGGTCTTCTGCTCTAGACCGAGAACTTCCCTGAAATGCAAAATTAATGTTATAGCTACTAGAAATTTTATGACTGAGGCCACATATAGAAATACACTGCTTCTTACACGTGATTTCAGGAACAGCTGCATAACAGTTGCGCACTGGGAAGAAAAGTTTCTTTAATGACCTTCAGTCACTTATCTTTACTGACTGATTTTACTATTCCATAAACACTTAACAATCCATGTGTTTATTATCTGTGATGAAAGCAATGTCTTGCTGGCTTTTTTGTTTTTTATTTGTCACTTCAGTGTGTGCTGGTATCTATGTCCCCAAACCGTTAGATCTGTTAGAGTAATCTTAGTGCATTCAACTAGTTAACATTTCTGCAGGAAATACAACTAATGCTTATGTGTCTCCTCTATTAGCTACCCCCGTACCTGGTCTAAAAACACCATAAAAGTTTGAATAAGTCAGACAGAAAAACTCTCATGGCATTTGTTAGGCAAAGGTTTTTTTTGTTTAAGTAACTGTATATGTCAGCCACCTAGAGAGAGGATTGAAAAGTGTAACCAGTTAAACTGTTATGGCAATGGTTGTACTACTACTGGAAAAAGTCATGGGTTATTTTTAAATAAATAAGAATACAAAGACAAGATAAAATTGACATTAAAAAAAAAAAAGTCACTGGATTTAAAAACACAGTACTACTAATGACAAACAAGTAAGCACCGGTAAGCTTCTGAACAAGAAAAACCTCTAACATGATAGTCACATGGACTTAAAGTAACACATTCCTGAAAGCAAAACCCCCCCCAAAACATTGCTAACTAGAAAAAGCTCATGGAACATTTTCAGAGTCAACCTCCTTATGCCAGTAGAGCACCAGTCTCAAAGAGATCTGTTAAAAAAAAAATAGTAATTTTTCAGATGGAGGTTAAAATAACTTGGGAGTATTTTGATCACTTACTCAGGCCTTTTGATCCCATGTCGTCAGGGACCTCCTGCAGAGTAGTCCCCAGAGGGCAAGCAATAAAAAGACAATCACAAAGAAAATAATTGTCAGTAATATATAAAATTGGCGCTACGACAGGAGACAGTTCCCAGAACATCACAGGGGAAGGTATGTCTATAGGATTTGACCTGAGTGGCACATGAAGTGTAACCAGTGACGCAAACAGCAGAGAATGCAGTTTGTAGCAGACCTGGTCTGAATTAGCAAACTCATGCAACTGTTTTTTGAGAAGACACTTTAGTGCTGGCAACCAATGATGAAAATCAAAGTAATTCCTCTTACCAAATTAGAATGGAATGATATTAAAATAACCAGTCTAAAGGGACTGGAGTAAAAAGCTGGTAGGCTCTGTTATAGTTTTTGCATGGCTACGTGCTCTCCTCCAAGCCAGAAATGAGGAACCATCACTGACAGCGCTGGGAGGCTGTTGTCTCCTCCAGTTATGTACACTGATGTTACTCAAGAGCATTACCCAGGTTATTCCAAACTGGGGTGCTCTTTGGTTAAATTTCACTTTAATAGCAAGCAAATGATTTTATAGATTTTTCAAAGTGGTTTGTCACTGGCAGCTCAAGCTTGTTGGCCTGTTGCAGCTCATGAAACTGTCTCCATGGTAACACCCTACTGCAGTCTAGCAGGCCCTTCTACGTGTGCTTCGCTCTCCATCGAATGCCTTATACTTACGGTCAATATCACTGGTTTCCTGCTCACTCTGGTCCTTGTTCTTGTAGAAGGGAAATTTTCGGGAAAAGAGGTTCTTTTTACGCTTGTCATTGAATGACTGCTGAAGAAGAGAAGGAGGGGCAAAACAAAGGATGTCTAATGTCTGTGTGAACAAAGGCCGAGACCAGCAGCTTTGTGGAAGCTGACTCCTATAACCACATTATGCAGTGCATATTTCAGCGTAACATTATCTTCTCAGCTCATTAAAAACAGAGATCAGGATCATGGCTTTGCTCACACCCTCTGTATTTCACATGCTTACTACAGAGAGAACTGGCAGGCTGCTGCATCCTATATGGCCTGACCTGTATTTCACAAATTTAGGCTTGCTGGGAGTGTACAAAGATAGGAAAAACTAGGCTGCCGTAGGATAGCCAAACCATAATGAACTCCAAGTCCATTATATCACTTTTATTACCTAATACAGGGCTTACACTATTTTAAACCAACACTAAGGCTTTACACATGCTTTTGCAAACAGCTGACACCATAACAGCTCACCACAAGTATCTGCCAGGGTTACCCATTTGCAAAGGCAAAACTGTAAATACTCTGGTGACAACTACTAAATAACATATCACACGGTAAAGAAAAATGGATGTTAAAGCTGGCATTGTACTGAATGCTCTTACGATAAAACTAAGTACAGTGAAAAAGGACGGAAAAAATATGTCTAGCTAAAATATCCAAACAATAAAAGTCCAAAGCAAACTGTATTTGTTTCAATCTTTCGCAATTGCACCTCACTGCAAGTTCACTGAAAGAAATGACTTTGCTCTATGGAAGTCTGCATCCCAATACCAAAATTAACTTTCAAAAGCTACAAACTAATTTCATTTGTTTACTGCGGTAATTATTTTTTCAAGGGTGCATTTATAGTTATCACATGAAAAACCCTGTATGTCCAGGGATCACATTCAGCAACTTTTTGTATTAACTGCTTGTATTGCTGAAGAATTTCTGCATCTCAGTTACCATGAAAAATTCTAGCATTACCTATATAGACATATGCGTATCTACCCATATGAGTATAAACTATTATTGTGCTAGGTGATGGAGAGCAATGCATTTTTCATTCATGCCTACAGGTGAAATTAACACAGAAATTAGTAATATCTGCCACGTCTTCTGCTGAAGACATTATGTGACTACAGCACCTTTAACATACTGTTCTAAGTCAATAAAGAAACTCGATGTATAAATAAATAGGTAACAATTTTATTGCAATTACGCCCAGAACTGGAACTAATAGAGCTAACTTGAAGCCAGCTGAAATTTCTTTTCATCTTTAGACACAAGCGAACCATCTGCCAGCTTTGCCAAGACAGGAAATTTCCCATGTGTTTTTTCATTTGGTTTGTAGAACCTCCATTATGGGAAGGATGGCAAAAGTAAGAAAATGCCCAGCTTGGTTTTGAAACACTGTGCTGCTGGGGGACTGTTTATTTCCAAGCCAAGCAAAGCCCATGTGCAGCAGAAAGTAATAAAACTTTCACACGACAATTTTTTAAAAAACTACTTTAGAAAAAACCCCCAAATATTATAAATCAATACATTAAAGATTCTATTAACAGCTATTTGGAAGACTCAGAGCATGTTAACTTTCAAGTAATTGTCTATCTTCACCAGCGTGAGCTCACCATCCTCTATTATTTGCAACACAGTTGCAAAAAGATATATTACCATTTCTACCAGCATTAAGTATGGAATAAAATACCCTAACAACTGGGGGTCAAACAGGACAAAGCTTTTGCAAACAGTGGGCCACCTTCTTTGGTACAATTACAAAACCAGCATTTGGCCTTGCGGAGGAGAATGCCTATAGTGCACCACACAGGCTGCATCCTGCTACAGTATTAACAACCCTTCCGGCCATCTGTTTTAATACATACTTGCTTGGCAATATCAGATACTGAACCATCCAGTGATGTTTTCCTTACTGTTGGTTTAAAAAAAGGTTTACTTAAAATTCCCAGGTGTTAAAGAGGCACGTGGTACCCTGGGAGCACAATCAGTGGCATTGAGCTCTGGAAACAGCAATACTGTGTTCAGTGGGAAATCCATAAAAGCTTTAATTAGCTGGAGTCTGCGTTTGACTCAAACTGTCATGCCAGTGTAAGAACTGGTAAATTATCAACCTGACATATGGACAAAAGAACTGGTTTCGAGCCAAGCATACGCTTGCAGGAACTACAGTTGGCACGGGCAAAGTTTTAGGTTGTGGTATTCCTGACCTGCTTTGTCTCAAGTCAACAAGTCATTGCAATTGATCCCTCATAACCAGAAAAGTAACATAACCTACAGAACACAGGCAACAAAGAAATATGCCCACAGATCTTTGCGGAGTATACTGAAAAATACAGTAGCACGACTGCCAAAAGTGGATGTCTTACATCTGTATTACTGTTCTATTCAGACAAGTCACTCAGTTTGGGCAAAAGAGGGGAAACAAATGTAACAAAGCTAAAATGGTGCAGTTTAACTGAGGTGGTGAGACTCTGCAATTTGTATGGCTACAATAAAAGGAGTGGCTGATTTATTGTACTTCATAAAAGATAATCGGGTTCTTTTAGTTTTGGAAACATTTCAAGCAATAATTATTTTAGTTTTCTGTACAGTAAATCTTATTGAACTAATACTAAATTTTACATACTGCATGTATAATGGTCAGAGTCAGTTCCATTTCCAAAAAAAGGAGAAAATAAAATATTATACTGATTTTGCATAAAAAAGACTAGCCAAAAGATTATTTTTAAAAGATACCATGATTATAAAAAGATAAAGAGAATTGCTTATTAGTTGAAAATGCATAGTAATTGTATTAAATTTTTCATAAGCCCACTGCAAATCATAAACAGGCATCATAAGCAAGAATATATTAAAACAGAAGCAGCACAGAAAGTGAGATAAATGTGTATATGAAAGGAACAAACAAGAAAAAAATTAACCACTTCTGCTCCAGCTTTTCTAGTTTTCATTAATATGAAGGGAACATTGACTTCAATGTTTGCTGTCACTGGAGTTATTCTTTAGGATGTTAATGCAGAAATTTTGAAGAATTGTATAAAGTGGGTATTTCATCCTGTCCATGAGCGTGATCACACAGACAGAGGGCGGCACTCAGCCCCCGAGGACACGCACGGTGCAGAGATCACTGGGAAAAACATCACCGTGACAAATGCACGGAGAATTACTTTAAGCAGCAACTGTAATGTTAAAACATTTACAGCTGAAGCAAAAGATTGTGAACAGTGTAAGCGTGTTTGCAAAATGAAGTGTTACTAAAGAAAAAGAACGGCAGTTGTGTATCAATGGCAAGCGTAGCTGCTTTTCCACTCAGTTTTCCATGCAGGTCTCTGGTGCTCTGGCAGTGCACAGTGACTGCGCACTCGCGCCGCTGTGCTCAACACGCTACTTCAAACACGTTGTTAATTCACCATGCAATTATCTTTCAAAGCACATGGCAACATTGGAAAAATTACTAAAGTATATCTAAAATATTTAAGCCATTTTCTTTATATGACTTCTAAAAATTGAACTCAAATTATAAAAAATGATCAGGTTAAAAATTACCACGTCAGTTGATAAGATTTTATTCCAATACCCAAAAATGAATACACCAAAACAAAACCTGCAAATAATCCAGTGAATCCTCAAAGCAGTACCGTAACTGTTCATCAGAAAATAACTAGAGATATTGATTTCCTTTTAAACACTTATAGAAACAACCATGACATTTTCTTCATTAATGAACTAAACTGAAACCTTTGCAATGTAGCAGATTGATATATGTATGGATCTGACAGTCTTTAAAGTCTGAAGTCCTACACTATCAGGATGATCTATTGAAGCTTTAATACTTGATATATGTGATTTTCAAAGTTATGAAAACGTTGTTACTGAAATCAATGACTAAAAGTAACCTTTAGGATCTATAATAGTGACTAGATGTTACAGCATTAGTGGTATTAAAAAATAATCACTATTTAAGAAGTAGCTTCCTCAGAAGCTTAAAGTATGTTTCAGATCTTAAAAAAATTATATATACATACACCTAACTCTTGAAATTACTAGTTATATAATGGTAGAAATTGTAAGGTTGTGAAATTGTTTCTCAAATTTCATAGCAACCAAGCCATGCACAAAAAAGCCTCATCAACCCTCAAAAACTTGGCTGCTTCACCATTAGGCAATTGCTATAGTTTTTGCTACAAACATTCCTATCTCTGCTTTCTCACTGCTCATTCCCATCACGTGTACTAGGAGAGGGATTGCATATCGTGCAGTGAACTCACCAAGGGATTGACTAAAACGAAAACCAGTACATCTTTTGGACTGAGTTGTGTTCATCTGCGTCGGTTATTTCACATTATTTGAGCACAGCCACATCAGTATTTGTGTAAATAGGGAGTGGCAGCAAGAAAAAAGAGCTGTGAGATAGAAACTGGTTCTGGTCAGCAGTAGCAACAGCCTTGAGTTGGTGTTGGCCTGTGCCCTTGCACGAAATTCTTTAAAGCTTCTGCCTCCATAGTTGTAACAAAGAAGCTGCTTTATGCTGTCTGCATAACTGTGGACATTGTAAACCCCCATTTATCATAGGGACCCTGTTGAGCTCTACTTCTTTGTTTTCTATGTGCATTTTCACCTTCATAGGAACATTTTACTCTTTGTGAAAACTGGCAGCTAGGCCCCTCCCCCAGAAAAGGGAGTCCAGGCGTACAATCCATGCTAAAGGACTAAACTGCTTTAGAAACAGCACTTGCACAGCTGTTACAAATGGCACTACTGAATACTTGATTAGTATCTACAGTTCTTATTACATTACAGTAATAATGATAATATATGGCTTTAAGCTAATTCTCCAAACAATTTGCAGTGTTTTGGCAATGGTTAACTACTAAAGTCAGATTTGGTGTTCCGAATTATTTCTATTAGACAGAATTTATTCTTTTCACTAAAAACTGAAACTGAGTTTGCAGAGATAAACCACTGAAAAATGTTACCATTCACAATGCCAGGTGTAATTAGTACTTCATTAACTCACCCCTTTATCTCCTCTTGTTTTAGAATTGAATTTCACTGTCTTTAAACGGGCCCGTTCTTTTTTCTCAACTCTACCACAAAAACATACATAAAAAAAATTAAATCAGAAAAATTGCAGAACTCCAAGCTACTACTTGTTATACGGTAAGCACATAGGTGTATCTTTTGCAGTATGGACTTTTGTTGGTGATGGCACCTTCAGAAAACAGCAGCCTGCTAGTGGCAGACTGTATTGGAAAAGTAGGCTATTATTTCCCAAGCGATGAGCTGTGGGGGTATTGAAGTATTTTGCGATTATTTACATTCAGTAAATTGGGGGGCAAAAAGTAAAAGCATGTCACAAAAGTCATGATAGTGTCATGATTCAAACAAAATTTACTTGGCACGTTTTCATATGTAAATGGTATAATGTTATTAAACCCCCAACTTGCTTACATTAAGAACAGAGGTGGACTTGGACCACCTTTATCAACCTCAGCATGCTACTTCTAGGGCTAAATAGGATTTTGACAAAACTCTCACAGAGTTAGTCAGAATCCCACTACAATACAAGAAGTGGCTGATGTGGTACAGAATTACCAACAAAGAGCGAAGCATATGCAATATATGTATTAACCATATCAGATATTTAATAGTAGACACACTAGTAGTCAGTAAAATATCATGACATACCTGCGTTTGCTTGGGATAACTCCAATTTCATCACTTTCTCCATCTGGAGTTACCTGCCGTGCTTGCCACCATTCATCATCAGAAGCATTAATGACATGAAGGATATCGCCAAATTTGAAGTTCAGTCCTTGACTTGGAAGGCCACTATCTTTAGTCTTGTCATAATCAAAAAGAGCTCTGCATTTAAAGGGAAAAAAAAAAAATAAACATAGAAAAATCAAGAAATAAACCAGGGGAGAATGAACAGCACCGAACATGAAGCTGCCTGTGTTTTCAGAAGCGACTGCGCCATCCTGACAGTCACGTAAAATAAGAATGCTGAACGCTTTCTCTCTCGTGTATGTACACACACTGAGAATATATAGCCCAGTATTCACACCCACGTTTAGGAGTTTTAACAAATGAGAACAAACTTTGCCCAGAACAGAACACTAGTGCTTTGCAAAAGGTCCGCAGAAGAGGCCTCCTGCAATTCAACAAGCACTTTGCATAGAGCAGTTACACGTCAGTCTAGAGAAAAAGGAAAGTATTCGAAGCACACAGCACTGCTGAAAGTTCTGTAATGCATATTGCTTTATAGCAAGTTACAAATTGGATTGATGTTAAATAAAAATTACTGTCTTTAAAGTAAAAGTCTATTTTAGACTGATACCAAATCCATCCCAACCTTAGGAAAGCAGCAACAACAGAAACACCAGGAACTGGTAACGATCAAATGAGTTAGCCATAAAGCAACTAGAACTAACAAAAACCTCTTTTGACTCCAACTGATTAACATGGCTTTTCCTGTATGCCTGTCAAGGCATCAAATTAACTCATTTCACAGACAAGATGCAATATTTATCTAAAGACTAGTATATAAAAAATACCTCTTTTTTAACTCTATGGAGATTTTTAATACAGATTAACAATGCCTTGTATACCTTTAGTTAGTGTAAGTTATGAACACTTAAAAAGAAATTGGGTATTTGTGATCAACTACTGCTCTGAATGCAACCCCATGATATTTACTCTAAAGTGCTATTCCAATGAGTCATAGAAATCCTTTTACAGAGAAAGCATCAAGTTTTCCCTTTTATTTAACCTTGTATTACTCAGCAATTAAACAGCACTATGAAAAGGTAACTTAGTTCCTTCACTTACAAGTCTACAGAAACTGAAGTTTCATGTTTCACGAGGGTTTATGCTTCCAAGTCAAAAATACAATGCCTGTGGTAACAGCATCAGATATTCCAGACTGTCTTTTTCCTTGGCCACACTCATTACTTTCAATATTGTAGGTTGTTGATCAAGTTTTACTGAAGCATTTGTTGTTTTATGGTGTTCTTGCGAACAAAGGAATGGGCAATTCTTGCAGCAAAAGCATCTCCACACCTTATTTTAGAATGAATGAAGGGCAGCTTACAAAGGAGGTTCTCTTTTTCTCCCCAAGTTTTTTGGGAAAGCTGTTTGAAACCAGATGTTTGAACTACCAGAATAACACAGGGATGTTTAAGCTCCTCCTGCAGGAGCTGATAGACATACAACTAAGAAAAATCTGCCATTTTACTTCAAATTGCAATTTCAGGCAAACACAATTGTCTTTTCCTTAATACTACACAATATCCCCAAAATACTGTTTACAGGCAGACTATTCATAAAGAAATCCAGTTTCAGTGACAGGGACACAATGTTGTATCTGGTAATTTCTCAAAATCATGGTCACAAAATAAGAAAATCAGAGATTTTGTTGATATGTTTTCTACAATGGTGGTTGAATGCCTATCAACATTTTACTGTTGGTTTTACCATTCAAATCAGCATTACATTATATAACTGTAATCCTTTAAGGCATATGCAAACCCAAATATTACAGAAAGAAGCTAACTTCAGTTGCTAAAACTGGCTTCGAATTGGTACAATTGGAAGTACAGAATGATCATACCACAGTGACTTATAATAAGGGATAAGCTGGATAACTTAATATGTTCTGTCAGTATCTAGCAATATGTGAAAAGATTCATAAAACTTACTTCAGTGAGGTCAAAATTAAATCAGAAACCAGACAGAACAGATGTGAACGCATCCTGTGAATACCAAGTTGCCTACCAGTCTTTGACATCTTTTGGTGTGCTGACAGGAGCAGATCTCAGCCGCCCCAGCAGCACCCTCTGTTAGGACGTGTGGGTGGAAAAGCACTTTTCCTGAGGAATTTTTGAATTTTAGATTTTGTTCTGACTTATGTCAAAGCTGACTATCAAGTCTCAAAAACCTTTCTTGGAGAGTGAACCATCGGTCTCCATGAGGCTTCTGCCAACAACCTGGAGAAGGCATTTTCTGCAGCAGCTGGCAAAGTCAGGAGCTCAACCTCAATCATTTACAGATCACAACTTCCATCAGTGGAATAAAAACTACACAAAGTATTTGTCAGTGGCTTAAAAAAAAATCAGACCAAATGTGTGAACATAAGCATAAGAGGTTTAGAACCTAATCAGGCTATAGCTAACCAAGCAAAATAAAAGCATTTAGTTAAATGATGAGAGCTAAAGCAATAAATCATGGGATTATGGAAAGGAAGACAATCTCACCATAATATCCACATGTCCACCTCCACGTATAAAATTCTAAGACATGGATAACTGCGATATCAAGCACTTATCCATAGTATTTAAAGTATTTATCCTTAGAGATTTAAATTCTGATGCCCTTAAAACACTTCAGGCAAATGAGAAAATAAAAGAACAAAAAACTCCAAAACACCCAAAACCAAAACACAAACCACACCAAACCAACAAGATCAGCTTTGCAAAACCAGAATCCAGATAAAGCTACTAAAACAACAGGTCCAAAGAGAAGGGCTACATGTTACAGTCAATCTAAACAGAAGCCCTGCACAAGTAATTTGCTACATTTGTTTCAAAGCCTTCAGAAATAGTCTATCAGTGTATGTTAACTGATGTAAGAGTCAGCCAGCACCTTCATGAGCTGCACCTTGCCACAATTTCCCACTGAAACCACATGTTTTCATGCTCTATTTCCACTTCCTTTTAGCCTCCTTTCTGTTCAATTCTATATAAATAAATTAATGAAGAATATTCAGCTCATTTGCTTCGATGCATTTGCTCTCTTAGTTACATGGAAAATATTCTATAGCAAAATGCTACCGGATACAGAAACCAGATTTCTTAATACAAGCTGAGAATGCGACTAAAGTAAGCTGAAGGAAATAAGAGGGAAATTTGTCAAAGCTTAAGTTAAAGGAGACTATACATTTGAACTCAAGAACTGAACAAGGGAGAACACAAGGGCTGCTGCCACAAAACAAACTGAACTGTAGTTCTTAAGACTTCACATGTGCTGAATTAATAAATATATGTTTCTGCTGAAGGATTATCATCTCAGAAGCAGGACAAAAAGCAAGTAACAGCACCACTCTCCAAAGTTCATACAGGGTTTTCAGGGCTAGTACTTTTTCAGCTATATTACATTAATCAATCTAAATTAAGCTTTATTTTTAATATATTTTGCATATAAACATCAATTTGTTACATTCGATAATGAGTAAATAATTTTAGAAAAAAGCAAACACAAATACCAGGTCTACAGAAACGCACCAGCAATACTGTGAAAAAGATGATTACCTGACATAGAGGGATCTCTTCTGGCTGGTTCGCAAAGATCCTGATCCTGAACTAATGCTACTGTTCATCATCTGTTCCCGTAAATCATGAATTTTAGCTTCAAACCGACTATATTCTGTAAGGAAGGGAGGCATTGCAATTAATTTACCCTAAACTTCAGCCAGTAAATTTCTCATAAAAATACTGAAAACCTCAGAGAATAAGCATTTGTTACAGCCTTTTTTAATACAAGGAAAAAAACCTCTCAAACCACAACATTTAAGTACTGTGTTATGTAATTATAAGCTATGCAAAGTTTAACATTTATCAATATTAACTGAAACAAAATTTGAAATAATTGAGATTTAGCAAAGCAAATAAACTGAAGCAAATATCCATTATACTTAAAAATGTAATGGTCTTAATCTATAGTCCACAGTAACACTATTTTTCTAATTAAAACAAGCATTTCTACTAACTATTATCATTTTTATACTAATAAAAAGACTGGTACAGGTAAGTTTTAACACATGACAAAAAAACCTCTCAGAACATGCATCTGAAATACATCTCTTTATAATGAAGAGCTACATATCTTAAATTTTAAATGTTAAGAAATGGGAATGAAAAGTGTCTGAAAAAAAAAAAAAAAACAATATTGAACAGATATTTTAAAATTACCAGACTTGAATTAGATGAAGAATTTAGCACTATAAGGTGGAAAATATACAAAACATTTTCTGGATAAGACGATGTTCCCATGGGAGCTCAGGAAAAGAAAAAAAAACCAATCCAGAATTCTGACATGAATGTCAATCCACTTGCAAATGGCATTAGAGATTCAAACTACCGCTACGGAATTATGTACAATGTTAATCCTGGAAAAAGGGATTGTGTTCTTAAGCAGCACTGTGCACTAATAAAAGTAAGCTAAATGCAGTTGTTTTTAGCTACAAAGGCAGGCAGTAAAATAGCAATAGGCTCCTGAGAACAAACATTTCCTGAAGCGAGGTACTTACATGCCGTCAGCATACAACATGAACTCAAAACAACCAAGTTTTCCCTTCGGTGGAATAGTTTGGACTTTGGGATCAACAGATGCACTTGTAAAACGTTCCCAGTTCCAGGACACGTTCTGCAGCCGCCACCCTGGCCAGCAGCTCACGTGGTGCCGGACGATGACCCGGGGACACGGGAGCTGCGGGACCCCGACGCGCCGCTGGGCCCGGCGGCACCCGCACAGTCACCCAGGAATGCGGGACTGACGGGGAGGGCTCTGAACTGCAAAAGTCCTGTCACCAACTCTAAGGTTCCTTCAGTCATCTAAACACCATGAACGATTTATCATATCGCGCTCTGCTGCACCTTCTCCCCACACACTCAGACAGTACCAAGGCTTACAGACTAACCAGAGAAGAATATGAAGTTACAGAAGAATATTCTGTGAATCAGTCTCAGATTTATAGTAACCTTCATTAATCAAGGTTACTATAAATCTGATGCTCTAGCAATACTAATTATAATTAACCATATCCAGACTACGACAACATGAACAGTCTCTTAAATAACCCTGACTTTTGTCCTTTAAACCCAAAAGCCAGCAGTTTTCAAGACAGTATCTTACTTTTTAAAACAGCATTAAGTGCCTTTTTATAAATAAATTCTAGAACAAATAATTCCCAGCACTAACTCCAACTGATGAGGTTGTTTGACAAGAGAAATGAAACCATTTATTTCCACCACTAACAGCAAAAGAATTTAAGATGACAGGATGGTAACCTCAGAGGAATAAGAGAAAACAGCAATTTAGTTTTTCAGTCCTCCTGGGCAATAAGTGCTGAAAGAGCGACAGGGACATTTGCAGGAGTAAGAAGAAGAATAATTTCTACTTAGAAAAAATTCCTGTCTTAGATACCAGTAAAGCAATAAAGGAAACTAAGGGGCTGGGACCAAAAAGGCTCTATATTCAAAAAGAAGGAGTGCCAAGAGATGTCCTATTTAGGAAAAGCTTAAATACTCCATACAGATGGAATCTGATGAGCTCCTTCAATATAGAGAAAGCTAAAACTTGAGTTATATTCCTCTTACAGGAAGTTTTTGGAGGAATAGGATGGAAAGGAATCTCAAAATCATTGGGTTTGGAGCTGAAAAGTAGACAGAATTTTGGTTTTTAAAGAAAAAAAAGCTTGGTATTAGATACAGTGGTATTGAAACTAATGCTGGAAACAGAAAATAAGAAAACAGCAGGACTTTTCATAGCATCAGAAAAGCAGTGCCCCTTTGGAACCCAAAGGATCAGCACCCATCCCCTCTTGACTAATTAAGCTTGGTTCAACTTCAGCATTAAAAAGCAAAGTGTGAGCTCTGCTGATCTGTCTAGGAGTGGTTATATTTCTCTGATTAAGAAGAGCTGGGTATCAATCAACTGTCTTTAGCACCTTCAGTCTCTTATTAAGCTAAAGAACACTGATGCCATCTGGTAGTTCATGAGCCATAGACAAGCAGTTGCAGAACAGCAGTCAGGACCCTGCCCACAGCTGCTCAAGTGCTCTACAAGATGGGAACAAAGAGCCAACAGCTGGCAGCAGGATTGGAGGGAGACTCATTTCTGAGATGCATGTGTATCAAATGTGATCCATACAAAATGCAATTTTATTTGATTACCAAAAACTACCTACACACCTCTGTGTTTTTCATCAATCCCTGCAGTAATACCTCACTACTAATTAAACACACACAAAACCAAACCCTCAAACAATTTACAGAGAAGTAGCATCAACTTTACGCTAATGGAAGACTTCATTTAATGGGCATATCAGATAAGCATTACTTTGTAAGAAACTCCTTAGCCAAATTAGCATAAAAGCAGAAGTACTGGATAAAACCAAAAGCAGGATCTGAGGTTAACACTTGTCTCTCACACTGACAAGAAAGCAGCTATTTAGGGACAGAACTAGGCAAGCACAGAGTGATACCTTTCCTTCAAGTTCTCTCCCATCCTCTGGTATTTTCAATGTTTACAGAATTTCATCATATGTTTAAATTACCTGTGTCACTAAGCTTATAATCACTAAATTCTCCCAAATGCTAGAGAACTGTATTCCTTCCAATTCCATTCTTTCTTATGGGGTATGCATAATACTACATACGTAGCGTGTGACAAAACTGACCATGTTTTTTCCCCGGAATCACAGTGAACAGCACAATAAACGTCCATATGGCTAAGAGTGAAAAAACCATACAATGCACATATAAATATAGACCTTAAAAAAAAAAAATTGCCACTTCAGCATTCCAGAAACTTGGAGCTGGAACAGGCACAGTGAACAAGATAAACAAGAAAGCAAAGTGTCCTTTTTACAAGAGCTTGGCTGAGAAGGAATATGATCAGTCCCTGGTCAAATGTGATTGGGGTAACCAAACAGAAAGGACACAAGCTATTTAAATGAAAAAGCAAGCTGACTTTAACCCAAATAAAGTAGGCTCGTCATAGGAACTCCATCTACAAATACATTTGCACTTTCCACAGCCATCAAAACACTGAAATTCTAAACCAGTATTTTAATAAGAACTATGGTGGTTACAAGAAGGCCCTCCTCCCCTCCCAATAAATACAAAACAAAACCACACAATCCAAACCCTCAATCCTTTCAGGTAAAGAGTTTGACAAGGATATGAAACCTGATCTATATGCAACAGCAATGAATGGGACTTAACTGAGGATCTCTTCTCAGGTTCTGAATTTTAGGAAAGCTGCTGATGCCATACGTCAAATAAAGAGTAACAGACACCAAGACTAACATGAAACGCAATAAAATAAGAACAGAAGAATAATGGGATCTCTTCCTGGCTAGAATTTTCTCAAAGTTCCTAATAAGTTTAGGGGAGAGGGGCAAGGGGAAGCAGTACCTGCTGTCATAACGTAGAGCTTGAGGAAGCACAAGCATCTGCTGCTTCAATTCATGGCATTTATCCAACAGTACCCCACCATCACCAAAGATAAAAAACCCAAAGCCTACTCTGGTTTATGCATAATCACTTTTTAAGAACATTGGATGGATACATCTGGGCTCAAGTTTAAACTTTAAAGTTATACTGGATAAGCAGATGGTACAAAATGAGAATAAATCTGCTCTATGCCATGTCTGCATGTATTGCACAGCAACGAACAAAAAGGAGCAGGGGGCAGAGAGCAGGGGCGATGAGAGGAGACTGGGAAATCCTGGAAGTTTCCTCTGCTCCCAAGCTCCTAAAGTGATTCTATCTAGAAAAATGGAATGTTTTCTATGTCAGTGTTTATTTTCACAGAAATAAAATCTTCAGAAAAAGGGTCTGAGCAATGAAACTCCTGGTCTGTCTGTCTGGTGGGCGAAAAGAGGACAGTGATACACACAGATACAAGGTGAATAATGTACACAGGCAGGGGAAGAGAAAAAAGAGACTGAAATGAAAATTAATTTAGTCTGGAATAAACTTTCTAGCAAATGGGGCAAAGGAACAGAGACCACCACAAGGGACGGAAAATTCAGCAAACAGCACAGAAGGAAAAGCAACTCTCAGAAGCATGGATGTGCATACAGGGAACAGATGGCAGCACAGCACTGAGAAGCAGAGATTCTTACATATAATGAACCACAAAGAGCTGAAAAAGTTCACTTCAATTAAAAAAACTAGGTCCCTTGCTTCCCTCTTCCCATCTGCCTGTGGAAAGCCGTCCTCTAGCAGGACCCATTGGATCTGTCAAACCAGGATTCTTGTGTTGACAATGTTATTTAACTATGATTTATATTATTTTCTCCACTGACAGAACACTCTATTTTCCTTTTCATGGTGACTCCAAAGGAACTGAGAAATGGAGTCTGGTAGTAAGTGGGGATGGCCACAATCAAACTGACCTTGCATTGACCACCCATTTCTTTTCAGTTCTAAGCTTGTGAGGCAGGACTGCCAGAGCATGCAGCTGATTGTGGGTGTATTTAGGAGTACCAGTCATGTACTACTACCATCCCTTGATCCATTGATTAGCTATACTGGTATCTGATAAATTCATAGGTACCCTTCATGTTTTGCACATCTTTTCTTGTTAGAGGCTGTAGTATACATTTCAGTGGGTAGAGGAGGGTGTGGAGTACAGCATGTTGAATACAACCACACAAAAACATTAGCAAAGAGGGTACCCATTAAAACGTATGGGCCACAATGAAAACATCATATTTTAGCATATATTACTTAGCTTCAGTGCTTGCCAGTTTATATTAACATGACCTGAAAGAGACCACAATGCATTTCACATGCTATTGGTGGCTTCCACGCGCTCCAATGTGTAATGAGCTTGTACTTCATTAATCACTTGAAAGACTAGGCCACGGAATTTCAAAACAGATTAGAAAAACTGCATTTGTACTTAGTTAAGAACTCCTCCCTGAGCCTGCAAAACTCAGGAAGAGACCAGGTCCAGTCACTGCTGAGGTGAATTCATCAAATATGTTGTTGAAGGTTTACCACGCAGTCACAACTTGAAGGCTGAACTGCTCTTAAAGAAAGAAAAACTATTTTATTTATTACATTAAAGAGCAGGAGTAAGGTTTTAAAGGATTAAAATGCATAAGCCGCCTTATAGTGTCTATCAGGACTATATATAGCAGAACCCTTCTTTTAATCTTAATGGGCTCAATTTTAAAGGTACTTTAATTGACTAATGTGGATTACTTGCAAATGAGTAGAAGCAGGTAAAAAACAACTAGGAACAAAAGTCTGGAAGACCAGAGACCACATACCCCAAAACAGGGTAAATTTTCCTTTTTTTAAAAAACAAAAATTTAAGATTTTAAAGAATTTTTCATTTTACAAAACTGGGATGTACTCAGCCTTTAAACCACCTTTGGTTAAGACGATCTATGTTCTCAGCTAGAAAGCAAGGGAAGCTCATCCTCTTGATACAAACCAAATACTGAAAACTAAGTTTTGTAAAAGCATTATTGGCTTCGAGCTACTCCAGTTGGACTTTCGCAAATAGAAGATTTACAATATAATTCAATACAAATGCTCATAAAATAATCTTAGCTTATACCCACGAAAGTGCTACTATTTTGCAGAGCCTAGTTATAGTGTTTTAAATTCCACTAGGAAACAGTGCATGGATGAAGTGTCGCAAAGAAAAATTGACCAAATACTGGCCATTGAAAGGTAAGCTCTAACAAAGCTTCCCCCCCCCCCCCCCTTTTTTTTGTTTTAAAGAGAAAACAAAAACCACAAAGCTGTCATACTTGGATCTTATTTTCTGTAGATGAATACATTCCTTTAAAACACAAAACATACATGAAAATCTACCTAAAATCTGGCTAACAAAGTATAAGGCATTTTGATTGAACTACGAATCTTGAATACACTTTACAATGGAGAATCATTTATTTCCTTTAATAAAGCTGAAAGAAAAACGTGTGTTAACTACCTACATTCATCCACTCCTTCAGAAAAAGTGGATATATATAGACTTGACCAGATGAATTACAAAGAGACACCAAGTAGATTCTAAATTCTAAATAACATGTAGCTGATAACTCTTATGAAAATAAAAGACTGCTGTACTAGTTAAAATTATAATTATTTGGTTTTTCTGTACCTCAGGTGGATCCTTGAGAAATTAAAAACATCGAAGTCCCAGGATTATTTTCTATCTGATTTCAAGCAAATATATTTTCATATTTTTATGTTTTTCTTCAGCTATTTTTCTTATTTTTAAACACTTAAATGCACTCAAGTTATAATACAGTTACAGTAGCCTACTGGCACCTCATAGCTTTTCAGAACAGCCGAATAACCTTTCAGAAATGAATTCTGCAGTAACACTTATTATCACGTCCTCCAAACACATTAAGAATGTTTCAGATGACCTTTTATTTGAATGGACACAAGAACAGAAACGTCACTGTGATATGAGGGCAGTGTAACCTCGGGACAGTCTGTGCTTCCCCCTTGCTGCTCCTCTCCTCACTACATCCCCTTCAAGCACAGAGACTCATGTTCCTGTATTCCTGACACAGAGCACAAGCACAGTTCTGACCATCTCTGAATCCCCACTGCCAGGAGATGCACATATATCCATGTTGCTTAGGGCCTCCTCTCATTCTGCCACACTAATATCACATTTTTTCCTTGCCAACCTATACCTGTAGAAAGCCCAAAGAAAGGAGACAAGAGTGTGGCACTGAGTTGTCTCTGCAGAGCCAGGGAGCAACATGAAAATGAAATGGCTCATCAAAATGCTTTCGTATACTGGAGCAACATCACTTTATTTGAAACTGCAACAGGTACTTTGTTTCTAGTGAACTCACGGTAACGCACGGTAACAGTGTTCATTATTCATGAACACTGTCTTGAAAGGAGATAGAAATTTGCAGTACAAGTAGGGGAATAAGGAAAAGCTTCCAAATAAAGAGGACAATGAGATCGACATCTTGACTTCCCCCAACCCCCGACTCACTTCTACAGGGCAAATCCTACTTCCCAAACTTCTGTTGTTCTACCATGGACCCCAACTCTGCAGCATCCAGCCCCAGCAGGTTCAAACCCAGCAACCTCCGCAACCAGGGAGATTTTGTGTACACACACGTGTCTGTGTATGTACTACACACGTACGTACAAATACAACCCAAGAGGTGACTCCACAGTTGATGACAGCTCCTAGGGAAGTTGCAAGATAAAGCACAGAATCCACAAGGAGAAAGCAAAAGTCAATTGACTTTAGTTGTGGTAGCACAGAAGTGGTGCTTGATGCAGGAGTCACTTTTGTAAAGTGGAAAATACCTTCACATTCCCATTTGGCTTTTAGCAACCCCAAAGAGTGCTGCTAAGTTACTGAAATTTGGTTCAGTACAGTAGGAAATTTTGTAAGGCATCTCTCTGATTCGCTGAACCCTGCTGGAAACTAAATGAACGCACAGAAGTATATTTTTAGGGATGAGGTTACATCTGTTTTCACCCAATTCCATAACCAATGAACATTTCTGAGATTTTAGGGAACAGAAGCCAGCAGTTATGTAACTCGAGCCCAAATATGATAAAAGCAGTATCATTCAGCCATATTAGCCTACCCCAAGTCCAGTAAATAGTGTTTGATAAACCATGCTGGCTAACTGGATTTGAAGAAACAGGGAAAATGCAACACTTCCTAGGATAGAGCTTTTCCAACAATTAATTTTTCCACAGCCTACTCAGGCTTTTCTATGAGAGAATTGCTTGCAAAAATGCTCTTTTCCAGGAATCTGAGGAGAAAGACAAATGGGGAACTTCTAACAGAACTAATGTGATAGGATGTAAAAACATAAATTAGTATTCCCCACCACATCTATGAACATACAAACTGTCACATACAATTACAGGCAGTGAAGTGAGCTGGTCGCAAGTGTCTTCCAAATGCTCCTATCATACTCAATCTATTTACCCAGTTATAACGAGCCCTGATGGATGTCTAGAATCTCCTTGATCTGTCCCAGCTGTCAGTATCTTTTACAAAATCCTGCCGGATTTAAAAATATAAATAAAATACATATGCGATACAAGCACTTATAATGGAAGCTCTTCATCTTTATGAAGACATTTGAGAAACAATAATTTTACGAACTCTTCATTTTAAATATTATTAACCTTTTCTGAATGGCATAAACAGAAAATATAATTATATGCATGTAAAGATAATTATAGAATTTCCAACTTAAATGCATCGAGGTGGAAAAGAAGACCATCCACAGCTATAATTTAGGAAATGTGAAGATGATCAAAGAACATATGCACTTTTATCTAGTGCACTCAATGACATGGGTGATATTTTCTATTTAGAAAGTTAAATCTCAGGCTGCTTTCCTATGATAATAAACAAAGAGTGACCTTTAAGGATATATTCTCTTTGCTAATCTCTAAAATATGAACAGTGAGTGTCTGATCAAATTTACCTCCCACATCAGACCTGAAAGAAGCTGACAGCTGGAGGAACGGAGGTTCCGTCCAACCTCTTGTCACAAGAAGTATGAAAAAGGTAAGGAGAGATGTCAAACAAAGTCAAACATTAGTAATTAGAGGTCTCTGTGGTAGGTTTACCATGTGTCAATTCACACTTTGCCTCCAAATTACAGTGGATCTCCATCTCCTGCTTACATGGTTCTTTCGTGGCCCACTTCCAAAGGGTAGAGTATTCCCTAACATGCTTTAAATATCTTCACTCCAAATGGAGATTTTAAGCACTATTTCACAAAGAAAAACAGTCATGCAGATCAAACATCTTAAAAAAAACAAACAACAAACAAATCCTTTCTTTGAATAATATGTCAGATGTCTGCCCATAATCTAAAATAATTCAACATCTCCCATGTGCATCCTCTCAAATAGGCCCTATAAACCTTTGAGAACTGCTCTCTCAATGCAGCTCAACTGCACGCAGTCTTCTCCTCAATGCTTCAGTAGTCACGAAGGAAAGAGCACAGCTCTAGGTTTAAAGTCTACAAGTGACAGTCATTGAAAAATTTGTAAGGGGCAGCTTATGTTGCTCTGGGCAAATCTCTGTGCAATGGTTCAAAATCCCATCAGTCAGTCAAGCACCTCGATACGCTTCAAGACAATAAGTTATCTGCTTGGACAAGCAGTAATGAAAAAAGCTGTTATTTCCAATGCAGGAAGGAGCAGGAACCATCCAAAAGGCTTATTTATCTTGTTGTAAAAGGAAAAGAGGATTCCAGCTTTCAGAGTATGAAGGGATTCTTTTCTTTTTAAAGCCTGAACCCCAAAAAGAGACAAATGAAAAACTGCTGCTTTTGCATGAAGTCTGGATACACTCTTTGGCAAGGAAATAAAAGTGCTTGTGCCCTGGGATACATTCTACCAGAGAAACATATGTTCTGCTACTAGGGGCCACATCCCAACATATTTTTCCTGGCAGAAGAAATAGTGACCAAGAATGTCCTCTCTGACCAAAAAAGAGGCCACATGCCAAAGAGGACAAGTCACGGGGAAATAAAAGCACAAGGTTTTATTTCTCACAAAGGTGAGGGATCCCTACTCAGGGAGCAAGAAGATGTAACATTTTGACCCACCGGTCACAGCACTGAAGAGCTAAACAAAGGACAGGCCAAATGTCCGTCAATGGAAATATTTGATAATTCTGACACAAAGCCAAAGCAAATATTCCAGAACCAATGCTGACCCTACTGTTCGTTCTAAAAGTCAGTGTCAGAGTGAGCACTTCTAGAAAACAAATTCTGGAACAGAGCAATGCACAAATTCAACATGTGAATGGGATGCACACCCTCTCAGACAACATGGGCTGCACTGCAAGGGTTTGACCATGAACTAGTCACAAATCAATCACTTGGCTTTACTGCCAACAGAGTTCCTGGGTCAGAGGAGATCTCCGATGTTGATGGAGGTGGAGGCAAGGGGAATGCCAAAGCTAACATTTCAAAGACTTGGGGAGGACAGGGTAAGAAAAACAAGACAGAAGAGAAGAAATAAAGAATGAAGAAAAGTGGGCTACAATCAGTTACTGAAAAATTTCAGATAAAGGTAACAGTCCTGTTAGATGTCCAGACCCGATAAACACCTGCACTTATCCCTTGCCAGTACTCTTGAATTTTAATTTGAAGTTTAAGCAGACAAGTTACTGCAAGGAAGATTTAGTGATGGGCCTTCCAATTTAGCAAAGCTGGAGAAAGCTGTTGATTACCACAGTTCATAGTAAGAGATCAAAATTGTCTTGTTATATACATAAAGAGTAATATTTGGGTTTACAGACTCAAGGTAAGCATATAATTTTATACTATTAAATTTTTAAAGCCTCAAAGAGACAAAGGCATTTAAAATGTGCTGTAGAAATACAGGAGAACAAATGTGTTCATAGTGATGAGGCAATATTATTTGGTTTCTGCAGAATACACATGGATGTTTAATCAGTATCAGCTGCAGCCTAATCTGGACAAAAAGAAAATGCTGGATAAACAGAAATACCCACTCAGTATAAAACAGAGGAATCAAAACCTGATGGTCTCCTTAGGTTATCTGAATCAACACAACAGAGAAAGAATTAGATCTTTTATCCTCCAATTACTAAGGAAAATAAAACCACCATATTAAAGGGTGAAGACAATTGTGAAATGCAAAAGCAACAGTGTGACATTTCTACCAGATCTAACTGTATAAAGCAACCCTTACCTTCTGGACGGTACTGAGCTACGATAGTTACTGCTTGGCCTGCATTCTTCAGGGCGGCTGCTGCCTGCTCGTGGGTTGCTGCTTTTAGATCTACTCCGTTTACCTACAAGTAATACAAAAAGGCTCTTCATCAAAATAAACATTTGTGTTTATCATCTCAGAACAGAGTTTTCAGGCCATGTGAGTTTTCCCTGTTTCCAACACTACTAGTTAGTTAATACAAAGTTTACTGATCCTTACTGAAACACAAAGTCGATAAATCCTGTCTCACATATACTCTTAAGAAATACTACAATCATCACAGCATATTACTTAGTGAATTCATATTCACTAGGTCAACTTTCTTAAGAGCTTTTTTTTTATTTTTTTTAAGGAGACAAAGACTGCTCTTTTCTGTAATGGTTGACCTCCCCTTTCTACAACATGGCTTCAGGGACCTCCTAAGGCAAAGTGTGCCTACGGACCACTATGTTTAACATCCAGTGTGAGACCACACCCTCCACAAAATTCTAACCTTGTTTTCAATGCAGATTTAAAAATAGCATCAGAACAAAAACCGAAGCTGAAATGTGTGTCACATTTTACACCAAAAGAATTTTTCGTAGTTCAAACTAAAGGTGGACTGTAATATCAGCATTTTAATAACAGCAGAGCCAAAAGTATTTTTTCCTCTGAAATAACTACCAAATTACAATGCAAATGTCTAAAGGAACAATTCTGCACCAATTAAGTAATTTCACAAAGAAAAACACAAAATCTTTATGACCTTCAGTACTAATATAGTAAAGCCCTCAGGTATGAGGTGGATCTGTTCAAGACTAATAGTAAGTTTAGTAGTTACTCCAGGAAGTAAAGCACCAAATCTTAGACGCTACTGCCAAATAAGCCATCCCATTAAAGGGCTTATTTCTGAAGCTTGAATATTTTCAATTTAGACACACACACCCCTCAGCTACCAGACTAAGATAAATTAATATCTTCACTGAAAAAAATACCTCTGATAAGGAGAGTGCTATTTTAATAAGGTTACAGATGAGAAACTGAGGCAGACTAAAGTCCTCAAAGATACTCTGGAAGCATATTGGTATCTGTTCCATTGTCTCAAATTCAACTCAGTTAATTATATTCCTTGCATATAAATAATACTAACTGCCTTTAATATCCAGGGAGGTGAGAACTCTCGTTATTGTTTACATAAAAGAAGCAAGAATGCCTACAGAAATTATACGATCTCCTTTCCTGAGCTCTCCACTCAGGTCAGCTGGCCCTCCTGCGAGTATGAAAGAGATGAAAATTCCTTCTCCATCTTCTCCTCCAACAATGTTGAAACCAAGACCTGTTGATCCTCGATGCAGGACGACCTTTCTAGGCTCCCTGAATGAAAGAAGAGAATATGAAATTTTGGTCACTAGCCATGAGTAAAAGTAAAATAAAAAAATTAGAAAAGCTAAGTCTCCTGAGGGATGTAGTGTTGAAAACTTAGGTATCGCAAGTTCTACATTTCTAAAGGCAACAATGTCGTGCGTCCCACCCCCAGTGCTCCCCTCAATAACTGAAACTTTCAAATAACAGCTTCTATTATTTGTGTGCTTTCAATTCTGCTTGTTGTTAGGTGAACCAAACAATTCATAACTATGTATGTATTCTAAATTCCTATTATGATACAATCCTATCCAGTGCTAAATGTCTTTACTTAACACTTTCCATATGGTTCAAGAGCCTCCGTATAGCTCATTCTTATCCTAGCTAATGGTAACAGCAAGCAACAGAATACTATTTTGCTTTTCTGAAACTTAAAAGAACAAATTCTAACAGGAAACATCAATAATGAAAAATATATCCTTACTGCTTTAATTTCAAGCAATAAATATAGCAAAGAACAATTCAAGAAGAATGCATAAACCCTTTAAAAAAAAATCAGAAATTACAGTAAATCGCAACTACATTTGCAATTTATTTGCAGCAGCTGCAATTGAAAAAGTGAAATCTAAACCAAGTTCTTGCATTCTTTTTATAGGATGTCCTTCTGGCCAGGGTGAGGAGCGGAAGGAAGAAAACACTGATCAAGTTTAGGGCCAGTCAACTTTTAATGCAGAAATACTCTTTCCAAAATTCTACTCATCTGCTACTTGAGCCAATACAGGAAAAGGAGAACTTATTTCAGAAGCAGACATTTCTAATAAAGCACAGCAACCGTGCACTGCATTTGAAAAATCACTAGAGAGCACTAAAGAACAATCTAATGGACACTCTTATTTGGAGACATTAACTATTAATTTATAGAATAAACTAAGCAGCTGCATTTTCCAGAACAAGAAGCATCATCTAGCCCGGTCTTTAGAAATAACTCAATTTTTGCACTAGCTCTTAAAGCAATTTAGTGTGAAATTCTTAAATTTCACCTGCTATCAACTATTATATTCATCCTTTCAGAGTACTCTTTAGTTACAAATAAATGACATTGTGAAAACCTCTGTATATTGCTCTGGACCACACTAATAAATGAACAAAAAAGCTGCATTTAAAGAACATAAATACACAGTCTCTTTTAAAATAATACTCAAAATTTCTAAACCTCTTTTTGGGATGCAGGGAGCAGAATATGGGAAGGTAATTTAAGGAAAATCACCTCAAACCTTATCTGAATAACCCTTGTGTTTCAGGAGAAATCTAAAAATCTCATTTTACAGTAATTTTAAAGGAAAGCTATACAACCCTAAGTTCAGTAATGCTATCAACAGGACAGAATCACTTCGGCTTACATGTCCACCCAACCCTAAGTTAAAAATAACCACAAAGACATATATGAATCTCTTCTACTTTCCGATACGCTAAAATAAATTATCCAATATATTATATTACGTATACTTCAAGCCTGGGTAGACCCTGTCTCAGAAAGTAACATCTGCATCAGATGATGCTGTGACAGAATTCGGCAACAACATTCTGAATAAGCAGTATAACATCCCTATACTTGCAGAACAGAAAGATAACAAAATTACAAGAGCTCCCCTTTATCAGCGATAATGAACAAAAGATTAATGCAAGCTACTCAATCAGTGAAGGAACGAATGGTCTGCTAATGAGAAAGCATTAAGAGATCTCTAGCCCTTCTGGATATACTAATCCATCAAACTAACCCTTGTCTGTGGTGGGAGGTGAGGGGGGACAGATTGCTGGCTTTAAAGCAAGAAATAATGTCTAGTCTGCTCATACTACCATCCTAAAAAGCTTAGTGAACTCATGGAGCACTTTGGCAGGGCATTCTGATTTTAATACTATTCCTGGACTGCTAAATTGTGCATGTGTATATAAATATACCTAGTTTTCTCATCACACTAATGTTTACAAGTGTTAAGAAATTAATCATTTGCATTTATTTATTGAAATAAAATATAGAATTCACTACTATTGTGCCCACAAACATCTTAGGGGCTTCCCTGGTTAATTAATTTCACATGTAGCTTTAGTCATTCCTTACCTGGTAATCTCATCATCTCCAAGCATTCCCTTGGGAATGGGTGAATATCGGCCTGGTGATGCTGGGGGCAGGGACTGTCCCAAGTAGGCAGATGGAGTGATATGGTTATCCACTGGCTGAGAATAAGCTTCGAAGAGGAAAAAAAATAAATAAGCATTAAGGAATGGAAAAGAGCTGTGCTCAGCCAACAGCACACCCTGGGTAAGAAAGGTAAGATTATTCAACCTTCCACTCTTCAAGGTCAGAGGCATCTATTTACTGAGAGGAACAAACAAGCTGGTGCAAAAAAGTTCAACTGTTCTGTAAGAGTCAGTTGCATTATTCACAGGTTTACTGATTAAAACTAGAAAGGAGTGTTTAAGTGATTTAGTCTACTCTCTTGCATAACAGGCCATAACTCCTGTGCATGAAGTGCGTATGTTTTACCTGAACCACAACAAATAATAGAAAAATTTATCACCTTAATGACTTCAATTGATGGAAAACATTCTACAATTCCAGAGGAGCTGTTCCAATAAATAAGAGGATGCCATATATTTCCCAAGTTAGGCACATCAATTTTAAGTGACCATTCACCCACTTTCTCCTATTACAAAGCACATTCTACAAGGGAAACATCTTTATCCTGGTGTAGGTGCTTCACGCTTCGAGGCTTAAACATGAAGGGTGGGGACACCTCACAGATTCAACATTATTAAAGCTGATGGACTCGCCTCACTCTTATTCACCTGCTGTATCTGATGCGGTGCCTGACCTTTGAAGGTTTACACTAAAAATCAAAGCTTTTTAAGTGAATAGATATGACACAGAATGCAGAAGTGACCTGTATATTATGTGGTTTTGTTTTTCTTTTTAAACCACTGTCAGAACATTTGGATCATACATAAACTTCATCACAAGCATTTTTACATGACAGATTTGCTAAATAGCTGGCTTTTAAACCACCCAACCTGCACTGGATTGATTCTGTATTATTCTAAATTTCTAGTAGACCTGTGTGCAGTAAATCCCGTACATGGCATGGAGTATGTATCACATCAACACTGTCTTACCCTGATCAACAGTCCCAGAAAAGAGCTAATGAGCCAGACAGAGAACCACCTATAGTACCTGTCATATAGCATCTGGGATCCTACCTGACTAGGCAGATTACTTATTCTTCACAGCTTAGTCACAGTATTAGAGCTCTGTCCATTTTCTGGAATGTGCCTCAGCAAACATTAAAATCCACTGCTAACAGCTGATAAAGTACTTGTGTTACTCAGCCGCACTGGCCCTCAGAGCATTGCATGCTCTAGTCTGGGATTGTGCACAGCTTTTGGAAATTGCAACTCTGGATTCACAAGTGGTTTCATCAAAAATCAGAATCTGGGCACCAGAGGACGCCTGTCCCCTTCCACACCACAGACAAAAACAGCTTCCTCAAGTCAGCTTCATGAGGTCTAGAGCAAAGAGAACACTGCTTTTGCTAAAACCAAATGATCAGCAAAAGCATTCATTTTGAGAATTCCCTGATAATTAGGAGCTTTTTAAGACAAATGACTTTAAAAAACATTTTTTGGAGCAGCTTTAACACACACACACACACACACACACACACACACACACTCATCGCACCTTTCCCCTCCTGCTCCTTGCAAGGATGAGAAGAGCATGTTTGTTGGCTTACAGTGCTTTTCGTTTAACTGTTTTTAATGTTCCTAAAGCTTTTAACTCCATCGTACTCAGAAACATACATATCATCTGATACTACCATATATGCTAATATATGCTAATTTTTAATTTCCTTTCACCATGTAACTAGAACTCAGCTATCAAGCAATAGAACAGTTTATTATTTCAGGCTCTCTACAGAGTTCGTGCAAGAAACATGTCTGTGCTTTCCTAAAACTATTTGAGCTGGAGATTATACCTGAAGAATATTCATGAGGAACATGACAGAAATAAAAGGCAAGCCATCACTTTCTGAATCCTCAATCAGGCCTAAGCTTCTCTTTCCAAGTAAATATTATTACTGATGTAACTGATAAAGGAGCTGTATTTTGGATGAACAGAAAATACCATGCATAAAATGAACTTGCTTTGACAGGAAAAGTCAAAGACTCTTAAGGAGAGATTCCATTTCCAAATCCACCCCCACCTGACATAACCCAGTTCTACACATAAAGAAAATTGAAGATTTCCTATTATTTCCGTGTTACCTGCAGTTTCCCAGTATCCTTAACTCTGTAACTAAACTAGACCAGTTCCAGAAAGTCTTAAAGACAAACAAATTCTGAATTTGGTACCTCTGTTCTTAACTTTTTAAGTCTACAGACAGTCTTCTATGTTTAAAGTATCAACTAACGAACTGTACCAAAGCACACAATTTAAAATTAGAATCTACATTTATACCAAACCATTCCTTTACGTTTCCCTAGTAAAGGAGCAGATTTGTCAAATCCTGCTACAGGTTCTTTCTTCTACTCACACAAACTGAACAGTTTCAGTTCAGTTTTCCTCCCAAAAGAGATAACCAGTCCTCTAAATTGCTATAGTGCTTTGTTCCTTTCCATTTAAGCCTTATTCTAAGTTGTTTCTGAGCAAGAGTTAATGACTTTTGCCAATATCAGGGTACCGCTGAGTTACAGGATGGGGCAAGTTAAGAGGAACCAGCTCCCTCTCTACTTTTCTCTCTCTAGGTTTCCTTGAGGCTTTGCCTTTGCCCCCACAAAAGATTCATAAAATAAATATCCCCATGATCACGTCAAGATAAAGTAGTACTAGATAAGACACTTCTATGTTTGTCACATCATCATCCACAGCAGTGTAACTGCACTACTGCAACACTCCCGGGAACACTATGTACAAATCGGGTTACCTCTGTTCCAGAAAATCTGAACTCAAGGCGAAACATGAGAGGTCAGTTATAATGGAGAGAGAAAAATAAGTCTGACTTCCAAGGAAACAGTGGGAAAGGTTGAATTATTGGACAAACTAGACACCATAAGGGAAAACGGCTGCTCTCTAACCATGTATATGAGTATAAAACTGGGGATGAATAAGTGAAGCCCAAAAATCAGTTTTCTGTCAAAGGATGAAGCCTCTGAGAATATCCTTCTAACAAGACAGTGAAGATAAAACCTGATTAGCTCCAAATTGTAATTCAATAAACTTAGAAATAGATTTAAAGATACTGTAGGTATCGCAAATAAATGATGGGCTTATAAGGTACTTCAGTCCATTGTTGTACTGCACTTTTGTTTGTTGTTCTTCACAAACCGGTTTAGATTACATCTGTGACTTCTTGGTCCAAAAACATTCCCTTGTCCATATGAAGTAGTATCTGAACAGATCAGTGCTACATATTAATTACTCCTATCTGACTGCAGGAAATAAAAATAAAAAAACCCTCCCCAGAACCATTTTATGTGACAAAATGAGTAAAACTGTTCATCCAGAAAGTCCAGCTATTCAGTCTTTCAAAGACAGTTATATCATTCTCATCCCTTTCTCTGAACACTAAATGGTAATATCCCTCTTGAAGAAACAGTACATTCAATTCAGCTTTTCCTTTATATTGTAGTTCACCCTTGAACCTTCTGGATTCAGACATCTGACTTCAGAGAGACTTCTGTAACGAGTACCCTTATGTCAACAAAAAATTCTTTTAACTCTTTTCACTACAGCATTCAGTGGTCTTCCACTTGAATTATCAACAACTATGTTAAACCTGAAGATTTCAAGTAAGTTAACAGAGAATTTTGCAATACATTTGCAGGAAGGCATCAGAGGTCAAGACCTCCATGCTCCTCCCAGTCCTGTTTATTCAAATACATACAGCTCACGAAAAAGCAGGAAAACAGAAAAAAGTAAGTCAGAACTTCACTAACCTGTACCTGACACAGCATTTTCTTTTGCTTAGATCACAGGACACTGAACATCTATGCAGTGCATTGTCTGTTATTCTTCACAGTCCCCAGGAGAACGAAGGAAGCCGTTCTCTCTGCACTCACCAGAAACACCAAGGCACTCGGACAGGGCCACATCGGCCACAGAAACAATGAAGTGCCCCACTGCTGCTGTCTTGCCAGTACACAAGCTATGGGACAGTATTCTGTTCAGCACACAGTTTTCCAGTTAATCAACTTTCTTATATCAGATTTTCACTCTACATAATTTTTAAAAGCTTGAAGTTGTTAAAATACTAAAAATGAGGTATATTAACACCTTAAAGGAAAAAACAATTAAATTACAAAGATAAGCTGAACTTACAATTTGTGATGTCAGGAGGAACATAACTGTCATTCATGAACATGCTGGTGGGTTTCGCAACTTTCAGATAAACAAAGTCCGATGTGTTTTTTAAGGCAGTCACTGCTTCTTCATGAGTAACTTCTTCTAAGCAAACGCTGTTCACCTAAAGAGAAAAAAATAAACAAATTCTCGACACAGAAAAATGTGCATTTTCACCGGATGCTCATTGAAAGCTGTTGGAGCACTTGGGCTTTGAGAGTCTTTATTGGGCTTCATGTGCCACAGACATAACTGGTTATTGAAAAGTTATATAAGAGATGCTTTGTAGTGCTGTGAAACAGAAGACAGAGAACTCTTTCCTCAAAAGATTATTATAAACTCTCTTGACTGTAACATTCTAGAGAAGGCACACGTGACTGGAAAACTAATGGGACAAATGACACTCAAAATGCCACAAGCTTGCACAGTCACAGCACTGACATAATCTGTTATTGCAAGGATTAAATAGAAGAAAGTTTCTTCTACGAAGAATAAATCCTACATGATCTTATCATGATATAATGAAGTTCTAGACATTGCAACAGGACAACATATTCTTGCAAGAGGTCAAAGTAGGGGTCAAAACTGGAGAAGATCCCAAAGTGACTGATTTACATGCCAATTAACAGGAACTTGTTTAACTTTACAGGTAGATTTTTTAAAAGTATTGCTATTCAGGTGAAACACTAGCACTTCAGTTTAAAAAGAAAATTAAAAATCCTTTAACAATTAGTATCTCATCTAAAGCTTCAGTAAATTGAGTTGTTTGCCCTCTCTTCCATATTTTGAAGTGGGAAGTAACTTCTCCAGACAATTCCAAGCAACATGGAAAACAAGGCTTGTATTGCACTGAACTCCAGCGAACAAAGACACTTTCTTCAGTTTGATTACAAAACTTTATATCCTGTGTAAAAACAACTGGGCCTTGTCAATTGCTAGTCACAGGGGAACAACTCTACCACTTACATATATTATTTTTATCTATATTTCCTAAAAGTTTTCTAAAAGCCTCTTATTGGTGTTTGTTTGGGTTTTTTAGAAATTGATTTAAATTCCTGCCACTCCTAATGACTGACAAGTCATTGTGCAGTGCATTGGTAAGCACAGTACAACCTAAACACACAGACAGAAAGTTACATGCCGCAAAATATGGGAGCTCACCTCTGCCTCAGTGACTGAAATTTTGACAAAGTGAAATTCAACTAATCAGAATACATTATAGATTAAAATTCTAACTGGATCAACTGAAGGAATGATTCAGCTACAATAAGTTAGGACACTGTATTTACTAGATCCAGAAGCATAGGCTGCTCCTTGCATCCCTGAAACAGTATTTGATATTAATCCATAGCCACTTTATTTAATTTTGTCAGGCAATTTTTTGTAATCTGTCACAGAAGTTTGATATTCCTAACAAATTCTTTAAAACCTCTCACATTTTATGATATAAGCAAGTTATCATGAATTTCCTCATACAGGTGACAAATTATAACACTGGAAAGCATTTTGCCATTAAAAGGAAGCTTTCCAGTGCCCTTATATAGTGGGGAAGTCCTATAATCAAAACACTTCCTATGATGCAGATTTTAAAACTTAAAACCATCAAATATTAACAGCATTATCATCAAGCAGCTGGATCTTCGGGTTTGTGAATCTGCAAGGCACACAAAGGTACCTATTGGGCAGCTAATAGTAGATTTAATATTTAAGATAGTTGAAAGTTATTTTTTACTTTGTGTATAGAAAATCCAACTCTGGGGTATTTTAAGGTTAAAGAAATCCAAAAACATTACAAACACTGAAATCCCATATAAGCAGCAGTTTTGCTACAGGCTGGCCAGCCACCAGTACATGAGTTCCCTTCCATTCATCTTTTTTGATTGTATGCTGGTTTACTATCCCATCACTCACATTCCAGAAAAATGTTAGCAGGCATCAGAAATAAACATGCTGATTAATACGGGTTTTGCAGAAACACTGGGCCATTTCCTGATGGGATGGTGTTGAACACTGCAGATTTGATTTTTTATGATTGATTTCCTGGCCATATTAATTTTTTTACTGATTTCTATGAAATAAGACTCCACTGGAAGGCAGCTTAACCACAAAGTCAATAATGCACTTACTAGGCCTAAAAGTGAATGACCAACAATAGGTGCAGCTCTTACTTACAGCTAAAAGTTTGTCTCCAATCTGAAGTTTGCCATCTTTATGTGCTGCCCCACCTTCAATGATTTTGGTTACATAGATGCTGTTGTCTCCAGGTATATGCTGATTTCCTACACCACCAGCAATACTGAAACCAAGACCTGCTTGAAGATAAAGTCATTACTCAAGAAATCTCCTAGAATTCATTAGATTCAAATTATCTATAAATAATAATGCTACTGTATCAAACATACATATATAAAAATATTAGGCTGGAAAAGACATAACAGAACTTCTGAAAATCAAAAGCTAAATCATTTACTTAATGCCTTGTGAAAAATGGACACAGCACAGCTACTGCATCTCCACTTATTTACACAGCACCATTTTCCAACATTTACCCATACAGAAACAAAATAATACTTTCTCTAAATGTTTCTTAATTTCTCAAAGATTCTTTCTAGGTAATTCAATCAAATATTTTACTCCCATTTTTCATGTTCTTAAAAATTACTAAACACTATCAGAAACACATTTTTATTATTTCAAAGAAAAATATGCATTCTACAAGAACAGTTTCAGGACACACAGATGAAACTTCAGAATCATTTGAGATGCCTTTATTTTATTTTTCATGATTCTGCATTTCCTAGAACCTCATACACAAGGTACTACTTTAGTTTGAAAAATAAATGCAGAAATCTATCATCAACTCTAAGCAGCAGCTTTACACTCCTATGTACCTTTAGGGCCTTTCACAAGTTTGATTTCCACTATTTTTTCTGTGACTGGTTTTCTTCTTTTGACATACAATCGTACAATTGATCCCGCTTCTTTCAATGCTTCAACTGCTTTGCTGTGTGTCACATCACGAACATCCACCTCATTTACTCGTAGAATACAATCGTTAACCCTAGAGACAGCAACATTCATGATCAGCTCTTGTGTTATAGCAGAACAGACACATTAGGAAACTAATATTTTATCTACAATACACTAACATGTTAACACGTTAAGATAAAAAGATTTTGCTTCAAAATCATATTGATTTAAGACAATGCTCTAAAATTAATTGTTAGTGCTTAAAAAGAAAACAAGGATCACTAAAAACATTTAAAGGGAATATTTTGTTCTCAGCTAAAGAGGACACCATCTTGTATGTGTTTCATTTAAACAGCATTTTGAACAGAGCATGGTAGAAACTACCTTTTGTTTAAGGCTATAACAAAGAATTAAAAAAATCAGCATCTAGGAGGCACACAGTGAGAACACACTAGTTTTAAGCCATTATATGAACAAGTCAACTTCCATTCCTGCTTCTCACAAGCTGTTTAAGCGCCACCGTTCCACTCTATCTAACATGTTGCTGTAGTAATCCTGAGCTCCCGTTACACTCAGTACCATGCCCGACCCACCTGTCACCATGAGCTGCCAGATGTACCTCTGACAATGGCCAACAATTAAAAAGAAGCCTTGAAATAAGCTTATTAGGACTAAAAACCACAAGGAATCGGGCATTCGCACTGAAAGTGATAGGGCAAGACTCTGGCAACACAAGAGAACAACACTCTGGCCCTACAATCAGATGCGGTTTCTTTCCACACAGTGATACAGGAGTAAAGACTGTTCTGGATTAGAAAAATAATTTATTAGTCCAATTTTTTATTAACTTCTAACAGTACCCTTCAAAGGAAGTTCCAAATATCACTTGCTACCATCTAGTAATTTCCCCATTAGGAGTTAAATAGAATTATCAGTCCACAATTAAATAAGAAAATTTGGTATACTGGAGAAGGAGTACCCTGTTAATTTACACAAAAAAAATACAGATTTTGAAGATGTGTAGCAAGAGTTACCTATCCTATCTGTATAAGCTTTTCCTTTGTATATTGAATTAAGGACTATAGAACATACAGCACAACCAATTTGTATCACTGAACAGAAAATATAAAGGTCACCTGATTTCACTTAACTGCAAATTGGGGGGCGGGGGGGGAGCAGTGCAAAATCGGTCCACTCAAGCATTTTTCATTATTAAACAATATACTTCTGTAAGAAACACTTATTTAAAATATAATGTAGTATGATGAAACTACTAAAAGTAACAAACTGTTCCATCCACTTCTTGAACATAAAAAAAGTAAACATTTAGTAACCTAGCACAGAAAGTCAACGTACCGTAATCTCCCATCCTGCGCAGCTGCACCCCCAGCTATAATTTTTGTAATGAAAATACTTGAATCATCCCCAATATGTGGGTTGTCTGTACCACCTGCAATGCTAAAGCCAAGTCCTGAATTTCCCTAAAGGCAGAGGGGGAAAAAAAAAATTACACATTTATTTTGCAAAGACACCCTAGAATATCTATTTCATAGAATCATAAATAATCATTTGATTCAATATAGAAGCAAATCTATATAATTTTCACTGATAAAAAACTTAAGACACTTTACGTATGATTATATGTAGCATACTGCTTAAACTATAATTTATTTTCATAGAACATAAGCCATTGTGTAAGAGATACAGTTCCAACCACACAGCTTTCTCCAAATGAACTTGATAAACTAGATTAAAACTTCCCTCTCTAGTCAGATAGATCTTGAGATTATTCATACGAATATTTGCTCCTTATCAAATTATTAGTGACAAATTATTTTTCCCAGAGAAGCCCCTAAGTAACTTGTGTCAGGTCTGTAATACGTCCTCACAAATGCGGAGACCGTGACGTTTTCTCTTCAAAGGTTGCCTGCCCTTCCTATCAACTGCATGACCTCTTCACCCTCTCAGTAATCAGCACAACTGCACACATATCAAATACAACCACTCCTGGATTGCTTTTTATTAACGTGAAGTTCAAGAAAAAAAAGAGAACTGAGATACATCTCTACACTGTAAACCTAAAAGAGCCATGCATATGACAAATTGTTGCTTGTAATCTCAACTGGAAGCCTGAATCTCAATGTAAAACTTAATGGTATAAATAAAAGCCTAACATAAACTAAATATAGGAAATGAAATCACTATTTGTGGTTTTACTCTCTAGAAGTCTAGATAATAACACTAAATGCAGTATGTCTCAGGGAGATCCTTCCCCCATTTTACTCTTAATGGTCAGGATATTAATAAAAACTTCTATTCCTGTTCCAGAAACTGTGTGTATTTTTTTTTCTTTAGGCTGTATAATCTATTTTAAATTAAAAAACAAACAAACAAAAACAACAACAAACAAGCACACACAGCACACACCAAAAGCACAGTAAGTAGTGGTTTGGATTGCCATTTAGCAGTACTAAGAGGTTAATTTTTCATATCAAAGTATCATAAATACCATCTAACATGAGTACAGAAAGACATTTATCATGTTACCCTTTCAAGAGTAATTTCTTCATACTCATAATCTGCATCCGTGCCATTGACCTATAAAGAAAGAAAAGTGAGACTTCCAGGGGATTTGACACTTGACGTGACACAGGTTACTTGGCTGGGGTTCACTCCCATCAAATCTCAGCTGATTCCCACTGACCACTGAGCTCAGAAGGGACATCTCTGTACATGAATCACGCTCTTGTTGCAGGAGTTTAAAAGTAAAGATTTCAGAGAGCAGACTGTCCTACAAAGACACTCCGGAGCAGAGACCCTCTGCTTCTGATTGCCAGAAGGAAAAAAATGCTTGAGATCCTCAGATGTTTCTCAGGCCATATGGCAAGTTGAAACTGAGAAAAGAAGGGGTCACAGTATAAAGAAATCATATAGAGGAACAGAGCAGTATTTTCAAACTATTGTTCCTCACAGAGCAGAGAAAAATCAAAGACTGAGGCTTTATATAATTTCTCACTAGAAATGGTTAAGACCCTTCCAAAGCAATATTTAACAATTGTTTATATTATTATCATGTTACATATATGCTAAACATCAGCAATTTAAAACAAGACCAAAAGGAGAAGAAGGGTTTAAAAGAATATTTTATAAATCTAGATGAAAAACCCAAACACTATAGTAAGCCTTGTTGTCCTCAAGTTTGAAAGGACACCCACTTTCTTTGCTCCCTACAGAATCAAAGAAGAGAAGTAACAAATATCAAATTAAGCAAAAACAATTAAATATCAAATTTGTAACCACATTTAATATAAAAGTAACATTAAGGTTTTTGCAATTACTAAGGGATCTTGGAACTCAAATTCTTTCCTTCACAGATACCTATGTCAGCATTTATGACATGCGGCTATAGGCAATTCCCTATTTCAAGCCTTTTAGGATGAAATACTTAAGAAATAACACATATAGTACTCTTTTACAATGCATCCTGTCATTCTTAATATATTCTATATCTGGTAGCCTTCTGTACTCTTAACATACTATTCAAGATTTTATAAAGATACAAAATACATGTATAGAAGGAAACATTCGAAAATCTGTAGTTTTCTCCAGAGAATTTTAAAAGGGACTTCAATTCACCCCAAACAAAATTAAGACCACATCTACATTGCTCCTCACATGTTTGTTTAATGTATTTAAAAGCTTCAAAAGCTGGAGAGGCCACAACTTACACAGGTTGTCTAATATCAAGCTCATTTACCTACAGTTTTTCCTGAATCTCTAATTATATCTCCCCATAACACAACAGAAGTCATGTTCATTCCAGACATATGAGATTATTATCATCTTCTTTGCACAGGATCTCAAAACCGATATGTCCTTAGTTTCTTCAGTGGAAAAGATACCGTAGTGTTAACACATGATATTTCTCCACCATAAAGGGAAGAGGTCTTGACCTTCTGAATACACGAAACTGTATCTATTACTACACCAACACAAAAGAAGCCCCTGTGATCAAGAAGTTTTTGTGTTAGCTTAGTCCTTGAGCCATTATCTACAACAATGACAACATGTGCTAACCGAACCAGTCAGCTACTATTACAGTTCCTGGGAAATGGCTCACAATGACTGTGGCCTTTATCAGTATGTGGCCTTTATTTTTTTTTTAATAAGTAACACAGACAATCATTACCATTATGCTGAACAAAGCTAATCCTAATATATTTAAGCAGTCTCTTGTTTATTTCCATGCACGAAACTCTATAATCCAATTTTAAAACATCATCTAGATAAAGAGCAGCAAACAAGAACCTCCATCATTTTTATCTTTTGCTTTATCTCAGTTCTATGGTCTCTCTTTCTTTTTTTTAATTTATCTCTGAATTCATTTTCTCTAACAAACCAAACACTGGCCGAGACAGGAGCAAGGACACGTTGAATGATATAAATCACTGCCATACTCTACTTTTTGCAACTTTTTATCCACTAACCCAAGCTTTATTTGCAAGGACTTCCCCTAGATCAAGGGAGTTGTATACAAATGCTGTAAATATGCCACAATCTCCTTTGAATGTGAATATTTAGCAGAATTTAGTTAGAGCCTTTTGGCTGTACTGAAGTTAATTTTGTCACTAACTTGAGTTTTGTGTGTATTTCCTTGGGCTTTTACAAAGAACAAAAAAATACACTTTTTGGTGGTTTTTTTCCAACCCAGTTTTGAGCTCTAAGAGGGAGAACTTCCTCAGCAGCTTTACGATTCAGATAACAAGAGCTGTGTTCTTGACCATTTTTTCCCTGATGACTATCTAGAATCATATTTTGCCTTTTTAAATATTGTTTTTCAATAGAAAAAGATCTAATAGTCAAGGTTTTTGTAGATTCATGACGCAGTTACTTCACAAGTATGATTTTACACTACTTATCACTTAACAATTCCCTTAGCTACTTAGGAGCCAAGAAGGATATTCCTTTACTCAACCTCCTACACTTACAGAGCAGGTTTGATTATACATAGTTACGGTCTTGTTTGTTTTACATTCGCTGCAAGTTGGTAATTTAGACAGCTTATCATTTTGAGTGCCAGTTTGTTCCGATCTTATTTGCTCTTTATGTTTCTACAGTCCAGTGTCCTCCACGTGCCTGTATCAGATGGGGCCTTCTGAAGCATTAACACACATTTATTGTTCATTTTCTTCTTGGTTTAGTTCTCGAGAGCAGGGAGACACCTCATCCTCTGTATGTTTTTCTGAACTGTATCTACATCACATCAATGAAAGGGCCACACATTGCAGGCTACTGCTGGGATCCTTCAGCCAGAGGCATCATTATTACACTCAGAACACACTTTTGAGCCAATTATGTCACTGTACTAAGCTTTTGTCTTTTGCTTAAACTGTTAATTCACTCTTTCATCTGCAGTGAGCTATTACAGATCCTTGTAGCAACATCAAGATACGAATGCTTTTGACAAGCACAAGATTTACTCTTTACTTGCTAATACCAGTACCTAGAATAAACACATCATCAAGCAACTAGCACAGGCTTTAACACTGTTCAGGAAAACAACAAGCAAATGTAACTAACCATAGGAGGAAGATGCAGGAGGAAAATTCACACTTAAAACCTATGTCAAACTAATATACATTCCAAAGCCTCTCAAGTCTCAATCTGCCAGTGGTATTCCTACCACAAAACACACGCTGCCAAACAAAAATTTAAGCCTCCACATAACTACACTTATTACCTTAATGTTTCAAACAGAACAAACACATTTTTATGTACATTTGGAGTGCTAAAATCTGAAGTATAGCTACTGCACTAAGTGGTGTTTTTATGAGAAGTGCAATGGAAATGGCACATTAAATATTAAAGCATCTGCCTGCACAGTTGAAGAAACAGATCGTTCTCTGAGGTTCCAGAGGTTCAGTGTCAAACAACAGTGTTTTGCACTGTCACACACTAGTACTCACATAGAACCCTCGACCAGGAATCTACAATTCCTTTTTTTTTTTATGAAACAGCTTTAAGGACTTCAAATAACCATCAGCACAGATGAGGAAATTATGCACTACCAGGTGAAACAGACTTTATTAATTAGTAACAACCGACCTATAAAACTATATACAGAAAACATTATCTACAGTTATAATAGAAAGCAAGTGTAGGCTTACGTATGTTGGAGTCTCCAAAGAATCTGTATTCACCAGAACTGGAGGGGGATTTGCCTTTAACAAAGAATAAAAAAAATTATACAGCATAAGAGAAAATAATACTAATGATAATTATACAACATTTAATTTGCTGTGTTTCTCAGAGTTCTGTTAAAAAGTAGTCTCAGTTTGAGAATCTCAAAAATTCACCTTTTGGAACACTTGTTTCTACTCTGAACAAAGTGCTTTCATCACACACACACACAAAAAAATCACATTCTTCCAGAACCCTGAGCTTACGTATCATATACAAGTTCAGTCATTTATTACCTTTTGAAAGGAAACACCAAATCACGCCAACATTTGACATGATGCCAGTTACCCTTGAAATTTGTGACACAACATTCAGAAGTTGCTCTACCAGCCAATATCTTAAAACCACATTTTGGTGGATTTGATTCCTCTTTGCTCCTACCAAAACGACTGTATTTCTTTCCCTCTCTTTGAACTGCAAACTGGAAACTTACCGAAATGCAAACTTAGGGAAGAAAGGATTTACAAAACTGCCTTGTAAAGCAATCCACAGCAGGCATTCACCTACCGCATAACAGCATGTACTTTCATCAGAAAGTTATAATGGGTTCTCGAGCCATAAGCAGTTGGAGATTATTGCCACAGAAAAACAAACTAGTACAGCATTCCTGCTAGCCAGGAACTGGGAGAATAAGCAAACACTTTTATTCTCTGATGTTACTGAGAACATTTTCGCAAGAAGTGTGTGTTCGAATGAAAGAAAATACATACAGGCTGGTGGCATTTCTCTGAAATGCTTCCAAATAAGTAGATTTCCTGTTTTTCCACCAATTATCTGTCTTTAAAATAGGTAGCATGTAGCCTGCTCTAAGACCAGAAAAAAAAAAAGTGTGAAGATATATTCCAGATCCCAAATACCGTTGCATGTAACAAGTTCAAAGGGATCCACAAACTCAGTGGCACAAAATGAATTTAATCTTTCTGCTTCAATGTACAAAAACAATCTTTTTTTTTCTCCCATCTTTTATGGGTGTATGTGTGTGTGTAAATAAATTCAGGGACAGTTTAACAGGCTGCAATAGAAGCTCGTATTAAACACGTTGAAAGATAAGGCCTGCAAAAACATGACAACTACACTAACCTATTCATATTCTGTATTTTAGTTTCATTACCATGACAACATCGTACTTCTGAAGAATTCATGATTTGTAAAAGCCCCGAAAAGCTGGGAAATAAGCAGTGACTCAGAAGTTCCTTACAGAAGACTGAGATGAATAACCTAGCACCACTACACAGGAGCCATCAACGTGCCACCGGGTTGCTGTGTCAGAAATCAGGCCTGTATCACTAAAGTTGGGTGGCATATTAACAGAGTAGTCTGTAAAAAGAGGAAACACAAAGGATGACACTTTGGACCTTGTCAAGGTGCCAACACCTTTGTCATCCAGCCGCTCTCCCAGTAGCGGCAGGAGCACAGCACAGAAATCATGTACCACTGACCGGTATCATGATGAAAAGCTCTCAAAGCAATGCTGTCTCTCACAACCAGCTTCTGCCGTTAAGTTGTACTCCAATTTCTGCTTTTTATTCAAGCACAAGTTCTATTAGAGTAAGGTTAAATTAAAAGTAAGATCCTGTACTAAAAATATGAATCAATTAAAATATGTATAGCCGTGCCTGTAAGAGCTTTACAATCAAAATGATTTTCAGAAGAATAAAACAAAATGTTACACTGTACTAAAAAGTACCTAACTGAATATGAGACATCAGGAATCTAATCTCCACTGGATCTAAAAAGAGATCAGTATCTATACATTTATTTTATATTTGTATGCCACCTATGACAAGATTTCCTATTTATAAACAGAAGACAGAACCAGGGTTAATTTTGAAAATTCAGCCACTTTCTTTACATTTCAGTCAATTTTGAAATACATTTTTATTTAATACCAGAATTCTGTGATATCCTAGCATAGTAAAAGAAAAAGCAGTGTCAGAGAAAGCTGGTTTCCCATTGATGTTTTTCTTGAGGCTGACTGTGCGCTTTCATTTCATGTCTTGAAAAAGGAAAAAAAAAAAAAAGGAGGAAAACTAGCTAAAAACTAATTGTTATTGGTGGGTGAGGCTTCTATGTGAACAGCAGTTTTGAGACATGAACTAGCCAACCAGTGCAAATCACCTTCCATAAGTGATTGTTCCTAACACTCCTTCTGCCCATATCTGAGTTCTACATCAAGCAGCAGTAATTTACCAGCATTTCCAAGCAGGAAGGAGAAAAGCTTTGTTCCAGAACTTTCAAAGGCAAAGGTATGCCTGGACACCGCAAAGACACAGGGCAAGATCTAACTCAAAACATCAAATGTTTTTGGAAGGAAGACCTGCTATTTTAGTTTGTTATGCCAGAGTGCTCCAAATTACCAAACACTTTCAAGCTTCTGTGCCAGGGCCTGTTCAAATATTTAAAAGCCATTTAACAAGTTTGTTTACAAGCAGGCTAAGGGCTTGCCTAAAGTGCAATGTAACAGGCAAAACAGAAAGATGTATGTATTGCACAAAAATGCATCTGAAAAATCCCAACTTGATTTTAACTTCCTAAGTGTTCAGCATCATGTCTGATGCACAATTCCATAGCTGACTCCAGCTATGGGCTGTAGGCACGAAGACAGAGGCACAGACCACTCAGTTCTTGCTCTTCTGCTCATGATCCAGCATCATCAGTGGGCATGAACATTGTCACAGCAAAGAAAATATGAATACACATAGCAGTAATTATTTTAAGTTACGTTTAGCCTACTGGCAGTCCTCTGAAAGTAAATGCTACGGGAGCCTTGGCTGTCTTTATCCACCAAGGCTGACAGCACAAGGCCACTGGTCACAGCTCTGTCTGCCTCAAATCCTGATGTGGGCAGAATCACTCTACAATGAGGGAATAGTTCTGAAATTAATCAAAACTCTGGTCTGTCTTGGGAAAAGAACAGGTGGCAGATTTGTATAAACAGACATTCACTAGAATTTGCACTCTAAAACTGTAAAAACTTTTGATAATTATTGGATTAAGTAAAATTTAACAGTGTAGCAGAGATCGGGAAAGATGAGCACCTGTTGCAAGTCTAGCCCTGTAGCTTGAAAGCAGACCTTAAGAAAAAAAAAATACTGACATGTATGCTACAAAAAACCTCCCAGTGATATTCTGGATAGCTCAATATCCTTTTAAAGTTCAAAAATATCTGTCATCAAATAATTTCTGAAAAGATGGGTCACTTTTTGAAGGTGTGTATATATCTCATTTGTATATGAGATGAGACAACAATTTTCTGTAAATAAATAAATCAAGCAACAACATTTTAGTAACAGTGAAATGGCTTTAAAATTATTATGTAAGAGCACAAAATATCCTATTGCTTCTTTCCATTCTTTTTTTTTCTTAAGCTATTTCACAACTTACTGATACACTTTCATATGAAAATACAGATATTTTAAATGGACTAACAGCTGCTATAAAACAAACAAAAAGGAGGAAACAAGAGTATTGTTATTTCACAGTTCATCTCAAGCCTCTGTGTGAGAGTACCACAGCATGAATTCAAACAAAGCAATGAAATAAATTGAACAAATAAAAGTTGAACAAAATTAAAGAAAAAGGAATAAAAACCTGTGGTATGGTGGATGGGATGACAGTGGTCTCAGCAGGGACTGGTGGGACAGGGATCACGGGGACAATGGGAGAAGAGGAAGGAACAGCTTCTGTGGGCTAAAAATCACCAACAAAATGTCAAAAATAATGAAAACCAGAAAAAATAAATTTAAAAACAAACAAGATGCAAATTTAACAACTTAAATTCTGAAGCAGCATATGGATTTGGAGACTATAACCACAACTGCAGACAACCATGCACCTTTAAGCACAGCGCACATGGCAGCAACACATCCCCAGCAACATGCTCAGGTCAGAGAACCCAGCGCAGTCAGACACGTTCACCGGGGTTACACCAAGTTACTCACCTTGCAGCACAGAGTAGTAAGACTTGGGGGTCCAACAGAGAACCCGGCCATGTCAGTGGACAGACAGGGGGGCTTTCTGTGGGACAGCTTCACAACAGAAGCCCCTCACCATCACACCGCAGTGTGCAAAAGCAAGAAACAGTGGCTAAAGCTGACAGCACTGAACAAAGGTAATATTTCTTTTTAATAAAGGGGAAAAAAAAATCAGAAGTATGATAAGGTTTCTAAACTGGGCAAAAAATCGAAGACAATCTTCTAGTCAAATGGGCGTAAGATCCTATAATAGATTCAGTCTACCTCCCAGATCTTCATACAGGTTTACTATGCACCTTCAGACTAGAAGAATTTTGGTCTTAAGAATTTTCATTAACATATTAACTGGGAAAGCTACTGACACTTAAGCTGCACGGGAACAAGATTACAAATAGCATTTTTAGCAAAACATTGACTCAAATCACTTTGAGATGTTAACATACTGGCTGTCAACAAGCTGTCAGCAACATAAAACTACTGGCAGCTCTAATCAAAATTACAAGCTGAACAGCAGATCAAACCTCATGCAACTTAGTTGTTCCAAGACATTCTTGTGATCTTTAAATATTATGAAGCATAATGACAAAAGAAAATATTAAATCCTGAAGATGAATTAAAAAAATCCACAACATAAGTATTAAACACACTTTAAAAGTTTGAGATATTTTAAAACAAAGCAATATAACCCAATGGCATACACCAAATTAAAGAACAAAAGCAAATATCAAAACTGAAACAGCCCAAAAGTGTCAACCCTTATTAGATGTATATATGGTATTTCTACAGGGTTTTTTTCAGCTCAATCTACCCAAAATTAACAGCTGGTGAAAAATATTGCTGTTATTGAAAGACATAAGAACAAGATACATTTTGTCTTTTGAAAGATTATTACTAATATCATTTAAGCATCCTTACATCTATGGACAATAGAGCAATCTTTCAAGTGTTAAAAAAGGGGGATGGGGGAGAATCTAAATTGTTCTAGAAAAATTATAATATGCATTTTGCAAAGGGTGCAGGAAACGCTCAGTGCAACAAACCTCCAGCTACTGGAAGAACAATGTAACTTTCAGAGGCCACATCAAATTACATAGTTCAAGCAATCACGCAGTGTTACATATGCCAAAAATAAGCTATCCCTTTGAGTTTGCCTTGTTCTAAAGTAAGCAGCTTACCATGTGTGCACACAGTAAGAAAAACCTGTTAACTAAAATTTCAGATATACACATACTACGTATCAAAATATAACATAACATTAAGGCTGACAAGCTAACTGTCAACAGGTCAGAAAAAATTCCAGCTTTACAGTTACAACTCCTGCAATAAGAGACGGTTAAAAACAAACTGAAGTTATTCTTAGATACTGACTGCACTCCGCTACCTTTGCTTAGCAAAATAACCGACACAGTCATAGCTGATTTTTCCCTATGGGCCAGACCATGTGCAGCCCCCTCTGCACCACCAGGCAGCTTTACTTTCCTGCTTCCTTCCTTTTCTCAGCTCTTAACTCCCTTGTTTCTCTGGGATTCTCATTCCCAAATGATTCAAGAATCCTCTCAAATTTTCGAATTTTTATCCTTATTATTTTTAAAGTGCCATTGTTCAAAGTCCTTTAATTCTTTCATGTTCCAGTCTCATAAGCTGTTAGTACTGTAACTTTGTTTTCCCTTTGTGCTGGTGGTTTAGTATCTACTGACTCTTAAAAGCTGCTCCCTGCTCCTCCAAGTGTCCTGGGCACACTCCTGTCCTGTCTCCTCCACTACCACGTGGGTGAAGACAAGCTGACGACACTGTGCAACCAAAGGATGCACAGATCCAAACCAAGACGAGAGTGTCTCCACCTACACATTTCATGGAATACAGAGAACCGGTGTAGGCATCACGGCCACCACAAGGGAGGACAATACAAAAAATGAAAAGGTTTCTAACTATCAGAACGAGAACATCTGGAACATCGTTACCATAGAAGAATGCTAATTTTATTTTATTATGGCAAGTAATCAGTCTGAAAATTATTATATGATGCAGGTAACTCTGAGATCAGCTGGATAGGCTCCAGCAGCTCAGGGAATCGTTTTCAGTGCTCTACTTCCCAAGAATTTTCAAGAAACATTTGTAATTTTTAGGAATTCTCCAAATTACTGGGCTAAAGTATTCTGAAACAAACAAAAAAAGCAGCAGCTTATCATCAAAATAATTTTAACTAAATATGTCTCTGGTTACAGCATTTAATAATTCTGGACAAACTTAAACTACAAAAAAGCAACAGGCCAATTAAAAACCTCGAAAAAATATATATGAACCATGGCACACGAGTGTGATAGACCGTTACACACAGATATGCACAATGTAAACAATAACTCACTAACAGTCTGTCAGCCTAAATCAGTGTCCTGACACCTACGATGAAAAGCCATTCTGCTACAACAGTAGAATAGATCTAAATTATTTTTAAAGTGCAGGATGGACTTCTAATATTTATAAACAAAAATAAAGTGGTATGTTTTAAAAAGCACTAAGATAATACCTTTAAGTGATCAATTAAAATGAATGCCTCCAAATCTAACACTAAGTCAAGATGTTGTGAGAAGGAAGAACACAACCACCTTCTCATGTTCAACCAACACACGCAGGAACTTCTCCTGTGAGGAAACACCGACCAACCTGAAATTATCAGAGCACCATACACATCCCGAAGCAGATCAGCTAAACCAGCAAACTCCAGAATGTGCTATTTCTCAAGTACTAAGAGACATATTTTGGAGAACAAAAAAAAAAAAAAAATCAAGCAAATCAGACTTTCCTCACTTTCAAGAAATTACTATAAAAAACCTGCACTGTGTACAGTGCAACAATCTTAATGGGAAAACACCAAGCAGAATTATTTCTTTGCCAGCCCTATTTCAATTATTACTACTTTGACTTCTAGCAACAAAATACAAAAGAAAATTAAATAACGTTAAGTCTCTAGAAATAGCAGGGATAAAACTACAGAAAGAAAGAGTGTGACATACTTTCTACAGTTTTGCACCAAAAATGCACATCTGTAAGTACCTGGTGCAATACATACCTTTTCTAAAGAACAATTAGAACATGAGCCATCAGACACCCAACCACTAGCAGCTTTTACTTTTGCTGTGCTTTTTGTAGGACTCTTTTTTACGCTGTCACGTAGGTTTATAAATTTTCCTCTGTGTTTGGAAGATGCCGGCAACGTGGATGAGCTAAAAGCTGGATGAGTGCTCAGTGCCCGCTGCTGGTGCCGGAGAGGCTGTGTCGGCTGCATTTGAAGATTTTGACGGATTTCCATTCTCGGGCTACTTGTTAAATCAGTGAGCTTGAGTGTTTGCACTTCACCGTCATCTGGAGCACCACAGTATTTGTAGCAATGATAGTAAGTAGTCATGAGACTAGCAACACAAATAATCCTTCTTCCAAAAAAATAGAGGCAAAATAAACCAAAATATTCCTTCCTGAGAAAGTTCAAAACACGATTGTTTTCTGGTTTATGGTCATAGTAAGAAACACTAAATGCTGTCTGAGTTAGTACTGCATGTTGTGTGCTCTCTCACTCTATTTAGAGAGCACCATTGAACCACCCCACGACAGTCAATTTGCTGGGCATAAATAATCAATGCAATGCACAAACTATTGAATAGATGGCAAAAGTCATCTGACTTTATTTATTAAAAAGAAGCTATGAAAGGTTATAGTAGAAGCTTATGGAAGAAAGTAACTATCGCTAAACTTTGTTGTATTTTTACCTTGTCAAAACTTCTCCGAGGTCTACATCTAGAAAATTTTAATACATACCAGTTTCTGTACTTTTCTGAATACTTTATGTGGGCTTAAAACTAATGAAAAGTTTATGACTTGTGAATGGGCAGACACATTGTACAAAATTTCAACATTTAATTTCCAAAGAATATAAATTTGTTCAGACCATAACAGTAACAAGAATTACTTTGTTTTAATAATTTTATGAATTGCATTTCCATTGCAGTACTGCAAGACCAGTGGTTTAAGGTGCATATTGTTTAAACTAAAAGCTAACCAAAAAAATAAAAAGACATTTAAACAAACTGGAGTTCTTTATTATTTTATGCATTCGGTCTTTAATGCTACAGATGCATGATCTCTATACTACGCTTTTGCCCCAATTTTCAAAATTAAAAAACTCCAAAACAACTCCTATCTACCCCCTACTCGCCCCCCTGCCCACCCCCCCCCAAAAAAAAAAAAAAAAAATCACACGAGGACCTAGTTTGATTTAATAATGCTGTTGAACATTTAACTTTACCAGCCAATTTTAAATGACTCATTCTGAAAAGAGGTAAAGATCAAGAGCGAATTCCCCAGAGCCCACACGAACATGGGCAGCTCAGTTCCCAGGCTCCGGTCAGCGGTCACACAGCCTTTGACAGCAAACACCCAACCAGCATTTGCGCAGCTCTGGACCAGCCACACACACCATCTGCCTCCTGCCCCACGGGTCTGTTTGAGGAATATGCTGTAATATGAATACCTGGGTATAAGAATGAAGGACACCATCCCATAGGACACATAGATTGATTAGGTCAGCTGTACCGTATTTGGATAAAATGAATAGACTACATCAGCTGATACCATTAAAACATGATTATTCTCCTTCCCAGCGTACACTTCCTGACAGTAAATCTGAATATTTAAAAAATATGAGTCAGTGTAATTTGTACACGGAGAACAGAAACCTAGAAATACAGGCCTATGTACAAACATGTCCAGTTATTCCTAGCATGGATATTAAGAGGTAAATAGAAACTGACAGATGCTCCTCTAATCACCAGGAGCTGTCATGTCTCATCTTCTACCCAGAATGGATGTAATCAAGAGCCACATAACATACCATTAATGCAATACTCATAAATGCAGAGATAGAAAGGTTTCTGGCCAGTGACAGGAAGGTGGAAATGCAGTGGTCATACAGTCACAGACTTGCACATGTGTATGGTGGGTTTTTCTTTGCCTTTGAAGTATCTGGGAGCTGGAGGACTGTCCCCCACTAATACATACAGGTAGATGCACCTGGCTTGTTCTGTGTTAGACAACCAAAAGTCTTCCGATTTTGTCGTTGAAGGGCAAAAGCAGAGCGGAAGATAAACATGTTGTGCATAGAGGTAAACGGTTCAAAATCAACACACCACAACTAAATCTCCTTTGAAAAATGTCCACAGATGCGCCAATACTGAGCAATTCCAAGGCACATTCCCCAGCCTGCAGGGTCGTGCGGACGGAGGCTGTGCCTTCTGTCGAAGCCTCTCTACCAGTGGCGTCTTCGGCAACACTGTGCCAACTGGCTGCTCTGGTAGACCACAAACAACCATTTTTTTCCAGAGATGTTCACAAGATCATTTGAAGTTTAGCAGGCTGCATTCATATTACCCATTTTACTTACATGTCAGTACTCTCTATTTTCTACCCAGCATGACACTGTCTAATTACTGAAATGTAGAAAGGAAGAAACAAGTGGGTTTGGGTGTAAGGCTTTTCTCTTGCATACGTAATAAAACCCAAAATATGTGATATTTCAGATTCAGAAAAGGAACATCTTATTCCTGAAGCCATCAACTTTGTTTAAAACACACAGACCAAGTAGCCTCTTGATTAAAAATAAAACCAGCTTTGAAGCATTCTGAGTGAGAAGTGAGGGCAAGGGGAAGAGATGCTGGACACCATATTCTCGGAAACCCAGATGTCTGGTTTCCTATATTCTCCTCCAAATAAGAAAGTGGAAGACACAGAGCAAAGGACAAGCCAAAGGAACTCACATGTCTCCAGTGTGCCTTCAGATGTGCTGACTTCAGTGGCAAAAGAATGGAGATGATGTAGCAGATAACTGGTAACAGTACAAGGTTTTTTTCTGGAAGTCCTCTACAACTTTGGTCCCCGAGATGATATCAATAAGATATCAATAATTAAAAGAAAACAAAAACTTGAAGGCACTTGTAGTTCCAAGAGCAACAGTCCAAGCACTGAAACACAGCCAAGGAACAGGAGGTACAGGAAGAAAACCCAACTCGCCCTGGCACACAGTGCAGCCCTGGCTAACCTCCACTGGAAAAGCTGAGGGCGCATTGAAGTTTAGTGCTATGCAAGTGCGGAAAGTGAACACAGCATCTTGGTCAAAAAAACACAGGAAGAAGACCAGAAAACATAATCAAAGCATAGTAAGGGTTACCTAAGATAATCATAGTGTAAACTGACAACAACCTAAAAAAAAAAAAAAAACAGTAGAGAAGGCAAGAAGAATGATATCCAAAGAGATTAACCAGGTATTTCAGAGTCCCAGGGATCATTCTTCCCAACTCCATCCACTCGTGTGAGGTCAGGCAGAGCCCGCCTTGCAGGCGCACTGACAGAAGAAGAAAAGATCCCTGGCAAAGCAGGGGGATAAATGCATAATTCAAAGCAAGAAAAAACAGTTGTGTAACTAAAGCTGCACAGGTCTGGCAGATTGTCTTTGACTGCAGAAAGCCTGAACCTGCAAGTGTTCTCTGCAGACTGTATTAATCACTAGCATGAACCACTTCACTCTAATATCAATATAACCAAAGAGGGTTCAGGATCAGATTGTGCATTCACATTATATAAAAAACTCTGAATGGTCTGTTGCTAACACGAAGTTGCATCACCAATATTTCATTTCTTTAAATTACTACATTGAATGTACAGTGCACCCTTCCTTGCAGCTATCTTAAAGTGCCAGTAATCTTTTACAAGTACTATTTCTTCAAGAATCATTTTCTTTCCACATTCTATAACACCCACTCAATAACTGGATAACAACAATACCTATGGGAAGGGAAAACGGTACTAAAATTTGACCAGCAATGTCTATCTACAACAAAGGGGTTTTTCAAAGCTTCAATAACGAACCTTCATTACTTCAAAAAGCAATTCTAATAGCTAGGAGAATCCTCCAAAAATAATTTTATACTTCACCCCTTTCATTGCCTTCAAGCAGATACCACAAAATAAGCATGTTCTCTTAACATGACTGATGAATACAAGCCCATATTCACTACCTCAAGAACGGGTAATGCAAGGAGCAAGTAGGAAAAAAAATATCTTCCAAAGTGAACAAAACTTGAAGAGTGGTAGGAAGAAACAATTTCGATTCAATACTGAATATAAATGACATAATTATTTCTAGAGATATATAATTTAAGGTCTGGCAGTGCAGTTTTATATCTTTTCTCTGAAGGCCATCCTAGAACGCGACAGGACATTTCTCTAGTGAGCCTGCTATTTCAAGAACTTTGCATCCATCTTCCTCCCAAATCACTCAAGTCAATACTGACTAAACATACCTTCAGGGTTTTGTAAGTTTGCTGGGGTCCAGCACTGGTAAGAATAAAACACAACTACCATCCATCCTCATCCATAACCCATGCCAGCTGTACACTGCCCCGAGCATCTGAGCACACTGCCAGCATTAACTCTGATGCACCATCTCTGGGGGCTGGGCAGGGCCTCAGGACCAAAGTGCCAGGGACCTGGACTGTTCAGCAAGACACTGAAGACATGCACTATTTCCTGAGAGTATTTCTCCAGGACTTTAAACAAAATGTAGCATCAAGGGCATTTGGGAATAAAACGTACCACAAATATTTCCCTACTTCCAAAACAGTGTTTCACAGAAATAAAACATGGCCAGGTTTCACAAGAGCTAAAAAAGTGTAGAACATTCTGAACCGAAGCGACCACTTAAGTAGTGACTTGACATTCCACAAAATATTCATAAATCAAACCAGCATATAACACAATCAGACTTGCTAACACGCTGTATGTATCTGAATTGTGAGAACTCAATTGCACCCAGGCACAAGTACTGCCTGCCCATTGCTGATCTAGTCTTACAGGGTAAAATATGTCAAAAACAGGATAGGAAGCAAAACCACAAAATAAAAAAATACTATTAATACAAGTATGACTCAAGATATTCCCTCTCAACAGGTTTACAATTTCTTTCAGGTGAGAAAGGTTCTCTCTGACCAATGGACCATTACTGTGCTTTAAAAATATACTTCCCACTTGAACTCAACTCACCTGACACCTAGCTCAGCTTGGCAGGATAGTAACTCTCCAGTTTTGATATGGATAACATATCTATTTCATACACAGTGGCTAAAACCAGATTATTTAAATACACATGATTTTTCAGCGTTCTAACCACTCATGCTTATAAATTTGTGCCTGCATTTGGACCCTGTACACTTCATGAGCATGGAGGTGTTGTTCAGACAAGTCAGCGTACTCCATACTGGTTTTTAACAATAAATTGATTTACCACAAACAAGACCTTAAGAGAGTCTGGCTAGGGTAAAAGACAAGTTTAATTATGATGGCCTCAGCCCATGGGTGGTTACAATTTAGCCTGCCTGTCATATTGCACTGACACAAGGATGAGGAACTTTTGGCTTCAGATTTGGGTTTCTGACCCTCCTGCCCCTGGGCTCTCCCTGTTCCTTGCCAGGATGGAGCAAAGACTGATTCCCATGGCTTCAAAAGGATGAAGGAATAAAAATACCTAGGTGTCCACCAGGATGCTACCCAGGTCTCTCCAAGGAGAGTTTGGACAGAAGCTGAATTTGAAGCCTGTCAGGGTATGTGAAGATGGGTAGGTCGGTACATAACAGTTTTACCAAGAGATTTTGAGGACAGACAAGCCATCTTGGAGCTGTAACCTCCGTTCAGGTAAGTACTGTAACAAAGATAGGAAAGTTTTTCTGGATCTCAGAAAGGAAGCAGCTTATCCACCCAGCCCTCATGGATTAAAAGAACCAGTCTGAACACTTGTGACTTTACTTTAGATCTCACTTTCTTCAGAGTAAACCATGGCTCTTGAACATCGCATCTCCATGAGCACTATTTTAAAGACACAGCTAGCATGCTAGTGTCCTGGTTTTGTTAAAGACAAGTTTCTCTTTTAGTGTATTTGCCTGTCAGCTAAAGCCTTCACATTAGCTGCATTTTCCTGGAGAACCAGATACAAGTTTTGGTAAACAGAGCAATGGAATGTGAAGTTATTGATAAGCATGTATCGACATCTCATGAGAGGGGCAATGAGAGACAGGTGACCAAGAAACTGACCAACTGTGTATAACATTCCATTCACATGAATACTTCATATAAAGTAGGAGATCACAAGGATCTCGTCCCTTTTCTTCTTTTTCCCTTTTGCTTATGACCGACATTAAGAGAGGATCTTGCTAGTCGTCCCTGCGAACTGAGGCCTAGTGACAGACCGAATCCAGCTCCGCTTGGCTGCAGAATCCAATCCAGGACTTTGGGTGCCGGCTCTGCAGTTGTTGAGACTTTCAAGATTGGTTTTGTATATTTTGTATTATTTTCTCTATTCTTATTAGTAGCATTAGTAAAACATTTTTAATTTTTCCAACTCTCTTCTCTCTGTCCTCCTTTTCCTCCCAATCGCCTGTCCTTAGTGGGAATAGGGGAGAGGGAGGGGCAAATGGGGGAAGGGGAGGGAAGAGGAGGTTAACAATACATCTGCCAGGGTTTTATTGTCACCCCGCAATCTAAACCCTCGACAGCTGGATATGTCTGAACTGCAGGACTTCTCTGGTTTGGCTTTTTTTTTTTTTTTTTAAACTCAGTCAACAAATTGATTCTCTAACCTAGTTTCCTCCTCAAAGCCCACAGCATTTTACAATGAACTCAAATGAACTTAAAACTCCGGACTTAAAACAGAAATAAATAGCACTGAAGGGGAAAAACAGTAACAGCAGAATATCAGAAAAATCACAGATGGCAACAACGACCTGAAGTGATTAAAAGACAAATAAGCAATTTATTTACTGTCAATTCTTTATTGCAATCTTCATGTACAAAAACAATCCAGTTAGGAACAATTTGCAACATGACTGCGCAAGCAGAAGTTAACCAGCAAAGGCAGTGACTTGCTGAGGCCTAGTGAGCAACTTTTACTGCAGAAACATAATTTAAAAAGAAAAGGAAAGCTATGACCATTTGCAATAATAGAAGACAAGACAGACTGTCCAGCAGTTTGTGCGATTAAATTCTATTTCGTAGCAAAAGCAGAGCTTTGCATATGAGGTAAATGGATACCCACAAAGAAGAAATGGGGAACCTAGAACTACAGACTCTCACTAGCTCGCTCACACAGTATCCAGTGGTGGTTTGACAACTAAAACTTCAGATGCCAGGAATCCCATGAACATAGAAACAATTTCAGCAACCAGCCTCTCCTCTCTCTGTCAGGATTTCAAAACAAAACCTTATAGGCTTGACTTAACAACACATACACCGTTTCATACAAAGGACATCAGGACCGTCCATTTCTTATGTCTGGTATTCAGAAAGATTTACTTAGCACAAACTACTCTGTCCTGCCAAATCTCCCAGGGACTGCTTAACTGGTTGAACCTCAGTCATATTCCAAATCCGTAATACATAAAATGTACACAAAGTTAATATTTGTTTTAATAAAGGTAATTTGTGACTTCTGTTTTTCAAATGCTAAAGGAACGTCTGGCACTCAACCCTCCGCAGCACGTCATCTGCGTTCACCATGCAACCCAGCACTCTAAGCTCAAAACACAGTCAGGAGGCTCCTCATTTGGGTTCGTAAGTGCTATTGAGAACGAATTTAATGCATTTAATTTGCAACACAAAGATACGGGGCAAAGAGAAAATGTGCTCTAAGACTTTATTATAGAAAAATAATGGCATCTCCAGGGTGTCAATATTTTAGTGTTTGAAATTCACAGTAGAAATGATAAGCTGTGATAGGAAACTGAGACGTGATAGACTCTGTTCACTCCTGAAAACACTATTAAATCAAAATACAACAATAAAGGTTGGGTACTGTTTACATACTTTATTTAATAGGTATGACAATCCTTATAAGCTCTTGGAAGACATTATTTCCAATAATTCCTAAATTTTTCAGGGACTAACTAAATCCTATACAGTATGATTATTATGATTTATTTAAATAGCAAAAGTGGCATATCTATCTAGCTCTGACACTAGGAAGTGATCTCTTTCAACACTAGAAATCTGACAGCTAACTCCCCAAACTATCCCACTACTCCTGTTCAAAAGGGATTTTCGTGGGGGATTTATTTTTAAATAGAGTAAAATATTAAAATGATGCATGTGAACCTTATCTAATCTACAGCATGATCTGTTTTTTCTTTAAGCTAAGAGATATTCAGATATACTTATAGCACCCCACTGCCCTCAAAGTACTTAAGGGTACAGTCTTAAAGAGCAATGAAGTGATCTGAAGGAAGTCAATGAATCCAAGCCAGAACTCTCCATTTCAAGGCAAGTATTTATTATTTTATTGACTATTGTATTATTCTGTGATCAATATATTATTATCTGCCCCAAAATATCTTTATAAAAATTTTTTAAAAATCCCTAAAACACTGAGCATGAGCAGAAAGTAATTAACCTCACATTAATGAACAGCAAACAGAAAACCACACGAGAAAAGCCATCTATAGCTTCCCATTAGTTAAAATCTACTAGCTTTTTCAGGACAGAAATGATAGAAATTTTTGCAAAATTAAGAACTTGATTTACACATAACATGGCTTCATACTAAAGCCACTCCTTACTTCATTTACAAAAGTCTTCATATATAAAAGTGGCATTAGCATTTTATCTTTAGACATGCTGAATCCTTCCCAAACCTACGCTATGACTTTCACTATAGTTCTGACAGCTTTACATTGCTACCCAGATGCTTTGCCTTTTTACTGCTCAGATCTAAGGCTCAAATCTTCACCATGCAATTATGAGCTGGGTACCTCATCTGATTCTATCCATTCTTACACCATGGAAACACTGGAAGCTCCTCAGACTTGCTTCCATGACAACACACAGTTACAATACAATCTCAAAATAAGCACCATTATACAACACATCCAGGCTCCAGAATGAGTCATAGGAGCCCTGCAACATTTCAGCAAAATAGGCAACTTTTGTGTCATGTCAAACACTCGGTGTCTTCAGCAAATTAAAATTCTATAGGAGTTCTAACAGGTTTAATGCCTATCATTACTTGAGCAAACTTTCACTCTGCAAGTAAAGAAAGACAATTTGGTTTGTGGGGTTTTTGTCTGGTTGGGTTTTGGGGTTTTTTTGTTTTGTTTTTGCCTTGCAATGCTGTTTGCTAAATATTTCTAAAGACTATAGCACTTTTCAGTATAAGTTAAGAAAGAATACAGCCTTATGCAACCTTGCAATGGAAAAACAAACATTCATGTATGATTTTAAGTTTACAATGTTACTCAAACCAATGTGTTTTTAAAAACAAGGTTTACAGATAAACTGACTTATGGTCCGTAATTATCCAACGGCATTTTATCTAGATTTCGGGTTAATTTCAACATAGAAACACAAGTCAGATTTGGTCAGTGCATGGACAAACAGCTGTGGTGGATCCACAGCCAGCTCGTGGAGAGCAGGAGACCTGAGCCAGTCACTCTGGGTTCCACACAAAACCAAAAACCAGCCTGTCCTTCCCATGAACTGGAACTAGGCCAAGTCAGCTACAACTGGAACTAAACTGGAGCTAACTAAGCCCTTATGTATTCAAACTGCGTGCAGAAGTCATTTAATAGTTCCCTGTCGTTTCCGTGAGGACTCTCCAGTTGTGACAAAGACACAGGAGCCAGGGCACGAGGTTCAGCCCCCAAGTAGGGCGGCAAATCCCCTGTGGGACAGAGCAGCGCAGTGACACTCACACAGCTCAGCACAAGCCAGACCTGACATGCAGGACTTGCCTTCCTGCCTCAGTGCCAAGGAAGACCTGGTATCACACAAACCAAGCATTTTGTATTGGTATCACACAAAGGCATCCATCAGCCATGTTTTGTGTGGCACATCCTTGCTTCATTTAGTCTGGATAAAAGAAACATTAACTATACTAATCCGAAAAAAGTGGGCACCAATAACTATTGTTGAGAAGTAGCCTAAGTTTCTCAGAATACCTTAACAATGTAAGCTCTTCTTGAGTTATGACTTTAATTTCAGTAATTTTTTTGGTCTAATTTTGACAGGATACTATTTTACACAATCTTTTCTGCCAATTTCCAGTTAGTTCAGATAATCAAAATGCCTAATCTACAATGAAATGTTTGAATTCTTTAGGATACAAACACTTGAAATTCTTCATCTTTTATGCTGGTTACTGAGGCTTACACACAAATTAACAGGTGTCAAATAAATTTTCTAAGTCCTGCATTACAAGAAAGGAGGTGAAAGTAATAGTGTATGGTATAAAAATTAACACTGGACAAAAGCAAACTGTCAGCACTTCTGCCATTGCCCTATTACATTAGAACACAAGAAGATTCTATGATTGTGTGAGACGCACAGCAATGCATCTACTGTCCTTCGAAAAAGCACAGTAAGACACAACGAGAATGTTTCTAATTTAGCCATACCTAAGGACAACCGTAGGGAATTCACCTGATACTTGTTGTTTCCTTAATCTTATTCTCTGAAACTGTTAATCTAACCACTAGTCCCTCCCAGATACATTTCAGGATTGATGCCTGCCACTCTGATTATCTCCTGACTGACGCATCACTCAGGGGATGAATCCATCAGATGGCATTTTCTTAGGAGACTTGGAGATTTCTGGGTCAGATGATCATAATTGCTGAGTGACACAAAAAGGCCAGAAACTGAGATTCTATTTCCTGTATTTAACTCAGATTATCATCAAACTTCACAATATCCCCTAGAGACTTATCCAGGTTTTTTCCTAGTGTAATTTATCCAGAAACATCAAATAACGCAATGCACTACAGACACAGATAATTATTCTAATAGTTCACGTCTCTCTCTATTAAAAAAAGCACTCCACACAAACAGTAAAAACTGCCGTACTGGATGAGAGCAAAGACCAACTGGTCAAGAATCTTAATAATAGCAAAACCTGATAGATGGTCAAGTAGGAGTTAGACATGTGCCCAGTAATGTCCCCAGAAAATGACCTGAGAACGTGACAGTCCAGGTCTGCCTGTAACAGCCACCTGCTCTGTGCGAGCCCATTTAGCTGCATTTTGAAATCATTCTCTTTTTGAACCTTCTCTTCTCCACAGTATTTTCTCGCAGTGACCTTCACAATCTTACCAGACGTTTTACAGAATACTTGAGACAGATTTAGAACTACAGAACTGTTAAATCATTTATAATTGAGAACCTTTTTAATTCCATTTTTTTATTTTATAAGTCTCTATCATCATCTCCCTCGTTTTTTTTGTTGTTGTTGTTTATTTTTAAATCAACTGTCCCTATAGGTAACAAGATTATTCCTCTTAACACTTTACTACCATTTTCCTTTTTACTTTAGCTATATCCTTTATAAGACAAAGCAAATGGAATGCCATACAAAACTCAAAATACAGATATAAAAGAAATATACTCAGTGTCATATTCTGTATTATTCTCTACTTCTTCAGTAATATCTGACATTTCATTTACCTTTTTCACCACTGCAGAGTATTAAGGTGATGTTTCCAGAGAACTATCAGTGACAACCCCAAAATCTCTTTCTGGAATAGAAACATTTCATTTATAGCCTATTGCTATATGCACACATGCAGGATTATCCTTCTAAATCTGTTCCTCATTCATTACTGTACAATGAATGTCACCAGCTATTTTTATGCTCAGTCATTCACTTTTGTCTGCTGTCCTCTGCAGCTAGTTAACCTGAAAATAAAAATAATTAAAAATAAAAATCAATTACGTGCCTCTGCCTCACAGCTTCCCCTCCCCCGCTGATCATTCACAAACACAACCTCCTGGGAATCCAGTCTGGGTTCAAGAGATCTGTTTTAATCAATGGAAAATCTACAAAATATCCATCCCCTTTATCTCACGGCACCATTAATTTAACAGCCTTTGATCCAGGACTCATTATTTTCAAAGACTTCTGTAATTTTGTCGACCTGACGACCACATGTTTCCAATGCAGATTTTTATCTGCACGTTCCCTGTTTTCGAAGAAGTCTGGAGCACCTGCAAATCTTTATTTTCCATTTAAAAACACAAGCTGACATCTCTCCAAAATATCTGTTTATCCATCCACCTGTTAATTCTTTTTTAATAATAAAGAATTTCTCAGAGTTTGTACAATAAGGAAATCAGACCTGCTCAGCTGTGGCCTCAGAGAATACAGCTTAGCTCATCCTAAAAAGGGAATTGTATTTGCCTTTTAAAAAATTTTTATTCTACAAATATCCAGACAGTTCAAATAAAAAGGTCACGCACAACTCTGCAGACAGTTCAGCCATATCATACACAAGTTCCTTAAGAAATCCTGAATAAATGTCATCTCCTATTGATCACCTGGGCCTGTTACCACGTTAATTTAAATTCTGTTCTATTGACACCTGAATATTTTTTTTTTTAATACAGTAAAATAAGTTGTAAGAACTACTCCACGCTCAAAGGTAGGACAGCCCTGCCTGGTTTTCTTTGCTGAGAGACAGGCATCTACTTTGGCATTACACACTTACCTGGGGATATAGTCCAAGATCTGCACTGTCACCATTTTGAACAGTGCTATACTACAGCCAGTTTGCATACTACTTGATTTAGCATCTCACTCCTCAACTGCTGCTCTGTGATGAGGCTTAATGTGCTAAAATTCTAAATAGCTTTACACACAATTTTCCCCCATGGTGTTCATCTTTTGAAAAGTGTAACAAAAACAACAGAGTTAAAAAAAAAATAAAAGCAGTACTAAAGAGAAGTAATAAGAGTTTTAAAATAATATAAACTGCTTTCCAGCTTCCAAATAACAGTTTAAAGCATTACAGTAAACGTTGAATAAGAGATTCTGTGACGTATTTTGACATTTTCAAGTATAATACAAACATTGTTGCTATGCTTTTTGCATAGGAAATACTCATTTATTACCCTGATTTGGCAATTACATCATGTCCCACTAAGCTTTTAAAATTATTATTATATTAATATCCTTCTCTAAAATTCAGTTTTCTCTCTAAGTTTGTCTGGCTTCAGTTTCCCAACTTAGAATACAGATGCCTTTTTCTATAAAATAAAAAAAGCTTTCTAGTTTCTGAAATCTATATATGTATAGTGTATATATGTATAGTGACCAAATCATCTCCTGACTTTCCTTTGGATAAACTACGGAGAGGTTCTTAAGTTTCTCATTTTAAAGCAGGTCTTCCTGAATAAAACCTACAGTTGTAATCCCTTTTCTGAATACTCCAAATTTACCAGGACCCCTTTTCAGACCAGGATTTCAAACTGGAGACTGTACACACTACAGACCGAATGCAGAGTTTCCCCTCTCTCCCTCTCCAAAAGGAAAGTTGACTCCCTTCGTGCCTGCTACATCACACTGTGTAGTCAAATCTAGTTAGTTATCTAAGTTATCTGAGAAAAACATCTACAATTTACTTACTAAATTAAGTTTGCTGTGCACAAGAAGCACAAGCAATCTTCACTCTGCTCCCTACTCTGTTATAAAAAACAAATGGGAGGGACAAGATACAGGTTGCTGAGCTAACAGGCATCAGTCTTAGAATAACGATTTTAAATAAGGAAATAAAACACACCGTAAGGAGCACTAAAAAAGAGAATAGAGGAGGAGAGGCCAGAAGACTCATCTAAAACATTCCCACGGTACAGCAGTTTCCAGTAAACACCACACAAAGCAGTGGGAAGAACTGGAAAATTCCATGGTCAAAGAAAAATCCTGTGCTATTCCTGCATCCCATAAAATATGTGAAGTCATATTAGAAGACTGACACAGCTACATAGATACTAGTCTCTAACAATAATACTAACTGCAACATAGCTTAAAAACCAACAGTAAGTTAAAAAAAATAAGACTCAGAAGGACTACAAGGGCATGAAAAAGAATAAGCATTTATATGTTACCAGTGTCAAAACAAAATTTAAACTATTTTGTCCTCTTCTTTTCTATGAAAAACACAGATAAGGTGATCTGTTTTTATTTAAATCACTGCTTATATGTATCATTTCACATAAGAGACTTGCAAGGGACTAGAATATGCATTGGAAACAGTTTAACGGAGCAAAAGACTGAGAATTCATAAATGCTAAGATCAGCTTACAAGAGAAACAAAATGAGCCATAAATGTCTGGAGAACACATCAGCTCAACTATATCCTCATGTGCAGCAAAATACAAAAGAACTCTAAGAGCAGCAAATGCAGAGAGACAAGCTGTAGAGCAAGCCTGATACATCAAAGAAATGGGCTACAGGCAGCCAGATGAAATTCAATACTGACAACCAAAGTCACATGGAACAGCAATAAACAGCACAGAGACATCCTGAGGAATACCAAGCTGCGAAACAAGTCCAGAAGTACTTGGGTTGGTGGCAAATATTTATTTGTAAATTGTAAGAGATAAACACAGAAGGGAATCCTTGCCCTACACTGACTGCAGTCATTCAGACTGCCTTTTTGATACTGTGCCTTGTGCGTGTCTGCGTGTGTGTGCACACAAAACCCTGACAGATGGAAGGGAGCTTAAGTCTTTCAAAAATCAAGTCACAGAATTGTACATGTTTTGGGATCCCTTACAGTTTTTTAGAGGATGAAACCACCACATGCTCAGGGTACATGAGAGGATCTTAAAAAAAGGCAGGAAAAGAGGATCACAACCTACTGCAAGAAGTCCCTCCTCCTACCTCACCTCGCCAAATTAAAATGACTAATAGTATTTCTTAAATGCATGTCAATGTGGAACAGGTGGCTTCTACCCACCAGAAAATAAGAATCAGCCGCATTGGTCAAATGGAGATTAAAACATCACTTTAAGAACTTTAGCATATACTCTAGCAGCAGCTTCCAGAGGTAATGTTTGTAAAACGTCAATGAGGTACAGAGAACGTGTGCAGCTCAGGAGAGTCTGGAAGCACTGTTGGGCTTATTGGAGTCCAAGCAGTTCCTGGAAGAAACTCAAGCCTGATGCAAGAGGTGAGCACTTGAAGTGGCCAGTGATGATCCCAAGTAAACAAACATACAGTTTAAAAGACACTGCAGCTTTCTGAGTATATCAAAGAGTAGACTTTTTTCTAATGATGGACTACTTTCAGGGAGAATATTGACCTGATTTATTTTGACTGGTGTAGAAATGACTGTTGCTGATGCTACTTCGGGCAAAACCAGAAAAGACAGATCCTTTCTGAGCTTCCTTAGCAGATAGCACAAGGTTATCAGTCCTTGATGTGAAACAGGATGGCTCCTATCCATTTTGTAAGGAACAAACTGGAGGGACTGAGAGTGCTGGCTTAACATGAACATGGCATCTGACAGGGCCGTCACATCCTTCTCAAAGTTTACTGATGTATTTGATACTATTCTTGTTGCTGTTGCCTGTATCCCTGAGACAAGCATTGCAACTATGGTGCCCTTTCAGACTTACACCTGCTAGATATTCATTACAGTGCTTGTTTAGCAAAGCAGTTGTTGCAGGAACAGCCCAAAATGATCAGAAGGATTTTTCTTGTCTTCTCATGGGAGAAATCTTTAAGCATATCTGAAATCTTATACAGAACTGTGCCATCATCACTTGAATGAAATTTGGGAAGGTACATTAGAAACAGCACTAAAGGAAGCATCCTTCCACAAGGGAGGAAAGCATCCTCCAGGACCCATCTGTTACAGAGCCATTATATAAGCAAAGTGTGAATGATGTGGTTACACTATATAAGCAAGGATGAGGCACTTCATTTCAATTGCACATGATATGCATCACATGGAAAAGGCTGATGTTTCCCTGATATTTTTGTCTCTTATGGATCTGTCCAAGTAATACAAAATAAACTGTACTGGAAATGCTTCGCATCATGCTTGTGCTTGAAGTTCAGGAAACAGTAGCATGACAAACATGAATTTGAACTCACTCCTGGGGAGAGTAGTGAAAGACACATTCTTCACACAGACTGTCAGCCCCTGCAATGGCAAAAGTTGTGTGCACAGCCCAAACGGGTACCCCTAGTCACAGAGTTCATGCCTTGCAAGGCATCTTTTATAAAGGGATCTACAGATGCACATATCTGCCATTTTACAACAGCTCCAGAGCATATGTGTCCTTCCATGCATGGAAGTATTTAGGAGACTGACTCAGTGTCAAGGTATAAGCAACAACAATACACAGTACTATATAGGTCTCAAGATGTATCAGCAGAATAAAGAAAACCGGTCTCAGAGATGGTAGAATAACATATATGAAACAGGAATCACTGGTTACAACATGACAAAAATTACACTATGAGGCTCAGATGAGGATAAGGAAGGAATAGAGAAATGCAAGTTACTTACTGGGGACTAGGAGGTTACTTAACATTGAACAGTTTACGCGTGGTAGGACCACTTCTGAGAACCGAAAATTCACCGAAAATTTTAACAAGTAGTTGTTATAAAGACAAATTCAAGTACCTCCTCTTTTGGAGTAGAGGGGAAAGCACTGGCCCCAACAGAGGTTCTAGAAAAGACAATCACGCCCTTCTGAAAAGAGACTGCACAGCTAGCCTGCACATAAAGATTTCAATTTATCTTGTTTTACAAGACAACAATTTCTCTCCTTGAGTTACTATAAATCCCAGAAAGGTTGTGGACACAAAGCTTAATACTCTGAGGTGCATATAAACTATAAGTGTCTTAAGCTGCACAACACCTGACATGTCAGCAGATCATTCTGAAAGTCAAAGTCATGTTTTCTAAAAACATCTAAGACATTTCTGTTGCATCAGCTTCTTTAAACTAAAAGAAACATCCTGCATATCCTTAATCATAATTCAGAGTGCTCTTACTGTTGTAGACCAAAATAGAAGAACAGGAAGAAGATGATGTCCATTTTGGATTTGGTGGTTCTGTCAGACAGTCATTTACTCAATAATTGTATTAACTGAAACATATACAGAAGCTTTGGCAGCAAAACAGAAATGCTATACCACAGGAGCTGTGTTAGAGCTGTTTAGGCAGCCGACAGCTGGTGAAAGACAGACTGGCCTGTGTTTGACTTTCAAAACACTTTGTCAATCAATACAAGCCTCAACTGAGAGGGCAACTATCACAATATAAAATAAATTAGCAAAGTTATGTAACAGACCTAAAGAGTCCTACCTCTATCACAGACTTCCATGCACTTGGCTTCATACAGCAAGGCCCTGTTAGTCCACCTGAGTTATTAGCTGAAGACAATGGATTAAGAGGGGATCCAGTGCCTGCCTTGCCTGAAGGTTCAGAGTCTGGGTCACAACGCAAGCAGAAAGCACAAAAACCCCCTGCAGTACCAGTAGCACTCCAAAAGCAAGACATTCTGTGTCCCCTTCTCCTTTGCTTACCAGATTTCTGAATCATTCCGGAAAACATAATTTTCTTGAGATACAGTGGAACAGAAACATGAAGTTCTGTTATCAGCTGTGAGACGCAACAGGTGGGAGAGAACAGGTGAAAGCAGAACCTAAAACCCCCGGGCAGCAAGCGGTGCCTGCAGGTCACCAGAGCACCACTTCAATTCTTACCATCACTGTCGTGTTGCCAGTGATTAACTAAAGTAACACCCTGCAGATGCCACCATTCCGGTGAGACGGGCTGAGGAAGGCAGCAGCACAGCCCCACTGGCTGACTGCATGGGAGAGAGAACTGGCTACAGCAGGGAACCAACATTACATGACTCATTATGTTTGTTCTTAAGATCTATAGATTTTAGTATGCTTTTAAAACTGCGTATCTCTTCTTACAATGTCAAGCAAGCTTCACAGTCTTGAGATGTTTCCATCTCCCATCTCCACTGTACACAGTTAGAAAGTGTCTACAAAATGACTAAAGGTTCCAGACATGGTCCCTTATGGCTTGAGGTTAAGTTGTCAAAAGTTTACTATTTCTCAGTTTATTGATTAGAACATATATTAATGCACTCCTCTTACAGAATTAATTCATACTGTTACAAATGTGTGATATTACATAGCTTAAAAAAAAAAAAATCAAAAATAAGGAGGAATCTTAATACAGTAAAATTCATGTTTAAATTTCAGAAGGTGCTTTCTTACACTTCAAATCATCCAAAGCAAATACAGATTGTTTCAAAGAGATGGGCCTGATTTGAAATCACTACTGCTTTGAATAATGGGTCAATCTTTTTGAAACACCCTGTACTATTTAAAGCTGCTTTCTCATGTGTTCATCACAACATTAGCAGCAATGATTTCCAGGCAACGTATGCCTAAATTTTATACTCAGGGAAAAGTCTGCAATAAAAAATGAACAATGACAACAGTTCTTCTACGTACTTACATAAACTTCCCTATAGTTACTCCTGTAAGTCCTTTCATCTTTACTGTATCACATCTTAAATAAAAAAAAAAGTATCACATAAAACAAATCCTTCAAGCAAAGAACTTCACATTCTGAAATGGCTGCCATAATGAAATCCCAGTTTCACTTGTAAACTCCAGGGGATGATAAAACAGCCACGCACCCACACCAAAGTTTAACACTGTTCATAAAACGTATCAGCCAATGTGACACATCCTGATATGCCCAAGATACTGCTGTCTAACCATCTCAACTTTTAGTTGCAGTATCTTCCTGATACAAATACCAGGTTTAATTTCATTTCTTACATTAAGGCCTCCCCCTGCTTTTTTTCTCTTTGCTTTTCAATATTAGCTTGTTCAATTAAACATCCACATACTACATCAGAACTGTTTTATCTCACATTTTTAGCATGTGCCTTAGTATTATGATCTGTATGTCTATAAATATATAAATACTTGAATATACCAGAATTACAGGAAGGATTGTAAATATTGCTGTAAGAAATCCTTTTTGCAGCTTCCAAACTGGCAAGATACAATTAAAAAAGGGGTAAGGGTAGAGGCTTGATTTTTTTTTTTAATCATTATCTTTTGAAAACACACCACCTCTATTTTATTGTCTGATTACATACAGCATTTTATAGATGTTAGAACTATTTTCATAATATATCAACGAATCTGATAACAATATTCTAGGAGTAATGACATATAGTTAAACTTTTATCAAGAGCCTAAGAGACACAAAGACAAGAAATGACTGGGCTCAAACTACTCACAGAAGCACATAAGCTCTGAAATTCAAGGTTTTTAAATGGATAAGTGTAGTTAGGCGGGGTTTTCTACCCCTCCTCCCTCTTTCCCCCCCCATTCCTAAAACCCAGTATAAATTAGTACAGTGTATTCAAAGAGCTAAACAATTTTTCCATATCAAATTCTGGAAGTATATGTCACTACATTCCATGCTAAGAATAGCCTAAATGAATTGCTGTCAGAACCAGTTTAATGCCACATGAGTTTCAGACAAATCAGTTTTCTGAATTAGTAGCACAACACAGGCCAAATACGACTGTCAGTTAAAACGCATTCGGAGACATGAGAGCTGTGTTCGCTGTCAAGAACAGGTGCTTCTCAGAGCTCTGGAAAGTCTTTGGGGGAAAGAATGGCCCCAGATACAATTGTCTTCGTTGATGCAATATGCACTCTCTTGTTAGGACAGCATTTGAAATTACCCAGTATTTTTCATTTGCATAACCGTATATTTACTAAGCTCATGACTTAGTTGTTCACCCTTGTGACAGCATCAATCTGGTGTCTGTTTGTTTTCATGCTTCCATTTTATGCCACAGCTTTGGCTTTTATTAAAGAAATTAATGAATTTGCTGACAAAAACTGAAAGACCAGCTTCTAATCAAATTCTCTAATTCTTCTAATTGGGTAACTAACTCCTCATCGCAGGGAATGCAGATGGAAGAAGGAAGATCCAATAAAGGCCTCAAACGCCGGAGCATGTTAAATCAGCCTCCCTGGACTCACAGGAGGCTGGTGTGCTTAGACGGCATCACTGCCCCCACAGCAGGTCACCACTGCCCATGGAACAGGTATTGACCCAGTGGGATGTACTGGTGCCCTATGGACACACTACAATGTCTGGTCATGGAACTCCTTGTTACTGAAGTAATGCAAAGTCTACAAGTCACTACAACCACTAGAAATTCCATGCAAAGCACCCTCAAGACCTTGGCTAGGCCAGGACACAAGCAGAGAGTCACAATGACCAAGTTACTGTCTTTGTTTCTATCTGTTCACATCATCTGTTTCCACTGCCTTTTTTTTTTTTTTTTTCCTATGAGAGATGGGTGATTTCAGTCTTCTAATAGCATTAAAAAGGGGTGATAATAGGAAATAAGGCACATTTAGGATTTGAAAATGGATTGCTAGTCTTCAGGGTCCTTTCAGTCCTGACTAGCCCCCCATGCCACAAGGCATTGGGGCACACAGGCATTCTTTTGCATAAGCCTAGAGATAAATATAGCAAAAAGTAGTGCTACTGTACCCATCACCAACTTCTGCCTTGCTTCTTTAGGGTGCAAGACCCCCTACTCAAAAAATAGCCCACTCCAAAAATCCAAGGTCCTTCTTTTACAGAAGTCCTCTCACCACATTGCTGGGGAGAAGGGACCCTGTTGCACCTCCCAGAGAAGAAGGGCATCCAGCCCAATCTTCAGCAGCTGTTTTTCTTTCACTGGTAACAAAGTGAACTAAGCAAGTATCACCATGCCACCCCACCCAAGAAGGCCAAGCAAATGAAAGAACAGCTAAAAATGGGTGCTACGTAGCAGATTCACAAGCGAAGCAGAAGACCAGTACTTTAAAAAACATCAGCTTGGTTTTGTAAGTTAAAAATCATGATGTCACATCATCATCACAAGTAGAATTTCAACAGACAAGGCTGGAGAAGTACATCATGTCCAATCATTTATCTGGCTCTGCAAACAACGTTATATTCAAGTGAGGGGGATGTATTTCAAACTAACAAATAGGAGTCGTCAAGAATTTTCAGAACACTACATCACACAACAAAAACTGAAGAGACCTGAAAAACAAAACTGCACCACAATGAGCAACCTTTAGATGTCTTTTTCCCTCCCTGAGGCTGGAGCAGCTGCAAGGGGTGGATAAGGCAGGAGGACAGTGCAGCATCTTTCCAGAGGAAGAAGCTTCAACAAGCTCTTCTGTTTTCAGTGTATTACATCTGAATTTGCTCATGAAGGTTTTTTTTTATAAGCACTTCGAAATACTTCATGATTTTTTCCCTCCTTCTGGCCATGAATATAAGCAGTTCTTTATAACAGAAGAACTGTCAGACTTATGAAAAAAATTGGCAGGCTTCCACAGAGGTAAGCTATCTTTTTCATGGCAGAAAAATAGAACAAAAACAGATATTCACAGAATCACAGCTTCGGTTTCAATGGATCTCAGTCTTTGTCTGGTCCGACCCCTACCGAAAGCAGAGGCTTTTCAGTATTCTATTTATCATCACATTTTTAGTACTGACTAGTCAGTCCAACTGCAAGCTTCAGGCCTTCCAATATTACTTGTTCAAGCACTAAACACAGAAGAGCAACCATAATATTTATTCACCAGGCTAATACTGTATATTTTGTCTTTTAAAAAATAACAGTACTTAAAGGCTGTTATGTCTAACTAATGCATCACTTAAGAGTTGTATAATGACCCATTACAGAAACTACAGGATCCTTCTTTGACATATTTGCAACAAGAAAAATAAAATTCTCTAAGATTTTCTATTCAATGTTTATTCTCAGTTCCCAAGCAAAAATCAGACAACAATAACCAGACCTTCCAAGGAAGTGCCAGTTTATCATCTTTGAAACAATTACCAACAGATATAACATATCTTAATAATATTACAGTATCTGAGGGTAACAAATATTACTTTTTTTTTCTTTTTTTTTTTTAAACAAGGTTTTGTAGTACTTCAGGTTGTATGACATCAAGAACCCAATCATTCTTAACTAAAGCTGAATTTAGCTCGACAGTAAGCAAAATAAATCTAATCTCACATTTTAAACAACGCTGACATCTCAGCATTCTTTGTTGTATTATCCAAAGAGATACTCATGTGCTAATGCTAGTAAGTTTAAACTCCTCTCAATATCAACCTTAAGAACTCACCCCAAAATCCAGAGACTTGAAATCTGACTTGCTTCCTTTTACCTGACTTTCAGTGATCCCTGAAAACATCACTTAGAGCAGAACGACAGTCAAGTTGAAAAACATCAAGTTTTTCTTACAGACTGCACTATAAAATGTATATTCTATACGCAAAGAAGGCATTCCTTAATCTTATTTATGGATTACTAGCAGCCAAAATACCCAGAAAATGGATACAGACTAGAATTGTTGTGCTACATATAACTAAGACTTCAAATTATTTATTGTTTTAAATAAAATTCCTTAACCAGGAAATATGTGGTCTTTATTTTAATTGTTATCTTACTACACCTATGAAATTGATATTTCTTACTATGTTATTCCCCTCTAGGGCTCGGCAGTAGAATGCAAACTACATTTTTCAGTATTTCATTAAAATACCTCACATTTAAACTTCTTAGAGGCTTACCATTTGCAACTTAAAAAAAATTTCTCACGTAAGTGCTTCCATTTTCATGCTTTAATGCTAAAAGTTATACAGAGCTCTGTAAAATACGAAAATGAAAGTAGACAGAAAATGCCATTCATGAATCAGAGATCATACAAAAGCATGCATATTTAAAGAGATTGTTTTCTGGTTACTTGCTAGTCAGAAATAGCATGCAGACACAATAATTTCAACAAGTGGCATATTACCTGGGTGGAGCTGGCAGCAACAGAAATGCAGTCAATGAAACCATGTCTCCGAGTGAAAAATGCAACTATCTGCTGCCAACGGGAAGGCTCGGTCCGTAACTCGTCTGTGGAGCCTTTCTTTGCCCACTGCTTCTGCTTTGGGCCTACAGAACTGTGGCCTGAGCTAGTGTTGCCTCGATTGGCGCGAGAATAGAGGAGTGTGTTATTTCCGAAAATGTAATTCATCTCTGCAGCTCTGCAGGTGGTTGCCAGGCAGTCTTACTTCCCTACCAGCTGCTGAGTGGTGAATGAGCAGAAAAAAAAAAATGCAGATAGAATTACAGCAGCATCGCTTACAAACCAGGAAAACAAAATTCTTGCTAGCTGATGCTATTTTTCTTCCTGGCTTTTCCAGCCCTGCATCCCTTCTCTACCTGTGATTACTATGACTAACATAATCTTGAGAAATTTAAAAAAAGCAAACAAATGTTTTCCTTATTTTTCCTTTTTCAGAACCTGCAGGATCGAAAGCTTGTTCTCCCTTCCTAGCTGACAACAGATTTTTAAGAGAAACTGGGTAGCAGGTACAGTACAACATTACAAATTCACAGCTATGAGGATGGTGGTGCATGATAACAGCTACTGGGTGGAGAGAGCACGGATCAAAAATAACCAAGTTTCAATCACTGCCTGCAGTAAGATCCAATCGCATCTTTCCTCCTCCTTGCTTGCATAAATTATAAACCTGAAGCGAAGCAAAGAGGGAGCATTTGGTTCAACTGCACTTCACTGATTCTATCTTTCTGAAAATGTTTCACAGAGTAAAAAGGCCTTAACAGTACATTCGGGAAAAAAAAAAAAATCAAGGAAGAAGTGTTTGCTGCTTTCTTGTTTCCCCCCTCCTTAGGCCATAAAACAGCTATAGAGGGAAGATACCACTGTGCCACACTACAGTACTTCTGTGCTGAGTATCAGTGGGTGTCTAGTGGGTTTTTTTTCTTGTGGGGGTTTTCTGGGGGCTTGGCTTGTTTCTTTAACCAGTGAGAAGATTCAGGATTAAACACCAGAAGTCACCACTCTGTTGTTCTTATTCTATTATTAATGTGCCTGGATTGTAACACCTATTTCCAAAATTCCAAACACAAAACCAGTAACTAATACAAAAATAACGTTACTTCTCAAAAGTACAAAAAAACCAGCAAAAAATATAATTCTTATTTTGCACTAACAAATTTTCAATAAAATTACTTTGATTTCCAACGCAAATCACAAGAATATTGCTGCTATAGGTGGGCAATTTCTCTGCTCTCTTCACAGTTACAAAGGAGAATAATATCGTAAATACTGAAAAGACTGCAAGAATTCAAGTTACTTTACAGAATGCACCTTTAAATTTTTACAGTAAACTATTTTAAGAAAAATCCTCCAGCTCACATGAAAGAGATTACTCAGGAAATCAGTTAAGCGTCAAGGTTTTCAGGACAAACTTGCCTCCAGAAATCCAACAAAAAGTTATCAAAACTGTTTGTGGTATATTTCTATACAAAAAGCTCTAAGAGTCACAACCATAACAAACCGGGGCAAACATTTTCAAAATAAAGAAAACATTCAATATGATGAACGAAGACAGAAGAGTTCTTACAACACTGCCACAAGTTACAACATCATGAGTCTAAAAATCCACTGACTCATGATGTGCATTTTAGTGGGGATTACCAAATTCCCCCATCCACTTTTTTTCTGGTGCAATATACATTTCTACTTAAATTCTTACTGACAGCTATCCTATTCTGTGTAACCATTTTTTTCCTGACAGCTTACATTACAGGCAGAAATAACAATACGTACATTAATTAAAAAGTGTAGTAATAGGATCAATGCACCATTCACTCCTAGTCATTAGTAGAGCGCAATAATGTATCACATACAAATATTTCAAGTACATCTTTCAGATACACTTTATTAATATCCATAAAATACAATGGCTTATCAGTGTAAATCATATGAAACTCTGTCTGACTTGTGCAGTGTCCTCAAAGCTATGTTCATAAGATACATAATGGAGGTAAATGTCTGAGACATAACAGATGCAATGACCCATTTAAATAGACAAGCTTTTCATGGGAAGATTGCAGCCCTACCTCTTTCCAGATTTGAAGAAAATAATTAGTCAGAAAAATGCCTATGAACTTATTACTGGAGAAATTCCTTAATCCCTGACTATGACTGAAGATGTTTGGAATAAACTACAGATTACGTGCCTTGAATTCCAAGTCTTTTTATAAAGAGTCAAAGTAAAAACATTTTTTTTCTGATTTTCTTCATGTGGCCTTGAATGTCAATGCTGTTGTACATTTTAAAAGATCTGAGCACAAAAGAATATTAGTATAACTTTCAAAAACAATTTTAATAATTCGACATGTATGAGACACGTATCTCCACAGGCTTCAAACCGAGTCACACGGGAGAGTATTGTTTGAAACTCCAAAAAGGAAACACCACAATACATGAACAAGCACTGTACCAAGTACTTATATTTCTAGCTGTTCCATCAATCTGTCTGAAGATGAGATTGTCTGCTGCGTTTTAATTTTCTTTCAAGGATGATTCCCACCCGCCCAACGATCAACTGTGGCATCACTGACAGAGACTAGAAATCAGTACTTCAGGAAAGGCTCATATGGACAAAAACCTTCCTTAAAGTGAGGCTACAATGATCTCATTTCAACAGAGAAAGAAATCCAGAAAAGTACTTCAGGAAGAGGTTATGCAATCATGCTGCTGAGCCAAGCCGGCAATCTGTGTCACCTACACTCCATATGGATATTAATGGTATTGAGCAAGATTTGCTGACGCCTAAGAAGGCACAGTTGCAGTTATTTCTAGAAGGAGCCTGTACTGTGGTGATGAGACATATCCTGATTTTTACAAGTTACAAAGTAACCCAAAGATAAAGGCATGTCATAACTCTAGAGATTATACAACATGAGGATAATGCAAAGGAGGTCAGTATACAGCTGAGAAAACAATGGATGGAGGTCGGGGCGGAGGGGGAGACGGGACGACACCAAACCACAAACAAAAAGGCTTGTTTCAACTCAACGAGCATTCAAACATGTACAAGGAGAAATGGGAGAAAGTGCTATTTGGACCGAAAAAGATGTACCCAGAGAAAGGAGAGAATTTAAGAATCATCTATATAGAAGTGGTATCTGAAATTGCACCTGTGAGTGACGGCCTGTGGAGCCAGGAGGTACAACAGGGGTCTGCCCAGGGAACCTCAGCAAGCCCTAAAGGGCGCTGAGAGCTTCAGCCATCGCTTTTTCATATTCTGGATGTTGAACCAAAACCAAACACCACAGCAAAACAAAAACACCTCTGTTCACTGTGAGGCAAGAATTGATTATATAAAAACAAAACAAAAATAACAACCAACACATAATTAAGATTTCTATATTAGTACACATACCTTTCTACAGCTTAATAAATTTACTGAAAGATGTATCTGGATCTGTAGCAGATGTAGAGTAATATTATTTGTTCTGTGGCCAGTTAACAAGGTGTAGTAATTACAGTGGTTACCGAACTTCAAAATTAGCATCAAACATTTGCAATAAGGTTGCTCTGATTTTGTACCTGAACCAATTCTTATTATCAGCTTGCTGAGACAAGTTCAAATATGACATAATACCATATTTTAACCTCAAGGTAAAGTTTTCCTGCACATACCTTACAAACAGCATGCGTACCTTGAAATTAAAAGTGCACAGCAACAATTGTTTGTATATACAAACTGCAGTTATATCTCAATTACCCACTTTAAACAACAATTAAACCCCTGAAGCATTTTAAGTGTCTTATGTTAGTTTTATTGCTATCCAACTAAACAGAATATTGGCTAAAATAAGCACAGACCCTACAAGAATAAACTGATACACTTAATAGAGAAAATTCAAGAATGACCTAAAATAATGGCAAGGACTCACTTTCAGTAGCACTTAGGTTTTTACCAAAAAAAAAAAAAGTTACAAAAGAATGTGCAGAATTCAATTCAAATACTCAGATATAGACTTTTCAACTTTAAATATCCATGCAGGGGAACAAAAATCACTGGTGAAAAATGTAGATACAAATTCACATTAACTTTTTAGACTTTTCAGAATTCTATTTGTAATAAAATTTTACACACATAACAAATTTAAGTCTCATCAACAAGCATATGCAATGTTTTAAGCCAAAGCCCAGTAGTACACTACTCAAATTGGACACTGAAAAAATAAATCATTAACCCTTTCTGCTACGATGTTAGAAAGCGCAGCTTAGTCTTAAGATACAGGACAGAAAGGATAGCCCTTAATCAAGTGTGATTTACATAGCCAATAAAAAGCAGATGTTTTACTGCTGAAACTACCTTATAAGTAAACACCCCAGCACGATTATTCTATAATGATTCATTTTAGTATAAATATTGAACAAAAAAGACTACTACACTATTACTCATATGACACCTCAGCCAACCTACCAAGCTGTGCAGATTAAACCGCCTGGTCTTCCATAGCCTGTTCATGAATCTCCGGCCCATCTTTTTGGCACGCCAGACCGATAAAAACATCCTGTGTTTAATGCAAGTTTCTTTAGGCTTTCTGCAGTCATAAAAATGAACCTGACTGCACCAAGAGCTCAGGGGAAATCTCGGGAAAAAAAAGAGTATAACCAGTTATTAAGACTTGATGTTGATTACTGTATCTTAGGTTGTTCTAATGTTTGGATTAATCCACAGTCCATCTGTTACAGTTTTTCTTTCTCGTCTCTGTTGACAAGAATTTGTTGAACAGATCCATACTGAGCAAGGGGCAGATTTGGTCAAGTGCTTCTTACTACAATACACAAACTGATGCCTTTGCACATACTTGTGTGAAAAATGCAGTTGTGATTCGTGCTAAGATGTTTAATGTTTACAGGTATAACCAAATGAGGCACGGACTCTGAACTTGGAAAAGGGAAAGGTGGTTAAGTTCTATGTAAAAAGTTATGAAACTTGTTTAGGAAGTTATATCGATAGAGGGAACTAACATTTTAAGGGTTAAGCAACTATATAATAAGGGCCTACTAACAAGGGAACATTTTAAACCACATAATTAATATCTAGTTTAGAGCTATATGTAACTAATTGTGCTAAAAAAAGCAGGACTTCATTAAATGCCGAGATAAGAAGTTTTACAGCACCAGCTGCAACCTTGAAGAGACAAGATAGCCAAGATTTACAGCAAAAAAGGGGGCGCCAGTCTGGTTTCAGTCGGTTTGGTAGCTTGGGTTCCAGCCAGTTCCTCCCAATGAGCCAAAGGTACAAAGTCCACTGTGACAAAGCTGAAGGAGCCTTCATCCAAAGACCCCTAAAGACCCTTCCTCAAATTCACCAAGTGACACTGCGCAGGCGCAACAGGGGAGGGTCAAGGAGGGGAATATGTAAATGGTTATCTGAGACTCATTTTAATAAAAAAAGCGGGAAAGGTCATGAATATGTATAGGCGTTTCTGGGGTCATTATGAATATGTAATACCATACTGTATTTAAGCACACTTCTTATTGTTAAAAGTGTGCGCGTTGGGTGGAGTGAATCCCCCGCGCACCCAGCTCTGTTTTGCTTATGCTCTAATGAACACGTGTTTAAGGAATACAAGGAATTGGATTAAATGTTGCTATCCATAGAAAAAGCATAAGTTATTTATTTCACTTGTATATTCTTCAATTACAGGAAGTTTAAAAACAGTAAGCTACCAAAAGGCATTCTAATTAAAGATTGTAGAGCACCTCCTCTCAGGAGTGACCACCAGAGTATGATGTTAGTCTGAAACTGAGTATTTCTGTGGGTGCATTCAAGTTTTTCTTATAATTTCCACTATTCTAGGTACACTCCTAACTCCAGGAGTACTATCATCCTGCTGATGATGTCAAAGTTTTAGAAAGGTCTCCATTTAAAAACAGATAATATATTGCAACTTTCTCACTATCATAAATATCAAACAATCTTGCAAATTACATGTCATCTGATCTTTAATTTCTACATGGAAACAGCCTTGTCATCTTCAGAGTAATCTCACCTACCTGATTAGACAGCACCATGATTCAGGAAATAATATAAACAAGAAAACGTACAGGGGCAAAGAGGAAATCACAACTACTTAGCTAACTTTGAACAAGCTTCACAGCTCCTCAAATCAAAGACTGTCAGTTCTTTCTGCGAGCAGAAAAACTCTTCTAATGAACAGAGAAGTCTCTTTTAACAGAAGCTCCACAAAACCTAAGAGACTTCTCAGCAAGCACTTGAGGGAATGGGCAAAACTGGAGGGAAGATGTACCAGGAGATAAAGAGAAGGCAGACTGTTAAGCTTAGCAGCACAAGGTTCATGTTCACAGGGGGAGGCCCTACTGCACTAAAGGAAGCATGTGTGTGTATTGGCACGTTTGTACCAGCAGTTTTCTCCGACACAGATTAATGGGAAGGAGTTAAATAAAGGTGCTTGCTTATAGTGGAAGAAAAAGGGCAGAAGAGACAAGCAATGCATGCTGCAATACCTTTATTGGTGTAGCCAGAAACTAAAAGACTATCAGCAGTTGAAAGATAGATCACTGTGTTTAGGGGCTATAAGACAGCTAGCGCCTGCTAATTTATATTTCAGAATATAAATGCATATTTTTGAAATAACTATTACCACAGTATCACAGTATCACAGTATGTTTGGGATTGGAAGGGACCTCAAAAGATCATCCAGTCCAATCCCCCTGCTGGAGCAGGAACACCTAGGTGAGGTCGCACAGGAACATGTCCAGGCGGGTTTTGAATGTCTCCAGAGAAGGAGACTCCACCACTTCCCTGGGCAGCCTGTTCCAGTGCTCTGTCACCCTTACTGAGAAGAAGTTTCTTCTCAAATTTAAGTGGAACCTCTTGTGTTCCAGCTTGATCCCATTACCCCTTGTCCTATCATTGTTTGCCACCGAGAAGAGCCTGGCTCCATCCCCATGGCACTCACCCTTTATATATTTATAAACATTAATAAGGTCCCCCCTTAGTCTCCTCTTCTCCAAACTAAAGAGACCCAGCTCCCTCAGCCTTTCTTCATAAGGGAGATGCTCCACTCCCTTAATCATCTTGGTTGCCCTACGCTGGACCCTCTCCAGCAGTTCCCTGTCCTTCTTGAACTGAGGGGCCCAGAACTGGACACAATATTCCAGATGTGGTCTCACCAGGGCGGAGTAGAGGGGAAGGAGGACCTCTCTCGATCTACTAACCACCCCCCTTCTAATACACCCCAGGATGCCATTGGCCTTCCTGGCCACAAGGGCACAGTGCTGGCTCATGGTCATCCTGTTGTCCACCAGGACCCCCAGGTCCCTTTCCCCTACACTGCTCTCTAATATGTAATCTCCCAACCTATACTGGAACCTGGGGTTGTTCCTGCCCAGGTGCAGGACTCTACACTTGCTCTTGTTAAATTTCATTAGGTTATTCCCCGCCCAACTCTCCAGCCTGTCCAGGTCCCGCTGGATGGCAGCACAGCCCTCCGGCGTGTCAGCCACTCCTCTCAGCTTGGTGTAATCAGCAAACTTGCTGATAGTACACTCTATTCCCTCGTCCAAGTCGTTAATGAATATATTGAATAATATTGGCCCCAGCACTGACCCCTGAGGCACTCCACTAGATACTGGCCTCCAACTAGACTCCGCACCATTGACTACCACTCTCTGGCTTCTCTCCCTAAGCCAGTTTGCAACCCACCTCACTACTCTATTGTCTAGACCACACCTCCTCAACTTAGCTGTGAGGATGCTGTGGGAGACTGTGTCAAAGGCTTTACTGAAGTCAAGGTAGACCACATCCACCGCTCTGCCATCATCCATCCACCTTGTTACATTCTCATAAAAGGCTATGAGGTTGGTCAAGCATGACCTACCCTTGGTAAAGCCATGCTGACTGCCCCTAATAACCCTCTTATCCTTGATATGCCTTGAGATGGCACCAAGGACAAGCTGTTCCATTACTTTCCCAGGGACAGAGGTGAGGCTGACCAGTCTATAATTACCCAGGTCCTCCTTCTTGCCCTTTTTGAAGACTGGAGTGACATTTGCTTTCCTCCAGTCCTCAGGCACCTCTCCCGTTTCCCAAGACTTGGCAAAGATGATGGAGAGCGGTCCAGCAATGACTTCAGCCAGCTCCCTCAGCACCCGCGGATGCATCCCATCTGGACCCATGGATTTATGAATGTCCAGACTATTTAATTGCTCCCTAACCCAGTCCTCATCAACTAAAGCAAACTCCTCCATTGACCTGGCTTCATCCGGGGTCTCAGGGGTACAGGGCTCCCCAGGACAGCCTCCGGCAGAGTAGACAGAGACAAAGAAGGCATTCAGTAATTCTGCCTTCTCTGTGTCTTCTGCCACCAGGGCACCCACCCCATTCATCAGTGGGCCTACATTGCCTCTGGTATTAGTTTTATCTGCTATGTATTTGAAAAAGTTCTTTTTGCTGTCCTTGACCCCTCTCGCCAGCTGTAATTCTAAGGAGGCCTTGGCTATCCTAGCTGCCTTCCTACATCCTCTAACAGCAGCCTTATATTCCTCCCAAGTCCCTAGTCATTTTCCTAATTTTAGTGACCCAGCCTTATTGACTGTAGTTTTATTGGTATCTCTTGTCTCAGCTCTTTCCCAAACTGCAGAGGCAAACTGGTTCATCTCCCATTGCAGAGTAGCTGCCACTTTCTCTGACCACTCTTATTCCTCTTCTCTAAACCATTTCTAGGTTGAAATGCCTTCATCATCAAGATAAGGAACAGTGCAGATTTCTAGAGTGATAAAATAATGCAGTTTTATTTCCATTTGCTTCCCCAGATATTCCTTGTATTCCATTTGCCTTTTTGACTGTAACTTGAGTACCGCGATGATTATTCCATTAAGCTGTTATAGCCCTGAGCTCTCATTCCACTGAGGTGATGCAATGAGAACACAAGTTCTGAGATCCTTCTGGTACCCTCCATCCATCACAATTACCAAATTACTGGTCCTCTTTCTTACCCTTTCCTTTCCTTTCGTTGTTGGTTTGCTTGGGGTTTTTTAAACAATTAAGTCCAAAGACTTTTGTTTTGTTTTGTTTTGAATAGTATGACAGCTTAAATTTCTCTGTAAGCGTTTTTAGAAATTCCATTGCATGCATCTAAGGAAACGTATCAACAAGATGATCTTTATGCACATGCTCTAAGAGATTTGTGTGGCAGAACTTCTCTTTACAATGCTTTCTGTTTCGTTACCTGTAATTTCTCTACATACCCATTGATTCTGCTCTTTAGAAAAGTTTTGCCATTGCCATGCTACATCATAAATATAGTTAGAAATAAAATATTTTCCCTTTCATGTACAAGTTGTTTTAAATAAACACTACTGAAATTTAAGATAGATTTTTTTTTCTTATTACATCATGACACATTGACACATGTAATGATGTGCTACTCAGAGCTCTTTTTCCTTGAGATAAAACTCCAACTTCCACTCCACAGTTTAAGAACTTGTTTGGTATCATATCACACATATGCAGATCTCACTTGGTTGGAGCTATTTGATAAAAACAAATGTTAAATTAAAAAATGTCATTCTGAAGGTTTGATAGAGAAGCTAAATTCAGTTTTACAACTGAAATAAATTTTGTAGCGTCGCCACCCAGTGGTCAATCTTGGTAGCCATGTATTGCTTCAATTATATCAAAACCAATTCATCACATTATATTTCATAATAACTCAAGGAACCTTGCACTATAATTGCAAGTTTCTATGAGGAATTTGGAAACCTCATACAGAAGAAATTTTGGTACTAGCTGCCTACTTACCTGAAAATATTCTTGAAAATGTTTGGGACAGAATATTTGTGAAGGATTTGAGGTTTGATGTTTTCACTATCTGTTCATGATTCTCCACCATTAAACATTAAAAACCCCCTGTTTTACAGAATTAAGAAGTTCTACTTCATGCAGTATTAAATATGGAACAGAGGACATGAAAGCTCCTGAGTCAAGTTTACCTTCTTGATGCTCAATGCGTATTAAGTATACATTTCTTGTTAAACTGACAAAGCTCTACACTAACAAGACAAAACCTGTAAGGCCTGACTCATGTTTAAACTTTAAATCAAGTACAGCTACTATCAGTTATTTCATGCTAATTACAAACATGTGATATCTTACCCCAATCTGAATCTGGGGTAGCCCACCCCTCTGTCAAGAGGATAAACTACCTTGAGTTACTGCAGTGCTTAACGTGGAACACTTGATAAATAAGTCACATGCTCATCCTCTAAAAAATTAGGATAGAAATTTGTCTTTCTGGTCATTGAAAGCTGATCTTTGATAACCATCCATGTGTCCAAGCAAGTTAGAAAAGATGTTTTAAGTACTACAAAATTTGAAAGCCTCTCTCGAGAACAAAATGTAAACTAGTTAAAACCAGGCATGTCCCACCTTCACTGTCTTCTAGTTATGTTCTGTATTATTGCTCTAGACTGCAGAGGCCTTGCTATGAAAGAAGGTATTCCTCAAAACCCCATTCAATTGCCCTCTGCAGCATTTCTTAAAAAGCTGCATATGATCATAAAAACCACTGTTTATATTTGGTTTTCAAACTAATAACTCTGTATTTGAAATGTCAAGTGTATCTAAATGTTTATATTTTTTTAAAATTCTTATTTTATTAGTGTAACAAACATAATATCCTTTACTACATTTAGTTTCTTTAAGCATATATACTATTGAACAGAGTTAATCAAGATCTTGTGTATTAGCCAAAACCTGCTCCCTACACAGTGCATCAAGCTGACCTACCAAATAGATGACACAAAGCACTCAGAGCTGTTGTTGCTAACTTGATCTTCAGCATGAGCTATGCTAAACATCCTGCAGATCATCAGGCCAAAGGCAGAGGACCAGCTATGCTTACAAAACAACAGCCACCTTGTTTTTTTTCTGACATACTGAAGTTGAATTTTTAAACAGCATTTATTCCAAATAACTTTAGCAAACCATCTCCTGACCAGAAATAAATTTTTGGACCTCAAAGGCGTTTTACTCTAACAGGTCCCATAAAAATTCCCAGGGCCTACAAAACTATGGATGCAACCATCACTCCAAATACCTTTAGGCCTCAGACTCTGATTATAAATTATTTATGCAAAGAAGTTAACTTTTTCTGGAGTAAGAAGCCAGCAACCAACTTAGCATCAGAATTCAAAGTTCCACAAAATCCTGGCAAACAACTGAAACCTGGAGCACCCACCTCAGTTTTCAGTTGAACAAAGCTCAGAGAAATTTCAGTTTTACCATACATTGCTTTGAAGTTAATACAGTAGTCACGTGAAAATATCAGATGTGTGGTAAAAACGGTAATATGAGTTCAACGATGATACTTCTCTCAGTATCTTACATTCTTTCCTGTCAAGCGGTGATTTCTCAGCAGTTACCAATTTGAGAAAGACAATAGTAACCCTCCTCAGAGACCTAAGATACAAAGTATCTTGAAAGGCCTCACAATAACTTGTAATCATACACACTGTTTAACTCTGTTTCCAGAATAGTTTAAATGAAATGTGTTTTCCTTCATCCAGAACACAGCAGTCAAGTTGTATATTCAACACACCCCAATAAAACTGAAGAATTTCAGCTTAGATCCCATGTGAGCAGAGGAAGGCAGAGTACAATCATCCATACCTAATTCTGTAATACTATTCTGGGTTTTACATCAACGACTTTACAGAAAGTTACCATAGTGGGATAATGCTCAACTTAAATGTGTCGTTACGAGTTCCATCTAACACTCCACATCCAAGCCTTGCCTGTTTGTGGAGAATGCCTGGTAGGATCTCTGGAAGGCAGACATCACTCACACTATAGAGAGGTAAGAAATCAAGTCACCTTCCAAGGAATGTTATTATTGCCAATATCAAATCCTTACTTCAATATTTCTGTAGTTGACTGCTTGCAAAAATAATCTGAAATAAAGTCAAGCACAGGAACTATTCTGAATAGTTTGGTTTCCATTAGATCCAGGCAGCCAGAAAGAAACCAAGGTAATTACAGTCATTTGAACAGTCTCACATACAGTGAGATAACACCTAGTGAGATAACACCTAGGCAGTTCCAAGAAACAGCTCTTCAGTCTCACCCATTCTAGAACTTAGTTTTTTATTTCTATGAGTTCCTGGATTGTGAAATGCATTATATTTGATCACTTATTACGGTCAGTTTTATAGTTTACTTCTTTGCCTTTTTGATCCCTTTATGCTTTCTGAAATGTAAGACTGACTGTGCTATGAATGAGGAAAAGCTTGTGAATAAACAGAGTTAACTGAAGTCCCCAGAGGCAGAGAATTTTTATTTCTAATGGTGGCACACAAAATGAGATGTATTACTTTCTGAGTGTCAATAAATGCAGGGAATTACACATGAAAGTACGTTAGTGTGTCTACCTTCATAAGGAAGATAAGATTCAGGTCCTAGCCATTCTCAAAATGAATAGTTAGTCATATTAGCTTTCTTACAAGGCTCTTCAGAGGCTAACATAGTCCACTTCAAAAAGGTTGTTCATTAGGGCTTACAGAATTCAGCCTGCCTAGCTCCTGAAGACTATGGGAAAACAGAGAGTTGCTTATGGAGTTTAAGAATAAATAACTGTGTTCAGTATCAACTCTGCAGAGTCCTTACAAGTAAATTATAAAGAGCCAATAGAGTCAACAAGATTTTTCTTTATAACAAACAAAATTCTGGCAATGTAACAAAGTTTAAACCCACTTTTTTCTTAAAATATAGTGGTGCTTGTTACAGTACATTACCACACACCACAATTCATGCTAAAAATACCAAACTGTGGGCCTACCACAATATGAACCCACACCTCATCATTCTAAAGCCAACTCATCAGTATAAAATAATTTTTCCACTTTTTTCTCAGAACAAGTCATAAAGACTCAGAAGTGCTATAGAAAATAGTGTTTAGTATGGCACACTAAAATATTGTTCCACTCAAAAAATGATTAAGCTACATCTGTCTACTAACCCAGCAAATAAAACTGCCTGCTACGGCCCCAAATCCCCCAAAACCTCACTCTCAGTTTGTCCTCTTAATTTTTAAATCTATCTTGCAGTTACTGCAGCTGTCTTGAGAATAATCATGCTGTATGCTGAAAAATCTGGAGAGATATATATTTTACTTGGCTTATTACATTTTCCACATAGGTCCTCAATTAAAATATTTACTAGAAGCAAACTCCAAACTGATGCTACAAGATCCTGGTAGAAAACCCAAAATGTAACTGACAGCAGTAACCACAGTGCCCATCACAACTACACCTGAGACATTTGCTAACTGAGCATTTTACTATCATGCATTTTTAGTCAGAATGTGTGGAACTAAGTCAATGCCTTAACATCTACAAAGTGAGTTTTACAAACTAGCACTTCCATTAAGAAAACAGAAGCAGGCACACCTCATGCATTTTTTTTCCCCTCACAAAATTATATCCCTGAAGAATATATCAAAGGAGTTCACTCTTATAACTTTTAAAATGCCTACCTTTACTGGTGAAATATGAGAATGAGAAACAAATCCATGGACATTCTCAATTTGTGACAGATTCTTCTCCGATACATGAACCAGCTCTGGACCCATCACCTCATTGGTAATGTGCGGAGAGCTGTGCTCCTGTGGAGGTGTATCTTCATCCTGGTAGCGGTATTTCTGAAGAAAAAAATAGAGAAAAGATCAGACCACCACAGAAACGTGAAAAGATTATCCAGAAAACCTAGGTCAGACAGAAACAGCTATTTTCTGAACCTGCTGACTTCAAGGCAATAAAATCTAGAAATAGAAGTTTTAATTACTATTTTCAGTTTAAAGACTGATCCTGTCTAAAAAGTCTCACCTTTTTAGTCTCACCTAGAACTACTACAAAGCTACTTAATTTTCTTTTGCCTATTTACATACAGTAACATGTCCCCAAACCCTTTTCCAAATTATTTTTCCCTTTACTATTTTTTTCTTACAAACCCTTTAACACTGTATTATTCACTAGCAACAGAACCTCTTGGTAGCAACTGGATTTATAACCTTGTCCTGCCTTCAAAAACTATCAGCCTCAAAAGCTTTTTTCTATACTTCCAATTTAGCACATTTTTCAAAATAGTGTTTTGTCAGCCTAAGAATTTCAGTTTTTATGTTGGGTATCAACATAGCAATTCACTTCTGCTAACTTCATTAGGAAACAATAACACATGGTTTTGCTACTAGAAAGATTAAGATTCCCCACCAAGTAAATCCTCAAACAGAAACACAAGACATTATTCAGACTCAGTCTTATTAATTTCCATTCAATTTCAAAAACCAGAACCTATTACTTCAGCACTAGAGATACGTTCTAGTCAGACTGTGCTGTCTCCACACTTGCAGATCCCTACCAGAAGGAAATAATGAAATCTGGAGCATACATAATATTAATCTCTTCTCTGGACTGCAGTTAACTGCTCATCCAGCACCTCCAAACTCCAGAGCATGGGCTCACATTTACAAATGTACTTCAATATGTCACACCAGTTTCACCTTTGCAGTCTCAGTCCATTCTGAGGCACTTTATTGCTAGTTAAAACTACAGCTGAAGTCATGTAACTTTTCCAGCAGAACTTACCGTGTCCATAAGATGCACCACAACATTTTATAGCCACATTTACTTTCACATGTTAGCTCTATACTCCAGAGTACATATGTAAATGTTACTAGTTTACAGGGAAAGCATGTCCAGAAAAACAGTCTAAACACATAATGGCTTTAAACTTGGAGGAAACTATTCCTATTATTAAAAAAATATATTTCTATAAGAAACATTTCCTTGAAGTTTTTTTAGCAGAATTCTAAGATTTACGTACTACAATTTAAATCAAAGATCATCATCACCATGGTAATTCATTCCTGCATCATAATCCAGTAGACCACTGCAAGTAACCCATTCGCCTATAAGCACAGGAACACTACACCAAGGCAGTACCTGATATACAGTGCATGATAACTAACCCTGTTAACAATTACATGAAAGTACAGCTTAAGGCTACCAGAAAGATCCCTGCCCTGCACAGAAGAGTCCTGCAACATTACAAACTGATAAAGCCTACAGGATAAACTACGAAGAAACTGCTTGAAATGATCCATCACTTACCAGCTCCTGTAATGTTTAACCCCTTCATTTCCAGCCCACCCACCCCATGTGCCCATCTTACAGGAAGACTTGATTTTTTGTCTATCCAGCAAAAAACAATCTCTAAGCATGGTCAAAAAGGACAGCTAAATTCATAGCAATGGAAATCTCTTACTCTTCCCTGTCCCCCAAACCCTGGGGAAGGCACCATAACCCCTTCCTTTGTTTGGTTCTGGCAGAATTTTGCCAACTTTTTTCTCCTCCTTTGCAGGGTTAGACTTGAACCCAATTCAGTTACAGACTCCAAGAACACCAGAGACAGTGCAGAAGGAGAGAGAAAATCAGGGTGGGATCTCTCTCCTTTGGAAGTGAGGGAGATCAGTTTACTCTGTCTTATGTAGAGTCATCATAAAGCAATATTGCAGAGTTTTACCAGTAAAGCAGCGGTTAAACGGGGCAGCTGAACTCATATAACTGATTTGTGCTGGAAAAGGAAGGATTTATTTGTTCTTCTCTTCCCTGACGCTTGTTCTGCCAACACTTAAGACTCCTTGAGAGACAAGGTAAGTTCCCTCACTAACTTGGACAGAACAACTTTCAGCTTTTCATTCCCACTGCCCATCGCACTTTGGCCAGTCAGAGCTGCCCTGCAGCATCGCCCCCGCCAAACCCCACAACACCAGTCCCACACCGGCAGACACTAAGCTGCACAGTTTCTTTTAGCCAGTAATGGACAAGATGTCAAGAGATCTTTGAAGTTATAACCCTGATTTATTTTTGTCCTTAAAAAAAAAAAAAAAAAAAAAAAATAGTATATAAAAAAAAAAATCTTTATCCCCCCTACTCAATTCAGCTCTTCATTGTTGAGACCATACAAGATCATGTTCTACTACATGAGAGAAATCATCGTTTTGGAATATTAGAAATTACAACGTAGAAGGAATACAAGTATATTTTCTCTATAAATACACCAAAGATAAGCAGAGAAGCACAAGTCAGAAGAAATAGATCCAATGAGGAAAGCAAGAGTATTAAGACTTGTGTTATTACAACAACCAAGCTCAAAACACTTCCACACTTGCTCCTTAACCGGATAAAGGAGAGCTGGTGAATACTGATAGTTGTGAAAAATTGCAATGTTTACTCAAAAAGCCCTAATTTTTTCAGATCTTCAGCAGAGAGGTTTCTTGAGGTGACTAAACCAATTTAATAGCTCACTACTAGCAGAAGAAAGTTCTGTTCCTTTCCTTTCCCTGCAGCAGTGAGACGCTCCATTGCTCAGCCTCAGACTCTTGCCATTCATCTATTTTCTGACATTGACTTGTTTTTAGCTTATCAAAACAAAACCATGAAAGGAGTTGACATTAACTCTCTAGAGCAGCCATGTTAAACATCAGAAAGAGGGAAGAACTATCTTTTAAAGAACAGTGTTGGCCAAAAATACCAATGAACATTATCAGAGCATAAATAAGATCACATTGGAAATCACAGAAAATAAACATTAGAGCTGCAAGAAGCACAGAAAATGTCTTGCAACATCAGAGAAAGTAGGAATTCTGCTGGTTTAAAGGTGGCTGCTCTGCTGGTGAAGGGAGTATTCAACTAGACCTGTGATCCAAGATGTCCCTGCCACATCTCAGGCTTTGCTTTGGCTATGAAACACAGGAAAATGGGATCTGAAAGTGGATTAAGGTCCTAGTTCATCTCATACCAAAAAAACAGAACAAAACATAAAAAAAATATTCACAGGCCAATCAAAATTATCTTCCTTTACAGAACAGTCAATACAGAATTACCTTGACTTTTTTCCTGGAGCCATATACATTTATTAGAAATAGGTATTTGGACACACCCGAGTGTAAACACACTCTAGATTTCACTATCATATGTTACAATATACAATGCATCATTGCTTAATATAACATAGTACATATGAAGTTTTAATAGATCAGAATGTAATTTTAATTTAATTTAATTTTTAATCTTTAATCTGAATTAGAAATTGTGGTAAAAGTATTCTCTCTTATGAGGCAGACAAGGGCTACAAGCTTCACAAAAAAAATCTTAAGTGTTGAGTGGGTTTTGAATTACATATTCAAGATTGACTTCACTATTACTTGCAAAATATTTGCCAACTTGAAACTGCTAAAAAAAACCCCACCACACAAACCAGAATTCCTATTTAAAATACACTAACTGAAATACCTGTAGGATAACACTTCAACGTATAAATAGAAGACAAGGACACAAAGTGCATGAAAACATAATATGCATAATGCTATCACACTATCCTTGCCCTTTGCAGAAATTACTTTCGAGCAAAGTGCTTCAAGTAAAGCAAACTACTGTATCTTAAAACAGCCAATTCTCCACAGAAGTGGAGGTGGTTTGTACTACTTTGCTATGGAGCATCACTTCTGAAATGCCATGTGAGTGACCCGGCATGGTCAAACAGTCACCACACAAACCTGCCCATTCCTGTCCTCTCCCCGAACTGCCATCCCTTCTTTAAGAATTCACTCAACTGTTTCAGTCATGCCCAGTTCATCCTGCTGCTACATTTGAAGTGAAATCCCATGCAAAGACACCGTTTCAAAGCAGCAGGACCCATTCAATCCCTCTTGCTCAAGCTGTACAACCACATTTCCCTGCGCCTTGCTGCTTGTACATATCTGACTTCAGATGGTGAGCAAGCTCAGCAAGCTAATCCAGCAGAAAGTTTGTTCCCTCTGCCAGCAATCTTAAATTGTCTTTAATTCACTAAAGTGGCTCAGGACAAGACGAGGCATGAAACAGCGCTGGCACCGTAGTGAGAAAAGCAGGTAGAGCAGGACCAGCCCATCTCATCCTGGCTGGCAGAAGAGCACTTCTCTGCTTACAAACAAGAGAAACCACTCAAATCCAGGTGCCAAGGAGACCCCAGTTTAGAAGTGACTGCCAAGCAATGGGCAAGACAGATGAAAGGAAAGAAAAAAAAAGGCAGGTGTGGAAGAGCAGCTCTGAATTTGCAGACAGATTGCCAAGTCGTTAAATGGCGTTAATATTTTTAAGAAGCTTTATGAACCGCTGTATAATTTATAACAATGAAGTCCAAAGCAACCAAGTGCTAAACATTTAAGACATACTTCTGACAGAGATACTGCCCCAAAGGGTTCAGTTACATGTATACAGGCATGACAAAATTAAAACATTTCTCTTCTGTTGTAACTTAGTTAACTGGATTTCTTCAAGGTAGATTATACCTTCAATGAGTTTTGAACTGTCACTGAAGACTGGACTAAATTATTTACTGGTGTAAACTAACAAAAAAAAAAAAATCTATTTACTTTAATTAACCACTGCTAGTTTCTATGAGGCAAGAAAATGGTCCAAATTCAGCCCAGCAAGACCATTCACTCTGTTAACTGCTCCGGCCCACAGCCTCCCTGCTTCAGTCCCCAGGCCTAGAAGAGTTACCCAAAAATAAGGATGAACAAAGTATCAACAACAATGTGCAGGACAAACAAGGATTTTGTGGACATTTTACAATGCCATTTTTCAGAATACAGATGACCTGTGCACAGAAAAGACACAGAAAAGCTTTGGGAAACTCATTCTAAAAAAGGTTCACTTTAGTGTGCCTGAACTCTTACCTATATTTTACAAAGAAAATATTTCAAGCAGATTCATACATAATCTACCCCTAGAGATAATTAAGTTGTGGGTTTATATATATATATATATATATATATTTTTATACATATATATATATTTTTTTTTAATATCCCCTAATGAGAAATCTTATTGCAACAGAAATAAAAGGCAATTATTTAATGAACACTTAAACAACCCCATGCACTAAACTGGTGACCCATATTCACAACAGCATGCAACACTGTTATTCCAGAGATTCAAGACATGCAGAATGCTATGATCATGGACAGAAAATGAATTACACAAGAATGTCCTTAACTACCAGATAACTTAATGACAAAAACACAAGGTAGTAGTAACTACAGCTCTCTTCAAAATGGGTTGTGTATCAAAATCCAATTCCTATTGAATGTACACATAAATCCACTGTCTTACATGAAAAATTTGAAAGCACAGTAATGTATCGTCTCTACACACAAAGAAAATAAAGTCATTGCTAAAACAGCTTTAATGTAAGAGGGAAACAGTGCTTAAAAACCGATTTTAAAGTCTGTAAGTTGACCTTCTTATATGCACTTCCATTCTCCTCCAGATTTTAACCTTCCCTATGCACACAGCAGTACGACTCCCAAGTTCTGCACACCTCTAACAACAAAGACCACAAACAAAGCCCAGGAAAGCATGCAACCCAACTTACACAGTCTGCCCCCAGCTAAGTTTTCATTTTCACTCTACAAGTCCAACCCATGTTTTGAAAGAGGTTAAAAATAAGTGTGAACTTCAATAAATGCATCTAATCATTTGAATTCAATAAATATACTGAATCTCACAGTGCCAGACCCTCTCTGATGCAGTACAAACAGGCTGCACAATAAAACCAAGTGGCTTTAGACCATCTGCACCCCAAGTTTAAATACTTGTCCTTGTTCAGTCACTGCTCTACTATAGAAGTTAAACTAAATCTTAAAGGACCCTTCAAAAGATCATTACAGAAACTGAAGTTGTTCGAAAGCACTGCTTGACATTCAAACACCCCCACTCCCGCATGAAAGGACTGGGATGCAGTATGCCAAAAGCAGATGAGTAGAAAAATCTAAATACCCACCACCTCTCCTCACATCTCTCCAAAATCCAGCCTTCATAACTCTGATGCCCAGATACCATTCAGCAGAAAATAAGCTCCAACAACTCTAACAACAAAAGCACCAATACAGACAAATTTTGCGTAACCTTGCTGAAACAAAACTAATGGATAGCATACCAAGATACTAACACATTTGTACACATCTTCCCTGTGGTCCAGTAGAACTGCTACACCAGAAACTACTGCTTAGGAAAATAGTGCCTTCCTTAGGGAAGAAAAGGGCACAGAACTCCCAGGGTATGCTCTGCCATTGCAGAACTGAAGCCACCTTGACAGCTTCTCATTTGTAAGAACCAGGCAGATTATGAAAGCCAAATAATGTCTCTTTGCAGGTGAACAGCAACTCACACCAAAAAGTTAAAAGCCTGTGACCAACAAAAAACCCCTTCAGTAATGTAAAAGAAAAGGACATGTGCTTATGTATTTTCAGAACTTCTTTAGCTGATCATAGATTAATACATTCAGTATTATTTTCACTTCAGGGCTCAAGTCTAATAATTAGAGCTACAACATAAGGCATTTCACCCCACGTGGACAGTTTCAGTTTGACATTGTATCTTGAATAAAACTGCACAGAACATGTTTATTTAGGTCACAGTGTTCCATCAGATGTCAAAATGCACAGCTAGTGTTAACGTATTTATACAATGCTTCGTATAAAGGATATCCAGAAATGACACAACAATTCAAGTGACATATATACATTCACAAAAACACAAGAAACATTTGCAGTGAAGAAGTTGACCTGTTCCAAAATGCCAAGGAAAAGAGATCAAAGAAGGAGCAGTCAGACTGCAAGTGTTCTTTTCACATGTGGTCAAAAAAAAAAAAAACAAACAAACCAATAAAGGAACATGGAAAGCACTGTATTTCATAGGATTACTGGTGTGAGATGAATTGTTTACATCAGGGGTGTCAAACTCATGTTCACCGGAGGCCACATCAGCCTCGTGGTTGCCTTCAAAGGGCCGCATGTAATTTTAGGACTGCAGAAATGTAGGAGTAGTAACATTTCTACAGTCCTAAAATTACATGCGGCCCTTTGAAGGCAACCACAAGGCTGATGTGGCCTCCAGTGAACACGAGTTTGACAGCCCTGGTTTACATAAAAGATTGAACAGGTTATCCTCTATTACTATCTCATTTCTTTAAATATTGACCCTTCCAGCGTTCAGAGGCTCGGGGGGCGCTGCCAGCAGAGGCCAGGCCTGGGGCACCACAAGCCTGCAGCTCCTCAGGGGACACGGCTGTGCAGAGCCCCCTCCAGGGATCAGGTCACACCCAGGGGTGCCTTGAACTAGAGCAGGGTAAGAAGTCATTAATGCATTCAGACAGATAAAAAGAGCCACTGACGCGCAAGTACAAAATAAAATAAAATAAAAAAAAAAATGCTGCTATCGCTCAGATGCAGCAGAAAATGCCTACAGTGGATGCTGGATATTTGCTGGGTATTTTTAGTTTGGTCTTAAAGTGAACAGCATCTCTCCTCTGCAGTTCAATGGGTAAAATTAAAATCAAGATAGTATTAATCTTATAGCAAATAATTTCCTAATTGCATCAATAAATACATACATATTTTCAAATGGAAAATGCTTTGGACACAGGAAAGATAAGCAGATTCAAAACAAGGCAAATTCTTCCCTCCTGGAAATAAAGCATTCAAGTTTCATAATAAATCAATCACACTGTCGAAAGATCCATAAAAATTTAGACTCCTCCCTCCCAACCTAGGTGACATTTATTCAAGATCAACATTTTGTGATATATATTTATCTAAAAATGCATCACAGATATGCATATATGTATGTATACATACACGCATAGCTGTTCCTAATTTATAAAATATAGTTCATTCTTTTTTTGGAAAAATAATGAACACTGACCTGGAAACACTGAATATGCAAAATAAGTTTGAAAGATTTCTGCATCTGTCTCAAAAGTAACTTCACACACATATCCCTTTAATTTTTAAGGGGCTTTCCAGTACTTGTCATTCTCATCATATCCTTCACACTGTGCGTTAATTTCACTGAAAAAAGCATTTTGACACAAGACTAAATGTATTCTGTTTACTGTTCTGAGGATTAGCAAATTATGTATGTTTTATTACTCTGAAACCTAAACAGTTGCTGTAGCCCTAAAATGACGAAATGCCTGAGGGCACTGTTAAACCCAAACCTGCCACTAACAATTGCTTCCATCACCAGGATGTCAGGAGGCACTTCCAGCCCTGCATCTCAGTGCAAGTCTCCTGTGTATTTAATTCTCTACAGCTGAAGAAAATGAAAGCCAAATGCAATAAACTGATTACATGATGATTAATGCTGATTAATGGAGAATGACGACATTTTACATGCGGCATTCAGCAAATTCAAAATGTTCTTCAAAGGGATCTTAAAACAGTAAGCATGATAATTCATTACTTCTGTCACAATCACCAAGAGCTCTGATAGTTAAGTAAGGCATGGAACAAAACACACAGTATTTAACCAGAAATTTAAGGTACAGTTACATGAGACATAAAGGCAATCATTCATCAAATGCAGCTTACATTTCCAGGAAAGTCCTTTTATAGACCCACCTTACATCCAAACATTAAAGATATTGTGTTGTTGGTACATGCTACTTTACAGTGGCATAGCATCGGAGAAAAACAATCCAAGTTTTTTATGCTAGGAGACATTTTTTCAGCCCCTGTGCACTTCAATCGATCCGTGACTGAGATTCCAGAAAAATGCCTCTGTAAGCGCTGCTTGCTGCCTGTCTTTGACATTTAATCTAGGTCCATAGTGTTCAAAAATAAGCCTTTATATAAATAGCTTGAATCCTTCAGGAAAAAATTCGCTTCATGTTAGAAAACAGATCTTTAAAAAAAAAAAAAAAAAAAAAAAGAGGCGAGCCAAGGAGAAATCCCGTGTCCATTTTTAAAATTCTCGAGTCAGCTGTACGTTTAATTACGTGAGCGTCAGCTTGAAGTGAGAAGTGCCTGGGATGCTCCCAGCCCGGGCTCGGGGCCGGGCGGGCGGCCCCACCTGCTGCAGTGTCGGGGCTGCCGGGGCCACCGCCGCCTCCCGCCGCACGGAGCGGCCCAGGGGAGGGGCAGAGTCCGCCGGGGGTCGGGGCAGAGCCCCCCGGACCCCGGCTCCCGGGACACCGGCCCCCCTGCGCCCGCAAGGCGCCTTCGCACTGCGCCAGGGAGCGGGTAAAGCCCGCCTCGAAAATCAGCTGCGCGTAATTATGAAACCGGGGAAGTTGTAAGCTGAACAGCGGGGAATTTGCTGATCTGCAGTTTAGGCTGGCTTCTTCAAGGAAATGTCAGCGTGACACAAAGTGAGTGGCTATGGGATATTTAATCCTCGTTTTCAAACGTTAAAAAGTCAAGGTTATTTGACACGATAAAAATGTTCTATAACTGCTGAATAAAACAGCTAATGGTCTACCAAAAGCAATAAACAGCTACAGAAATACATTAATAGTCTCCAGCTTCAATACACAATGAAACCAGAAGCTGCTATTTTTTCCCCAGTTGTCTCTAGGAAATCATGAATAGTGTGGACTATGCATCAATTTGGTTATGAGCTCTCAGTAAAGTATTTCATTTCAAGCAACTGTACATGTGAACACTTAAAAAAACATTTTGAAGAAAAAAAAAATGCTTTTTTCCTTAGACCTGACGTAAATAGTCATGGCCTCTGTAAGATTGTTGTTCTTTGCTGGATGCTAACAAGCGTAAGGCAAAATTATTTTTAAAACTATTTGTTTGGGAGTTTTTTGTTGGTTTTTGCAGGGTTTGGAGTTGGGGGGGTGGGCTTTTTTGTTTGGGGCAGGTGTGTATGTTTGTTTTAATCAATCCCTATAAGGATTCAAACTGTATTTCCTTTTTTATAAGGTACAGGGATCCCTGCAGGATTTTAATGTATTTATATATTTTAACAAATTGCATCACAGAACTTGATCAAAAACTTGTCCTCTGTGATTTCTCTGCTCTTGTACTGTAAACTAACAAACCTTTGCAAAAAGCTTCAATGAGGTAATGTTAGTGATCGCTTCTATTTTTAATCATACTGAACATTATTGTAAAAAAGCATTTAAGACTTCCTGAGAAGTCTCATTAGATTTGCCCTCTTTAGGGGAGGACATGAATGTTCACCTAAGCTTACACGGGTAGCAGCTTTCTGTCATCTCCCTTTTACTTCATTTGGTTTACCTGACAAACACGCGTTGAGGTAGAAAGTTTAATGTAGTGTAAAACTGGCAGCCACGCTTACAGCTCAGAAACTAGTAACTTCATGAATTACACTGAGATTGTCACCTTTATATCAGTGTGCAGATTAACAAAACCAAAACTAAGGCAAGATGTCTGGAGAAAAATGTCTAACTCAGCCCACAGTAAACCTCAAAATAAACTTCATCTGCATGAGGACCTCTTTCTTGGTAGCATATCCAAGGACTACAGATGACAGCATTTCCATACTTATAAGCATAGTTTTTTGCCACCAGGTGCCATGACCTACAATTTTCCAGCAAATAGCCTTAAACATCATTTCTCACAGTAAATCTTCTGCTTGCAACCATGGCAATAAGGGCAAGACCAAAGAAAAACCTCTAACACTTCATTTAATCCTTATGGAAAAGGAAACAGAGACTATTAATGAAAAAAGTAAATAATACATCTTTTTTGTTTAGCTAAGTTAGGTTTTTTTTTCTTGCAAGAATATTCAAATCCAAGGGTGGCCTGAAATATAAAAGAATAATGGAAGAACCTTAGGGAAAAAAACAAAACAAAACAAAACAATGCACACAACTCTGTTTTCCTCCAGCTGCCTGGGGGTCACAATACACAGTATCTTGTCTCAAGAAATAGGGCAGAGCACAACTACACATGTACTCAAACACCACATGTGAAAAGGACAAAATGCGCAAGGGGAAGAACAGCCAGAAAGTACCGTCTCTGGCCACAAGAAAACAAGAATATTCCTGTCCTACAAAACAACCTTTTCTGTGCACCACACATCAACAATCCGTCTTACTTCCATACCTCTGAAACACACAGTAATAATAATATAGTCTCTCGCTAAAATAATACACAGTCAAATGCATGGCAATTTCATGACAACAAATAAAGTCAAAGAGCCAAAATCAGTTTCTGAATGTTGCAGAAATAGCTTTTTGCAATGCAGAAAATGAGCGCTCTAATACGCCATGGGCATAGAAGAATCAATAAGAGGAAGATATAGTCTACACATCTACAAAGGATTCCATCAGTAAGATACAATAAAGAAGAGAAAGCTTAAATCACTTCAGGCAATTACATCTACATTGTTGATGACCACTACATAAAACATCCGAATCCTGCAGTCATATATTTGCAGCTGTAAACAAATGAACTGGTTACACTTCAAAACTGTCTTGATCTTTATACAAAGATGGAACTTTTTACACATCTTGCTGCACACAAGCTTAAAAATGCAGTTTTTAAGCTTGTAAAACTAAAATATATTTCTATATTTTGCTGACTAAATCCAGAGATTTAACTGTCATGAAGGTTTCACTTGTTCAAACCAATTATTTGGACTCAAAGGCTTTTAAAAGACACAGTTGGGAACATAAAGCTTTCTGTAATATGAATGCATAGTGTGTTATCATATAGAGAAACCTTTGGAACACAGAATATTTGGAAATCTACTTCTGAGCTCTAAAGAGACATTTCCCCACTTATTTAACTATTGCTCTGATTCAAATTGAAGGTTGGAATAACATTTCAAAACAAAACAAAAAAACCCATAACTAAGCCCTTGATAAAAAAATAGCCATAACTCCCTATCTATCAATATGCCCTCCCCATGTATGAGTCTGTATTTTCTGTTACCACATACAAGCTTGAGCTCCTACAGTCAGAACCCACCATTTCCATACTGATTATACAAAGCAACAGCTTTTAAACTGGGAGACTGCAAGATAGATACAGTGCCAGGATTCCATCCAGCACTGCCATATAGACAGCAGAGAACCCATCAGCATTCACTGCATACAGAAGAACAAACACCTAAGTTTTCTCTTTGCACAGGATGCTTCCACCTGACATTATACAAATGTTAAAATGATAGTTTTAAATAGAACCATCTAAATCAATGAATTCAATGAATTCAAAACTTTTAAAAACTCATGTTTACTCAAAGACCTTACCAGTAAACATGATGGGTTTCATCCTTATGAAAACACTACATAAAATCACTTGCCTTTATTTCAAGTTTTGTGTCAATGTTCACTTGGCAATAACCCATCTTTATGTATGGTTCCCATATGCACAATAAAAATATCAACATTATTAAGATATTTAATTTTGTTATTCTCCTAAAATAAGAAAGCCGCTATTTCCAAGTGTCTCTGAGCTGTATGAACATCAGATTGAGAGAAACAAGATTTATGCAGCACCATAAAAAACCCAGATTACAACACTTTCAGACACTTGATGCTTCTGTTCAGCACTTGCCAACTGTTTAGTCTCCCAAACCGAAGGGGAAAAAGCCTATACTAATCTTTGTATGTCTTCAGGCAGATGTCCCTTAAGTATCACTGCAGGCACCTGACAAAGCAGTGGGACTCCAGTTTAGGTTTCTCTTCCCCAGAAGCCTGAATTGATAGGCTTTTGGCATACTTAATATCATCTAATTTAAAAAACTTTTTTTTTTTTAAATGCTTTTCAGCGTCAGAATTATTTACATCAATAAACTTAATTTAACCTCTGTTCTGCAGATTCTTAGTCTGTGTGGTCTTGAAAGGATACACAGAATTCCAAAATTAATCTCTGTAACAAAGCTTGGATACTGGTTTAAGATTACCTCATACTACCAGAGAGCTCTAATGTAATAGCTGTAATAATTCCTTACTCAGGAGCAGTAATTTTATAAGCATTTTCTATAAGGTAAATGAAATCTGAACACTAGTTTCATAACAGCCTATGTCTGATGCAAACTGCATCCATCAGCACCCCCGAAGCTCTCCTGGCTTTGCAGTTCTTGCTCCCTGAAATATCAGATGACCATTCAAGCCAATTCTGAGAGAGCAGCCAAAGAAGGTACTGCTTGTTCCTGCATGCTCCTGAATTGCCAGAAAAATTATTTGCACAGTACTTTCAGGCAAATAGATTTATCTACTGAGAACACAATAAGCCAAATATTCCTCTTCCACAGGGTATCTTTAACAGGTATCCATAACTTAAAAGCACCTTTTTGTGAGCTTGGCAGGTAATCGTGTCTGCAGGAGTTAAACCAGCAACCACTGCTGCACCTCCAGTTGAGAACGCTGACATGCACCTGCCCTCCTTAAGAAGCTTAATAGTCTCATATACAAACTTTGCGGTGCCCACTCAATCTGACCCATATGTGCTCAAAATTAGTCATCATCAAACTCTCAACATTTCAGAGAATCCTTTCTATTGTTTGACACCAATAATAGAGAAATATTTTCTGGGACAATTAGCATATTGTAAACGCAGCTGTCTGTGTCTTAAGTTTCCAAGATCTTGAAGAATGCCACAGGTCCATTAGCTTCAGAAGAAAGGTGAGAAGTTACTTTGGGAAGAGGAATTTCATTAGTAGTTGCATTTTTCAAAACTTGTCCCACCATGGCATTTAAGAGCAGAACAGGTCCTATTAATAGAAACTTTTCAGTGGGTGTTTGCGATTTTTCTCCCATTTTATTCCAAGTCTTAAATTGTTAAGTATAAGACAGATCTGGGACATCCCTCCTATGAAGTCCTTCATAAGCCTTGGTAAGTCAAGCCAAAAAACAGACAAGAACTCTTCCTTTTCCAACTGAGTGACCATCATTATGAGCATTTTTGTGAGCTTCCATTTGGAGTTCTCTGCAGTCCAAAACAGAGGAGGGAAAGAGAATGCCGTATCAGAGAAAGAACCCAGAGATGTCTGTGTTAGTATGTCCTCTATACACAAAAATAATCGGAAAAGCAAACACACACACACACACACACCACCCCATACAAGTCATACAAGCCAAATCACTAACCAGTTCTCACCAGACAAATGATGGCCAACCTGAGCAACAGCTACTTTGGAAAGACTTCTCTTCAGTTTTATTGCTGAGCCTGATGTTAAAAAATGAGGAGTATCTTCTCAGTCAGTTTGGGTCAGATACTCCAGCTGTGTCCCCTCACACCCTCTTTCATACCCCAGTCTACTTGCTAGGACAGCAGAGTGAGAAGCAGAGAAGGCCCTGACACTGTGCTCAGCAATAGCTAAAACATTGGCATGTTAATCAACAGTTTGTCACAACATAAAGCACAACACCATATGGGCTGCTGTGAAGAAAATTAACTCCACCCCAGTCAAACCCAGTACCAGCCTGACCTGAAAAGTCCTTTAAAATTAAGAACTGCGAGATCCTAGCATTCAAAAACATTGCTGAAATCACTCTTAGTAAGTCTAAAAGGCTCTCACAGCCAGTGGAGATGAAGTGCTTGGACAATACTCATAACTGTGTCTCTTGCTGCAGTGAGAAAGTTGTTCCCAGAGACAAACATAAGTCAGTCCTCCAGTCCCACTGCTTTAAAAACTGTGAAAACAGATAACGTCTCAATGATAAAATGGTTTATTTGAGAGCAGGACAGAACCTATGCAGCAATACTGTCCTGTTGATGCTTGAGTATTTGCTGTACATTTCTAAGTACACAGAGGGCTGTCACCAGGTTTCAACAAGACTATTCCATACAACGAAGTTTGCAGAATGCTTAAGGAAGAAATTCTCAAAGTGTATTCCTTGTGTCATTTTAACAGATTTGAATATTTCAATAATAGAGATGACTCATTCCTCTAAAAGGGAAAAGATCCATAATGCTACTATTCAACCCCAATGGATAAAAGAATTTGCTAGCCTACCGTTTAAATTCACTGCAACTACTATTACTTCTTCCATCTTAAAATGCAAATCCTCTTACAGGAAAGGACTAAGATTGCCATCTCAATCCAGATGGGAAGGATACTGGCGATTTACACTTTGTTATTAACCGAGAACAGATAAGGAAGACTGCTACGGAGAGGCTAAAGAGAACGAGGTCCCTGCAGGTCACTGTCCCTCCCACCATCTTCTTGCAAACTAAAAGGTGAAGGGGAATGCTACAAGGCAGCACAGAAAAGACAGACAGGCAGAGACCAAAGCTTTGAAAGGCTCTTGACAGATCCTCCTGAAGCTTGCTCATCTGAAAGTTACAGACTCGCAGGCTGGACAGACTCTTATGAAGGTCGAAAATTTGCTGGCCCACCAAGGCTCAGGAAGTGACCCTGGCTGTCAGTTGGCACAAGCAGAGCACCCTAAGGAGAGATCCTGGGGCCCACATTGCTCAGCATTGTCACTACTTACTGGCAGGATGACACACAGCACACCCCAAGCAAACTGACAGGTGACACTCCAATAGTTAAAGTGGCCAACAGAAGAAATTGCAGGATGTTAACACAGACCTCTGACCTGAAGTACTGGCTCAGAAGGCAGTACAGGAAACTCAACGAGGAGATGTGCCAAGTTCTGCAGCAAGAATTGAACAAACCCATGGACTGATACTGGGAATAACAGCTGTGCCGAGAAGCATCTATAGTGATGGGAGACAGCAACCTGTGCAACCTGTAAGAAGTTCAAGCCAGAGCCAATACTGCTAAAACGCAAGTATCAATTCTCTCCAGTTTTTAAAAAGTATTTCTGCTGTTCTTAGAAGACTCATTCCTTCATGCAGTGCTCATTAATATGGTAGCCAGAGCAGTAACACTCTCTGAGCTTGCAAACAGGGAGCAAATAAGTGATTAACAAGCCAAAAAAAGAGTTAGGGGGTGGAAGTGATATTATTTCTTTTATAAACTGAAAATGCAAGTTACAACTTAATCACCATGACAGAACAGCTTAAGTGAGAAGTGTGGCGACTGTTACTTGAATGAACTTGAGCTCCACAAAGGAAACTCAAATTACATTTTCTTATAGCAGGTTGAATATCTTAATCCTAGCTAACGGAAATTAAAACACTTATTCTCACAGCAAAAATCACTGTCAAATTAAAGCCAGACTTGCCAAGGATTCAAACAGTAATGCTTTACATACTTTATTATTACCAGTGCCATTACCCTGACCACAAGCTTACTCCGTTCTACCTTAGTTACGTTTCACGTGCTCATGCTCTGAAATCCTGCTTCTCCTCTCCAAAACTGCATCATTTGAGAGAAGGCACAAGGAATGCCCCTTAGTACAGCAAGAACATAGCAGTAGGTACTTTGATCGGTAATGAGGTCTAAATCTGCTGAAAGCAATCTTCAGAAACAGGTAGCAATTATTTGTTTATTACAAACTCACAACGATTAAAAGCATATGAATATTAAATTCTAGTTTTTAAGCTTACTAAAGCGTTTGCAACATTAGCAGCTTAAATCAAATTTAACTTCGGTTTAGATTTGTATTCACAGTTTATGAAGCATACTTTCAAAATATTGATCCTAGACTCAATCCTACTTACCAACCCATGAGCCTCTGCCTGTTAAAACATGTTTCAAAACCACAGTACTTCAGCAGGAATCTAGGGCACTGGTCCTTAAGAAACACCCGCAGCTTTTGACAAACTAATTGCACAACTCTTCAAAACTAAATATTCATTCTTAGGGTTCTTTGGCAAGGTGCAATACCTTGCTACAGAAAATAGTGCCCTACTTCAGCTTTGAAATTACCTCTAAGTTAGGATCCAAATACTTGAGTATGTGACAGCCTGTTACAGGAAGTGTAGGTCATTCTCTCCTCTCTGTTGCCTTTAAAACACCTAGAAAATAGCATCTTAACTAAAAAGATAGAGGAGCTTTTAAACCACCAAGTGAAGGAAAGCTATTAGCTCAGGAGAACAGAGTTCCAACTTTCAAAAGAGAAACTGGGGAAAACCAGAAAGTATTATTTCTCTGGATAACTTTGAGGAGTTTACAAATGTTGCCTACTGAAAACATTTCTGATCATCTCATCTGGGAAAAGCAGTAACAAAAATTGAAAAAGTACAGACAATAGCAGCAAGAACAAAGATACTCAGTGGTATCCATTTGAGAAGATTAAACTGACAAGACTCCCCATCTTATAAAGCAAGCAGCTAAGCACGCGAACATGACATGAGAGTTTTAAAAAGATGAACGGTTCAGAAAAGGCAAATTAAAAGCAATTATAAACTGTTCAAGACAACAGGCAGTAGCAGACAAATTATCCAGCAGATGTTTTAAAACAAAGAAAAGATACTACAGTAGAACTCATTGCCAAGGACATCAAATGTTCCAAAAGGAACTACAATATAGTAAATCAAATCTAGACCAAGGTATAAGCAAAAATGTAGAAGTGTAATTACTATCTCAGGAAATCTTTGAGATGGGAGTGGGACTACTGGAGTGGGACAGAACCAAAGTGGGCACTTGTCCTTTACTTATGTTTTCCTTAAGATGAGTTCCCACTCACGCCACTCAGAAACAGAGTCCTAGGCTACATGAAGTTTTTGTAGTCTCATCCTATACATGTTTTTCGATACATTATACTCTCCTCAGTTTCTGTGAACCAGCTTCAAAGGAAATTAATAAGTTTGCATTATGGTTATTCTGGTAAAAGAACTCCTTTTCTATCATTAACCAGAGGGTGTTTATACCTGAAGGTGACTTCAGGTAGTACAATAACAATCATGTCTCACACTGACCTAACAGAAAAGGTATTTTTGATGGGAGTATGGGCACTTAAACCACTCAGGAAGCAGAAGAGAACTTATCTTGCTCTCTCCCCACAGCATCACAAGGTCATCCATCAATAAAGCAGCCAGGTTACAACAAAGCAAACTCCAGTCCCTTTCACTTCAATTCTTACACCACTTCCACCACTGAGAAGAGGCTGTATGAGGCGATCAAGGAACTCAAATATAGTATCCTTATTTCAGGTAAGATATAGATATATATATAGAGATATATATATATCTCTATATATATATAATTATTTTTTAAATGAAAAAAAGAAAAATCTCTCAGGGGCAGCTTTGAACCTGGAAAACTCAAATCCAGTAGGGTCCTGTAATTTCCTTGTCAAACTACATTTCCAACTCCAGTCTATGTTTGGCACTTGAGCACAAGCCTGAAAGCCAAGATGTAAGAAGGACTTTTGTCAACTAAGCCAGTGCTAAGAGTAGTAACTCTTAGAGGAAAATAAAAGTCATTTGTTTTAAGCATAGCTTATACAGGTTTAAAGTATCTGTTGTGAAATCAGCTGAGACTTCATTTCTCCAAATTCTGTTACACATCATCCAAAACTAACACAAATCACAACTGAACTAAACCAACAGGAAGCATACATAAGACGGAAAGTGTTGCTGCACGAGATAAATGGGATCAGCGGTTTCTGGAGAACAGTCTGGCACAAAGAAAAGCAGAAAGGGTTAACCAAGGCATAATTATTCCTACAAACATCACGGGCAACAGCATACTCAGCCCCTTCAGCAACACCAAACCAGCTGGAGAGCAGGAATTTCAGGATGGAGAGACCCTCGCCAATTGAACTCCCGCTGAACTCTTGGTTCACAGTATTTGACAGCTTCATTTTCAAAGAGTATTTGTACTCTGAAGGATTCCATTTGCATCACCTACTACTGGCAGAACATCAGAGGCTCAGATCAACTCAAGGCTTCCACTGCCCCCTTGAGTATTGGTTAGAGATGCTAACACAATGACAAACAGGAACACCAAAAGGGGAAAGTGAAAAAAAATTACAACAAATTTAAGGCATTTGTGCAATGTTGTGTCTACATAAGTCATACAATAAAAAATGAAGGTCAGAAAGTTTTCATCTTTCTATTATTTTAGTTGATGCAATAAGGGAAGTAATCACATGGAGTCAAGGACACTTTCATAGTACTCGGGGTGCTGAGGACACGAATTTAAATTAAGGAAAAGGATACAAACAGTACACACTAAAGTTTGCAAAAGACTCTTACAACATTTCATAGAAAAAACAGAGATCACCAAAACAAAAACAGTTTAGGGTTGCCAGTTCTCATTTATTAGGAAATCATTACCTAGGCTAAAGAGGGCTCGTACAATCCAATTTTAACAAAATTACCACACACATTTTTTGTAATGGATGTGTAGGGATATTAATTGTATAAAAGAATTCCTAAAATAATATAGGAATTAAAAAAAAATACAATAATATCAACTAAGATTTTACCACTTCATCATCAGCAAACCAACAACTTAATTCTAGCTCTCTAACCTGTAAGCTAATACTATTGTGTTCTTCTGTGATCTTCTCTACCTTTCAAAAGGACACCCTCACATATTTAAAATCTCAGAGAGCTGAGAAAGCCTTGCCAAGTTCTCCATAGTGTAGATACTCACACTGTCCTGCTCTTGTTCATCTGAGAAAAACACTTTATCAGCAGTAGAGGGCAGCATTTCTCCATGTCCACCGAAAGCGTTTCCCTGCCTGCTAATAGCAGCGTGTAAAGCTAAAGATGTAAAACACAAGACCCTACAGTAAACTGTATTCCTTTTTCCAAAGTCTTCATTTTACAGAAATAAGACTTCACAGCCTACAAAGACAAACCAAAAAATCCACCATGATATCCAAGCACTGAACCAAAGCAAAGACAAAACCAGAGGACAGACAAGTTGATCCTGCCAGAAAGTTGTTTTCATTTCCTTCATCATTACAGTCACGATCTGCTACCAAAGTTGTTCCAAAATACCATTTATACATTGCAGTGCACTGGTGATCTGATACACAATAACTTTGATTTTCTTCTCCAAATATACATGAAGAAACGTTTGAATTAATGGGTGAAAAAGGTTTTAGATTGCCAATGAGTACCTAATTGCAAAATATGTTTGTTTAAACTTTTTAACTTTCCTGTTTAACATTATCAGATATGTATTTTTACAATCAGGAGAGTTACATTGGAATAAGCTGCAAACAGTGCTTACATAAGTTTAGTTGACTAACAAGCCTCGTTTCTTGATCCAACTCAATCTGATGCTTTTCCTTTAAAATTACACAAGGCAAGACAGATTTTCCTGCTAGGTCTCTCAAACAACCTAAACCCTTAATAAACAATTTAATATGATCTTTAAAGTTATCCAGCTATCATAATGAGCTTGTGTTATCTACATTCCTGTTATAAAAGGCTTTTATTGAACCAATTACTTTAGCAGGAAGGAACCTTTTGATTTCCAGCTTTAATTTATTTTGGCTTAACTCCTATTGTTCCCATTTCAACATCTCATTTGAAAAAATCAGCAGCATCTTTTGATTTTGGAAACACATTCCCTACCTCATCAAGACAAGCTCTTCCAGCTTCTTTTTCTCCCCCCTCCTTCCCAGAGAGCCCTTCCGGCACCACTCTAATCATTCTTCCAGCTCTTTGTTCGATTTGGAGTGGCACTTGTATAGCACCATATAGAACAGTACTTTTCCATCTCCTCAAAATAACCTGATGGTCTTCACAGGATATTTCACAATCAAAACATCAGGTCTTTATAACTGACATGTTATAAAGACCACGCTGCTTCCAGCCCAACCCCAGATTTCTCTCCCACCTGGATTCCAGTTCCTTGCACAAAAGCAGCTGCACACATCGGATCCGCTAAACAACCTATTAGGAAGTGAGGAAATGGAAAAATTGATGCATTTCTCACCATACAAGAGATGATGCTGAGTTCCAGGAAATTTTCTACAAACAGCTTTTAAGATGCATTTATTAATAATGGGTCGCTAAGTTAAACAACCCTCTTCCTCTTAACTGGAATTTTTATAGAGTATAGACAAACTTCAACAAAAAACCCCAGTGGCAAGCTTAAGTATTCCCCAGCCACTGCCTCAGGCTGAGTGAAGATGAAAGCAGCTGGTAAAAAAGTTTCATGTAATAAAATAGTCCTAATTTTGCTTTGTTCAGTAAGAGTTAAATTACTATTGAACTTAATTACAAATAGCAGCAGAAAGACAGCTTGGTTTTGTGGCTTTGTTTGTTTGTTGGGTTTTGGTTTGTTTGGTGGGTTGTTTGTGTATTTTTTTGGTTGCATTTTGGTTTGGTTAAATAAACTGCAACAGTATCATCACTCTAGACTGCAGGATTAGAACAAATTTCTTCTTCATTTCGAAGTTTTTGAGAACTGTACCTGGTTCAACTACTATTGCACTTTTCTAAACTAAAGCTAAAGCAATCAAAGCGGATTTTTCAGCCTCAGTTGTGTAATAAAAAATAGTATTTTAACACGTAATTTTTTTTTTCAAATAGGAAACTAGCAAATTGAAGAGTAAGAAAGTCGTCTCTGGGTAGAACACTTACAAAAGTATACAGGAATATACTATGAGTCAAACACACTATTTTGAATTACTATACATTTTTGAAGAAATAATGAACGTACAAAAGTGAAAGGCCATCTTTTAATTACAAAACAAAAATAGACCAAGATAAAATTTTTAACACTCCAAGGACTTCAGAGTTATTACAAAGATAAATAAAAACCAGATGCAAGAATGCAAGAAGCATGACAGTTCAATTCCCGATTCACTGCTCCCACATTTGGCCAACCCAGCACCCGCGAGGGCCCAACTCAGAAGAGCTTTTGTCATCTGCTGAGGGGGAAAGCTCTGGAGCTTGAGCTACACCACATGCACATCGTTCCTCAGGGGTGGTGTCTTTACCAGGTAAAGGCATCCCAAGTGAGGGTGGCTAAACACAACTCTCACACTGACTGCTCTTCCAATAGGAAAGAACAAATGGGCCAGAGAGGACTGGAAATTCACTGCAGTTCAGTGCTCCATCTCAATGGCATGTTTGAGAGAAACTTGAATGGAGCCTGGGACACTCTGCCTCACCAAGATAAGGCAGGAGCAAAAACACCCTCCACTTATATGTGGGCACAAGTAAACCCACTGTTAGAGTACACTGAAAGGAGTAAGTAATTCTTGTTCTCATGCTTTCACACAATGGAAGGGAGGCAATCATTCTTTGAGGCAATATGGGTTGGTCACTAAAACACCGTAAGGACTGTTCATTCTCTGTTGGGCATTTAGATGAGTTCAGAAAATGCTGATTCCTGCCCACATTGACCTTTAAGACAGCAGCCCTCATTTACACTTTGAGTATGCATTAAAATTTCATTAAAGTGTGTCCTTCCCTTCTCCATGCACAAGATAGGGCAGCTTATGGTCTTCAAAGAACCATCTCTTAAAAAACAAACAAAACCCAAGACACACACACACAAGGCTGAATATCACTTAAACAGTGATAGTCTTCACCTGAAGATGTCTTCAATGTTTTACTCTTTTTGGTCTGGTAAATATCAGTTCTAGGAATAAGATTCGTGTTATTACCACTTACGAAAGTGTGAGTAATACCCACTGACAATAATCAGGCTATGATTAAGCCTTGAATAAAGTGTAAAAACACGCCTCATGTTAACAAAGCCCTGGTGCAACTTACTGCATTCACAGAAGACAAATGATCTAGCAGGGTGCCAGCTAGTAAAACAAAACTGACTCACAGCATATCAGATCATCAGTGAGCTCAGCCATCCTGACATCTCACTTCAAGTAAGAGAAGCAGCCTTTTGGGTTTTTGGATTTGTTGGGGCTTTTTTTTTTTTGCCATCAAGAAATTTAAATACCTCTGCCTACTGAAAGAATTGTGTTGGAGATCATACATCCAACTACGAACAACCCTACGTTTATCCACCCACAGTTTTCTCCCACTGTTTCCATTACAGCAGGATACTCTGCCAGAGCTGCTCCCTCGGAGGGTCCAGTTTCATGAGCAGCAGCCAAACAGAGAAAACATTTTGATTTTGCTGGAGAGAATCACTGCTCCCCTCCCCTTCTCCTTCCAAAAGTGTCAAGCTATTAAGTCTTATCATTTTACCTGCCTTGTCACAGGCAGCCGAGTCAATTTAACTCAATACTTTCTAGCTCTTCATCTCAGCAGCCACCTTGTCCATGAGGTGCAGAAAAGCAGCCCCGGTTCTGCGAGGTTCCAAGTAGGTGAGCAGTGAAGAGAAGGAGGTAGAAGCACTCTCAGTAGCAGCAACCTCAGATCACTGTCACATGTGCCACAGATTTAATTCCTCACCCATAGTAAACAAGGGCAGCAAAGCAAAACTGATCAGGAACGAGGGCTTCTCTGTTTCTCTTAATATTACCTGGAAAATTACTCAAGTTGTGATCCTCTGAAATAAACCCACACCTTCCAGACACAGATTTGTGAAAATGCTTTGAAGGGATATTATTTACAGGACTAATTTCAGAGAGTTAGTCTCCTTTTTTACTGCTGCATTCAGCATCTCCAACCCAAACATATTCCATACCATGTTCTCAGAGTCAGTCTACAAGTTGTATCAATCAACTGCTAGAAATATGGATATTTTACAGGCATATGTTTTATCTGCTCTTCAAACAACTCCTAACCAAACCTGCCCAGAACTGATGCAATAACCAAATATAACTAATTTGCCACTTATTTATAGTATTAATTAGCTGCTTTGACTTTTAAAGGAGGAGAAATAAGTATGAACTTAAACACTAAGACTAAACAGTTTCGCTAAGACTCATTAGCTTCACATAAACACCTCAAGTATGTTCTATGCAGTTTCTTCAAGCATGCAAACTCAAACAAATACAAACTTCACTGATGTCTCTGCCTGAAAAACTACACAATTCTAATAACTTTTGGTTGATCAATGAAATGACCCTGCATAGCAGCAGTCATTTAGAAAGAGCAAGGAAACACATGTAAAATATTATCTCTGGAGATGCTCTGTATATGAAGCACATGCCACAGATTTATACCTTCTGTTGTATCTTACGTGCATTTTGGCGAGACTAGAAAATCCATGTAAAAGAAAACCAACTATTACTACAGAGCAATTGCCTCTGGCCCAGGAAGTCCTTGAGTCCTGAACTGTTGGTGGCTGAGAAAATACCAAATAACACGTTAAGAGAAAGATCGGTCTGAATTTAAAAGAATCCCCTTAAAAAGAAGTTAAATACAGAAAGCTTATTATATCCTTGTAATCAATACACAGTAAGAATGTGAACTTTTATTAATGATTTGCCTTAGGTTAGTCTATTTTCTCATGCTCTCTGAGTACATCTTTTTAGATTTTGCATTTCCCATCCCTTTTATCACTTCCATCACTGTCACTCTCTGCCACCTTCAACTTCTTTGTCACTCTTGGCGTCACCACTCATCTTCAAACGTATTCACCTTCAAAATTCAGACAAGCCACCTTCAATTCCACCCATGGAATATGAAATGTATTTCTTAAGCTCTTCAGGCTACAGCCTCTGGATTTAACCAACCTCATGCTATCTTGTGTTGTACTTGGCTTCTTTAGTTGCCACATAGGGTTTAGAAGTAAGATCCCCTGCCAAAGTCCATTCTGGTTATTAAAAACTCAAACTTCTTAAAGGCTTGTTTACCACTACAAATACATGCAGTTGGGACATCATTTCTCCTGGCACGACCACAAGATCAGTATTCTCTGCTTGTATTCCTCACTGCTTTTGTCAAATCCCCTTTAAAGCCACCTTTGGCATACTTTACCCACACACTTGGTCTCCTATTCAAAATGAAAGTCAGCAAATCCTTTAGTCTGCAGACAACCATCCTTGATTTTGACGCTTACCAAGTATCCCCGTAGGCGGCTGTTTCTCTGGCATTGCATTGTACTTTAAGATTACATGCAAGAGCAATTTCATACCATCTGCTGACACTGCCAACATCGGTGATGCACAATTATTTTCACTTCCTGAAGTTTTTATGGTGACTGATTCTGCATGCATTTCTTCAACGCTATAACCAGATGGCGTAGTAAAGCCAAGTGGCATATTATTAGCACCACTCAACTGGCTCACCAGAAAATAACGATTTATTCACAATCCAGGCAAATATGTTTGGAAAGCAATTGGCTTTTTAGTGAGGACATGGAACGCTGGCAAAATGAAGCTCCTTTGCCAAAACCCATCGTGACACATCATCCATGTGTGCCAACTTGGAAGGGCTGTTCTGGACTATTTAGTACTCATGGTATTTAAGCTTTTAGTGTAATAATTTTCCATTTAACTATGTTTCCATCTTCTCTACAATTTTAAATTCACAAAATTATATATTTTGTTCCTCCACTTCAAGAAAGTATCCTCCTTTGGGCCAACAAAGTAATTTCTGCATCAAGTTTCTGCTTAGATTTTAATTGTTTCCATTTTCACACAACTGCCTCTAGCACATCTTATTTCCTACCACTACCAGAGTGTTCAGTTTTTATGCACACAGTACCTCCCAGAGGTTACATTCCACTGTAACTTCTCTTTATGCTTTTTCAAACACTTGTTTCAGGAGTAGTCACGTTTCTACAGTCCTAAATTTACATTTGGCCCTTTGAAGGCAACCACAAGGCTGATGCAGCCCCTGGTGAAGATAAGTTTGACACCCCTGTGTTAGATCATGTATGGAATACAGGAGCAAGTACAGTGGAAAGTCACCAGCGTGGTCAAGTGGCTGAAGCACAATGAAGAAAGGTTCAGGGAACTGGGCTTGTTCGACCTGTAGAAAAGGCAGCTTTGCAGGAGCTAGTAGCAGCCTTCTAATATCTAGAAGGAGGTTGCAAAGAAAACAAAGCTTGGCCCTTGCACTGCATGGCAGGAGGAGAGACAACCTCAAATTGAGACAGGGCAAGGGGTTTTACAAGACCTAGTCAAAGCCCCAAGTAACCTGGTCTGAATTTGATGCTGACCCTACTTTACGCAAGTAGTTGGACTAGACACATCACTGCCAATGGAAGAGATTCTGTGATTCCCTTTTGCACTGGCAACCAGTAGGTGAGGAGGAACAATTCACTAAAGTTGAAGGAAATTCCAAAAACTGATAATAACAATGAGAGTGAATTGCAGTACACTGCACAACCAAGAGAGGAAAACTGCAGGAATGACACAAAGCCAGTGTCACCTTCCCATCTCCTGCCAGGCTGGCTGTAGCTGTGCTCCTGTGTTTAGGCTCCATCCAGCCCCTGACTTGCGCAGCCACATCACTGCGCTCACCCAGAACAGAGGTGAGCCACAATTTATGAAGACCCACAATCTAAGCTTAACAACTTAGAAAAACACTTCATCTTTCTCCCTTGGTAACAGGCTGATGCATCATACATGCTTCCCCACCCCCACGATACCAGGTCATGGTACTGTTGGAAAAAAGGGACTGGACTGGTCCAAGCAGCATGCTTCTTAGTATTGTGAAATCAAAACAATACAAAACCATCAGTCTTTTGCACTAGTCCTACTAGAAATATTATTCTAAGAAATTTTACATCACTTTAAATTCAGCTGTTTTACTGAAAGTATACTACTGAACAAACAAGCTAAGAATGACTGCTCAAAAATTGCTTTTCTAGAAAAATCAATGAATTTTCATATTCTGTATTTTTAAGTGCCATGAATTGATTTCTAACTGTTACTTAAATAAAATTCATTACTGTAAGCTCAGCCCACGTGCCTGCTCTTAATAGTATCCATGGTTGCAGTGATGCAAATTTGCCTACCTACATCAAACTACATGTGCCCACATAAGGAGAAAAAAAATACTGTATTAATCAGTACTCCTTGCAAAAGATTAGAGCAAAGTAAACCAGCTAAACCTTAGAAGGTAGGACAAAAAATAGTTTAAGGACCTGTTCACCAATCATGACTAGATTTTATTTCTGAATTAAGTAAAAAATAATTATCAAGGATCAAATTATGAAAGACTTCTCAGATACATTAGAAAATTCATCTCACCAACCAAATTCTTCTCTTCCCTAATCAGAAATAGAAAAATAACAATGAATTGTTTCAAATACTCCTCCACTCAAGGTGGAGAAAGGGGAAACTTTTAACACTATTAATAATCCTATCAGGCTGATAGGATGACTTTAATGCTGATTTCAGAACAGCCTTACTTACTTGCTTGCTTTTTCCTTTAAGTTTGAGAAATAGGTTTAAGCACAATGTATTCTTGATTAAACTACAACTTCCAAGTCATCTGACACACACACGTTCACAGAGAAGCAAACAGTCCTTTTTTAAGCCCCACTGAAATAAACAGCTTTAGTTGAAGCTACAAGGTACTACAGTAGCATTTAGTTAAATGAGGCCAAAACTTGACAGGGACCAGGCAGGAAGGATTAAGTGCTGGTTAACTCCAGGTGGAAATGCACCATCAGCGTGAGCCCATCTCAGACTCTACTGTGCGGGAGGACGATCACCTCCTCCTCTCCCGGGCAGCGTTCCTGTGAGCAGCCTGACTTGCTCAGCACTCAGAGCCAGGCTGATCACACTGAAAAACAATACATTTTTTCCCCAGAAAATGTCTTCTGTTGGCTTAAACTTCCATGTAAGTTATCCTTCTGTTCTTAGACAGTACATATGGGAAGGTAAACAAATGCATAAAATAAAACTAAAGTTGAGCAGTTCAATTATAAAAATGACAGCACTGCCCCTCACTTTTTTAAAATGAAAACAAAAAAATTAAGGTGCATATCAATATAACCAAAGTCAAGGAATTAACATTCTATCCTAATCTCACTGTACAAAAGATAATATTTTAAAAGAAATAAAGCAGAAATGCCACAAATTGTGATTTTAGAGGCTATGTTTCACTTCCAATAAAAACCCTAAAAGCAATGGCTCAGACACCAGAAAGACACTTTTGCTGATGAGAGACAAGGTTACTTCACCCATTCCAATCAGCCTATGCTTCCTTGTGTCAGACCGATAAGCATCTTGACCTTTTCTTGTATAAAAGCTATCACTAAACTCATGTAATATTCTTATAGATGTTCAATTTTATTCTACTTCTCAAGAAGGATGTTTGTATGAACAAATTTTATGGTCTTCAATTACCCAGAAAAATGCTAGAAGTCAAAGTAGCTTGTTAAAAAAAAGTAAACCTGCAACTATTTGAAGATCCAGGGAAAAGGCAGCAACATAGAATACCAGTTTACCACTTGCAGGAAAATAAAAAGCTTCCAAAAGACAAAACTCACTATGTCAATATTTCACAAGCACATTACTACTACATTCTGTTTATGGATCAGATTATATCTTCAGCAGGTAGGGGTGAACTGTATAAAAGCAATCATACGTAAAACTTTACCCTAGCACAGAAGTAATGACATTAAGCTATCTGGGTATCTTCATCTCAAAGCAGAAATATGACAAAATTACAAAGCATCTTGAAATATATCCATCCCTAACAAGACTTCCCAGATTCATCATCTTCTCTTTGGCCACGATTTTAAACATATCCTGATAAAGGTTACGTAAAACATTGTTTAGAATTCCTCATTCTGGAATAAAAAGCAAACTACTATTCTAACATGTTTACAGAGAGTGAGTTTTTATAGAAAAGAGTCTTACTGCAGAATGACAAAAAAATTCATCGTTCTATTACACTTCAGTTTTTCAGTATGTGCATAATTAGCTCTTAGAAGAATTAACATCTATCTTTACTCTTAGCAACAACTACAGAATTTATTTTGGCAATTTGTGCAGTTAAAGTTTAAAAAAAATTAACACTAGAAAACCGTCAAGTCATTTTCATTAGAGGTAAATAAAAACTGGAAGAAAGATTCAACAAGAACTTCCAAGACTGTAGGCATTAATCAAAAGCTGTATTATCTTACCTTTGTTGTTACAATGCACAAGCAATCCATCGTTTCAGCATAGCAGGTATCTTTCCAAACATTTAAAAGCTTTATTTTCAATCACAGCTAAACACCATCTCAACAGAATGAGAAAGAACACACCTATTTAATAGTCAAAAAAGTAGAATGTGTGCCAGGTTTCTCTTTGGATTCACTCAGAGGTAGAAACACCGTGGAGAGAAAAAAAGAAAAAAAAAAAGGCAGACTAAAATACAAATGCTTTACGTTTCATGAAAGCTTCTGAACCTGTTTTGATTATCTGCATCTGAAAAATTTAAATTTATTCTTGAAAATATCCTAGAAAAGATGTCAAATCCTATTCCATAGCAGTTAAGTACCTCCTTGTATTCTATTTCATATACTCTTCTTTCAGGATTACCTAACACATGAGCATCATAGGGAATCATTTGATGAAATGCAATACAAAATTGTTTTACTGAAGAAAAATCTCAGTTCAGCTTTCCTTAGCTGGTTATAGTTTCTAAAATGAAGCGTTTGTTCAAAAATAGTTTTGGTTGCAAGCAAGTATTTCTCCTCTAACGTCATTTCAGCATTTGCAGGCTGCAAAATAACAGATTTCTTAGGCAGTAATGAATGGAATATTCCATGTAGAACAGGGAGAAAAGAAAGTGGGAAGGAAAGAGTAATGCATATTGCAAGAGAAACGCTATTTTGAGCCTCGAATTAACCTAGAATTTCATTTCCTTTTGTAAGGGTGTAATACAGTGACAAGGCAAAGTTCGTATGTGCAGGCATTGTCTTCTCAGACTAATAAGCACAGCTGGGAAAAGTAAAACACTTGGACACAAAAAACCCTACAGACTAGGAAGCACTAAACTGACAGTTTCAGACACTGGTAAGAACCTTATTACATCAATTTCTCACAAGAGGCATTAAAAGCAACTAGTTAACTCAGTTTCTGCTACATTGTCCTACTAGGTCTCCCACTAACACCTTTGCTACAAACATTCAAGCACATTGAAAAAATTCAATAATTATTTGAAAACTATTAAATCTTATCTGCATCATTTTGCTTTTAGCCCAAGATGTACACCTGGCCAAAATTAATATATTTTGCATCAGCAAACAACTCTAGAACATACTGGGTGTGTATCTACACCATTCTCACTATTCCCTTTAAATTTTCTGCAACTTTCCTCCACTTAATTTCTTGGCTCTGCCATTTCTGTGGGGGGAAGTCAGAAAAGAAAAGTTAAAAAAAAAAAAAAAATTAAGGAAACTATTCTTCCTAAAACTACACATTTTATTTTTCAGGTAAGCGGTGCCTTTACAGAACAAAGAGGAAAATGAGAACATTATAAAATCCTTCTCTCATTTAAAAACAAACAAAAATAACCCAAAAACCAAACCTCCCAAAAAACCCAAACATTAAAGAAAAGCTTGATTGCACATTAGTAAATCAACCCTATTCAGCTTGAATCAAATTTCAAGGTAAATCTTATACCATTCAGCCAAGACCAGGATATTTACTTGGTGTGCCCAAGTCAAGCCAGAGAAACTTTTCATTTTCACAGTCTATAAAGTTTGTAAGGAATTTCTATTATGAACACCTAGGTGAGGTTTTCATTGCTGCAAAGCACCAGTAGGAAAAATATGCATCTTTCACATTAATAAGGCTCAACCCAGGCATAAGTCTAAACATTCTGACTTCAGAAAGCAGAAAAGTGAACCACCAGTTAAACTGAAGGAACTTTCCCTTTTGTCAGAAAAAGAACAAAAAATTACCCACACAGCTGAATGCAAACAAGGTACCCCCACATAAATCATCATTGAATTTCCCCAGTCTTCTGTTGGCAAGACTGTAAAGTTCAGAGACACTGACAAAGTACAACAGCCAAAAAGACACCAGGAAACTGAGGAAATCATTTTTAGGTGGCTTGGCGCACATCTTGTGTCTTGTCCAGAAATGTCTCCAACAACCAGCACAAGACACATAGTCAGCCCACGTGTACATTTCTTGCACAGACTTTGCTTTAGGAGCCCCGGCAGCACACCAAGATTCTGCTGGTCCCTCATGCTCCATGTACCAAGGACAAAGATCAATGATACTTTCTCATCACTCACATTTCTCTCGGCCACCATAGTGCAAGATGAAGCTTCTGCAGACTAATCCTGGCTACAACTGCCTTACATTCAGGGTCAATCACTTCACTTCTTTTCCCTCATTTTTTTTTTATTCTCTGGCCTTCTTTGGGACTCTCTCTCAGAACTAAGGATCATCATCAACCGTTTTTTTCCCCTCTCATTCACTATCATCCTTTTAACAAGACCTAAGCTCAGTCTTACCATAGAAAGCACCCAACTTCTTTCAGGTTGCCAACCCAAAATCAATTTCTGCAGACATTTCATTGGAAAATACTGCATAGAGAAGAAAAAAATATTTGTACAAGATTGACCAAGACTCAAACATTCATTGCCATAAGAAACAATAATACAGCTTCCTGAAGACAATTTTTTTAAACCCCTTGAATGACCAAGCATGTGTTAAATTTTGGAGCTCAGAAGAAACATTTTTTTCAAAATGAGAAGTAGGTGAGGAAACAAGAACTAAAACTACTGCAATTAAACAATTAAAAAAAATAACGTAGAACCTTCTTCCCTTTAAAATGTATTGCGGAAAGCAACAGAAAGATATTAAAGGACACACCAAAACTTGAATCAAAATCATGAAGTGCATGGAAAGCCCCATTTTTAATGTACTGAAGAATAAGACATTTCCATCTAGTACTCTTAGCCATTTAAATCACTATTATTCTACTGAATTTGTGAGAAGCATCGCATGTCATTCATACTTATAGAAAATAAACCTTTCTGTCCTGTTGGCTCCAAGTGATCTGAGTAACAATCAGCAATAACCATTCTATAGTTTGACCAGAAGGAAAAGAGTGCATTTTCATTCACTGTTATTTGTGGCATTAATATTAAAAAAACTAAGGATGATTCTCATGTGAGAAACAAAGGAAATAACTTTTTTTTGCCTTGAATTCTCTACCAATTCTTTCAAGTTATGTTTGGCAGTCACTTTTTGTGCCTTCACAGGCAGTGAGAGATTCTATCTACAAAGTCACCAGACAACTAAATAAAGGAAAATTCATGCACAGACAAACCATACATAGAAATAAATCATGCAAATGAAAACAATGCTTTGGATCTATCCACAAATTTAAAAGTGCATATGGTTATTTAAATACTAATTTGCTCTCAGGTTCTCTGAGAAAACCTGTGTAACACACAGCTGGCACAGGTGTAACCAGAGCAGCAGGCTCAGCTCCGGCTTTACAAGGGTATGTCAAGTGCCCAGCCTCGGCATATTTGAGCAGACATTTCAAAGACTCAGTTAAGATCAAGCACTATCATCACTGTAAGCATTTTCTCAACTCCTTCAGTAGACAAAACATTAAAATTCTGAAGTGCCGTAACCTAATTTATCTAGCTACCTTTAAACCTGGCTGCAAGACGTAATTATTACAAGTTTAAAACAAACATAAGATACCAAATTCACATAATTCTGTGTAAGTTCTCTATTTACTTCTGAATTGAGAAAGGTAAGTTTTTAGAAATAACGGATTTTTACTGCTTGTGTATGCATCCTGAACTGAGCATGGGGGTTTTGCTTGTTTGCTTTTGCATTCAGTTTGATCAGAAGCCTGCCCCTGGAAGACCAGAGCTTTGATTCAACACTTACACTCTTTTTATTGGTACAAACATCCTGGATTTCAAGAATTGAAGGTAAAATCCTTCACAAGCCAAATATAATTTCCCCACTGTAAAGCTGACACAGAGAAAGCAATGAGGCCCCTGAGTGACCCAGGACTATACACTATTAGGTGCTCAGATAAAAGCAGCACACCATTTCTGCAGAAAAGAAGTTGATATAGATAATGAGCAATACACACATACAGATACAAGCATAAAGGAACAGTATAACAGGGAGTACAGCAATCAGACATAGGGTATCATCAAGTTAGTGAGTACTGAATCTTTAAAAATATGAAGGCAAAGAAGGTATTTGTAATCAGTGCAATAGATCTGGGATTTTCCAAGGAACAGCTTGTTATTACAACGGGTATGACTGACTGCATTTGTAAGGCCAGGTGAGGCTATTGCCATCAACAAAATTCAGAAAAACAGAACTAGAGTATCCTGCCACTTTAATAATGCAATCTATATACACAGGTATCTCTTTCTGAGATTTTCTCTAAGATTTCAATTAACTGCTTGATGTACCATTCCATTTTCAATACAAACTGCTAGTGATTAACATGGATTTTTTTCATTCTACAAGGAAGTTCCTTCCTCTAGACTATGTCAGCTCATTTTATTAAGAAGTTACCTAAAACTAGCAAAGTCTTACAAAGGTTAAAGACATTACTGCTTGCTTTGTAAATAAAACCAGTGCCCATACTGTAGGTGAAAATTACATTAGCTTAGTTCTATCCTTTTCAAATATTCACAACGACCATTATTTGCCTTTTTACAGATATTGAGCAAACCAAACACAAGGCTGCAGTGTGCCTCAACAGCAAAGGTGGCTAACAGAGGCTGCATTAGCAGAAACACAGTAGTATCAAGCAAAACTGTTATTCCCCTTTGCCTGGCACTTCTACTGAGGCATCTGGAACACTGCATGCAGTTTCAGGCCCTCCAATATGACAAGGATGTCAATAAGCTGGAGGAAGTTCTGCAGAAAGCCATCAACATGCTGAGGGGGCTGGAAGACTTGCCCCTCAAAGAGAGGATGGGGCATGGGGCTTATTTTAGCTTTGAGAAAAAAGTTCAGTGGAACCTAGAAGCAGCCTTCCAGTGCATCCAGTGAGGTCACCCAGGAGACAGAGCCAAATGCATGTTGTGTGATGGAATGACCTGAGAAGCAGCAAATAAATTGGAACAGAGGTTTAAATCAGAAATAAAGAAAAGTTTTTTTCACCAAAAGGATAGTCAAGCACTGGAACAGGTCACGCAGAAAGATTTTGCAGTTCCCACCCTTGGAGGTTTTCAAGGCTCAGCTGGTCGAAACCCTTTACAATCTGATCAACCTCACAGGTAGAGCCTAAATTATTTTATGATTCCAAGATGTTTAGAGAGCTTCACTTCCGCCCTGCCTGGTGTCAAATTTAGCTGACATGTCTATAATTTCAGCTATTTTTCCCTCCTTCCTCTTTGGCTTTCTTTTTATTAAAAGAAATCAGCAAAGGGCCTTAGAAGACAGACAGACAGCCTCTCTACATGCCAGATACTAAACACAGGGGCATGTGCAGATAAATGGGGAAGTCACAGATCAGACCAAAGTAATTCAGCCACCATGAACCACTAAATACAGAGATCTGTTGGCCCAACTGCAAGAGTAAGACACTCAGGATTAAGCTCCACCTTGCAAAACCAAGCATTTCTTTTAAGACAGTGTTCAGTAGGGATTTGTTATGTTGTTTGTTTTTTTTTTCCAAAAATCTAAAATGAAATTATTATGGCTACTTTTAAATCTGAGAAGTTAAAGTGTTTGCTGTTTAGTTTGAAATAAAACAGTCACAATATTAAAACATATCCTACAGATTACCAAAAAAAAAAAAAACCACAAGACAACTATTTCCTTAGCAATACCCTAGTCAGTTAGGGCAAAGGAGATTTCTACCAGTGATTCAAGTTTCACCACTTATTTCTCAAACTGTCCCACCTACAGATGGCACTACAGATCACAGCAAACAGCTTGCAAGGATGCTCCCCCCTGCACACATTTCTCTCACACGATTACTAGTGTTAAGAGTTCTTGCTTTGGATTTGTTAGCTACTTTGCCAACACACACCTAAAATTCAGTACTTAATGCACAAAGGAGAAAGGTATGCACCTTTCAACCCTTTCAAATTGAATCCGTGGGGATTTTTCACTAGTCCTTTGAACTGAAAGGATTGTCATTCCTGTTTATCACTGTCTTGAATCTCTCTTTTTTTATTGCCTCATCATCTTTTCATCATCTTTTTCTACTGGAGATTAAAACAAATAAAACTGTCAAATAGGGTTCCAGGAAACAAAAAGCATGGAAAAGAGAACAGATTGCTGTGAAGGGGAAAACCGCAATCTGCAGCTCTAACTTTCTCTAATGCAATACCTATGGGGATTACAAACTCCAGTCTTTCAATCCAGAACTAGGAATGCAAAAGCAGAAGTAGGCTATGTCCCATTTTAAAAGTCCTCAGGCAACCTAAGCTTGTATACCACTATTCTATGTATATACACAAGCACACATTGCTAAAAAGTCATTCCCAAAGTCAGCTGTGTAGAAAGTTCTTGTAATACAATCCCTAATCACTGTAGGGGAGCATTACATTCCTACTGTCAAGCAACTCTCTCATATACCATCAAAGTGTCAGCTGGAAGAATACTCATTTGGCCCAGACTAACTACAGCACAAATAGACCATTAAGGTAAAAGAAACAGGGTTGAATGGTGTTACTTTCAAGGCTTACAATTTGCAAGCAAGAAAAATCTGTCCCATTCTTATCACACACAGTCCTACCAGCCTGGCAAGCAACAGAATAGATCTAAAACAACCTCAAAGTGCAGCTGGTATGCTGATCTGGTTATATCTTGTTAATGAGCTAATACTGAATTGGGCATTGGCCTTGCAAGTCTAAAAAGTCACACTTTCTGTTATATAAAAGAGCTATGAACAAAATCAGGTATCCTAAACTCAAGCTCCGTCCAATCTCTAGTAATTTTCAGGAAGCAAAACAAACCATTAAACACATGCTGTAGCAGAATGGTTATGCCCTGGGGTTGATTAAAATCAAAAATTAAAAAGAAAAAAAAAAATCTAAGTATGTAAAAAAGCAACATATAGAAACCAAAATGCATTAAGTTTTACAGGATAAAAACAAATTTTCATGAGGTACACATAGCAAGCTATGTGGAATATAAATTGTCAATACATAAGCATTTCTCCTCATAATTTTAATAAAAAATTAAAAACATTGAGGGAAAGGTATTGCCTTACAGGTATACAAAAAAAACCACACAACACAAAACAAAGCAACACACACACGAAAATAAAAAACACACCTGTCACCGAAGATGAAAGAATTGAGGCTGATAATATGTACAAGATGATATGTCTACTATAACAATTTTCATATATATTTGAAAGCTAAACTAAGACCTTCAGAAAAAGCAAATGAAACCAACACTGAACTACCACTCTTCAAAACTGTTCACCTTTACAACTACAACATGGAAGCAGAATTTTTAACTAATGAAATACGAGGTTACATTTACTCAAGGTGACAGAGACACTGAGAAAAGTTTGGCTTCAGTTTCACATAAACCATCTTCAACTTCAGCGTACGCAACTATTCTTTTAAATACTGGCAGTAAATGTAAAATCTGAGTTTCATATACTGAAGGTCAAACAACTGTCTGACTTCCACATGATACTTGAGATACTGTCTGAAGGAAGACAGGTGGCTTTCTCAAAAACAAATCTATGTCACTTAGAAAAATAACAAAGTAATCCACACTATAGCAGGTTCTGTTAGATAATACTATATACCATGACCACCAGACAGTACTGGAGAAGCAGATGCATTATCTAGCAAACAATTTAGCTGAGAGCATCCACTTATATCTATGGTGAGACTTCTCAAATTAGGCCATTCTTCCTTTCAACACATTAGTGATTTTGCCATGATAATGTGCCCACTGTCCTTGGTGCAGCATCATAGACCAGACCTTGTACTACTGGGAGTCTCCTAGCACACAGGAATAAAAACTACAGATGCAACTTTGCAATTAAATTACCCGTTCACATGCATCTTTATGTAAAATACAAAGATACAGGGATGACACGTTTACCTAATAAGTTAGTCCTTCTTATTGTGGACTTTTTGGTAGCAAAATAGCAAACTCCTATAGGATAAACTTGCCAGTTTCTGGAATGGGCCAGAGAAGAACAATCACAAAGCCTGGATCTAACAGTAAGCACCGTCCTACGCTTCAGATTTCAGCAGGCTTCCCCTGCAATGGAAGCACAAAATGTGCTACAGTTGGAACACCGTAACAAATCTCACAGCAGCAATCTGCTTCACCATCCCAGCTGCTGGAATTACGAGCATGTTTAAAACCAACAAAACACTTTTAGTAGGAATGTAAATCCTCAAGTCCATTACACTGTTCCAATGTATATAAAACAAACACACACACACAACCAACATATTTAAGCCATTTAAGACAATTATACTGCCTTTAAAGACCTTCAGTAAGGGAGACTGCCCAGGTACAGCTATTCTGGTACTTAGGAAAAGATTTAAAACATTTTTGCTAAGCCTATTACCTTTGCTTACAAACACAGGAAAATTCTGTTTCCCAATTAAGTGTTCAATTCTTCGAAGCTGCACCAAATCTTTCCATCGGTCTTCATTTCTTTTCAAACTTTAGATCTTCCTTGTCAATCTCTTCTAAGCACTTAAATTCTTTTACACCTTTTCACACCATAGTACCTTAAATTGGACAGTATCTCCAGCAAAGCCTTATGCAGACCAAGTAGAACAGTTTTACACCACACTCTTGTATCAATAAGGTGTTTCTTGTATTAACATGACATAGTTGACTCACCTTGAGATTCAACAATGACCCAGATCTTTTCTGAGAAACCACTGAACTATTCAACTGTTACAGGTGCTGCTCAAGTATAACCAAAGTATAGGGCACTGTACTTGGTCCTGTTGAACAGAAGCCTGCCCTTTAATTAGTCCAACTGCTCAAGGCTTCATTCTGGTCTTAGCTTCTGAAGCAGCAACACACTATTCCCCTCCCATGGTTTAATTTATAATTTAATCGAGATATTTTCACTAATAGCTCAGACTGGGATCCATTTTTTAGAAACTTTAACTGATGTATTATCTCAAAATATAGCCTGTTAAGCCATGCCGTTTTACTGAAGTCAAAATTTGTCATATTTATGACAAATAAATTATGACAAATTATGACCAGAAGAACTACTACCACATTAAAAAAAAACACCACCAACAACACCATGACACACACCCCCCCCACCACACTAAGTTTGACAAAACTGTTATCAACTATGCTGGATATTATTTGGCTCCTTTTCCCCTTCAAGGACCCACAAAAAGACAGTAGAATCATTCCCTGTACTTGTTAAACCTGGATCCTCCTTTCCCACCTTGCTCCTATATACACCCTTTTTAAAATACAGTGTTTGCCCATCTGCAGTTTTCCAGAGCTTCATCCATCCTCTGTGACTAAGGGCAACTGTAATGACTCTTAAATTGCCTCATTAAGTTCTTTGCACATGTAAACATGAAATGCATTAGGACGAGTTTATTTCAAAACACCTCAGTAGACAAAATAAACTTTGCCTATCCTTGCCTACCCTACTGTCTACAGGGCATTTTGCTCCTGCTTGTAAGAGACTGCATTTCCACCATGTCTTCAGAAAGAGTTCTACAGCTCTACACCTAAGATTTAGATGACTGAATACAAGTAAATAGCACAAGTGTTCTCCATAGCATTTGTCATATACCCTAGCATTACTTCCTTTTCTCCAAAGATGACAATTCTTAGAGCAAACTTTCAATAAGGTGACTATGAAGACAGTGGCCTTCCCTATGCAGTTTCAGGTAACTAAGATTCCAAAGACACATATAATTTAAGTTTTCCAGTGTATAATCAAGATTCACAAGTAACAAAGGAAAATAAATCATTCCTACACTGCAAGTTCCTACACTAGACTTTCAATCCCTCAGTGTTCAATTACTTACAAACCTGAGAAATATGGTATACTTAGCCTGCTCATTTTTTTCATGTAAAGCTATTTTAATCACTGCTCTTGGCAATATATAACTCTTGCCCCTGGCTAGGCTAAAAAGCTGATCTTTTATCTACTAGCTATTTTCTACTTTCTGAAAGAACACAACACAACTCTTGGATTTCTTCCATAGTTTCCTTTAAGGCTTTTCTGACACAATTCATACTAGCTTCAATATGACAAATTTCACAAAAACTACAATAAGCACAAGCACTTTTTTTTTTTTTTCCCTAACTGCACAAACTCACTAGCACATCTCACAATTGCTCATGTTCTGCAGCTAAGTGCTGTCTTACACAGTCCAAGCAGCCTCTGATGGAGTTCATTCAGCGAGGCCTCCTCACCACTGTCTTTAGCTGGGCAGTACAAGTTCCTGAGCTTCCCTGCAGGCTGCAGCACTCGCCCTTCAGTTGGTCCCCCAGCTGTTCCTGGGTTCTATGACCACCACATGAAAACGGGTCATCAGAGCACACTGCCTTCTGTTATAACCAAGAAGCTCACAAACCTTTTCCAATGCTGTCAGTGTTGAGGGAACACTTGAAACAAGGTTCACCTCTTTGGGGACAAATAATAGATCTGATGGGGAAAAAAAAAAAAAATAAAAAAAATAAAAAAAATCAAGCAACATTGTAACTTTAACTTGGGCAGGGAGATCCTGATTTAACTGAAAATACAAATCAACATACATTTCCCTGCCCAGTTTTCTCACCACTCACTAGTGACAACTGGATTCATATAGCTTTCAAAAAAAAAAGTCCCTCCAAAACACAGCTGTGTAAGTAGCAAAGAATATCTTATGAACAAACTGAAAAGTTTACTATCACAAAGATACAGCTTCAGATTTCCCAAATTATTCATGAAGTAATGACTAAAGAGTCATCAGTATGGATGAATATAAGCCTACTAAGCCTGTCAGCGAGGTTCCAAATTCAGAGCATAAATCCAGTTTAATGGTCACTTAATGGTACATTTGACAAACAAGTTTATAAATTTTTGACTAAGCAAAATGCACACATCTGTTATTAAATATTTCAATAATTAAATCCCCTAAGACTATTGATCTTAATAATGTACGTTTTCTATTAAATATTTTATAAAATGAAGGAAATGTAGAGAACAATGTCAAGCTAATAGTCTCAACAAAAAAACTGAACAGATTTCTGCATCATACCTCTACACTTGGGCTAAGGCTGCTCGGCAGTGTTTCTGATGTCACGGTTGTGCTCGGAAGGCTGGAGAAGTCCCAGGTATTCACAGGCTGTATTGGTTCAGATGGCTGAGAGTGATCAATGCATTTTGGATTGTCCAATAAGGTCACTTCATAAAATTCTTGAATATCTAAAGATGTGGAAAAAAAAGTGAGAAGTTAGGATTTATAGTTGATATAACATTCTGATTTTAACACCACTTTCCTCCTGCAAAACAAATTAGATACCTACAACTTTATCTACCTATTACAGATGAAGCTGTATCATCACCAAGATCACACAAACCTTCCCACAGAATACACAACCTGCTCTCCGTGCCCCAAATCTCAGAGCCTGTTTGTCCCCATGTCTCACAGCCCATGTGTCCCCAATCACCTCCGACTTCTGCCACCAACCCCCGCAACATTACCTGCAGCAGGAACAGCAGCGACACATGGAATAACTGCAGTGGAACAGTGGATGGGATGGGTGCCTGTGCTTCTACTTATGGTATACATCATTTCAGCTAATGTAGCCTTTGATTATCTGAAATTTACCATTCAAGGGCAATATGATAAAGTCTTTTTGGGGGTATATGTTTTAACTAAATTACCACTGAAATAGAAGTATACTGATGAAATCAGCAAGAGAGAGAGTTAGGAAAGGGGAGATTGATCAGGACAGGTCATCATCTGCTTTTTCAGTCTAAGTAACAGAAATAGGATGAAACTTTAACAGTATGAATTACAAGTCATATTTATGAAATAATAAACAGCTTTTCCTACAACCCTGAACACTCAACTGGAAACTTCTGGGGAACCAGAATACAGCTTCATTAGTTTTTTTTATTGGCATCCTATCAACTCCATGAAGCACTAATAAAAACAACAACCTAAAGAAGCATCAAAGGTGTTTCTATGAAAGTATAAGCATATGAAAGTTGCTACCACAACTGTAATCACATGCATAATCACTCGCATTTAAAAAAACAACAATTAAAAAAAAAAAAAAAAAACACCACCAAAATCTAAAAAGGTTTAGGCTAAGAGAAGGGCAAAAAATGAAGAAAGTTGTCTTGTAAAGCTTTTAGTCTCTTTTTCAAAGTATAAATCTGCTAAACAGGAGTTGTAAACTCATGTTTTTAATTATACCAACTTCATAGAAGACAAACATACAGACACAGCCCAAGAAGTAAACAGGCCCCAGCCATGAATAAGGAAGATTTGCAGAATCTTGTAGCTTTTCAGCAGCTGCCCAGTGTCAGTAACAGAGGCACAATAACCAATTCCTTTACAGAGCAGCATCGCAAAAGAACGACCATGCAAATGAGAGAACCCTTACTGTTGTTTGTGTTCCAGTCTTAGATTTGTTTTTATTATATAGACACTGCACTCCTGCTCTCTACCAGTTCAGAAATCTGCAATTCCCAAATTCCATTTGTATCTTTTCTCTGAGCAAGAGTCACATTCCTATCAAGCGCTTACATTAATTTTTAAAGTTATACTTGCTCTTAATGCTGCTGATTGGAAGAAATAGCAGCAAGGTTGCAGAAGATGTTAAGTGACCTAGATATATAAGAGCAAAGCAGCCCAAGAGATACAAATTGCCTTTAAATCTATCTTTCACATTAGCTCTCTCAGTTGCAAATTTGTCTTGTAGCTGCATTAATATTAATATATCAATCAAGCAAAGATTTCCCACCCCTCCCTCCCCAACAGAGAGTATTTTGTCTATAAAAATAGGCAGTGGTTTAAGTTGATTCTATAGCTGCAATCCACAGCAACCAAGCCATGAAGATTACTACATTATTTATGGGAAGGGGTTATTTCTGCAACTGTTTTCCAACAGAAATCTAGGGCACTGATTCTCAATTCTGCTACTGTTCTTTTAAGTCCCTGCCAGTGGAGGTGGCCATTTATTCATGCTGTGGAACAACTTGTGTCAAAAAACACATTATTTCCTATACATCATCTCCACTTCTCTACAAAGGACACTACAGACTTACTATTGAAAGATGTCAGAAATATATACACCACTTAATATGGGGATTAGTTTCTATTAATCATGAACTTGCTCCCAATCTGCAAAAAAAGTTCCTAGGAACTTAGTGCTATACGATATCTACCCTTTTTTTTTAACATTTATTTACATTTTTACTATTCAGAATAGAAACATTAAGTCCTTAGGAGTATAGGCAAGCAGTCTATGCACCCTGAATGCATTATGAGTGCTGAACATTTACAGTTTTTAAAGCCAGAAACTCAGGCCATACTAAATCTAACCTAAAAAAGTTATTCTTCTGGTCTACTGCTATGTGTCGGCTCACAAAAATATTTCATTGCACAAACACACTTAAATTTCTACTGAAATTATATTAATCTGCGGATGTATTATTAGTATATGAGAAGTTCTACCATTTTCCTAATTCTTACAAGTCGCAAGTGGTAAAATACTAATTTTGAGTTACATTCCCTCTTAAAGCTAGATGTGCATTTTTCATGTCTCAGCCGTTTCCTCCTATATTAATTCCAATACATGTTATATCTCCAACTAAATCACAGAAAACCAAATTATAGAAAAATAATTCAAGTCTGATATCACGCAACAGTAAGAGAAAACACAGACGGGAAACATTTCTAACTAGAGGGGAAGCATTAAAAGAAGAGCTGACTGACACTTAAAAAACAGGGACACCAAGTTTCAGGAAAGCCAAAGTGACAAAAAGTGATGAATGGCAGGCAACACAAAGTCATCCTGGAATTATGTTGGCTTACAAGTAAAACCACATTAAGTAGCCAAGTCAGCAATATGTATGTTTGACAACAAGAATAAAAGTCTATACAAAGCAAGTGACAGACCACCAGTTCTGAAAAGGAGGACTTAAGACACATAAAAAAGAAAATTATTTTTATTAAAATATTAGTAGTATGAAAAGCTAAGCAGTAGTGACAGTCTTTTTTTCAGTATTCACCACAGTAGAAGCTGACCCAATACAAGCAGTTTTTCATGTATTCTTCCCCCTTCTCATATTCTCCACTCAGTTTTGTTCTTTGAAAAGGCTCATTCACAAGTAATGTGATACACCAGAAGCTAAAACTGCTCACTCTTAAAGCAAACAAGAAAGTTATCCACCAAATATAAACTGAAACTCAAATCGACTTCACAAGGGAGTTCCAGGTTCATTAAAAACCACAACACAGTAATTAAAAGAACAGCCAAAGTGCAGAAACAAACAAATTCTTACATCTCCTACATTAAGTATATTTGATGGCTGTTCAAGAGCCTACATCAATTCTGTCTAGAGGATCTGCCTCTGAGGACAAGGATTCCAGCCAGCAACATGACACCATTCCTTCAGATAGATTTCTGCCCTGCTCCTCAGAAATCAGACAGAAGGCCTCTGCTTGCCATTTCTTCTGGTATGGGGAGTGTCTGACACTTCTGGCTCCACATTCAACAGAGAGGACACTTGTAATCAGCACAACATAAGTGCACGTTCTAAAAATCTCATTGTCAACCAAGCTTTCCACATAAACCTGTCCTGCAGCAAGGTATATGTAATTTTAGTAACAGAATTACTCTCTGCATTCACTTATACATGAGCCTTTTGATAACTATAACTTTGTGAGTCAAAGATGGGATACCTATAATCACATTTTTTTAAGAGAATAAACGAGGGGTTGATACTGCTTGTAACAGGCCATGGGCCTCATGTTAAGCTACATAACAGGCCTCTGGACTTGTCTTGGCCTGCCTGGAGCTTTGTTTTAGCTTGTCCAACCCTACAGCAATTATCTAAACACAAGGTGACTTATCTAATTTGTATAGCTTTTACTGAGCTTCAGACAACTGTATGATATAACACCTATTGTTATAAATATTTATATATAAAATATACAGAGCTTATACGTAAATAATATTTAAATACATAAAAATATTTCTATCCAAGTTTATATATTTTCCATGTATGTTATATATAAATATATGTAAAACCAATAGGTGTTACATCACCCAACTGTCCGAAACTCAGTAAAAGCTATACATAAGCACACACACACAGACTGTATATACAAATAAGAGTGTGTGTATATTTCTGTAACTAATAGATACCACTAACAAGTAGTTTTTCTGTAGGGAATGAATTACCTAGGACCCCAGAAAAAAGCAGCATAGAGGAGCACAAGCACAGAACAACAGCAGAGGCCTTAAAAATAAAGGCACAGGATGATAACAGAGGCTTCGAGGCCATAAACAATTCACCAACTGCTAATTACCAACCAAAGGAAACCAACCTTGAGAACTGGGCAAAACCAGTTTCAGGGATAACAGAACAAAGAACAAGCATCCAGCATATGTAAAACACCATATATACAAGAAATTAAAATGTGACATGGAACTGCAAAGTAATGAAGAAAGAATGAAGCAGAGAGTGTGTTAGCAAACAAAAATAACCTCAAGAATACACAACAGTGAGGATGAAGAAACCATCAACATGGTCCATCTCCATGGGGTGGATTCCCTGTACCACTCAGTCTCCCATTTCCTGTTCTTCCCTGTCCACGTTTTAATGTGTTTTGGCTTTCTAACAAGTATTAAGCAACACGCTGTAATTTTTTTATATAATGATGTTCTTTAAGTTTCTGATATTGGACCTTTAAAGTTATAGTATAGAGGGAATCACTACAACTTCATGTCATTTACTACTCATTTAAAGTTTTTTTTTTTTAAATAAAAGCTGTTCTTTCATGATCACACTAACCTACTGGTTTTAGGTTTTGCATTTTTATGCTTTAAGCATCTTGATAATTTGTGGGATATAGGTGTTTTTTCTGAAATAAGTGCCAGGAAACTCCACACAAGCTTAACACATGATGGACTAAACACTGACACATTTACTACAACAGCCTGCACTGGACACTATGCGTGTAAAACAGTGAACTGTTGCCCTTACACCATACACTACACAGAGCTGTAAACTGCTACCATAGTATACATGAAGTTCATATGCTGTATTAATTGTACTGTCATTTGAAGATTTTCAGTTTTAATTTATTTAACAGCTTTGTACATGAGCAACAGTTAATTTAGGAAGTTCATGTCTGTTTTCTGTTTGCTCATTTTTTAAGTTCAAAATTAATATTTTGCATTCTAAAATGCAAAGGGTCACCTCCCTCAACCTGCTGGCAATACTTTGTCTAATGCAGCCCAGGACAGTATTTGCTGCCTTTGCCACAAGGGCACAGTGCTGGCTTATGTTCAACTTCTTGTCCACCAGGATCCCCAGGCCCTTTTCTGCAAGGCTGCTTTCTAGCGGGGTGGCATACAGCATTTATTGGTACGCGGGACTATTTCTCCCCCGGTGCTGGCCTTTGCATTTTTCCTTGTTGAGCTCCATGAGGTTACTCTCAGCCCATTTCTCCAGCCTGTCAAGGTCCCTCTGCACAGCAGCATGACCAGGAGTTATGCACTCCAGCTGTGTAGTTAATTCTGCACTGATGCCAATGAGGTACTCCTTTCTGATAGATGTTCAACAGCAGAACAAACCAATTTCAGCCAACGGCAAAGCCAGCAAGTCAGAAAACCACTAGATAAAGACTTCACAGCACAAAGCATTTCAATACCAGCTTTGGTTTTGTGTTTTGTTTTTTTGTTTGTTGTTGTGGTTTTTGTTTTTTTTTTTCCTGCAGGCTTGCAAGCAGACAAGGAGCTTATGAATTCTTTGAGAAATTGACTTATTTCAGTTTAGTATTTCTTTTGAAGATCCATCCATGTGCGCCAATCCTTTGTCATTGCTCACTGGTCTGCCTCTTCTCAGACATTCGCTCATTCAAATACGGCACATGGAAATGCATGGTTTTTTGTTTTTGTTTTGTTTTTTTTCAAATGCAGGTAACTTCATAAACAAACAGGTCTGTTAAGAATTTGACTACATGTACATTGTCCAAGAAGAGGTGTCATCCCATTACAAATTAAGTACTTCTCTAATTTAGGGGGGCTGTAGGGGTTGGGAAAGACATCTATCTTTTCTGGGGCTTCCTGTCAAAGTACCTGAAGCACTGAAAACTTAAGTCTTAAAACTACTAGAAAAGAAAACAAAGGTCAACATATTCAGGGCAACCTGAGATGTATGGCATCTGCCAAATTCTTAGCAGCCCTACATAATGAATGGATATACAAAATCTAAGTAAAGTCATGATCACTGTCAGAACAGGCAAAAGAGTCTGTCAATGCCACAAACTTTCACTCTTTAGTTGTAAAGCAACTCCTAAGGAAGTCTCAGTCCTGCATGCTTACTTCACCTGCTACAACAAGCTCAGAATATCCATATAACACAAGTAAATCAAGACTTCAAAAGTACGTGATTAGCGATCAACAAGCAAATGCAAACATCAAAAAAAGCTTCATATCCACTTACAAAGCCAACAACTAGAGTCAACTAAGTGTCCTCTTTGTGCATTCATTGGTTGTGTTGTCTCATGGCATGTGTGTTTGGTCAAAAATAAATGTTTGCATTCATACTACTAAAAGTGAAAAACAGGCTCATCACAACCCATGTAAAGTCCCTTTCAGAGTTCACTGGTTTCTTGCTTGGTTGGGTTTTTGTTTTTGTGGGGATGAAAGTTGCGAGTTGCAATGCAACTTTCTCACCACACATGTTTTGTTCTACAAGACCCTTAGCTACAAGCTGCAGCATCCAACTACTCATCCTCAGCCCTTCCATTCATTTCAGTAACTGTGTCCTACCCTTTAAACTTCCATTCTTCACATACTACTTTGCTTAACTCGAATTCCAGGAGAAGCTATTTTCCATTTCTAACACAATTGCTCCTTAATTTGCTCTCAACTGAAACCACCCTTAGATCTAGGTGTTTGCTTTTATTCCTCTAGCTGCTTTATACAGCCAAACATGTCAAACTCCTTCCCAGCATATCCGCTTCTGCTTTCCAAACTGTTCATTCACATTTTCCTCTTTGTTTACTAATCACTTCTTCACCACATCTTCACATTGTCTCTTTTCAATTTATTTTCCTTCAAAAACCCACAGGGTTTTCTCCCCGTGTTCAGAACTAAGGCAGGAAAAGCTTAAAAAAAAAAAAAAATTACAGTTGTAATCACACAGCCAAAGATGGGCATAACTGCCTTCTGCTTTCCAAACTCTTTTCCTTTTAATACTACCTCATGTGGCCCTAGTCACCAATCTAGTCCTAAGCAAACAAAAAAAAACCAACAACACACCCCAACACTAGAAAATGAACGCCCAGTTATCCACCCTCTCCAAAAATCTCAACCCCAGTTACAAATCAGCAGCCGCTATAACAGTGCACTTTTTTTTCTTAAAAGGATGTATTTACTACTGTCTTCAGTGGTAAAGAAAACCTTTCAGGACAAAGGAAGTGTTACTATTAAGCCTCATTTTTAGAAGGTCCCTTAAATAGTGTCAGTGCAGGACTGAGGAGTTTACTCTCCAGACAAACGCATTAAAAAAAAAAAAAAAAAATCAAACTAGTTTTGCGATTAGTTCACTCAACACTCCAAGTTGAGTTTTCAGAAAGGTTCACAGCTCTGCTTAAAGCAGACGGCACAAGCATTGGTTTCTTCTACCAAGAGTAAGCTTGTAGACTCCAAGATAATTATCTGACACTGGTGGCAACACAAGGATGGCTGGTACCACACACCAGCATCTCCACCAGCAGGAACGCCTGTACAGCCAAGTTCTAACACAAGTTTCTGAAAACAGGACTTAAATTTGCAATGTTTTTACAGTTTGTCTACAGGTTTTCTTTAATGCATCTCTGTCTTAGGCTGACCTTTTGATTTCAAGCCAAAATAACTCAGCTTTTTTGAGGACACGGCTGGAAAGATATTTGCGCATGACAAGATTCCTATAAAAGTTTTACCAAAGAGCTCTAGAGCCTCCCCTAATTTGGAGAAGGAACACGAAGCTAAGGAGGTTATTCTAATGTCAGCCGTACACCTTCTGCGGTCTCTTAACATTCTTGCAAATTCAGCCTAGTTATAACTTGCGAGCCATCTGTGCAAGGAGACTACCAGTCAGCTGCTGGAGTTCAGCTTCTTTGAGGACTCATTCCACCTGCATCAAAACAAGCACCGTCCCTCAAAATTCAGGCAACCAGATGCACAGGAGGCACCTGGCATTCCAGCTGCAGCACTGAACAAGATGTTCTGCCCTTACTGCTGGGATTACCACAGAAGCAGGCCCGAGACTGAGACTAAATACCCTCCCTCGTGCTGTCCTCCTTCCTCTACACCAAGCACTGAAGCCACACAGCAGCACAGGAGGAGACAGGCATCAGAGCTATGGAACACGGGTGCAAGAACACCAGCAAGTGCAGAACAGCCCAGAAGATAAACTCTTCCAGAACCTGGAAACAGTATCAATTATTCCCAAGTTAAACTTTCTTTTAAGCCCCTGTATGAACAGCAGATATATTAACAAAGTTTTCTTGTCAATAGCCCCTTTTAATGGTAACCCTGTGAAGAGAATAATACCGTAATTGCTAACTGACAAATTACTGAATACACAGTCAGTATAATGACTACAAGGATAATCTTTTGCCACAATACTATTTATCTGCATGCCAGTAGCTACTCAACTTACACTAGTCTTACTTGCTATTTTAGGCTACCAAAAGCAGCACCTAATCCCAAAAATTCAATACATTGCACTGTCACACACTTAATACAGCATAGAAAGCACTTAAGAAAGCAAGCCCACAACAACCCCAAAACGTTCTACACTATGGAACTGCATTACATGCATACAAAACAATAAATAGTTATTTTAAAAGGGGGAGCAATAAGACTGTTTAACTCATTACTAGGTTCCTTAAAGAGGAAAAATTGAAGTTCTTCCAAAAACTGGGACACTCTGAAGTAATGACAAATTACATGGCAGAAGCATATTAATGACTGAGTTAGCACTCTAAATCATCAGGACACCAACTAAAATGTTTTATCTTCCCTCCATCTGAATAAATACATGAAAATAATCAAGTAACGAACAGCTTTTGAAGACACAAGCCCAGCTAAAACCTCTCTGAAACTGACCAACTCCTGCATCAGTGTGGGAAGGAGACCTCGATAAGCACAGCTATAGGATATCCTTAGGCAACTTGTCCAAAAAGCACAGTAATACCTCAAAGCTGCAAGAATGATATCCATGGGTGTTTCAGCTTCAAATACAAGCAAAGATGTTGTTTTACAGAAGTTGCAATCTGGGGAAAAAGTCACAAAAACGCAGCAAGGGTAAGTTTTCAATGTGAAAACACACTATTCACCATCTACAACAATTTCAGCAGTATCCAATATAATAGAAGATCCAATTCTTGCTAAACTTTCCTCTACTTTAAAAATCACTGACTATCTAACCAGATCCCTGAGTTACCATCAAGAACCTCTGGATTCTTAATGTAAATATTGTTCAACTGATTTTGAAAGAACTTGTACAAGAGCCTCAGTAACATTTAGAAAATGGGAAGCAGTTCCACAGTAGCCTTCCTCAAGCTAACTGAGGAGCAGTCTTATGCAATGACACATACCCACAACTAAAATTCTCTCTGAGGCCTGAGCTCATTTGAAAAGTTAACTATGTCATCATGCCATATGCTCTATTAACTATATCACTGAAATAAAAGCTGATGCTGAAGTTTCCCCAAGAGCAAGTACTTTTGGTTTCAGTTATGAAGAAGAGCTTCTGCTTTATCTATGTTTTATTTTAATTTAGCTAGCAAGTACAGAAACTATTTCTACGCTGGATAATTGAGAAGGAGCTAAAGGAGCAAGAATGCCTACAGAGATGCCACACACAGCTCAGAGAGCTGAGGTCACACGCCATCTAGCAGGAACGTGGTCAATCCACTCGGAAGGGTGCTCACTTGGAGGAGTGCTGACCCTGTCCAGCCTACTTCAGCCTAAAATCTAGGGGTGTTTCCCTAATTCAATTCAGAAACCCAGTGGGGACAGAGCTGAGAAAGGTGCAGAGTAGGTTTTATATTCCTAGAAGGTTCATCCCCGGTCAGACTGCTGATAAATCTGAACGAAGAGTTTGCCTTAATACAACCATTAATTTTACAAAAACTTCAGAGACAGGACTTCTCTCTGGTGTACAAAAACACAGTAACAGCATTTTTAATATATTCTGTCCCATTCATAAAGCTCCTGAATCCAAACTACAGTTAAAAAACCTTAATGACTATCAGGGGAAAGTGTTCCTTGGTTCAGTAAGGATTATTGAAACCGCTATATTTTTTTCTTCTTCAAAATTTCCCACACTGGATATTTAGTGTTAGGAAAAGCCAGCACAAAAGTGCAATTCTCAGAGCAGTTCTTCATGCAAAGAGACTCCAAGTGAAATAAATTAGACTGCTTACACGTATGAGATTCAACACCTTCAACCTCCCCTAGTCAAATTTGCCAGTTTATACCAAAAAGTCTTTATATGGGGAACTACAATATTTAAAAAAATAAAAAAATAAAACACACACACCTTAAAGTGGACAAGGCAAGAAGGAAAGCAAGAAAGGCAGCAGAGCCAACTCCACTGCCAGGAGACTCTTCTAGAATTTCCTTTTTCTGACACCTATGCAAATGGAGTTACTATTGGGAAATGAATATTTTTAAAGTAGTAAGCTACTTTGTGTTTCTAGTTATAACTAGTAATAGCTTTAATTTTATCCTATTTTAATATGGTTAACTGCAGCACATACCCCATTAAGAACAGACTTTAATTACACAGATTCTGTGTATAAACGGAAGCCTGATTCACAAGTTTTTCCCTCAGAAGTGTTAGACTTATGTATGCAAGTGTTCCTCCTATCTTTTCAAAAAGATAAGTACATCATATATCTATACCTTTGCAAGAACCTGTACCTTCTCAAAAAGATTTTAAAAGTGCCTAAATTAGAAGCAGAACTTATCTGCAGAATTATCACCTCACTATTTGAAGATAAATATCAAATTATTTGCCAAAGTGAAATTAAGTCTACCCCATGCCTCTATATGCAGATATCTTACTGTGGTTGGTCTCTTAATAAACTGACTCATCAATTATCAGAATATCAATAACAACTTATTTTAACTACAACCAAGAAATCACAAGCTAGAAAAGATACCACACAATTCTGAGACTGTACAGTAAGATATTTACTTAAAACTGACACTATTCTCAAGCTGATTTTAATTACAGACCATTGGTATCCATTTAAAGTACTAGACATCATTCCACTTGGCTGATTGAAGCCACGGCAGTGGGAAATACCGCATTACAGAAGTCCTAGAAAATGAAAAAAACTGACCTTCTCCCCAGACTGTTTTAAAGAGGTCATATTTGGTTACCAATTTGAAGTTCTTACAGTTATTTCACTTAACACATAACACTGTTGTGATGTCAATTTCATAAAACCAGTTATTCATGCTGGCCAGTTACTGCTCTAATTTGAATCACTGAAAGCCATAACTATACTTAAGATCCCAGTCAAGTTTGTAGATTGCTGAACTAAAGTTCTATTGACAGAATTCAATGGAGAAAACAATATTAAAAAAAGGCTCAAATGAGAACATAATACCATTTGTTCTTCAGCATCCAAATGGAAAGTCACAAACCCTTTACTTCCTTCACATATGAAATACTGATAAAATGTGTAGTTCTCAACAATATTTCCCCCGTTACAAACCTAAAGATACATTTCTGTGCATAAAGTAATGTTTATTTTTTGCTTAAAAGAACAGCACTTGATTGCCAAGCTAAAAATTATACTAAAAAAGATACATGAAGTTGACAGCAGATCCTGACTGCAGCCTTCACAAACATTCTCACCTATCATGGACAGGCAGGTCTTGGATATAGCGTAGTAACTTGGCAGAAAACACAGAAAATAAATTGATTTTTTTTTCTTAGTATTATTAAAAAAAAAAAACAAAACACACACACACACCAAAAAAACAGAAACTGCAAGTAGCATGCTTACTGAAAGAAGTATCTGTATGAGAAATAAGTTGGTCGTTAAGCTTGAAACTTTCTGTCGGAACAGCATTAGCTGCTGGGGACACATCACAACTCCTTTAAAAGGCACACTTAAAAACCTGCTATGGAGTAATGTGAACCAGCAGCAGAACTGAATACTTCATCCAGCCTGCTCCCAAATCTTCATGGAAAGAGAACAGGGAGGAACAAACTCCAGGTCTGCCCAGGAGCTGCACCATCCTCCAGAGAGCATCTTTTCCAGAGAGTCCACCCACTCTTTACCCACATCATGCAGTAGTCACACCATAAAGAGATGTTCCTAGGAAAACAACAGCCAGGAGCAGCCTGCCACAAACACGAACTGCCCCAACGTATTTCCAAAGAAAGGAGCAGGTTAAAGGAGAAAGATTCAAGCTGACAAAATAAATTGTTTGGAAAGTACTAGCCTTCTGGGCTATCAACTTTCAAACAAACAGTTCAGGAATATAAACATACACTCCGTAAACAACAATCATACAGTGAACCAGTAAACACAAAGTTGATGCAACACTCCCAAGAAGCAGGACATCTACTATGCACAAACAGATGAACTGAACTCAACAAAAACTAGGGTCAGATGGTTGCAACATACACCTGCTTACAAGACCAGAAAACAAACCATGTAGCCCACCCAGGCAACAGCACATTCCTGTTTTCTGCTCTCGCAGAATAAAGCCAGCAGACATGAGGTTGCCCGCTGCTGCAACTTTACTACTACTAGGTGTAGAGTTATTAAAATAATGAAGATCCGTATGTAGATATGAGAAGAAACTATGTCTTGCAGGCTAAAATATCAAAGGCTAATAGATCAGTAACTTATTCAATGAGGGGGAGAAGACAGAGTACTGCATGGATCTTCAAGACAGTTTAAAAAACATCCACACATACACACCCAGAACAAGAAAAATGGTAGTCAACACTGAAACTTCCCACGTGAAAGTAAAACACACAACTGCAGTACATTAAGCTTCCGATATAAAACTTCAACATCCTAATCCAACAATGAGTGAATCCTGTTCACACGTGTCCCACAAACATTATGTCTATCTTTTCACCATGGAGTTGGTCAGCACCAACTGAGTACTGAAGAGAAATGCACAGAGTTCCTGTAAGTAAAAGATTTTTGTAACTGATCTATTTTCACAACTACCTGTCATGAACTTACATAATAAAAAAACACAGCAAGATCACCGCCTTCTGAAAACCTGCATAAGAGGATGAAATAAATGCTCCAGAAGAAAACACTCCACATGCAACAATGTATGTTTATGTTTTGCTTGTCCCTTTGTTTCCTCCACCACATGAGCTCAAAGCAGCTGTGGCACTATGAAGTAAGATGCACATCTGCATGACACTAACCATGCAGTACAGCCAAACAACAAATTTAGCTACACTGTTTGTTATTAGTACTATTCAGATGCCGGTTACTTTGTTAAAAGACAAGGATGCAGAACTTTACAAATTTTACTCTTGAAGGTAAACTAACAAAATCCTTTCATTCATTAGCTGTCATTAAGATAGTAACAATCAATCAAAGAGAAACCACATCTGGCTGCTTCCATGCAGAAGTTTCCAAATAAAGTCAGGATTCTGCAAGTTGCATTTATGCTCTTTTATTTTCTGCAGACATGCGGGAAACTAAAAATTACATTTAAATAGTTCAACAAGACTTATGGGAACATTTTAAGTGAAGCGCTACAAATACTTCAAGAATTAGTAGTGTTTTCACTACACTTTACTGTGCAACAAAGACAGAAAGATCACTGTAGCGTTCCTTGAAGCACTACAGGTTTCTTCTCATTTAAACTTTACACTTCAGATATACACTTTGTGAAGTTTTTAGAGACTCTTTAGCTAGAACATTTGCCTGAATCCCACCTTAGACTAAAAGCATTTCAAGTCATCCATTAACCTGTTACATCTGGACTCACAAAAAAAAAAAGAATCTAATTAGAAATTGTTTGGGTTAATAAGGACATGTGGAAAAACGGTCTACAAAGTAATCTAAAATAATATGTCACAGAAGAAAAACGTGCAGTACAGTTTCAAGCAATCTGGGTCAGTCAAAAGCCTCAAATAAACTAAGTGTATGAAACAAGTGAACTGTTGATCTGTAACAGCACGTGTATTACTATGCAAAACAAAAACACAATAACAAAAAGCACATGGCTTCCAACGCAAGGGCAAAACACTTATTAACACTGCAAACAACAGCACAAGCAAGAACCGACCGGCTGGAGCACGAACGGAGAGAAGTCAGCGTTTACCTATGAGCGCCTGGAAGAGGTTGCTTTGGAAGATGCTGATGACCCGCTCGATGGAGTTCCGCAGCTGCCGGTCCTCCGCCTGGCTCAGCTTGGAGCGGTACTCCTGCAGGAGGCGCAGGGCGCGCTGCGTGTCTGCAAGCGGAGACCAGACACACGGTGACCGGCGTACGGGGCAGCGGGACCGCGGCCGCAACAAGCGCCCGGGGCCGCCCCAGCCCCACCGCTTCTTTGTTCGCAGCCGGGGGAAGGCGGGCAGGACGGTGCCCCCGGCGGGCTCCCACCGCCCGCTGCCCGGCAGCCGTCCCTCCTCGCCCGTCCCGCCGCTGTCATGCAGCGACTCCGGCAGCTGCCGGGTCCGCCGGCGTGCGGTGCTCACCTTGTTTCCTGACGGGCATAGCGCTCCGGGCCGCGGCCGCTCCGCCTCACAAACTTTGAGCCCGGCTCGGGGCGGCGCGGCGGGGGCGGCGGCGCGGCTCCCCCTGCCGGCCGGGCGCGGGGGGGCGGCGGCCGCCCCGCCTGACTGACCCACCGACCGAACCGTACACCCGCCGGCCGGCCAGCCAGCGAGCGAGCGAGCGAGCGGCTCCGCTGGGGTCTCCCTCCGGCACCCGCCGCGGCACCTCCGCGACGGCCAGGCCCAGCCCGGGCGGGCAGCGCGGTGCAGCAGCGGCCGGGCCGGTGCCGGGGCGGGCAGGGCTATGCCGCTCCCGCCGCCGCCCGCTCGCTCTGCTCGGAAATTCCAAACTTTCCAGCCAAAATGGCGGCCTGGAGGCTGTGGGGAGCGCGCCCCCCCCACCACGTGACCGGGCCCGGCGGCCACCCAATCAGGGCCCGGCTCGGCGCGGGGCCGGTACCTAGGCGGCGGGCGGGGGAGGAGGCAAGGTGAGCGCTCGCCACCCGCCTGCGAGGGGCGGTCGCGCGGCGCCCTGGCCCCGCCCCGGCCCGCGGGAGGCGGGCGGTCGCGGCCCCGCGCTGCCCGCCCGGAGGCTCCGCTGGGACCGGGGTCCCCGGGGCGGTGCCGGCCAGCGGGACAGGCCGGGCTGGGGCGGCTACCCCCGCCGACCCGGCTCCCCGCCTCGTCAGTCCCTCAGCGGCCGGCGGCGCCGTGCTCTTTCGAGGCGAACGAGACGATCCACCCCGGCGAAACCCGCCCTCCAGCGTCCCCGGTGCCGATCGCTGCCGTCCCGCTGCGGCGCGGCTCCTCTCCCGGGGCCGGTGTGTGCTCCGGGGACGGGACAGCCACAGGTGTGCGAGCACAGCTCCTCGGCCGTGCGGGGTTGCCCGTCGCTTGGCAAACGTGTGCGCTGCTGGCGGGAGTTAATGGGCAAAAAAATGACTGAATAAGTTGTTGTCACCGACACGGTGAGAGTCCCGGGCGTGAATCAGCTCCTGCGGTGCTGCCTGCTGTAAAAACACACACCTGGAGATGTGCCGTGCGCCAGGAAGCTGGCAGACGAATTACACACGGGGCTGTGGGACAGGCAGGGAAACACAGAATCACAGGAGAGTTCGGGTTGAAAGGAACCTTTAAAAGTCACCCAGTCCAACCTCACAGACCTTACCGGCTCACACCATAAAGATACACGGAGCTCTGGCATCCACCTGTTGCTGTTTTCTTTCTTCAGTTATCCTGGCAAAAAAACAGCATGAGAAGAAGAGGAAGGGCTTATTTGAAGGAGGATCAAGAAATAGCTTTGCTGTGGTTAGTGGGGGACATAAGATTAACATAAGGACATCAAGGGAGAAAGCGTGAAGAGCCTTGCTTATTTGAATACTTAGAAAATGGTCTGTACAGACTTAACATCATGGGCAGATCAGAATAATGAAAGTTACTTTCTCAAAACTGGCAGGGGAATGGTGATGAGGTGCCTTCAGGGGCTATACCAGCAGCTGGCAATTTTGCATGATAACGAAGAGGAGTCAGAGCACAGAAATGGGTGAATTGGATAGAAACATGCACAAGGTAAATGGTCCTTGCAGCATATTCTGGATGCCCATTAAAGGGAAAATGTATGTTCAGACTGGTGAATTTAGAGGTAACTCAAATGCTTGTACTGAGGGGGAATGTTTATTTTTTCTCAATCAGATCAATGATCAATCAGAACCTCAGATCTGAAACACTTCAAACTCCGTGTGTATGTGCATATGAGAGGAGGAGACTTAAAAGTTCAAAGCAAACCCTGCTGTTGTGATTTTTTTTGATCTAAGTTTGCATCTCCATTTGCACTTTTATAATTTAAACACAACTAAAAATGTACAAGAGCTTACTCCAGGTACCTAAAAAGAATATCCTGGGCAACTCTTGCAAATTTGAAGTCTAAAATTCAGGACTAGATTTGGCTGTGGCGAAGTCCTAATCTTTAAAGAAAACTTACGTGGCAATAAGTCTAACCCAGATCTAGAAAAGGCCTCTCTCTTTTCTCCCCCTCCCCCCAATACTCCCCTGTTTTGTACTTAGATTTGCTCCAGGAGTTTCTCTGCAAAATTGTGCGCATACCTCATTGAAAAAATCTGAATATACATTTAGTGCTGACACACATTTCCTATTTTCCTCCTTTCTAGTTGTATTTTCGTACTTTCAGAGTTTTGGCACTAACTGGTACCAGTTCATATATTTTTAAATGAAAGCATGCTAAGAAGGGACATTGTCAGAAGCATCCATCATCTGGCCCCATCAGTTTTCCCTGTTTACAACAGCAATAAATGTACACTAAAGGGGCCACAGTCCTCTTGATGTCAGAGGAATATATGCACGTCAGGAGAAGAAGAACAGCCTAAATTTAGTTACCAGAAAGAAGACATCTGCAGCAGTCAGGTTGGTTTTGCTGACTCACAAAAATGTATTATTACAAAGCAGAAAAAAATATTTTTTTTGCACTTAAAGTAACCACCATAAAGAAACTACTTTTTCATGAACAGGATTTGATGTTTCCAAGCCTTTTTTATTTTAAATAAGAGATAATCCCATTACATATGGTCATTGTGCTGGGGATCGAGAAATAATCCCATACATAACACTCTGAGACAGCATTTCTCACTTGTTACTAATGCTCCATGAAAAAAAAAAACAACATCAAAGAGGGGGTCGGGATTACAGATCAGCAAGCCAGGAAGCAATTAGGTGAGCCTTATTGTACCTCAGAGGGCAGTGTTAGTTCCGGGCACTTCTGTTTCAGCTCTGGGAGTGTATTTGTTGATTGAAAGTGGCTGATCCAGAAAACACAGTAGTAAACTTCAGTATATAAAGTGGTTTTGAAATTCCAGTGCCTATAGAAAATATCCTATGAATGGACAATGGCAATTTTACTAGCAAATTGCAGTAAGAGTCAATGTTGCAAAACTGTCCTGTATTACACATTTTTTTGGGCTCCGGTTTTCAGGAAATTATTTAGTTCCCTTGAGGCAGGGGAAAACTGGGTATGAACCAAAGCATCATTTATGCCACAGTTTAAGCAGTATCATTTAAATCAAACCATTATAAGCAGCATACAGAAAGGCTTGTGCTTAAATTGTGCTGTGCTCAACACGTCCTGGCGGAGGAACCACAGAACAATTATGCCCAGCAGCAGCCTGTTGCCATCGTAGCCTTCTTGTCCCCAGCAGAGGCTGAGGATGGTCCTCTCTCCTTGCCTTCAGATCTCACAATTAAAATCCCTGCTTCTGTGGCTGCTGCCAGCAGTCTGTGCAGGACCCTGTGATGGGGGCAGACATGTTGCTACAAGGCATGTGTCACTGCACCTGTGGAAGAACATGGTGCTTGGGGGGGTGGGATATGAGAGCAGGCAGGTTTGGGCAGCAAGGAGATCAGCACAGCACATGTTGCCCAGATATGAAGAAACTCCCGTAACAGCCACCTGATCCTGGCCCATGCCATTCATGCACATGGGCAAAAGCAGGCTAATACACCCAGTTTACAAACCCGCAGTGAAACAGAGACAGTGCTTTCCCACCTTGAGAAATTGTGCCAGAGCTTGTTGGCAGCTGCCTGCCCTGAAGATGATCACAGCATTGACCCCTGCCAAGATCTATACCTGACCGTACACCAGCTCCCACCTCCTCAAGGCAGAGCAGCTGCCAAATGCCACTTTGAAAATAGCTTTTTCTGCTCTAGCAATGTCACCTGTAGAGCTGTAACCCCACCATGGAGAACGCAAATGCTGTCAGGCTTTACGTCTTGCAGCAGTCACGCTTTGGCCACAGACAGGGCAACATGACGTGGAGGGTCTGACTTCATGGCAGATACCTACCTGGTGGACCCCTCAAGACCCACTGGAACAAATTGTCGACTACGTGGACTGCTCGAAACGGCAACAGAAGCAGACGTTGCAGCGGGCACCCCACATGGGAACTGGAGAACAGAAGGCTTCAAGAAACATTCACTGGACCCACACTTAAAACCAATCAACAGTGCAGAAAGCATAGGAAAAAAAAAAAAAAACAAAAAGAAAAAAAGGACAGCGGACAGCACCACATCACAAGAGTTTAGATTTACCAGTCTGGCCAAGAGAATACAAAAGTAATGAGCTCAGACAAGCTCCGTTACAGCAGAAGGTGGGGGAGACTAACACAATTAATACTAGTATGTGTATTCATTTCCAAGTTGGACACTAGTGTATAGGGTGAGTATATAAGGTGGCATATTGCTGGAACTGATAATTTTAACTTCAGCAAAAAGAATTGCTGCCTGTTGAAGAGGAGTGTGTAAAACTCAAGAATTTCTTGTATTGGGGTTAGTAATAAAAGAAAACGCAATAAGATAATCGATCCTTTTTATCTTATGTTCGTCACCCACTTTATGCCCAAAGTCACCATGCAGTACACAGGGCAGATGATTTCCCTTTTTCATGCAGAAGTGGAAATTGTTACTCATAAAAGGATCTCTGACAGATGAAGAAAAGTTTTCACTTCACTTCCCCTGCAAATTCTATGCAATGCTTCACAGCTAACTGAGGAAGCAATGAAACTAATGAAGCCTAATTTCCTCTGGCTCGTAAGGAATGAAGCCTGAGTGAAGTTAGCTTGTTCATTATGCCTCCACTCATCTGGATTCTTTGATGGCTGATAAGATTGGATCTTGTGCCACATCCTTACCTTTCAGGAGAGTGCCTTTTCTTTATCATCTGTAATTTTGTGGCTTGTAAGAGATATGGACAACTTCTTACAGAAGCGTTCTGCTTGAATGAAAGCATGGCATGGTAACAAATGTCTTTTTTTCTGCAAAAGCTACTACATGGAGCTTGTTTTAACAAGGCTACTAGAGATCAAAGTTACTTTTTTCATTATATTGTGCAGTTACTGCATCACACAATCCAGTCAGTCGTGTGCCTGTCATGTATATTGTATTCATTCAAAATACCATCTTCATTGTTGTGGGTTAAGTAAGTTGCTGCCTATCACACACACAGAATGACCTGATGTTATTCCAGTTGTTAAAATTAAATCTTATTAAAAATCACAGTTTAGCTTATTTAATTGAGCCTACTCAAGATAATTCTTCTGGTATCATCTTACACATCTCTAATTGTTAGATATTTGATCTATCTTACACAGAGAAGACAGTTTTCCCAGTAATACAAGCTTCATATTTTTAATTTGTGAACTCTACATCCAGTGTTTGTCCTCATAACTGAAACTTGTCTTAGGTTAATTTGATCTGGATCAGAATACAAGGATGCCTTTATTCTTAGGGATAGAGAGTCCAGCTGAGTATGACTAGTAGATGAATATGTTCCTGTTTACAGAGTAAGAGAGAGCTGGTCTTTTATTTTAATTCTAAAAACAATTTCTTTTCTTTTTTTTTTCCCTGTCATTGTGCAAATGGTGTACTCTGAAATTGTTTGAGCTCTTGTTTAATTAGGGATTGTATGCCATGTGTATAAAGTCATCTAATCATTCTTTTGCTCTTGTGGTAAGGGATATCTATGCAGTTGGGACAGTTCACAATCACACAAAGGAAGTTCTTAGGAACTCGAGCATTATAGGAAATGATATGTGATTTCTATTTCATTATTTAGAATGTTTTATTTAAATATATTTACCTTGTGTGTAGAATAGTGTAACGGGAATTTCTATAAACAATTAAGGTTCAGTGCCTGGCTGCTAGTCTGCAAGTCTGCAAAACATCAAAAACAAAAGCACACAAAACAATATTAATTATAACTGTTAACAATTACTGCCAGTATGACACCCATCAACCCAGATCATCTTCCTCCACACTTTCTATAATCAGAGCTGGGTTATATAATATCAGCTTAACAGCTTCTTAGTTGACTTCCTGATGTAAAGATAAACATCATTATATAACCTGCCTGTTTTAACTTTCTCAGTCAAATTAAGCAGAGAGGTTGGTGCATTGTATGGAAAGAGTATGTAAGCCTGACCCAAGAAGTAAACCCTCAAAGAGCGAGTTAAATGCGCTTGAGCAGCATTTTGCTGTGAGTAGTGCAGCGGTTGCTTTGGGTTTTGCCTGATTGAATGCTAACAGGTGTGTTTAGAAAGTTAATTTGAGAATTCTTCTGTGGTCAAGTGTTCCCTCATTAAAATAAAATCTATTCAAAATAAATTTAACTCTTCACATCATTTGAGCATATAAACTTGCTGTTTTGAGAGGGATTTGTTATCTCATTCAGGCAAAACACAAGAAAGTGCTGTTAAACCTCACTGCGGGGTTCAGACAGGCTGTGCAAAGTGGCACCTTCTCCCAGAAAGCACAGAAGCCACTTTAGTGCCCTTATTTCTGCGGCACAGCCCACAGTGCACCTCCAAGCAGAGCTGCCAGCCGTGGCTCCGTTTAGTCTCTGCTAATTTGCAGGCAGCTGCTCTCGGGAGGAGCCACCTCAGCCGGAGTCCTGGCACCGTCCTGCTGTCAGCTCAGACAGCCGTACAAGCCTGACCAGCTCTGGAGCACAGAAAGCGGGGTGCCTGGACCACGTGATCCAGTAGCACACAGCAAAATGACATCAGAGCATATCACATCAATATACCTTTGTTTCCCGGATCCAAACAATGTAGTATTTGTAGCAGAGAGCATGGGATTGTGCCCAGCTTTATGCCTCTACACAAAGGTGAGAGCTACGTATGCCTGCTGCCACCACGTTGTCCATCACATGCACCTGAAGAAACAAATAGTCTTTGTGTTTTGGAATTAGACACATATAAACAGATTGGGTTAGTGAAAAAACTAGAAAAGGAGTTTTGCAGTGATTTTTATAGGAATCAAAATCATACATGTCAGAAAGCACCCTATTTTGAAAGCTAAGAATCCCTCTCCAAATCAAATAGTTTTCTTGCAAGATATTAAGACATTCTTATTCACGCCAAACACGGAGTATTTCCAAATGCTGCAGAAACACACTGAGCTTGTGGAGCTCTTACAGTAACCCCTCTCCCTCTCCTGGAATGGCAGACATCCAATTTAAAATTCCCTCTTTCTATGCTAACACCTACCTTTTGAGCTCACCAGATAATTGGAGAAATTGTGAGCTGTTAGCAAGAGCACAGACAGCAGACTTCTGGTTTGCCCTTCACAAACCCTGGTTCCACCTGTAGCATTCCGCCTGCTGCTGGTAGGACATGCTATGGGTACCCAAATCACAGGCCTTTCCTGCCCCTCCACACTCCCTGCTGCTCAAAATTGTGGAAGTTTTCTGCAGAGATCAGTTGAGAGGAGTTACTGGAGCCAGCAGGCTCAGCTGGCCCTTAGGGCTACCACTCCTGGTGAGCAGGTAATTGAATTATCAGGCACACCTTCCCTTTAATGGGTGTTCTTCCTTCTTGTTTGTGTAGAAGCTTTGGGAGGATAAAGGTGAGTATGTTCCACAGCTATGTGAACAAAAAGATCAGTGCTAAAAAGGAATGCAGCCAGAGAATTCAATAAAAGTTTTGTCTTGTTTGAAATTTTATGAACAGTTTGCATTGTAGGAGGAAGAGGCTGCCAGTGCTGGAAGCTGAGGGGTGAGTCCTCCAGTGTCCCAGTGAACAACTGCGGAGCTGGAGCAATTCTGGATGTGCAGTAGGGAAACCTGGAAGACTATGTCCAGCTAAGCAGGGATCTACTGATGAAGAAGACCTAGGGGCTGCAGAAGTTGTCCACAGTTAACACACCCTGCCCTTCACTGCAGGTGCAGTGGGCATTCAGTGGTGCTGAGCTCCAGCTAACAGCGAGTACCCTGCAGTGCCCACACAGCTTTTCTGTTATATTTTGATATGTGTTTAGGTGCAGAAAGTCCTTGTAAACCTGCACTGTTTTCGAGGAGGGACTTTGAAGGCAGACCTCATGTGGGTTTTCTAAAAACACCCTTTAAATCCTACCGGTATTGTGTCTACTCTTACTGAATATAAAAGAGGTTGTCAGAGTCCAAAGGAACCTGTTACTGATTCACATGCAGATTCCAGTGTGTCCTTTCAGTAAACGTCTGTGATAGCTCATGTAGCTTGCACATCACTTATCTTGCCCCAATTCCCTGATCAAATACTATTGCAAGTTAAGGTCAATGGAAATTTTAACTGTTTCTGATTGTAAGTTCCCAAGGAGATTATAGAGACTTTCAGAATCAGAACTACTTCTGAACGCACTGACCTAAGTGTTTAGCTGCCGTAATAATCAAACATGCACACTCAGAGACAACAAGTACTGTAACTGTTTACTGCTGATGTTACAGTGCTTCTATTCCTTCCATTTGCTTTTTGTCCTCAAAATACAGCATTTCTGTAAATAATCTGTCAGCCCTTCTTATTTTCAGATTTTCATTATGGGGAAACAAATATCTTCTGCTAACTGTGACTGTGGTTTTGCAAGGTAAAAATTGGTATCACCAGAGGCCATACCAGATTCCTGCTCAGGTCTAGATTATTGCAACAGCAGAGCACATCGAGTAACCAGTTTGTCCAATATCAAGACTAACTCATAAGGACAAGAAAAGCTGGAAGACAGGTGTATGCTTGCAGGTCTCATCCCATTTCCCTGATAATTTAGAAATGTGGCAGAAGAAAACATTAACTTGGTGATATGAAGGCCCCTCTTCTGCAATGGTTTACCCTTATATATTTGCTTAACGCTGAAAGCAGCAAAATCCCTTTATTTTTGTTTGCAGAGACCATGTGGACTAGGACTTAAAGGTAAAATATTTTCTCTTTTCTTTCATCAGTAAATACTTTGCACTTAGAAGAGACAGACTTATAGAAGAAGCATGGGGTGACATGAAGAGCTACAGCAAAAGAAATGCTGTGAAGCTGAATAGAGATCAAAGTCACACCAGGCAGGAGGGAGAGGCAAGAAATGCGGATATTCAATACAGCGTGACTGTGAGCCCTTACTGAGATGTGACCATGAAAGGGGAAGATGATTGATGCGGGCTTCAGGAGAGAGATTTTCAGCAGGTAGGGTCATCCTGATGGCCCTGTGCAAAACACTAGTGAGACCCCACCTGGAGTAATACATAACTGTGGCCATCTGTGTTCACCAATGGTGAATGTGTGCTAGAAGAATACAGAAGTCATCATGGGATGATGACTGGAATGGAGAGCCTCAGAAGATACCCCCAGGTCAGCAAGGCTATTGAGACAAAAGAACAATATTCCACAGGAAGCAGAAAGTTTCCTGGGGCAAGAGCAGTGAGGTTTGGAGCTGCTCCCTAATCAGAAGAGTGCAGACAAGTCACTGAGCTGGTTAGGTGGGACTTGATGAAACCACACATCATGGTAGACAATGCAGTAAACTGTTGCTCCCCAAGTGCAGTGCATGATGTGTCCTTTCAATTCCATGTCCTACAGGCTTGGTTCTTTTTACCTTGGATACTTAGAGACTGCACCATGTATTTTAAAACAAAAGTAAATTTCACAGCCAGATTTCAGCTGCATCTGCACTGAAATTGCATTCACATAGTTTCACTTGTGCCTTCATTCTTGGCATTTCTGGGGCCCCCTGGTAGGTGGTCTGGGCAGTGTTATAAGGTACAGCAGCTTTAAGATAGTGAGCTGCTGAAAGCCGGGAGTCCTGAGGACTATTCTGAGAGCTGAGAACATCTCTAGCAGAGTAAAGCACTAACTTCTCTAATCAGAAACAACTCCATATTCTCATAGATCTCCTGGCATGATGCAAATGTAGAGCATGCCTCACATTTCAGAAACTCACTAAGGATTTACGCAGTTATTAATTAAATTCTCATTTGATTATGATTCTATCACATACTGGAGGAAGCATCCAGTTTCATTGCGAACAGTTAATTTAAGCTCTCTGAAGACGTTCTGTTATTTAAAACAAAACCAGCAGTCCAAAGAAAGAAAACTATGTCATTATTTATGGAATTACATTTCAATTCAGATGGGATTAACAAACTCTGTTTCTATTCTGTTTAACAATATAATATGATTAAACATGCTGGCTGTGTTAATTATTGTTTGTTAAAGCTATTTATGCAGGGTATATCTTTGTCTTACTTCCAGTGAATTTCTCATGCATCTTTGCCTCTGCAGATTTCTTTTTTCTCTGCTTTGGCTTAATGTAACTAAAAACGATGATTTTGTGGGTAGTCCCTGCACAATGAGCCACACACTCATATTTATACCAGAAACAATTCATACCTTCAAGGCATTAGCAACTGAAGTGCACTAATTTCTATCTGTGGCTGGAATTAGCTGCTAGATAACCATTGTGTCCATTTTCTATATAGGGCCACAAAACTGCAAGCGTCAAAGGGACATTGTATGAGAAAATAAAGCAGTTCCCTCAGATCTCACTTGCTTGATTCCTTATGCGGACTTCATTTGAGTTCCTGCAATGAGGAAGTATTTGATTCTGCTGCTCCCCTGCCCCGCGGTACACAGCGCTGTGCTCTCCATGCCGGGCCACAGCATCTTGCTGGCCACAGTCGGACCAGCCAGGGGACCCAAGGAGACCTGGCTGACTCGCAGCCCTTGTTGACTCATGGTACTTCAGACGTTTCACTACCCATGTGGTGAGTGTTAGGGAGTAAACTATGTGGTCTAGCCCCAGTAAGTTTAAATTAACATTTCTACGCAATCCAAACACTTGCTGCTTTTTATATTTTTTTTTTGTGGCGAGTTATTTCTGTAAACTCTTTGGATGGATTGAAAGTGCTTTTGAAAATGTGCAAAACTTATAAAACTCCTCCAAATGCCCTGCAGATTTTAACAGCCCACACATGGACCAACTCCATTGCATTGCTGGTGCCTGCAATGGAAAGTAGACTGCTGGCCCCAGCCAGCCAGAGTCCAGTACCTCACAACAGCGTCAGTGTTAAAGCCAAGGAAATCACAGTCACCACCGTAAAAATGAAATAATCGGCCTCACACCACAAACGTTTCAGCAGTGTTTTATACTGAAAGCAGAGCGTAGTTTTTCATTTCACAGACCCCTAAAAGCTTTTCAATGTCCACACAAACCCGGGAAATAACTTTTAGATTCATTAAACAATAGGCTTAGTTTCTTGGTTCACTTTTACAATGTCGTTAGAAATAGCCCATCCTACAGAGATCCACAGACCATTGGAGAAAAACTGCTCAGCTAGAAGGTGAGGTGGTGTGTGGGAAGTGCAAAACAAGAGTCCCTGCTAGTTTGTGTGGATGGAGTAACACAAGCCTGCAGAGATTTGGGGTGCCCAGCCTTATCACACATGTACAACACTTGCTGCTTCTGGTGACCTCTTCATGCTGGAAGGCTGTGAGGAGGACACCACCTTTGCCTATGAGCTACTGGGAGGCTCAGCTGGGGACCACGTTCCCCTGACCAGCTAAGATCACCCAGGTTCTCTCAGCTTGAACCAAAGACAGCCTCAGAGATGCCCTTCAGGAATGGGAACAGCCCTGGTGCCAGGAGACAGCTTCCCCCTGAGCATGATGCATTTCCTTACAGAGAGCTGCCCCCGGGGCTGGCAGGGCAGCCAGGCACTTTGGGGACAGCCAGAAGGCTTCAGGGACACAGGGACTCTGTAAGCCATCACAGACTCTGCCAGAAAAAACCTGTAAACTTCATTCTTCCTGAAGAGCTGCGTCACGTGGGCTCAGATCAGTTACACCGATCCCTCCAGCAGCACTGGTGGAACAGCTCTTCCTAAAGCAACCACTCTGCTAATTCCTGTTGCTCTTGCAAAAGCGTACATTCAGATTGGATGTTTCATCTCTGCTTACACTTCAGCTTCTTACTCCTCTTCTTACTAGCTGGCACATTATAGCCAGTATTTCAAGAAGCTGTCTATTCAGTGGTGATGTGCCATTTGCAGGCAGAACCATTCCCCTGGCAGTGCTGTACCAGGGTTCAGCACAGCAGCACCCACTGCACCCTGTGTCAAAGCAGCTTTCAGCAAAGCTTTCTCTGGAAGCTCTCCTATCATTTCATGCAGCCGTGATCCTTTAACTCGGCTCTCTACCCTCCTGTTCTATTTGTATGTAGCATGCCTTGCAGCTGACTGAAATAATATTAAAACTGTTTTTTAATATCAAGGAAAATGCCTTTAAAGTTTTTGAAGAGCTCACTTGGTAATCTCCCAGGACAGATGCTGTGCAGGAAGCCAAAGGAAAGCTTTCTTTGAGCTTTCTTACAAAGCACCTGAACATTGCTATGGAAGGATGCAAGCAATTCCTCACAGGCTTCTCAGACAAGATTGCTGATAAGAAATACCAAAACTGCCTGCCCTCCTTACACCTGCCCTCTGGGAAATGGGCTGAAACAAAATAATTCCAGGGCAGCCATCAGACTGTAAGTCCTTTCAGTCACTACCAATTATCAATAGTTTGAATTCTATATAACATGTCATCCAGGTTTGCTAGCACACCCACATCTGTGGGTTTGTTGGTTTTGTTTTGATTCCACAAAGTGATTTTTTTGAAACAGTACCAGTCTGAATGGAAGGTGGGAGGGGGTCTAAATTAGCAATGTTTTTGTGTGCCCATGTGTGGCTTTCCAGGTCAGACACACTTCACAAGAATACAGTGACACCAGGAAGATCCCTGCCTCCACTGTGCAATGGTTTTGGGCAGATAAGTAAAGTAACATATTCTCTCACAGTAGGGGATGCGGCTAGACTGTTTGCCCTAATGAATATTTCTGGCAATTTCACTATGCTAAATTACAGCAAGAAGTTCTCTACAATCTGACATTGCTTCTTCCAGCTATATAAAACGCTCACATGTGGCTTCTGACACATTTTCCTGGCTCTATAAGGCCACAGAATGATCCTTACACTGGGGAGCACTTATGAGGAGACATAGATGTTTTTAATGTAAACAGCCAAGTCACGTGCTCCGCAGCAGAACAGCGCATCTACCTGTTCTTTCCCCTTAGATCAGCGGTGAGATTTTTCTGCTTAACACCTAATGGTGCTAGCATTTGGGGTACAGATACAAAAATTACTCTGTTTCTGGCAGGCTCGTTACATCATTCATAGCTGCTGCAGCAAACCTCGGGGCTGCTGTTCTTCATTTGGGCTCTAATGCATCTCCAGTGCTGGCCCTTGGCAGGGGAAGACTTTCATCAGCAAAAAGCAACAGGCAAGATTTACAGGTTGCCTATGCTGTGGTGAGGAAGGCAAAATTATCATGTAATGAGACTGAAAAAGGGCAGATAGGCTTGTCTGAGGCTGGAGTCCATGCAGCTGAGGAGCTGATGGCATGAAGAGAGATATTTGCCCCTGTGCCCTGAGCCTCCTGGCCTGGGTCAGTCCCCAGGACATGATTGAACAGTCCAAGTGTGCTCCATCCCTGCTGCAAAACAGCTGCAAAGGCTCTGGGGTGCTCACATCACCTTTGGACACAGAAACCTACCAAGCAAGGGGCATTCCAGAGCAGTGATAAAATGCTAAAGTGACTGGAGTTGATCTGACCCTCTTCACGTGTGGGTTTTTTTTGTGTGTTGGACTTTCTGTTCCTAAAGCCCTCCCTACTTTCGAAAGCCTCTCCCTTTACGAGTTTGATCCCACAGCCTGAGACAGCTGCAGTCAGTGCTCCGCAATCATCTAGATTTTATTTTCTTCAAAATAAGAAGTGCCATTGCATTTCCACCCATGAAACTGAAAGCAGAATAGGAAAAGAAAACATATGCAAATGGTTATGCTTAACTGCCTAAAGTTCTTAAGAGATTGCATGGAAAATAGACATGGAACTTTCACAGATTTTTCAGGATGACTCAGGGGGCATCCAAACAGTAAATGTGAGTCACGGACTGCGTAGGCACATACAGGTATGTGGGTAGGCTTCTGGAAGCCATATGGTTTCCTGCAGGAGCTGAATATCAGCACAAGCGGTGGTGGTAGGGAGAAGAAGTGTGACGTTTTATCACATAACAAGCTACTTTAGCACTGCCTGTCCAAGAACTGCTAATGGAGCAGAGCCTGGCAAGGGCTGGCTTGCATCAGCACTGCAGAACACCACTGCTCCTCTGAAGAATGGGATCTATTTACAGGAAACTCTTTGGAGCACAATGAAATTTAAGGGGGTGAGAGGCAATTATATTCCAAAATAATTTGGTTTCGTTGAAACTAATCTTTGAAGAACTTTCTATAGGAGGCCACAGTCTGGCAGAAAAGGGGCATCATGTGGCACTCTGGCAATATTTGGGATTTGTGAAAGCAGCTGGAAGCAATTTCATCAGAACTCTAATAATGTTTAAAAATAAACAGCCAAACTTGGATCCAGAGCAAGACACCCACCCCACAGAGCCAAAGGAGTTGTACCTGCTTAGACCTAAGTGTCTTATGAAATACTGTAATTAAACATTCACTTGAACTTCTCCAGTCGAGGAATGGGCAAGCTGCAGTTGTCAGTTCCTGGCACTGAACAGCGCCCAGACCCACCATCCACAGAGGACCAGGGAGGTCTGAAAAGCTGCTGTGACACCAGGGATTCCGATACCCTCTCCCTGTCAAAAGCCACAAGAATTTACAAGGTTGTTTTCCCTCAGGGGAAGAAACAAGGAGGTAAAACCGAGACACAGTTTTTGCGAGTTTACATGAGTAGCATGAGCCAGGGCAGACACTATCGATCAAAGGGGAGCTACACATGATAAATACACATTGCCCCTTCTTACCTGACAGCTGCAGTCTGTCATTTAGTTCCTGCAAGAAGAAAGTAAGTCCAAGGAAAATAATGGATCTTTATCTACCATTATTCTTACAGCAAGTTATTCCCCCACTCGAAAGCCCATAAGGAAACTGAAGAGGTGGGGTTAAATAGCAGTTACAGGTTAGAGAACTCAAACAGAATTTTTGAATAGTTAAAAGTCAGTATCCATGTAACATAGCATCTAGTGGGCATGGTGCATTTGCTCCTGCAGCTTCAGTCTCAGGTCTGACATGAGCAGGAGGCAGGTGGGGAAATCAGAATGGATTCACATTTCTTTTGCCAGCCAAAAGTACTTAAGGACAGGAGCCTCACATCTTGCTTTGGGTTTGGTTCTCATGGGTGCTGGGACTGGAGGTGGGGCTGAGCTGCTCCGAGCCATGCTCACAGCAAACCTGACCAGCTGCAGAGCTGGGGTGACGCTGCCTTTGCACAGCACAGGTGTTGGCTTGGAGTCCCTCTCCAAAGAAATTTTCTACCAAAAATGGGGACTGTTTTACCTGAAAGCATCAAAGTCCTGGAGAAAGCTTGCATGGTGGGATACTAATCTCCTTTTTAGATCCACTTACAGACAATAAATCTCACGCATTTGACCCGGGGCATGTCCTGTGGTCTGTGGTTTTCACAGTGATGGAAAAGCCTGTTCTCCCCACAGTGGAGACACCCTCAGATGGCATAGATAGAGTTTCTCTGCTTTTGGTGGAGAGATTTTTGCTGATAAATACTTATAGATGAGATAACACCCTTCTGTCAATGCTGCTTTTACATTATAACAGATTCAATGGAAGAAAGGAGACAGAGAACCATCTTGATCTAACAATACATGAGTAAAACTGGAATGACAGAAATAAAACACCCATCTCTGAGCTGTCAGAACATCTATGCTGATATGGGAACGGGCAAGAAGACAGCAGAGGGAGAGCAGGTTACAAAAGCAGCAATCAACCATGCAAGTTTACTCGTAAAAGCCATTTGAAAAGTATGGACACTGAACAGCAAGCCTCATGTTTAGAATTTTATTAGGGTGCTCATTCACTATCTCCTTTTGGCCTCTGCAGGAGCAACATTATCTGCTTTCAAACATATTGCTGGTACAATTTTAGCTAGAGTCTTCTGCTCCATCTTTTAGTTAGTGGCTGTAGAGAATATGGATTAGAGTCTCTTTAATCTCCCTGGACAGCTATGACACCTCAACACCTTGAAATCTCAGGACATTTAAGGTAAAAATGGAAATATGTTCTCACCTTCCAGAAATCTGCAAGATCTGCTTGGCTAAGAACTCTCTCCCAGTGGTGGGCAGAGAGGGATGAAGGCAGTACTCACCTGCAGGAATACTGCTGATGGGGGAGACTCTGGAGCTCCCCCCACTTCCATGTGTGCAAACACCACTTGTCATGGGTACCAAAATGAGTGCCCTGCCCCAAAAAGAATGGCTGCCCTTCTCAGGCACATCACAGGTGGCCTCAGTCATATGCCAGCCGAGCCAGTTTATATCCAGGACACTTCAGGCACACCAGCAAAAATGAAGGAGGCAGTTACCAGCAATGTGTGAAGTGAGTACAAACTCCTGCGCAGGTGCTACATCCAGTTTGCTTGTGGTTGATGCTCTTCATGTTTCATTCTTGACTTAGAGATCAAGTCTTTACACATAAGAGAAGTGCTACTAAATAAACAAACCCTGTCTTATGTAGCTTTTAGATGCTAATTTTTCCCCAGAATCAGTGATTTAATGAATTAATTTTAATTTAACATAATAAAGATGTCTCGGTAAGAGATTGAACATAACTGATCATGAAATAAACATAACTTCATTATATCTCACTGATATTGCAATTATCTGCACAAGCAGCTGGCTGGTCAGCTCAGTCCCTTCCATCATTAGAGGGGCAGAGCACCCATGAATGGCACATTCGCTGAGGAACAAGCCTGACAAGCTCCTCTGTCCCAGGAGGTAGAGACCTCCTTGATCCCATGTGGAGCTGGTGGAGGGGTTTCACTACAGCAGCATGGCCCAGGAAAGGCAGGAGCGATGTCCAACCTTTTTACAAGGAAACTCAACACAAGCTGAGTAGGTCAGGAGGCTCAGGTCCAGGGTGTGTTTCTGGTGCTGTTTCCATCATGAGAAGTGAAAGAAGTGCCAAGTTAGGGGAGAAAGGCAATGGACATGCTGCAATCCTCCCTGTGGGACCTGCAGGGAGTCTGGGCTTGCCTGCACCTCTCTGGTACCAGGAGCAGCCCCAGCAGCCACCCATCCTCTGACCAGTGAGGGGAGACTGGCCCCAGGGTGGTAGGAGCCAAGTCCACATGGAAAGGTTGCAGGGGACAGAAACGGTTTCTGTGGGACTCACCTCCAGGTTATTCTCTTCTCCACTCAAGTGGTGATTTTGGCTCAGGGGGTGGAGCCCTCCAGACACCTCAGGCTATGGTTCTGTATATAAAAGAAAGAAAAAAAGCTATGTGAGTGTGTCTGTGCAAGGCACTGGCAACTGTGGCTTTCTGCACTGGGAAAAGGATCAGAAGAGCCTGTGATGTGGGCTGAAGATTCCTCTTGTGACTCTGTGGCAAGTTAATTGTTGTTGGTTACAAACTCAGCCTTACACTCCATCACCTCTGTTGCGGTGGCAGCCTGCTCTTGTGAAGATCAGGTCTCAGCTGTGCTAGACAACACAGGCAGAAGAGTCACTACACAATGCCCGGGTCTTGTGTTCTCTTTCCACTCTTGTTGGTACCTGCTGAGGAGCACACAGGGCCAGCTGAACCTCTGGGCTGTCTCACATCTGTACTGCAGGAGCAGTCCTATATACTGGCAGGGGAAGGAGCAGGAGAGAGGTGACCTGAGAGGCAAAGGGACCTCACCGATGTCCCCCAGCAGACAGAACAAGGGAAAAATGCAATTCTTCACTTGGAGCCTCTGACAGCTCTGCCAGAAGGAGGTCAAGCTCCGCCAAAGAAAGAGGCAGGAGACATATCTTGTCTGTGCCTGGTACCCTGGACATATGCTCAGGCATGATCCATGGGACAATTTTCACATCATGTCATGAATAATTTCCTATTTTTAAGAGAACTACCACCTCTGTACATGATACTTACTTTTTTATATTCTAACACAGCTTTATACAACATATTCACAAGTGGTGTTTGTAGCAAATCTGTGTTTTACATTATTTTATTTTGTTCAAATGTCACGATATTGCATGTACAACTCCACAGCACGCCTGCCTTCTCACTAAGCTCATGCCGCCCCTTCCCAGAGGAATGGGAGGGAAAGCAGCTCTACTGAGCTGCAGATTTCTTTGTGGCTGTCCCTGATGGATGACAGTGACATAAGCTGGCTGTCTTGGGGATTTCACATAAGCTGAGGCTTGGAAGGCTGAGCTACATAGAAGAAGCGTCAAAGCACACCCAGGAGCCCAAAATAGGAAAGAGAAGGAGGCGCATGGACTGAAGTGGCTCAGAAGCACTAGATCTGGACAGCAGATTAAATATAAATTGCTGTGAATGTGGGACTAGTCTAAACCAGCTCCAGCAAGACAGAGAAGAGATGTCCTGCAGTGTACCACAGGCACCGCGTGCTCGTAAGTAAAAATTCTCCCTGCAACCAAAGCAAGAAATCCCAGATCAAAACCTAGTTTCGTTAAAAACTATCAGTACAAAAATACTTTTGGGCAAGTGAAAAAAATAAGTCTGAAGAAGCAAAAGGCAGCCAACAGAAAGGAAAGAACTAAGCATGCAGGGTGCCTATGCAGTCAGAAATCACTGTTTGCTACTTTCTGTGCTGGGACTCAAATATGCTACTGAGCACACCACAGCACTGGAGGGGTCTGAAGGGACATCCAGATCCAAACAAGGCTCACACAGACCATTTGGGAATTAAAATACAGTTTAAGCCTCAGTTACACTCACACTAACATAACTGCAACTGGGAGCTGAGGTTTGTGTCTACAGAGCACCCTTTATGGAGAGACACCAGCCTGTGCAGGGAGAGGCAGACATTTGCAAGTCTTTCTTATACACTTTTGGCCACTTCCCCCTTTCATGTGGCCAGGTAGCAATGGAACCAACCAGCCTACATCTTCTAGGTGGCATTCAGAAAAACAAACAAACAAACAAACAAACAACCCAACAACAACAACAAAAAAACACACACACACAAAACCAAACCAAAACAACAAAAAAACCCCCTGCAACAAACAACAACAACAACACAGAGAAAAAGAGAAACACCTGTATATGAAAATTCATAGCTTTGACTTGTTAATACATCCTCACATAGCATGAGGCTAGGGCAACAGCATACAGGAGTGTTTTACGGATGCGTGTGAAGAGGGCAGAGATGCAATCACTGAACTGCTGTTGTCACGTTCAGGGATGCCAGGCAGGTTTCAGGAAGAGGAAGTGTTCCTCTTCCCTGACAAGCTGTATGAGAATAGAGATGAGAAATGCTGTCACTCCATTGCTAAATCCAAAACAACACATTCACCTTTAATCTACTGCATTTTAAAAAGCATTAGTCAGACTAGGCATGTGATGCTGGTTACCCCAGAAGGAACAGTAAGTAAAGCTTAGAGTCTCCTAAGCAGTTTATAGGCTATACGTTATGCTTGAGTGCCTCCTTTAAGTAAAGCAAAAACCTGCAAAGTCCTTCATCTCCAACACCTTTGGGAGCAGCAGAACTGGCAACCAGCCACACAAAAAGCTGACACGTGTCAAGGTCAGGTCCCAGCACAGCAGAGCAAGTGTCCCTGCAGGAGGGTCTCATCACAGGCACCTTAACATTTTTGCTGCTTCTGTTTCTGCATCAGCATGTGACACCTCCCAGGCATCCAGAACTGTATGTCTGTCCCTACTCTGTGCACCACAATCACTCTGGACTCCATGGTTCAGTGTCCCTGAGATCAAGGGAATTTGTATCTGGATGAGATCCTGTGTAACTAGGCAGTAATACATGGTCATGAAAGCATGATGGGGAAATTCTGTGAAATAATCTTAGTAGGAACTGGAGGAGCACTCCCAGCAAGAAACCGGTTCCTGCCTGGTGCCTCTGTTGAGGATGGCTGGACACAATTCCCTTTGCAGATCAATCATTATTCATATGCAAATCAAAAGCTGGTTCAAAGGCTTCTGTTGAATTCTTTATTCCCCCTGACTCCGGCTTTCAGTTTTCCCCCTTTATGCCAACAGCTTAGTCAGAAGTCTTTTAAATCACTGGAAACATCTCAATTATACAATTAGCCAGAATGTGAATATCTGCAAACTGCAACAAGGGAAGGCTTTGGCTGCCCAAGTTTGAGGGTATGGAAAAAGCTTGTATGCTATTAACTTTTAGCTAAAGCTGACAGATAGGAAACTAAAACCAGCTGTGGACCTCTGTGCCAGTCTCTCCAAGAGCATGGCAGCCATGAACGATTGCACTGTTCCTACATGATCACCTGCACCCCATGGCTATGGGGAGGTTTAAGTCCCCTCTGTTAAGAGAAGGAATTGCACAGGAGGTGGTTTTTGCATCCTTAGAGGCAACTTGGCAAGCCCCAAAAATGCTTTGTTCCCCACACCAGACTTTGTAGTAGTGCCCCATCACCTGATCCGTGTGAATAGGTCTTCTCCTATTTAAGCTTCAGTCTCAGCTGATGGACCATGAAAGGGCAGGGCGGATGGAGGCAGCAGAGAGAAGGAGCTAAGCAGTCACCAGCCAAGGGAAGTGAACAGGAGAGCAGGGATTTATCTGCCTCGGAAGCGGAGACAAAGATAAGGACAGTTATGGAGGCAGCATGAAGGGAATGGAAAGAAGTGCAGAGATAGAAGATGGCAATGCCACAAGACATACTCAACCCTTGAGAGAGACATATGGTGACTTTTGCTCCAGCATATAGTACCAGTGATAGAGCCTGTGAAAAGGTAATGGATAAAAATAATTTATTATCAATTGAGCAATTATTTATACCAAACCTCTGAGAAATGTAGGTCTGATTCCAAAAGGCAAATCAATCAGCTCTGAGAAACTAGAAATCAGCCAGCCTGAGGAATTCAAGGACCAGAAGTTGAAGAAAAGCTCTTAAACTTCTCTGTGACTTGTATCTCATACAAAAGGTCTAGAGCAGCACTGCAAGCCCAAGTCCCCACTCCACCACCTTGGAAGAATAGTTGGAGCAAACAGAGACTCCAAGTGGAATGGAACAGGGAATGAAAATGAAGGTACCAATACATGACAGGTCAGAAACTTTTGGTTGTCATCTCTGACAATCTTCAGACCAAATGACACCTCACAGTTGCTATTAAATAAACAGAAAAGTTTAGTTGGTTATACGAGGAAAAAGTAGATCAAAGAAAGGGGAAGGGAGGGTCTTCCTACAGAGAAAATTGGGTAAATGCTAACCTCAGGGTGGCCTCAAGCTCAGTCAATACTTTGCCTTACTTTTCAATAAGAAAAACAGTGTTGGATATGAGGTAAAAGGTAAGATGGATAATACGATAAAAGTAATAAATACTGTAACTGGCCATGTTTTTCAGCCCAGAGATGAGAAAATAAAGCACAGTCTCACATACTCAACTGGAGTGGACTCACACCTGAACAGAAGTAACAGTATTTGAGCACACCTGGAACATTACCGTATGGCTAAGGAAATGCAAAATAATGCCCATACTTAAGAAAACTGATGAGGAAAGGCCGAGGTCCAGTAGTCTAACTGCGGTAGAAAGCTAGGTCTTAAAATGAATTTTGAAATAGTACAAGATCATGAAAAGTACAATAACATTAAATGCAGACTTCGCAAAGAGAAATTTTGTCAGACTTTGTTCTTTTTTTCCTTTGAAAGCCAAAGGAAGCTCCTTAGAGCTCATCCCTTTGGACTTCAGAGAGGCAGCTGATGTGGCATCAAAGGGAGATTAGCAAACAGAAGATGCCTCTGCTAAAAGACAAGATACACAGTAGGAAGGAACTGTCTACAAGGGAGAAACAGCATTGACAGAGGCAGGATGAGCCTGAAGAGGAATTATTACCACTGGTCCTTAAGGCTCTGCCATTGAGCTTGATATTTTTGTCTGTCTCTCTGACACAAGAAGTGAAGTTTGCTCTTGTCACCTACATTTAAGAGAGCTGGATTAATTTCAACAGACATGAAAGAGGATCCCACAAGGAAACCAGCCCTGCTTCAGCAATGACTAAACAGCTGGATAGTTGAGGTTGCAAAAGAAAAACAGAGATAATCTCATTCCTCTCTAAAACATAGGCACAAGAAAGGAAATGGTTATTTCAGCCACCAGCAGCAGCTTGGCAGGCTGTCTGGGGACATCCAGTGTGCATCAGCAGCCCCCTCACCACCAGGGCAGCAGGGGCAAAAGCCAAACTCATTTCCAGATCAAAATGGATGAATCTGTAAATAGCAGCAGACAGGGCAAGGTAGTGGGTGCAGTTACATGAAGACACCCACGCCAGCAAAGTCATCCCATTCCCTAGAAACACACCACCCCTCTCTCTCCACCTGCTTCTTTCCACTCGTGTCTGGGAACAGTTTAACTTCAAACTGTGCCAAGGCACTTGCACAGCCACGGTACCTGCAGCACTGCCAGGGGAAGGCTGGGAGCTGGCAGAGGGGCTCTGCTGCCTGGTGCTGCTGGGACAGACCCCTCAGTGACAGCGGGTGCCCCAGGAGCAGCAGCTCCCAAGTAATTCAGAAGCATTTCTAGCAGCATTAGTCACTGCCCTTGTCCTGACACATTCTGGGCTGTCTAGCCAAGTTAATGACACAGACGTTGTTCACGGTGGTCAAATCTCTTGGCTCATAAAATAGTAGCTTGAGTTTCCTGCCTTTCATAAAAGCCAGGAGCCCTTCAGTGTCCAGCTCATTCATGGAAGATAAAAATCTCTTGGCACAGGTTCTTTCCTCACTTGTAGGTTAATCGCATTGTTCAGGCTCTGCAGAGCACTTCATACATCCATCCCCCGGTAATCTCCAGCAAAGTTTTTGACTGATGTGGCTGTGTATCAGCCAGGCACCACCACTTAAGGTGTAGGGGGGGGTGTTCTTTACCAGTATGTTCATTTTCCCTCATATCTCCTCAACCAGCAACACACTGTGGGATTGCACAAACCCAGCCTGTCGTTGCATCTCTAATCTGCCTCATCCACCACTGAAGACACGTCCAGTGTCATGCAGCACCGAGGAAGTTAACGTTTTGTTCACTGGGGTGGCAGCAGCAATGGAACCCAAAGGCACGATAGCAGGGTGCAGGAGATGGCAACAGCCACGTATCATGGAAACACTCCCAGAAACAGCATGTACCTGTAAGCATGAGAAGTGTCTGGGCTGTCTGGTTTTCCTTCAGGACCGTGCACAGTAATGGTTAGAGCCAGCCAGCATCAGGTGTGTCCTTCTGTTCTGTGAGATAGTGGCATCACTCCAGTTCAAAGAAATTAAGCAGTACAATTTTAATTAAAATTACAAACTAATGACCCGGATTCTCCAGGGACATGGTAAAATATCTGTCGTTGAGCTTTCACAGCAAGACTAATTGCAGAGCCAGAAAATTAACAGTCTTTGGTCTGGAACAAGCGTGGGAACTGGGCAGAGATCTCTGCATCTCCTTCAGAGACCAAACTTCCCAAGGTCTTTGCCCACCTAGTCCTCCCCTCACAGCTTGCTGTGGATGTTTGCCAGTCGCTTGGCATCATTATTTAATGTGGTCATACAGACTCTCCACTCCTTATGCAAAAGCTGTATCCCTTCTGTAACCATCTTATCTCCGTAAGACTGCAGAGCTCATTTAAACCTTCTGCTGCCTGCTAGTGGTGCAGTGTTTTGTGTCAGGCTGATAACTGAAAAGCCTTTTACTCTCATAATTTAGCTTCATGCAGAAGTGTAGTTAGTCATGGATGTGCCTTTGCAATTCAGAATTATGGAACTGAGCCTAAAATGCACCATCTTACAGAGGACATCAGTATGTAGAAAGGGGTATGATCTAAATGGGGCCGTTTTGTGCCCTCACATTTTCCTGCACCCAGCCTCGCAGTGCCACAGCAATGGTGAGAACAGAAGCATCCCCTTTGGCTCTTGGTCCACCAGCACTGGTGCTTTTAGAGGCTGAATATTATGATGCAGTGCTAAATAATAACAATAATTTAAAAATCAGCACTTCTGCCCTATTAGGCAGCTACAAGAACACCTAGCACTGCTCAACCAGTTCGGTTTTTGTCAAGGCAGCAGAGAGCTCTTGCACGGCCCCTGCAGCTATGAGTGAGCAGTGTCCAGAGTTCAGCAACCTCTCTGCAAAGCCTTGTTAGTAATGCTGGCACCACCGCCATGCTCAGGAAGGAGACCTGAGCTTTCCTCAGCCTCTCTTGGTGTTGCCCACACCAGGTCTCTTCAGGTCTTGATGGCACAGGGCAGAAATGGAAAGACTGCATGCAGTTTATGAAGCTGACATTCCCCTCAGGGTCTGAGCAGCAGGTCATTCTGCTGCTGCAGTGGGGAGCTCACTGTGGGAAGCTCTGGTCACCAAGCTGTGTGTGCCTCTAGGATTGACCCTCAGCTGTTCCCTGCCTTCGAGCCCTTCAGTCCAAGCAGTCTCAAGCTGTGACCCCCAAAACCCCCCACATCTGCCAACACTGGATATGCCTGCAATACCACACATACCTTTAGCTCTCCCAGGCGAAAAGAATGAATTCGCACTGAAATACATAGATCAGTTCTGCTCCCAGTTTATAAATGCAGCAATCTGGGACAAGTTTTTCCACCTGCTGAGCCCTGTCACTTGGTAATGCCCCATTTCCTGCTGGTTAACAGTCTCCCTTCCTCATGATCACAGTGAAACTGCCAAACAGCTGTGGAAACAACCATTTTGGAAAGGATGCAGCAGTGATCAGGACATGAGCTTTCACTGTGACACTGCATCCAGACTTGACAGAGTGCAAGATGGGCAGCAGAGAAGTATCAGAGCAGGGACATCACTGTCCCCGCTGTTGCTGCAGAGCAGTCCTAGAGTGCAAAGGCAGAGAGAAGCTCAAGAGTGACAAAAGGCTTTGTCAAGGAAAAATAACATAAGGAAACTCAGCAGATATCACCTCTGCTTTTCTGCAATGTTCCTCTTGCAGCCTGTCATGGGACAGGGGATGGGGGGTCTCATCTGCTCTGGCTGTGCTCCCTGGGGGACAGGACATGTGGGGAAAGACAAGCATCACTGCACCAAGTGCCAGAAACCAAAGCAAGATGCCCCTCTCCTCCCCAAACAGGCCTGAGCCTTTCCCAAAGAAGGCTGGGCTAGGGGAAAAATGGAAATTGCAGCTTTGGTTCTAAATTAATGACAAGGTTTCACTTAGAACAATTACATAAATGCTTCTTGGAAGAGAAATATTTGCTTCTTTTTCAGGAGCCAGCAGGCAAATGCACGTGCAGCATTTGGGGCAGAGCGAGAGTTTGTGCACAGTGATCGTGTCCTCCTGCAAACACCACAGCACTTTTCTGTTCTGCTGCCCATTAATTCCTTGCATTGCTCATCTTGCACTCAGCAGGAATGACCTTGGCAGAGGCCTCTGGAAACATCTGGGTAACAAACTGACGCGTGTTTGTCCTTTTTGGTAAAAGAACAATCTTGCAAAATAATGCAAGCCTACTTTATAGAGACATATGGTTTTATATTTATGTCTCCTCTAGTAATTGTGTTCACAGAATTGCATATTTCATCCAGGCAACTTTGTTCTTTTATTTCCCTTCTTGTCCACTGGTGCCAACAATGGTTATAACTCACTTCAGTGCCAGCTGAATTAATAACAAAATATTTGTACAATGTCAGACTACTAAGTCTCTTGGAGAACCAGAAAAATATTCAGATAGGTGATTTTGACAAGTGACCCATTTCTGCAGTGAGAAATTTTTATGTGGAAAGTTATTAAAAACAAGTTTTCATATGTAAATTCACATTAACAACTACAAGTCCTAGCCCCAGTTCTTCTAATTTTTGTCTGACGAAGCAATTCCTTGGCAAAAAAGAAAAAAAATCAGTGTGACTTGACTCTAGTCTGTAGTACACATGAGAAGGTAACAAGTAGAAAAACAGCTGAGTTCAATCACCAAAAGCTCCCTGATTTACTTTTTCTACTAGAAACAAAAAACAAAAATAAGGACCTCATGAGCGCATGCAATAGTTTTTCTATCAGTTTACTTTAAAAAATAAAATAGGATCATACAGGTTCACAGTGGGATAAATATTGGAAGCAGCACCTTGAAAGTCTACTTCATTAAGTACATGGTAATGATACCTGAAACTTGAGGCCCAGTATCTCAGCCATAAACCAACAACAAAACAACCCAACCAAACAACACCATCGCATACAACAACCAGCACCACACCAAAAACCCCACAACCAACCAAAAAAAAAGCCTAAAAACCTCACAGAGCCATTAAAGCTGACAGGAGCTGAGGGGTCAATCACCTCTGAAGAGGGATGCTTTAGAGATCACAAGCTGGTGTACAAAGCCAGCTTGGGACCCAGGTCAGGAGACTGTGCAATTGGCACAGTCTCCAAACAGACAAATTTGAGGCAAGACCTGGCTTCACTCTATAGTCCAGTCTAACCTAGTATTTTTTTCACATCAAAACATCCTCTCATCCTCTCCCCCATCCAAACACAGCTTTCTGGGTCCAACAGCAGCAGTACTGATTGTATACTTTGATTGCTATAACAATATCATTTGTTGCCTGTATGCTTCCCACCTCAGTCCCCTTTCCATTTGAATTTCAGGTTAGAGGAGTTTATTCTAAAGTCAAAGCATCTGCGAACAAGGGTGTCCTTTAGTGTAAATCCAGAAGCATCACACCTCTTCTCTGGAAGCAAAGAGGTAGTCACAGCTCTTCCAACAAAATGCCCTGGTACAGGACCATCAGCATCCTGCTCCTGGAATTTGGCCTGACCATCCTGTATCTTGATAGTATTTTCCAGGTGACATGCATATTCTGAACAACTGTACATAGTAAATAAAACAGGCTTACTCAGCTGTTCTGAGTGCAGAAAGTCTCTGGAGGATGATCTGTTAGAAATGTTTTCTCTGACATGGCTTTTTCATGGAAAAAGCCCTTGTGTAATACTCGATAAGAGCTTTTTCTGGTTGGCCCAAGCCATAGCCTGTATTATATCCCTCTGGTTGAAAAGTAAGGTAATCAAAAATCCACATATTCAAAAGTATATTAATCTTATTCGCATTGATATTTGTTCACTGCTGTGCCTGTGCATATTTATAGAGATACCAAAACACTCCTCCAGGTAGTGATACAGAGGAGCCATGCATTGGGGTATTTTAAAGAATTTTCACAAAAATAAGGCTTTACTGGCAGTCAGGAGGATTCCTCAGGATTAGGTTTGAACAGAATCCACAAAATAAGGCTTTGTCCTGCTGGATGGACAGATCTTGCTGGCTGTCAGTGCCTGTGGCCATGCAGCAAGTCTGTACGTCTGCTGGCTTACAGGCTGCTCTCCCCAGGTGCCCAGCACGGCAGAGCCGCTTCCATCAGCTGTGGCAGGAGACTGATGTCAGACAATATTTTGAGCCTGGCACCGTGAATGGAGGTAATAACTAGTATCATCATGTAGGAGCTAGAAGTAGGTAGAAAGAGAAGCTTCGTGTGGGTGGTGAGAGAGAAAAAAGGCAGATTAAGGAGACAAGGATCAGAATCTGCAAATCACGCAAAACCAGTTCTGTGTCAGGCAGGGAATAATTAACTTGCTCTTTTTTTTTTTCCTAGACAAGCAGTACTGGTGTTGATTTAGAAACTCCTTTCTGACATCAGGCGAAACTGGACACCCTTGAGGATGTTTTGCTTTGGATTTTCAGTGGGTTTAGTGCACAGTTTTGCCATTCACTACATATTAATATGGCACTGCAGATGGATAAAAGGTTCTTCCTCCATTGCATATCCAAACCTGCCTGCAAAGACACAGGACCTTGGCGAGGATCAGTGCCTGGAGAAGCAGTTCAAGGCAGTTCTAGTCACAGGCATCAGCCCAGTGACAGCCAGAGTTCTGCAAGTTCAGGAAGAGACAGAGTTATTCCCTAGAAATTTTTTACTATCAAAATGTAGTAGAATTCCCATTGCTTCATTCATGTTTTGTTTTCTTCCACAGAAAGCTTTTGCACTATTAAGTCTGTGCAACTTTGAGGATGGGATTCAGGAATGAGAGACAAGGGAATGGGGATCAGGAGTAAATAGCTGGCATAGCAGAGCATGAACAAAACCAGCCTGTGGGCAGGTCAGCTTCCCTTTCATAGATCAGTGTGGACCCGGTATTTCTGTGTTGCTGCCTGAGGTTTTTGCCTCATTGAAATTAGACATTTTCTGAAGCTGTAGCTGTGTCCCACACAAGAAAATTGCCAGTGCAGTCTGGAGTGTTATGCAAACCATACCTGCTCCTCATGTGCTTGGCCATCATTTGGCCACAATCAGGCTGCATTCATCTATTTTCTGTTGGCTACAACACTGAGCGTAGTTAGTTCTGTTCATCAAGTTGTAAAATGAAAGCTCAGTATTAGCAACCAGAAGTCCCTGACGTACACCTTACAAGCATGACACACATCACCAGCACCACATCCGAACACCCACCACTTTGCTGCCGTGTACAAACCCATCCTTCCCAGGCACTGTGCCTGTTCCCAGACCAACACCACGAGAAAGCATCAGCTGTTTGCTCTTTATACCTGCAACACAAGAATCCCAATTTCTGCAGTGCTTCTTTTCAGGACACACGTGGGAAGTAGGTAAGTATCTCAGGCAGAAATAGAGTCACAAAAAGGATTAGAGGACTTGACTACCTGACCTCCGCAGAAGTCAACTTTGTCCTGTATGTTAAGGGCAGAGGTGGAAAGACTCATTACATGTCTGCACACAGAGAGGACAGAATCATCCCGCATTTAGGAAAAATGAAGACATTAAAAGTCTGCTGTTTTGAGAGAGAAGTTTTTCCAACCAAGGGGAAAAAAAAAGAAAAAAGAGTCAGGCAGCTATTATTCTGTCTGTACAGGATTTATTTAATAACCCAGTGTCTGCAAACTATAACTTGAAAATTTTGCCTGTCATGCGATGTGCCAGACCACAGCTACATAAAGTAGAGAGAAGCCGTTATAAGTTACCAGAACCATTGGAAAACTGGAGATACTGCCTTGGCCTGCAAGACCCTTTCCTGTGGAAAGAATATTTTGCAATTGATAGAATCATAGACTATCCTGAGCTGGAAGGGACCCACAAGGATCATCAAGTCCAACACCCATTCTTGTATAGGACAACCCCAAAATTCACACCATGTTTCTGAGGGAGTTGTCCAATTACTTCTTGAACACTGTCAGGCTTGGGGACGTGACACCTCCCTGGGGAGCCTGTTCCAGTGTTCCACCACCCTCTAGGTGAAGAACCTTTTCCCAATATTCAACCTAAACTTCCCCTGGCACATCTTCCTGTTATCATTTGTCTATTAATACTGTTCCAACAACAAGCACTCACACATTCTGGGTTTCAGCAAAAAGGTTTACATATAGGCTGTTCAAAACTTTGAATGCAAATCGAGCAAATTTTCTTCCTCATTACTCCAATTTATTAATTTCTTCCTCTTCTCTCTTACCTCACACAGACATTGAAGAGAATGAGAACCCAAAAGCATGGAAATAATGAATGTTCAGGAACAGGATGCCACATGGTACAGAGGCACCATCACTGGTTTCTGCCTGTAATGCAGAACGTTTCTGAACTAGTATATGTAAGAAGATGCTGGAGGAACTCTTTAAAACAATTTTGTCATTATTACATCAATACCTTCTATTGTTCTTTAAGCAAAGCAGTGTTCCACATAATCAGTTTCTTGCAATACCTTCTAAGACACCAAGCAAATGAGTAGAAAGCTGTGATGGCCTGAACATGAGAGCTGCAAAATTCCACAAAAATCTGCAAATTTTGAGTCTGTGTGCAGTGCCCCACTCCCTTAGGGCTCTAACTCAGCATCCCCTCCAGTGAAAACTGCCCCCCCCTTGCCTCGCTGCCCCATCTGTAATGAATTTTCACTCCCCAGGTCTCTGCTCTGTTCACGCACTGATGTTCACCAGCACACATAGCTTCAGAATGACAATAATCCAAGGACTTTGAGCTGAATAATTCACACGCTGATTTTTGCAATGAATTTTTCTGACTAATGTACAACCGCGAGCTAACAAATCTGCAGACATATGAAAGAAATTAAACCTGTGGTTCAGTGTAAACTCAGAGCCAGTAAAGAAGCCACTTAAAGACTTAATATGGACAAAGGTTCTTCTAAAATGTAAGGATGTTGATTTGGGCCCCACCATAGAACCCTGGGAGAATACAAACTGAGCTATCACACCAACATCAGCCTTATCGCATGTTCTCACTCTTCCACGCAATTCCCCCCATGCATCTTGACTGCAATCAGAATCAACGTGGTTTTCTAATTGTGTTCCTAAGTTATGGAGCACAGAGGATATAAGAACCAATGGCTTTAAAGTGGAGGCAAAACTCTTTCTCAGGCGAAGCAGGGTCTTGGCAAAGCAACAGGAGCAGGGAAAAGTCAGACTAACACACATGCAAGGAAACCTCTTACATAGCAGAATTCCAGCTGCTTCAGACCGCAGGGACAGTTTGCAGCACCGCCAGCAGCTCTGTGCCGCACAGCCCAGGGAAAGCTGAACCCAAAACAGAGAGGAAAACAGACTTGCTGGTAGCACTAGAAAAATCCACACACACTTCCAGCTCATGGAGGAGGGAACTATGCAAAGTTGCACAGCCCAGGGCCAGATGGAGAGGTGGAGCAGTGGGCAGTGTTGGGTTTGTAGCAAGAGTTAATCAGTAAATAACATCAGGATTTTTGGCTGTGCAAACAAATGAGAGCAAGGAAAGAGGTGAGGCTGTGACACAATGACACTGGGGAAGAAGTAGAGGTCTTCCAGATCCATAAGAATAAAGCAGTTTTAATTACTTTTCTCTAGAACAACAATGGTGGGCGTGGGAAAAGGCATGGGCTGCTGGGAATGAACATCTAAGTGAGGAAATAACCACATGTGAGGCAAAAGGAAAATTCTGACATCCAGCATGCTAGACCAGGGCAACCGCCGTCCTGGAGAGATGGAAGCCAAAACATTGAATCACGAGTCAGACAGCAAGGATTTCCAGCAGAGCCATGAACTCACGTTGTGTCAGATGGGGACTCAAACCCAGCCCTGGAGATGAGGGAGAGGAAAGACTTCCTAGAGACCCAGAGGGCTTGTTTCAGAGCTTATTGCTGTATCTTAGTAGACACTGAAATCTGCTGAAATAGAAAGCAAATCTGCAGTTAAGTGCCTCGTATCACCCCCCAGGACACAGTAAGAGAAGGTAAATCAAATATCAGGGTCTAAAATCAATTTGCTCACACAGGAGAACTGTATTTGCACTGTTCAAAGGGCAGCCTTGCTTTGGCTACAGCAAAGCACTGTTTAAAGAGTCAGAAACCTTCTGCTGCCTCCAAGGAAGACAAAGATGGGGCAGTTCCACCTCCAGCTGTTGCAGAGCCCTCTCCCACCTTCCATGGTACTTACAGCACCATATCCGGTACTGACCTAGATAGCAAACTGATGATACAGACAAACCCCCACCAGCCTCACTCCTCCACTGGTGGAAACAAAGCTGAGAGGAGAGGTGGTTTTATACTAACAGGTGCCTGGGCAGCTGGGAGTGAGAGGATCTGTCTAGGCTGGTGTTGCCACAGGAATAAATGGATATCATCTGGCCACAATTAAAACTTGGGCTGTGAAACTTCTTTTTCTAAAACAGAGTTTCTATCCATCAGAACTGTGGGTGTCTGCAGCAGCATCCATATAGGAATAGTGCAGGCCAAGTCCTGATGTTTATGAAAGGGATTACATCATCTGGTTGTTTGAGATTATAAGCAATCAGATCTGAGGATCCATGAAGTTCCTCCTGACCTATTTTCTGTGATCCAAGGAGAAGGTGTTTTTGCCTTCACATTCAGGGCTGGCTAATTTGGAGAACACCTGCAAAGAGGCCAAAGCACCCTCCCCATCCACAAAGGCACTCATGCAGGCTCCGAGACCATAGCAAGGGTGTTGTGCAAGAATGGTGGAGCAAGTTCTGAGCAGCACCTGGCAGGTGGCAGGTGCATGGAGAGAGCTCCAACCTTCCTATAGTTTCTGCACATGGAAAGCATAAAATCCCATGCTCAGCATGAGCCATTTATTTCTGGTTCTGTGAAGCCCTAGACAAAACAGATTAAATAAGCTGGCAGTGAGCAGGTCAACAAAACATCTCCTTGTACCCATGCAGCATGCAAAAATGGGGCTGCCATGTTTGAACATCTTAATGGCATGAAATTAAAGCAAAACCACATGGTGAGCAGTTAAATGCAGTTTTATCTTATGGAGAAATTAAAACTTATCTATGGCTTTTGTGTACAGGATTAATGTCTTTGTATGTCACTAGCAATTAAAGAAAACACTCTTGAATTTAAAAGCCACGTTGGCTTTCATTTTGAGATTTTATTATTAGATTGTGGGCTTAACTGAGAGATAATGCTGGTCTTCAGTCACCCCTGTATTTCACCACACCTGTCAGATCTCAGGATGCTTTATTTCATGCTTATGCAAAGATGAGGCCAACCCATCTTGGGCTTTGGGGTGCTGCTGGCACTGGGCTGAACCAGAGTCCCCTTGTGGGATCTCGGCACTGCCCAAACCAGCTCACCTCTCCCCTTGGCCCAGGCAGATACAGGGACTTCTGCCTTGTGGTTGCTTTGATACGGTCAGGCAACAAATTACTTCTATTCTACCAAAATTAGTGTTCTTCAAAGCTGTTACAGAGGTGGCTGTGATCAAAGGTGACTGGGAAAGCTGCTGGAGCAGTCCTCAGTGGTTTGCATGACCTGGGATGGTATAGACTAGGGAGAAGATGAAGAAGGTCCTGTAGCACCTCCTGTGGTCTATTGTTCAGGACTTCAAAGAGCCCAGGGAGCTGTAGCCACTGCTAATAACTGTAATTATGAACTGGAGAAGACTCAGAGACAGTGACTGTAAAGGACCAATAAAGCTACACCTTTCCTGCTTCATTTACTTGATTGTCCCCATTTAAAACATATCCACCACTCTAGGATGTGTCTTTTCATCCTCCAAGCTGATCTATCCCTATGAATATTCACTGTCAATAATACACTTATTACTGCTGTCTGAATATCCTGAAGCTACTATCAATCATGCATTAATCTTACATGCAGTTCCTAGCACTTCATCTAACATGCAAATGCAAAATATGTAAAGAACCAGAAGAAGAAAACGCTAAAGTCAGTAAATTTAAGCTTTCCAAGTTCAGCTTCATATTAATTTTGCCATTCTGGATTTTGGAGCAGTGACTGATCAGGCAGCATTTGTTATTCAGGCAGCATTCCACATATTACTTATGTGGAAACCTATAAATTTCACATGTACGTTGAGCAAAGGGATGTGGAAACAGTTGCAGTGAGTCAGACCAGTGGTGCATCACCCCAATGTGTGCTAAGGGAAGAGTCAGTGTCCAGGGGAGCTTGCAAAAATGACTCCTGAATGTCTCCCTACGTCTGCTGGAACTTGATTCAGGCACTTCAGAGTGGGCTTGTATTTGAAGCAGCGACCACCTGGGATTTTCTTCCATGAATTCAATGCATCATTTGTTAAATACTTGTAAAATTTTAGTAGCCTCTGCGCCACACAGCAAAGAGTTTCTCAGCTTACCTATAAATTTTGTAAATGAGTATCTGCTTATTTGCTGAACAGACTTCTGCTAGTTTCACCTGATGCCCCCAAAGCTCAGATGAGAAAAGCCAGAGGATAGCTATTCCCTATTTGTCCCAGCACTCAGTGTTCAGTAGACTTCTATAATATTCTCCCTAGGTGACGCATTTTTTGTTGTCTACAGAGTGCTCCTAACCTACGGAGCCATCCCTTGTGTGGAAACCGTTCAAACCCCAGATCACCTTCGCAGTGTGTGACTGTGCCATATCTGTAATGAGCCACTTGATTGAGGTCATGCTGGGTGACACACAGATGCAGGAACTTGCTGATGGGCTCTGTGGGAGCAGCTGGTGTGGCCCAGCAGAGAGATCCTCCGTCTGCAGGCACTGAGCTCCCATCCCTCCTGGGCACCGAGCAGCTCCGGGGACTGGCAGTGCAAGAACAGCATCCCCGGGCAAGAGCGGGGCTGGCTGAGACAGCCTGAGGGTGTTCCCTGGAGCAGGGACATCACTCATCACTATTTTACACATCACTTTGTTCATAATTCTTCTTCTACAATGGAATGTCATCAGAGGAGCAAGAACGCTTTTGTCATCAGCTGATGTGGAGAAACAATAGCTCTGCTGAGTCTGTCACCACCCTGCAGGGGCTGAATCACCATCACAAGGCGAATTATCTTCTTGCCTGTTGCTCAGCCCCTTCATCCCCGTGACTCATTCTGGAAAAAGGACAGGAGAGAAAGGCGGATGTTACAACCCCCTCCTATATCAAAACAGAACCAAACAGTGATCTGCAGTTGGGATCACCTCTGGGCAGGGGACAGCGGGCACAGCTGGTGAGGAGAGCACATGGACAGCAGTTAAAACCCCGGGGAGGCTTCAGGGCAGGAGGCAGGGCTGGCACAGGGTGCAGGGCACAGGCAGCCTCTGCGCAGTGGCTCTGGGCAGGCAGTGGTTTTGCTGGTTCTGCAGCCTCCCTTGGGGGTTGGCTTTCTCGTTATCTAACTCCACCAGCCTGGCACAATGCATAAAACTTCTCTTTCCTTGTTCAGCAGAGGTTTCCCATAAGCAGCAGTATTTATTCTGCCTTCCTTTGGTAAGGAAATGAAGACTGTTTTGTTTTCTGCACGTGGGACCAGCAGAAGACTGGCTGCTTTGTGGATATCATGGAGAGAGTCTCCTCCCTGCAGGCAGGTTTAAATAGATTTATACGGGCTGTGGGTGCTCACAGGGAGAAATAAACCCTGCTCTGGTCTAACACAGCTCTTGTGGCACATTCTGAAGGGCAGACATGCCAGTGAGCCCCTGAGATAGAGGTGAGGAAACCTGGGGGAGAAGCAGCTGTGGGGACTAGGAAGGCAAGTGGTGACACAGGAGAGACATAAATACAAAGAGTCAAAACAGCACAAGTCCTTCTGCCACAGCAATCCCCCTCCATCCCAGGCTGAAGGCTTTCCTGAAGGGATCCAAGCCCTGCACATACCCTCAGGCTGTGGGCAGCCAGGCTGGACCCCAAGCTCAGCCTCGCACTCCAGCCCCGGGGCACGTCTGCCCTGTTACAGAGCCAGAGAGGCGGCATCTCGCCCAGCATGTGATGCGTTGTAAAACAAGTGATGGTGATTTCAGGTTAGAGAAGCTCAAAACAGCCTGACGGGGGAAAATGTCTACAGAAAAAGAGTACCATATGTGCCTGCCAAGCAGGGCTGCTCTCAGTGTTGCAGAGAGGCTTCTCTCATTACTCATCAGCAGTGAAACACGCTGCCAGGCTGGTGGCGAAGAGGCATTGAGCTACCAAGATTAGACACAAGATTTATTTTACAGGAGGGATAAAACCAGTCTGAGGGTAATGAATTTTATTACATGCTGCATTTTGGAGCATGCCACAGGGCAATGCCTCCTCCCCTTGTCTTTGCTGTTACCAAGGGAGCCCCAAGATGGAACTGCTGCAGGGGCTGTGTGAGCACCCAGTCACCACGGGGGTTTAGGTGAGCAGGAGCATCTCTCACATCAGGGGGCAGGGAGAAGGGTGCGGGCACAGCCCTCAGCCGACCCATGTCCAGGGGCAGCAGCATCTCTGCTCCCTACCTGCCCCAAGGGCACTCTGCCAGGGAAACCCTAAAAAACAGCCCCCGGCACTTCTCTGCCAGCTGGGCAGACCGCTGCAGCAGAAGGACTTGTGCTGGTTTAACTCTTCGTATTTATGTTTCTCCTGTGTCACCGCTTGCCTTCCTGGTCCCCACAGCCACTCCTCCCCCAGGGTTCCTCACCTCCACCACCACCCACGCTGCAGCTCCGCTGTACGTGCCAGACCTCGCGGAGGCTCGCAGGAGTGTGGCACAGCTGGCAAATGGCCTTTCCTGAGCACACGGAGCTGAAGCAGGAGGCAGCAGGCACCAGAAGCTGCTATGGGATAAATTAATTGTCGATGCAAGAAGGTCATTGCATTATCTCACTGCTAACAGAAAAGTTCAGGCAATTAACCTTTAAGACACATTGGAGGTACTAGCAGTGATTACAACTGTCAGACAAATACTTTGTGGCAATAAATAACAAATGAGTATGGATTTTTACCAGGCTTTTCAAGGTTGTGGGGAAAAAAGGCCTTTTCTTACAAACCTTCATTCTGCAAAGGCAGGCAGTAAATCCAGTGTACAAGCCTTTGCTGGGAAGGAGAATCTCTTCAGTTTGCAGCCCCAGTGTAAGCTCCTCTGTGTATCACCATACCTTTAATTGTGCTTATTGTGCTCAGAAATCACCTGCAATTTCATACAACCAATATAATATAAGGCACGTGAGTTGCAGAGTGTTGCTGAGGAGCAGAGGGAGCTCTGCAGGCAGCATTTCCATTAGAAACCAACTACTCCACAGCCTGTGCCAGCTTGTGTTGTGCACATTGGACCAGCTGGTACAGAATATCCCTGTGCAGGCCCTGGCTGCTGAAGCCAGGGTGCTCCACGGCCTCAAACGCAGAGAGGAGCATCCCAGGCGCTGCCCCGGCAGAGCCCAGCAGCCAGCACAGGGGTGTGATGAGGCCAGTGCTGCCGTCCGGGCAGAGCTGGAGATACCTTCTCCATGAAGCCCAGCCGTGATCTCTCCTGCAGGGAACCACAGAGGCTGTAGGAACTTCCTGAACACCTAAAAGGCGAGTGAATGTGCTGAGCTTCTCACCTGACTCTGAATGGGATGGCTGTTGCTCCAACAACAGTCTTTGCTCGATGGCAAAGACCCCACCAGGTAAGTAAGAATTCTCCTTGCAGGGTAGCAGGTGTCACTGAAAAAGCCCAAAGCACAGTCCAGCTCAAGCACCCAGCCCCCATGAGCTGCAGGGCAGCCCTGTGCCCTCTCAGAGTGCTTTCTGAGCTACCCAGAGAACGGGAGAACCTCCCTACAGCATCACTGCAAAGCTCGAGCAGGGAATGGTATGTTCATGAGGCCACCTGCTCCCACTCCTGTGGGGATTGATGGCACTCACATGTGCTGGTGAATCATTATGCCCAGGAGAAATGGTTCTCCCGCAGTAGTTGTCTTCCCTTTGCGCAGTAATGTCTGCTAATTGTACTGACAGCCGTCACCTTTGGGAGGCTTACAGTGTCAGAATTAGAAAATGGGTATTCATGTTCCTCCTGAGCCTGTGCAGACTTCAGCCTTTCTAGATAGGCAGTTTTATCCTCATAAATAACAGGCTTGCTTAGAGATATTATAAAAAGAATGATAAGCAAGCATAAATGACAGGGCTGCTATTAAACCAGTGGGTTACATTGGCATTACAAACCGATGCTGAAGATGTAGAAGTGGTGCTGGGGTTGTCGGGTTCCCAGGCAGGACGTCAGTGGTGCCCATTGCAGTGGCTCACCCTGACATATTTCATATTGCTTCAGGATCTTTTTCTGTAGCTATTCATTGACAGCATTTCCAAGCTATTTTTAGGACAAACAAAACAAAATAATGTTTTACACAAAAGACAGATCCCACAGTTTACAACTGCTACAAGCCTCTTTAATACTAAGGGGTATTATCAGCATTTTTGAAGGCTGGGAAGTCTTGGAGGATGTGCAAGCCTTGGTGACAGTGGCTGGAGTCTGAGCAGGGCCAGCTGAGCCCAAGGCACCCGTCCCTGTTGGACTCTGGTCTGGGGATGGGGCTCACAGCAGCGTGATGGGCAGAGGGAAGAGAGAGAAGGTTACAAAACAAACTCCTGCACAGTTACTGCCCGCTGCAGAGCTGGAAGATGCTGCAAACACTATGGGGCCTAGACATGGTGGTACCCAAGAAAACTGTGTGGGAGAGCCTGTCCAGTTTGCTTAATTAAAAACCTGCCTCTCCCTGCAAATCCGGTATGGCAGGAACTGCTGCTGGTGGAGGGGGGCAAGTTTGGCAGGTCCCTGCACTCTCTCAGACAGGCAAGTGGCTCTTGCCCACCTTGGGACTGGGAGAGGGAGCATGACAGGCACCATCCCTGGGTCCCCAGGATCAGATCCCACCCATACCAGGGGTCCCCAGGAAGCCCATCCTCCCTGCCACCTGCCTCTGGGTTCTCTTTACCCCCCAAAGATAAAAGGTCTTCAAATAACACTGGGGACTCCTACTTGTTCCCCCCGAGCCTGCTCAGGACACATCCAAACTTTTCTTCATGAGTATAAGGGCTGCAATTCTGCATCCTCCGGGCGAGGAGCCCCATGCTGCCAGCCAACCGCTTCAGCCCTGAGAGCCTGGAGCTGCACAGAGAGAAAAGCCACCAAACCTCCTGTGACTCACACCGAAACCATGAGTCGTCTGCATTTCCAGCCAGGCCTGTAATGAGGCTGGAAAAGGGCTGATCCTGAAAGGGTGGGAGGGCATCAAGGATCCAGCTGTCAGAGGAGCCACAGCCCAAGCAATGTGACCCACAGCTTGTCCCTAAGGACGCAGACCCCCAGGCTGGGGGGAGCATCTCCAAGCAGCCATGCCTACATTTCTCCCTGCCTGCTCAGGGGCTGCTGCTGCTGCAGAGGTTTCAGTAGGTTTTCACACTGTCAGCACTCACACCACCTCCAAAACTAGGTCTTTTAAGGAATGTGATGTTTTAAAAGTTCTGCCTTGGGGGTGCGATTCACACTGATGCAGTTACAGCTTAAGACACATCCACCACCTGGTTACCAGCTGGCTAAAAATCCCGCCCTGCCTGTTTGCTGCCTTCGCTTACAGAAATCCTCCAGAACTGTTGTGATTGCTTTGCGAACATTGTTATCTCAAGATCTCCTGCCTGCCCACTGCTCCCTGCTGCAGCAGCTCCTGTGAGCTCCCCTGACACACTTGGGATCAAAGCCACCAGCTCAGCTCAAAGCGCTGCTGAGAGGGGATCAGAAAGAGGGTTTCAGCAGAGTCCTAAAATAAACTCATCAGCTTTTGTCCTCACCGTGATCTAACAGATGTCTACAGACCCCTTGCTAATTCCTTGTGGATTCCCTTTCTCTCTGCTGTATCAAACTGGGAGGAATCCTGTCAAAAAGCACCTTTCAAAGATCTCAGAAATCTCAGCAGTCCGGTCCCCACTGGCTGGGCGCTGGGTGGCTGGGAGGGAGGCAGTATCAGTCCTGTTTTCCAGGAGCAGGAGCTCAGCCTGGTGGGCATCCCCCGGAGGTGCTGAGGGGCAGGTCTGTGCTGTGTGCCCTGCCTCCTCCGCCACCTGCCTATCAGCTGGGCTGGGAGTTCGGGTGCATTTTTTCCATCTGTGGGATAGAGATAGCATGCCCGGATCTTTTTCCTAAAGAATTATAGAAGAGGGGAAACAGCAGTCAGAAGATGCAGTCCTCCAGGGCACCAACATTTCTCTGGAATGGGAAAGCAAAATGTCCAGTGTTATTCTCAGATAGCAGGACATCCACCTCGCTTCTGCTTCCATGGTGTGATTCCCTGCACATGCCAGGCACAAAACACCACTGAGCCCAGCCTAGGACCACTTAAGGCCCCATTTACTCACAAGTAACAGCATTAGCAGCCAATCCTTCATCCCATGGGAGGCCAAACAGAGCAGCAAAACCCCAATGCGGCTGGGCAGAGCTGCATGCAAGTGTGTGCCCAGGGCCAGGTTAGCTCCTGGGCACAGGCCTCGGGGCAACGTGAGCAGCTCTGTCACAGGTCTTTGTTAGAGAATGAAGCTGGTGACCCTCAGTGCCACATGGGATACATGGAGATCGAATAGGATGCACGTCCTGGGAGAGCATCACAACCCAGATACCAGCACATGAGGTCTTCTGCCCAGAACAGCTTGAGAGTGGCCACATCTAGAGCAAACCCAAAAAAACCCCACATGCTCCTGGTGCTCCAGTCTTCATTCTGATGGATCTCTGAGGGATTTCAGCACAGGTTTCAGTTACACTGCAAACCAGAGCACGACTGCAGCCGGTCAGAAAGTCACAGAAGCATTTGTGCACAGGATCCTATCCTGAGCAGGGACCAAGAGCAGAGACAGGTGGTGCAGGGTCCGGCTGCAGCAGCCAGGGCCACAAAGAGCCTTTCAGAGTGGCCCATGGTGGCTGGGGCTCAGCCTGGTGCTGCGGTACCAGCCCGTGCACGGCCGGTGGCACCGGGGTGCAGCTCGGCTCTGTCTGCCCTTTGTGCCAGCAGCTGAACGGCCTCTGGTGGATGTGTCGCCCCTTGTTTTCATCTGTCAGGGCTGAAAGGGGCCTTTTCAGGGCCTGTGGACAGTTTCTCACCTCTGCTCATCACTCAGGACACCCAGTATCTGTGGTACAACCTCGCCCACAGAGGAGGGCCGAGCAGATGCACAAGAGGGGTTTTGCTGCGTGGTTGTCCCAGGAGCTGGGGATGCTCTGCCAGCTCCCCTCTGCCTGCAGACAGCAGGTGGCTGGAAGGGTCCCGAGAGTCTGAATCCAGGACCAGCACCGTGGGGACAGCCTGTCTTCCCACCCACTTCCCCACAGCCATTCTGTGGTAGCCAGTGTGGCAAGCCTGCTCAGGTCACAGTGCTGTGTTATTTTCAGCAGCAGCTTAGAGCCAAGTGACTTCTGGCAGTGCTGGGATGGGAGGCTTTGGCATTATCACTGTGTGGGGCCAGAACTTCCCAGGGCTGCTCTGGCCAGGGGGAAACACTGCAGACGGTAAAGCTGTTCTGGGGGTGAGCCTGCCCCCTGCCACGCCTGGCAGGGCTGATTCAGATTTCCAAACCCTTTGGGAGAATGCAGCAACTCACTATTCAGCCACACGTCGTCCAACCCATCCTGCAGCTGCCTGTGCCCCTGTAGCCTCCGCAAGATGCCACGCTGTCCCCCATGGAACCTTTGCACATCCCTGTGTGCCTGTGTCACCCCATAGCATCCCTGTGCTGTGCTGTCCCCACAGCACACCCACCCACACCTCCCATCAGCACTTGGCATAGCCAAGTCTGCAAGGGAAACTTGCTTTAAAGAACAACAGGGGAAGAAAAAAGAAGTCTACCAACCTCTTGAGTTGCTCTTGATGTCCTCGCCACCTTCCCCAGTGCAGGGGCCACAGTTCTAGCTGTGGTTTTGGTGCAGAGCACTTATAGAGCTCTGCCAGGGGATGGTCACTGTCCCTCCCAGGCAAAGAAATGATTTTGAGCAGCAAACTACAGCTTAGCAAAATCTTTCAAAAGACCCTGTGCATGTCTGTCTCCGCTTCAGCAACAAAATGCAGACTGGGCACCGGCAGAGCCACAGGACGCTACAGAACACAGGGGCATCCCTGCAGCTACAGTCAGGCCCTGGGCACCCAGATCCCCAGCCCTGAGCATGTCACTTGGTGCAGAGGAGCTGGCGTCTCCCTGTGCCTGCCAGGGCTCCACACACACCAGTCACCCCCCGCACTGGTGAACCCCGCGGTGCAGAGGGACATTAGCATGGCCCAGCACAAAGCCACATGTACCATGACAAAAACAGGGCCACTGCTGAGAGGAGCCTGGGAGCTGTTTGCTGCCCCCCTTTCAAGCCCCTCACCATTAGTTCCAGAGCACAGCTGGAAGTGCATTGATCCAGCTGAGCAATTAACCTGAATGGTCTCCCAGGAGCTGAGAAACAAAGGAAGGATCAGAAGGAAGCAGGGGATGAGGAGGAGGAAGAGCTGCATCCCTGGGGGATGCTGCCCGGGCAGCAGCAGCACAAGTAGGTCTGGGCTGGAGGTTTGGTGTCTCTCTCCTGCGCAGAGCCCTGCTCTCTAGATGTACCAGTGGCGTTGCTGGTGGGAGGTGCTGCTCCACTGCGGGTGAGCTGGTAGAACAGCACGTTGCTCCTTGCAGGGGGATTTGGTGCTACAAAAAGCTCCCAAGTAACACAGAGAAGCAGAACTGGCTCGCAGCATCAGCAAAGGGAGTGCAAATCCCCGGCTCTGTGGGGTGGAGGGGGATTCCTTCATCTGCAAAGGTCCCTGCCAAGCGTGGCTAATCCCCACAGAGCAGGCTGGGAGAGGCAGGGAGCACAGTGGCATCCAGAGGAGCTGCCGGGAAAGCGCTTGCAAGCGGGAGGAAAGCAGCTCCCTCCACTCCTGCAGATCCAGCACCCTCTGCCGAGTGCCGGCACCCAGCCACAGGCACATGGACTGGCTACAGGGGACAGCAGGGACCTCTCAGCAGTGAGAAGTGACAGCAGGGTCAAGAAGCAGAGGTAGGACAAGGAGGGAGGGGGTGACCTCCTGGAGCCACTGGGACCATTCCCAAGCACAGTTGGTTGGGTGAGAGCAGTGTCAGGGCTGCCAGGAGCATCCCCATCAGAGCAGATCCATCCCTCTCCCAAGTGCTGCTCCTGCCCTGAGCTGGATCACAAGCTCTGACCACTGAGGGAGGGGTGGGCAGGGGTTGTAGGGGTCTGTCCTGCCAGTGGAGCTGGAGACCAGCACCCTCCATCCCCACTCCAAGCAGGATGAACAGCTGCAGGTGGGGCTGAAATGGGATCATGGGCCACGGGCAGGGCAGGGGATCCCAGCTGGGGCTGGTCAGGTCCTCATGATCCACCAGGGAATAAGATCTTTCTTAGCGGTTTTCAACTCATTGCAGAACTAGAGGTAACACACCAACAATAACCCAAAGCTTCAGTTGAACCAATCTGTAATTTTTCCTGGTCTCTCCTTCAGACCATTTATACTTTTAGTCTCAGGACAAATACCCCAATTTCACCATGTTGTGGATTTGATCCTGGTAAGGTTTCCCACAATAGCTCCAAGATCTCATGATATAGGAAGCAGCAAATACTCAGCCTGTGTTCATGAGCTCGACAGAAACATGCTGCTTTCTGCACAATGCCCAGCCCTGGGTGGGCTGGTTCAGACGTGTCAGCAACATTCAGACTCCTAAGGCCTGAAAAACTGGCTGGAAGTTTCTGTGTCACTATGTTATCTCACAAGATTTATGGTCCATGCTACTTCAGGCGAAGTCAGAAATACCACTGCAGTGATCGCTTTTGATATTACCGCATTTTTTTATGCTGCTGTTCTGACACCCACAGCAGAGGGAGAAATGAGGATGAGAACATTTACACTTTCAGCCCTGGCTTCAGCAAGGAGCTTTCTGGGGCTTTGGGAAGGGGAGAGCAGGCTCCTGTTACTTCCCAACTTGCAACTCTGGCTGGAAAATAAAGTAAGGTTGTGCTCAAGGATGAATACCTGTGCTAGCCTGCGAGGGGCATTTTTGTCTTCTCTGTCCTCTTTTCCCTTGGGAAAGGCATGACCCCTTATCAGCGCCCAGCCCTGTAGGCTGAGGGAAAGGTGAGCAGTAACAGGAGCAAAAACGCCAGGGACCAGCACATTGAAGCTTGTCAGAAATGCAAAGGGAGCACGGGCCGAAGTCCCTGCTGAGGGCTGCATGAGACTGGGGTGGCTGTGGTGAGTCTGTGGTTCCCAGGCATCGTAGTCAGACCCCAGCCGGTTTGCGGGTGGGACAACCCGCGTGCTGCGCGGCTGTGAAACTGGAGCACCCCCGCCTTGGGAAAGCTCTGTTTTCCCAGGACTCATGTGGGAGGTGAGGACAGGTCTCCCAAGCTTATCTGCTAAAGATGTCCCACATCACACAAATAATTACACAGCCTGGTGCTCAGGAAGGGAGGGGAGAGGATGACTGGAGGAGCCTGCAGCCAAGTCTGGCCCCTCTTCCAGTTCTTATGGTGGTGGAGACCCAGAAAGACAGAGAGACCTCATTTGTGACTGGAGACAGATGCTGACAAAAAGGCATCTTTGACTAACCACACTCAGTAGCAAACAAAACACTGCGTTAGCAAAGACTATTTTAAGATAGCAACCTACATCGTAGCCAGGCTCCTCATCCTTGAGCAGCCCGCAGTGGCTATGGAAGCAGAGCAGCCTCACCTGCGGTTTCCAGGCAGTCCTGATGTCCCTTTGGAAGGCAGGTGGCAGACTGCCTCTGCCTGTCCCTCACCACCTGCACAGCAGCCCTACACCACTGTTAGGAAAGAGGGAAGAGAAACGGGTGCTGTGCTCCTGAGGTGGTGTCATCAGATCTTCTGTGAGTTGTGCTTATGATTCCCCTGTTGTTCGCTGGGAAGACACTTTCTTTTCAAAGCCATAGTCCATGAAGTGCGAGGAGCTGAACATAGGCTTTGCCGCAAGGCCCCGGTGCTTCAGTCCAGCCTCTGTACAGGCAGGGAATAGACTTTGTAGCTCAGCAACTGAGCCACTCATATATTTAATTGAGTATCTATTTAATTGTTATATTTAATTACATTGGAGAAGACACCCTGCGTTCAGCTACTTAACACTGCCTGAACAGAGGTGGTCCTTCCCTCTTTCGTGATCCCAGAGCCATCCTGTTTCCCAGCTGCCAGCCCAGGCCCATGGCTCTCAGCCGGACTCGCAGGGCTGAGAGCTGGGGGGGAGCCTGGGCCAGACCTCTGTGGGATATGGGAGCTGAGGCACAGCGTGGGACCAGCTCCCTCAAAGCTGTGCAACTTCTGCCTGTGAAATGATTTTCTGTTTAGCTGGGAAATCCCCGCACTTCATCCAGATAATGTGGCAGTAGGGGGTCACTTAATACTAGTCTCGAATGCAGCATTCCCCAGCCTCATCACTAGGAGCAAAATGTTCTGAAGTGGGTAGGACCTCATGATTTCCTCATTAAGGCTCAGAACAAGATGTAACAGCTGTAGTTAAAATTACCCCATCTCTGCTGCCTCCCACCACACAATGGAAAGTTATTTTTAACTCCAGGTTGCCCAAGGGATGCTGCACAGTGAGATCTGTTGCATCATTGCCAGTGGTCTTTGCTTAGCAAGAAATTTGGGAAAAGAGAGCCCTCCCTCCAGCCAGCTGGGATCAGACCAGAGCCCAGGGGTGGGCGCCCCTGTGAACTGACCACTCCAGGCTCCCCAGCTCCTCTGAGAGGGCTGAAGAGCTTCCACTGAGGCAGCTCTGGGAACACAGAGAACCAGGTGTTTGGCCAAGTCCTCTTTTGCTAAGCTTTTGTTCTTTATGATTTCAAATAAACTTGGTGCTCTGAAGCTACTCCAGGAGTGGCGGTGGCATCGTGCAGGTAGGACCTAGAGAGCACGGAGTCACAAGGACAGCCACACAAAACCAGAGGGGATTAGCTTTTAATGCGCTTCCCAGGACAAACCCTGAAATCGTCAAGATGCCAGCAGGAAAAGTAGCTGGCTTGCTGCCCTCCTGACCACGAATCAGCTACCAAACTCTCCCACTGTCAGGAAAACTCACACAGAACCCTAGGAACAGCTGTGGTAGTGCACAGGAGCACCCCAGCCATCGCCTCCTCATCACCTGTGCCCACACGGTCCCCTGTGGCAGTGGCACTGTCACATCTGCAGCCCCAGAACGGTGGCACAGCTTCAGGGCTCCCTGTGGGCACCTCATGCAAGAGTTCAGAAGCCTCCAGAAGAGACACTGTGCAGACGTGAGCACAGTTATCTCTGTTCGGCTTTATCTTTCTGGCTGGGAATGACTGTGGTTCTGTTAAATGCCTGCTACATTTGCTCTCAGGGGTCTCTCAGATTGCTCTGTTGCATGCTCAGTCTTTTCCATATCTGACTTCATTGATGTCTGTATTAAAACCCAGCAGCACGTGTAAAATTGGGGGCAAGCATTTTGTGCTACTTAGCATCTCGGGGCTAAATTTTTAGACTACAAGAACTTTCTTTGTAAAGGCTTTTCTCTTTCTCCTGTGTCATCTGCAGCAAACATTGTCATCCAGTTGTTTTGCTCTGCCTTGCAGGTTAGTCCCTGTGCCTGCTGTGTCTCTTGTGCTTCGTACTCTTATGTTCTGTCCCAGAGAGAAGTCCACATATTGGAAAATAAGACAATACGCCCCACACCACAAGATGCAGCTACCACTGCTAGGACTTTGGGGAAGATCAGAAAGGTCTGGAAGCCAGCAAGTCTCCCCCAGGGCTGTATTTGGGGTCTGTCAGTGACCTGCTGTGTGCCCCAATCACTGCCATCCCCCTTGCTCGTCAAAGCTGTTTCTCTTCCTTCTCCCTGGGAATAATCCTTTGTAATACATGGGAGTGCTGTACAGACACAGGTTTAAGAGCTGTGAATACACAGAGTCCAGGGTTAGGTGCATTCACTGCAAAACATAGAATACATCTGGTACTCATACAGAAGTCCTGCACTATCCAGCACAGGCATGTCAGCACATCAGCCTCTGAATGCAGTGTGTATGCGTAACAGGCATGTACCTCACCAAATTAAAAAAAAACCCAACACCACTAAAGGATATGAGCTTTTCAACTTAAATATTTAAAAAATAAAGAGAGGGAGCCTCTGAATTTTGTTACCATTCAGGTATACATTTATTAAGCTGAAGGAGTTTGATCATGACATGGTATGTTACTAGAATATGTGAGATCTCTTTTTTTTTAACTTCACTAACAATGGTTAATCACTTTTTATTTTTGGCTTTCGAGCTTAAAAAAATTAACTCTTTCCACATTCTCCATGAAAGGTTTTTCTACGCTTTTTTTTTTCCTTTTGTTTTCTTACAGTACAAAACAAATGTTTCTCAAAGATGTAAACAACCATAATGGAAATGAAACTGCTCTTAACTTTACTGTTATGGATGTTAGATTTATGTCATGTTAGATTTATTTCAGCTGAGTGACTCCTTCAATGAAAATTCTTATTGTTACCACCATCTGCACCGCAATAGTGCCTGTAGGCCCTGGTCAAGGCTAAGGCCCCTCTGTGCAAGGTGCTGTACAAATACTCGGGTGTAACTCTGAGGTCCCCGGCAAGAACAGTGTTCACTGGTGTGCCTATAACCCTCTCTGTCTCCCCTTGCCCAGTGGTGATCCTCACAAATGATAGGAGTCGGAGTGAAACTATTCTCCAAACTAAGTCTGGAGTTGATGTTCAATTACTGCTGAAGGGAAGTGTTACTACGGGCCAATCCTGATGCCCGCAGTCCTGTGTGTAAAGCTGCTCACACTCATGGGAATGCTCATACGAGTAAGAAACTCCTGTGGGAGAGGTCTGCAGGATTGAGTCCCTGGATTGTTGAACTCCTTTGCAAGAAAGCATGCAAGAAATGCAGACTGGTTCCTTTTCTCTAAGGTTTCATCAGTATAAGTCTAAGAGAGAAAGGGACAGGGTCAGTTGCTCAGTTTCAGCACCTCCAGCATTTTGAGTTCTGATCCCCAAATTAAAGAAGTCTCTGCTCTGCCGTAGGCTACTGTGATCAGGCCTGGAAAGGCCTGTTGGACGGTCTTTGTCATCAGGAGGTGGTGGTTTACCATTACAGCATGGAGGGCCTTTCTTTTATGGTATGAAGGCTGCATCCTAGGCAGGAATTGTGAAGATTGTGTTCAGCCATCAGCAGAAATCATCCTGAAAACACTTCAGAGCAATTGCAGTTTAAATTATTTTAAACTGACCCTTGGGGTGAAAAAACAAAAAAAGAAAAAGGATTACATGAAATAAATAGCAAGGAATCGATGTCCCTGCAGAGATGTAATGTACTCCCGCCTAGGAAGCATCCCTCGCAAATTACTCCCTTTATGTTATGTCAGATGTTTAAATGAACCCTTTAGAGCTAAAATACAGTACTCTGAAATGAGGTTAGAAAAATTTTAAAAGGACTAATGGGAAATGTGTACATTGCTCTCTTTAAAACAAATTTCCCACCTGGGTAGTCCAGGAGTGTGAGGCCTCAATAGACATAGAGCCGATCTGAGATGGCAGCAGGCATGTGCGTCATGATCTGCATCCGCAGCCACCAGTAGTAATCCATGGGGTGGTAGCGGGTGTAGGGGGTCGTGGACATGAGCGCGTGGGCGACACTTTCGATGACTGGCGAGGTGTCTGTTGAGCCGCTGTTGCAGTACGTCTCCATCTTGCTGACTTGCTCATCAAAGTACTTCCTGCCATAGTCTTTGCGCACTATCTCAGGGAGCTCGTCCCACATTTTGTCAGCTATGGCTTTGATTCGCTCAGGACTGTACAGGTTGGTGGCAGCTATGAAGTTACCAGGCTCCACAATGCTGACCGTCACCCCCTGGGGCTGCATTTCATACCGCAGGCAGTCCGAGAAGGCTTCCACACCAAACTTGGTGATGCAGTAGGGTGACCGGGCAGGGCTGCCCATCCGGCCCATCATGCTACTGATGTTCACCACACGACCTAGGCAGAAGCCAGAGACACAGCTGAGCTGCGGTACCTCATCCAAAGCTGACACCTGACACACACCACCCAGAGCCCTGAACATCCACTGCACGCCCGTGAGGGCTGCCTGGCAGACCTGCCAGTGGCTCTAGCTGAGCATTGCTGTCCTACACAACAGGCAGGAGAACAAGCCCATCACTTGTGCTCCCAAAGCTCAGTGCTACACGGAGCACAGAAGAGGCTGGACAGAGCCTATACAGTGGGAAACAGGATTGCTCAGCAGGAATCAGGGCTGAGCACAGACAAGAGGAAGCAGCAGCAAAGAAGGCCTCCAGCACCAAGGCTGAGCTTGTTTATTCGTTAGTCAAAGGTACAAAATCCAGGGGCCCAATGGTGGCTTATAGTATTTCCCTCTTAAAAGGGAATGGATTGCTCCTGCACCACAAACAGGCAGAGCAGTCTAAGTCTCTGCACCCTTTCCTGTGCGACAGCTGGATTGTGGCTCCAGGCACAGAGCTGGGGCCTTTCTCCTCTCCAGAAGCCATGCATTTTGGCTGAGGAGAGTGCTGGTAGGGGACTGTGGATGCTGCAGTCTAATCCGAGGCTGCAGTTCTCTGTACCTCCTATCAGTGCTCATTGCTGAGTTGTGTTAAAAAGTTTGACCACAGAAGTGGATACCCTTCCATGGTGGAAGAAATGCTACCCGGGCCACACACAGCCCAGATCTGCAACACAGGAAAACATTGTTAATGTCTCCAGATACCTCAAGAGTAAAAAAATATTCTCATTTAGTCAGGTAGTTGGCCCCAGTACAGGAAAGCTTTTGTCCCTTTATGCTGAGACCCTTGCAAGCTCCAAGTCTGTGTTCCTTTGCTGTACAAACTCCACCTCTCATACATTACAAGCTCCCAAAGTAACACAGCGCACAGCTGACAACTGCCCTGCAAGAAGCACATCATAGGACACTGCTGCTGCCCACCCTGCAGCACTGGCACAGCTGGTGTTTGTACAGAGGGGAGGATTGCTCCTGGCACTGGAATTTATGGTGAGCTGCAGCTTTTGAACAGGTAAAAGAAAGTATGATAGATTAGATCTTGCATGGGATGTTGCAGGAAAAGACAGCACAGATGGGAAAGAGAAAAAACAACTGGTTTTCAAGACTGCTGCTTTGCTGTGTAACTCAGACCAGTCAGTAAATCTGTCATTTTTGTTTACGCTGTGGGTCCCATCTTGTCTGTAAGAGTACAAAGGTGGCCCGTGGTACAGAGAGAAGTACAACAGACCTTTCGGCCTCTAACACAGCAAGACATGGGGCAGGATGAGGGGCCTGCTCCAAAGAGTGCAGTCAGGAGTAGATCACTTACCCTTTGACCTTCGGATGAGTGGGAGGAAAGCCTTGGTGGTTCGTACAGTCCCCCACAGGTTCACTTCGGCTACCTCCATGTAGGTGTCCATGCTGGTGAACTCGACTTCCCCAAATGTGGAGATCCCAGCATTGTTAACCAGCCCCCAGAGCCCTAGAACACAAATCAAGCACAAAGCTTTCCCTCTGTGGGACTAGCGAGAGCAGCTTGGAAAAGGCCTCGCTGACAGATTATTGAACCATGTAACAGAGCTTTTCATTACAACTTGCAATGACGAAAGCCAGACAGAAGAGAATCCACAGTGAACTTCAGTCTCCTGAGCAAATATAACCACAATCAGGATGTGCCTGTACGGCTCAACACTGTAGCCACAATGTACCATGAATAAGGCTTCCCAGGATGTTCTAAGACAGCATAGGACTTCAGCCTTGACTAAGCTGTTCTCCTTGCCATTCTGTTTTTATCCATTATTATTTTTTAAAAGAAGCAAGATATAGTATCTAAATTCAAATAATAATAGGAGAGACCTTGTAAGAAACAAAAAATTATTTCAAAATGAAATCCCTTGTGTCACTATAAGAACTAGAATGTCTGCAATGCTGGGAAGGGGGATGTGGGCATGAGCAGACATGGGTAGGAACACATGCCTCAGCTTCTCCCTTTCATTCTGCTCCAAACAAGATGGGAACAACTGAAGCTACCAAGTCATTTGGCAATGAAAAGAAAGATTAAAAAGGAATTTGGAATAAAATAAAGTCACTTCATATAATATTTTAATTTCACAGGAAACAGACTAAGAAAGGTCTGGGATGGCTTCTGTCTGCTGTTTAGAAAAACTCACTGTTATCTGTTGACTGACTGTGTCCAGATCTGTGTTCTCAGAAGCAGCTCAGAAAAGGCAACTTCATCTCAGCCTGTGCTTGAGAACACAGGGCTAGAAAACTTAATTTATACAGAAGATCCATATATAAAAATTAAATACAAATAAAATAAACCAGTTTATGCAAAATCCAAATCAAAACTTTACTGGTTGTTCTGCTTTTAAACAATCTTTATGTGTTGAAGTGTGGATGTTCTTTAGGGGAAAAATGCAGTTCATCGAAGGGTGGAAATGTTTCAGGAATGCTTGAACAACTGGGGATTTTCACAGTACTGGAGCAGAATTTGCTGTCATCACCTTTGCAGAATGAGGTAGGCAGGCTAACAAAGTCAGTTAGAGCTACCCCATAACTCTGAAATCCATAATATGGTATATGTAACATGTATATGGTAATATCTGCAATGGCATTAATGATACTCAGCTGGCTTCGTGGTAAATACTTTGGAAAATCTCTCCATTTCCTTTGCCTTTTGAAAGTTTTGGGGTGACATTTCCATTGCTAATCCCCAATCTTTGGCACTGGCCAGGTTTTACAACATAAAGGGAGTCACATGAACTTCAGGTCACAGGAATAAAGCACTAATTCCAGGGCCTGGATTTCTGTTGATGTCTCTGTAGGAGCTAGTGGAGAAAAAAGCAGTTTTCTTTGTAGATGCTGTGTTAAGTGGGAAGCTGCTTTCTGATATGGCACATTTTAGCAGGACATTTGCTCCACACTGCTGCTCCTCCAAGCTTCGTGCCCTTCAATTACATGCTCAGCTTTTGAAATATACTCTGAAAATGCTCTCAGAGGCCAGCTGAGGGAGCTCCTGCCACCTATGTGAACTCAGAGCCTGTTGCATGCACCTACCTTTCTCTGGGTCCTGCAGGGTTCTATTGACATGCTCTACCGCCCGGTCAACTTCTTTGCTGTCACAGACATTGAGCTGGAGAGTTCTCATTCGATCACTGTTCATGTTGTCCAAATCCTTGGACCCACCCTCTCCCTTGTCCTAGGTGGGAAGAAAGCGCTGGTTTGAATCTGGACAAAAACCTTGTGTGGAATATCAAATGCATAGCAACCATGAAATCTAGCAAAAGAAAGTGCACAGGGCAGTCACAGAATAATCAGGACAGTCCTGCAGCTCTAAGAGGAAGGGGAACAGACACGGTTGCTCCTGCAGAACACCGTTCCTCGAGCATCTCCATCCGACCATGAGCCCTGCCACCAATTCAGCTAGTACAAACTGCTTCGACCACCAAGGAAGCAACCAGATGCCGCAGGGGTGGGAATGTGGTGCTATCCTCACTCTGGCTTGCATGTGGGGCACAGCGAGTAGCTTGGTGGGGGTAGGGTATAAAACAGCCACTGAGTGGCTGCATATGTACATTGCACATGCTTCTCAGTCACGTTGCCAGCTCTGGGAGCAACAGTCCTAAAAGAGGGACCGCCTGCCCACTGCTCTCTCCTTTCAGCTGATCTATGCACACAGCTCCCACTGCCTGGAGCCTCCCTACTGCCTTCAACAGACTGCTACAGAGTCCTATCAGCAAATGCCTGGCCAGCTTGCCTGCTAGTAATTCCAGCATCTTGCTCTCTGTCTCCCCGCATGAGCTTTTTCTCACTCCTATTTCCCTTCTCCACTCCTTTTTTTTCTCAGCTCAGACAATAGATTCCCCCATTACACACATATCCACCCATAGCCCCACCAATTAACTGCAGCCAGCCACTGAGATACTTTTCACATGCAGCTAGCAACAAGGCTGCCATGCCCAGAGCTAGTCCCTTCACAGCAGTGACCCTGGCTATGGTGCTTCCAGGACACAGGCATGGGATATTAATACAAGTTTGGGACTACCCCTGAATTGCTCCCACCATTATAAGCCACCAGACTGTGCTGGCCACTCCAGGGTACTTTTTAGAGGGTGGTGAGGTCTAGATCTGAAAATAATCACTTTTGGGAACATCTCTGTCTTCACTGTAGGAGACTCCCTCTGTCCCCTCAGTATCATCCCTCACTAGAAGTCTTTTACTCCCCATTATCAGGCTAGACACGCAGCATGTCCCACAGAATCATCTGACAGCTGCCTAGCTCTCCTTCTCCCACCACTCCACCCTCCAGGTAGCCCTGCTCGCTGCGTCAGTCTCAGCAGGCAAGTATCAGAGTGCTCTTCACTCCTGACAGATGAGGCTTTTTTGGATAGGTAGCTTTTTTTTCCCTCTGACCTGGAACAGGTCAGTTCTTCATATCAGGGCTGTTTTCTGACTGCTGAGTGACATTACATTGTTCTAAACATCTCGAGTCGCAGGCACTCCCTGTCAGAGACTGCCAGCAGCCAGCTGTCAATGAGACAGCTCGGCCCTGCAGTCTGAACCCAGGCTTCCCATTTGCCCCAGGAGGAGAGTTCCCTCAGACAACACACTTTGAGTACCACAAAAGGGAGGCCATCTATCCCCTGTCCCTGTGGCACCTCTCTTCCAAAATACCTTCTCCTGACTTATCTAATTTCTGGACTTACCCACTGTGCTCACGGACAATTCACTAACTTAAGTACCTGACATCTCCTCTGTCTTTCTCTACCCTTCCTTATTTCACTTACCCTTCCTTATTAACTGGAATAGTTAATACTGGTTAGCGTTTGTCCTTAAGAGAAGGCATCTACTGCACTCTCTTCACATGGAAGCATACTGCACACAAAATGGAGCAGTTACAAGTCCCATGCACAGCTTACTGGTGTTTGTTTTTACAGTGACTAAAAACAGTTTTGTGCTAAGTTTGCTGCTCACTCAAAAGCACTGTCGTGCCGAAGCCAGTGTGTATGGCAGAGCATTGAAAAGCATACAAGTGGCACATGTGGGAATGCCAACGGGGAATCAGCAAATGCAAGCATGCAAGTCCCTTGGGAACAGCAGATACGGCTAAAGGAAAGAGGAAGAACAGCAAGGCTAAGGTGTTTATTTCCTCAATCCCAGGTCTGCGAGGTGCTAGAAAAATTTCTAGGCCACAGCAACACACCAGCCTCAGAGGCCTTGTAAGGTGTATTGGGACTTTCACAGCATCCTCTTCTTCCTCCCTTACTGGGTTGGCTCAGCAAGCCCATACCTCTGCTGCCCTTCCATCCACTTGTAGCTGGGTGCTTGGACAGGGACCCCTGGGGCTGGGATCCTGGCCAACACTTGGACTCTGGGCATTCCCCCAGACCCATGTGGCCGTTCCCTTGGCTCTTCAGAAAGGGAAGATGGGTGGTGGTTAAGTCAGACACCCTGTGATTGTGCCACACCCTCCTGACATGGGATGCAGCCTGTCCCACAACCCCTGGGCCCATACGCAGCAGTGGAAGGACCTTCTCATGCTATGCCAACAGACCAGTATATCTCTGCTATCAGCGCCAGAGTGCACTGTCCCAATGGCGAGAGGACCCAGCTCTTGCATACTGAGAAAGCACACCAGTGCCTCATCTTCCCCTTTCTATGGTCACTCTCTGGGGCCCACAGGTTTCACCTTCTATCTTTATCAGTGTGTCCTTGAAGCGGTATGTAACACCCTGTGGTTCTGAGCACTCTTGATGAGCCCTACAGTAACTGGCCTGCATGCTGGCTTGCTCAGATAACCTCTGCCTTCTCATCCCCCTGCAAGCCCCAGCAGGCCTGAGCACACAAAGCAAAGCAAACAGGGGTTCCACCACACTCCTGACAGCCATAACAAACATCACATATGTCCACTGGTAACAGATACTGATGGAAAAATACCTTCATCATCTTGGGTCAGCTGGCTCCTCCAGCTATTAACCAAAGAGGAAAAAATAAGACAGCTGCAGCGTGATCATTATTGGATCCAGGCTACCACTGTCTTTTGGCAATGAAGCATCAACACAACGCTCACATAAATATATTCACCAGTGAAAATGTTAGGAAGAAATAGTGTGTGAAATAGCACGTTGTTAGCACAGATCCATCTTTGGGCCCCTCAGTTGTGACTAAACATTTCTTTCAGGTTTTCTTCAGTAAAAATACATTGGGCACTCAGGATCTGGCCACTCTAGGAAAGCTTTCCTGATGAAGAGTCAGCACTGCACACATTTTTAATCTGCAACAAGGGTGCGATGTTCCTCAGAACAATGCATACCCTGAGGACACAACGGCTTCCCAAACTGAAGTGTGTTTCTGATGTGCAGGTGTGCTGTGAAAAACAGTCCCATGAAAGTAAAACTGAAGTTTCAGAGTAATTTCCTCTCTGTCAGGGCTAGGTCAAATATACCCAAGCAAAAGATGTTCCTTCTCATTTCTACCTCCACTTCTATGTAGCATCTAAAAACAAAACAGGCTTTTTCTGCCCTTAAAAATAGCACCAGCAATAATTACAGTCTGATCAGAATTCTGCTTATGGTTTTCCTAGTGAAAACTGTGGCAAAATGAGAAATCAACTCAGTCTCCTGGAGTTGCTTTAGTTGTACATAATGTATATGGCCTGAAGACACATAGGAGACCAACCTGTTAACTAAGGAGCTTTGGCATTTTAGTGTTTTTCTGATGACAGCTGCTGTTACCAGTCTCACCACAGTCACACAGATTTTGGAACATGGGATGAGTCCAGCTAAAGAAACAATATTTAATTACACAGTGACACAGCATAGCTTTCTGCTGATTTTTGGTAAGGAAATAAATATTGATCAAAGCCTAAAGGAGTTCTGGCATGCTGCTGCATGTCAGCTTATACTAAAATTGTCAGAGGCGAAGATTTTTCACTAACATGCATTCAGCAGAAAGAGTACTGAAGACACCAAAATGGAAGGGAGGTTTCAGTGACAGTTAAAGACATGCTCACTGAAAATCAGGTCTTTCTGGCAGCTCAGACAGAGGAAGTGAAACGCTGAAGTAACTTTGCAGCTCTGAAATTTTTGGCTCCTGTCAACACAGAGGCAGGCTTTTTTAAGTCTGCAACATTCTTATATTCTCTAATATTGATCTTCAGTTACAAAAGTTGAATAGGAACATCTGCCAAAAAAGTACTCATCTATCCTCTCTTTTCTTGACACCTTTTAAAAACCAGGAATTTATAAGTGTCATTTTCTGCTGCAAAGCCTGTAGAGGGAGCCCAGGTTAACACATAAACCCTTGACCCAAAGCTGAGACACCACAAGGTACAGAGCTATCAAAACACAAACTTCTCTTTTGAAAAAAAATGCAGCAGAAAGAAACTAGTAATTCAAACAAAATTTAGTAATAATGGAAAAATTGACAGCAGAAATAGTATTAATAACATTTACAAAACACCTGGCAAATTATCTTTAAATAATGTAACTATTCAAGATATGTTTATAGTGATGAGTGAGCTAAAAGTTCAGGATCAAACTAACAGACTCACCTCAAGATATCCCGAGGAGTTTGTTTCTGTGGGAGATGGCCATGCAGCTAAAAAAGTCGTGCTTCTTAAGGAGAGAGCAGGTAAAGCTCTCTCCTGTTCTGCATGACCAGGCATCTCTGACTGCCCTACAGAGCGCTCCTGAAGAGTGTATCACAACTGCATCACAAAGCTATTTGTGGCCTGATTCTGCTCTCATCTGCACTAGTAGAACTCTGTCACCTTCACAGTGATTTCAGGAGACCCTCAATACACACTGAGGTGTAACTGTACTCATGAACACAGAAAAACATGCTCATACCACATGCCATAAAATCACTGGTGGCATGGTCTATGTCACAATCAAAATAAACCCTGCATAAATATGTATAGTCTGAGCACAGGGCCAAAGGTCTGGACTCAACCTGACCCAAAAATTTGCTTACAGATAAGCCTATAAAATTAGATTTGGGGTTCCAGTCCATTAGATATGGGACAGACTACAATGTTGTGATTCAAATAAGAACCTCCCTAGATACCATTCAGTCCTATTCTGGTCTAGACCAGGTTATGCTCTATGAAATTCAAGCATCTGTGTCATTCCCTTTGGGCTACCAACCACCCTCCCTCTCCTTGGCAGAAAGCTGTGCAGAGTGGAGAGGGAAGATTGGATTTCCTATGTATCTTTGCATGTGCCACAGGTGAAGAATACAGTTTTTGTTTTCCCTACCTTTTGCAGGCAGCCAGCGTAAATAATGAAACCTTTGTCATGCAGGTGTTTGGCCAAAGCAAAACCAAACCCTGAGTCACAACCTGTTATAAGCACAGCTTTGCTGCCAATCTGCAAAACAAAACAGAACAAAACACACTGGAGTTGAGTATTTGAAATCAGTGATTTGCGATGCACAGAACAAAACCATGTCCTTGGCCAGAATCAGTCTGTTCCCCACACTCCTTGCCAGCTACTGCCACCCAGTGCCTCATGAAGACAAGATATGAAGGTTTCGTACTGAGTTCACTCCGGTATGAGCTATTCCTATATGTTCAAAACAGGGAGGAATCCACTCTTCTGTGCCATACAGCCTGTAGGACATGGCAAAGATAGCCTGACTGAAGAAAGGGTACGGGATAACCTTACTAACTGCTCACTCATATTTCTCTCTCTAGCAAATAAACCCTCTAGTGCAGGGTTTCAAAAACTCAGCAGAATCAAGTGGGTTTAATATTTGAAATTAAGACTACATGGTCAGTCTTTTTGTTTGGTTATTGGTATTCTTATTTTTCCAACTTACAATTTAAATAGAAATATACCCCCTTCCTTCTCCAAACCCCTTCTTCTATCCCAAAGAGGGGCAGCAGTTAAGTGCCATGTTAAAAATTGTATGGTGTATCAGACATTCCAGCAGCAAAAAGTGCACATGCAGCAAGGTACTGCTGTGGGTAGGATTAGGTAATAATTGAAATTCATTCCAACTCATCTCTTGTAACAAAAGTGAAATTTTACTTTCCCCAGCATACCCAGGTACTGATCAGGGTCGCACTAGAAGCCCAGCAGTGATGCAAGGGCCATACCTGAATTCCTCTGGGACCCTATCCCAGGGTTATGGAGCAAGATGTGCATGCTCCAGTGCTGTTACAGTGCCAAGTTCTGTGCCACAAGACAGGCAAGAAGGTAAATACCCCCTCTCTCCCTTGCCTTGCACTGATCCTGGCAAACCAGCACCTTCAGAGAGAGGGCAGTTAAAGACAATGGCCATGCTCCAGATCGAAAGGTGAGGACACAGCGATTTAGTTATGTCTCTTTACACAGCCACACTCCAGAAAGAGTGCTTTATTAAGAATTTGTCACGCAAATTCTCTCCACTCTAAGGTGCAAGATTTCATCTGCTGACTGAGTTCCAAAAATAGAAAAACACACAAGTCTGATTGTTTATTTCCAACCTTAGCAGCATGTACTGTGCTACGTCAATGGAAGCTCTGTGCTAGGAAAGAATGTGGAGCATGCTGGAGAGGTCCAGCTCGGAGACTTTCTGGCAAATCAGAAAGAAGAATTTGGTCACCAGGCTTCAGGGATTTTTAAAACCCCAGCTCAGCTGAACTAGTTGCTGGAAACCATCATCACACTCACCTGATCAACTTCACTTGCATAAGAGCGGCTGCCATGTGGGGACAAGAGAGGGAAACAAAATCTCTCCACAGGCCTGTTAAAAAACAAACACACACACACAACAGAATAATCAGGCATGGAATACCTTGTCCATACCCAGGTGCTGCACCATACACATAAAAAGGAATGTAGTGTTGCCTACATACATGACATAGATTGTCATTTGAGAAGACAATCCATTCTACAGTTCTCCTTAGTCTGAGCCTGTGTGTTCTTTACAGTATGAAAAATTCATTTCTCCAAAGACCTTGATGCTATTTCCAGCTGCAGAAGCTGTCTGGATATTACCAAGAATCTTAAAATAGTTCCTGGTCTGGTGGCACAGAGCTGCTTCCACCCACAAAATGGGCATTACAGTCCTTTCACTTCCAACAGCAACAACACTCTCATTTAGATCTGCACAAAGCTGGGGTAGGGAAAGTTATTCCTTTGTCTGATTAAAGTATTCTGCATTTTCTCTGATCCCCTGCCCAAGGTTGAATTTGCTTGGATCTATCTCACTGGTTTCACACACAGCTCCACCCTTCTGTCACCTTAAATGACACTTGTTCCTCTGCAGCGTCTACCTATTAGATACTCTCAGACTTTCTATTCCGTCTTTGCAACTGTTTAAGCTAAGAGATACTATGTCTTAGAGCAATGCTTGGCATGCAGATCTGAAGCTCCTCTGCATAGCATGTCTGACTCGCAGGAAGACAAACCTTGTTCACAAAGACAGAGCAGAGCAAAGCAACAGGAACTGACATTCTATTTAGAAAAGCTATGCTACCAGTAGCATCACACTGTCTTAGGTCTTGCCATCGTTCATCAAAACTGAGCCTAGACAACACACCAGAGTGACACCAGCCTCTGTCCTTGCCAGCCTCTCTGGACTGTATCAGCTTTTTCATTCTCACTTTGGGCACTGAGTGCCCCCCCAGAGCCTTCTGGCCTTCCCTAGACTTGCTGTACTTCATCCACCCTGTGGCACCTCTAATGACACCTATGGTTCAGCAGAGCTTATCTTCCAGGCTGCTCTTCTGTCTTCTAAGTAAATTTGCATAATCATTCACAATTATCTCCTGCTCAGACATCACAGATGCTCCCAGGGTGACCTTGACCTGTGCTACACTGAACAGCAACCTGCAGACACTCTGGCCTTTAAGCTGCATCTTGGGAAAACAAGGCTGGAAAAGGTCTGCTAGGGCACAAGCTGTGAACCAGATGGAAATAAGCCAATTTATATTCAGGCAATGGTGTCCACTCACCTTTCTGCAACAGTTTAGATATTTATTCTAACTTTGAGTGCCACAAGCCCAATCAGCTCTTGAAATAGCTACAGTCAATTCAACTGCTGCAAAGGTCAGTACCCAGGTGAAGTCTGTGTTAACATCACTGACCTGCAATCCTGGCTTGGAACTTTCATCTCAACAATAAGCTTCTTGGTTTGTTTCAAAGTACACAAAAATGTTAATACCTTCTGTTTTAGTTGCATGAACTTGATTTTTATTTTTCAGTGTCATGCCTGGGTCCTGTTACTTCACTGCAGAGCACTGATCTGCAGCACTCTGTGCACAGACACCTCTAGAGAATAACTGCTTGGCATTCTGCCCACCTTGACCAGAAGGCAAGGGCATAAAATAGATACCGGCTGCTGATCAGCAGGAATGTCAGAGGAAACAGCTACAATACGTATGCGATGTCAGCCCCCTCACAGTACACTAATGTACCACGAGCCATTTTTGTCATTCTGCATGACTGAATTCTAGAGACCACAACTGAGATTATAAAAATGCACAGATGGTCCTCCAACTGAATTTGTGCTTGTAACCATGCATTCACTTTTGTTCAGTTACACCAAAAAAAGAAGGTCTCCAGCTTGAAGAGTCAAGTATATAAATGCTACCTCAAGGAATTAAGACATCTGTATAAGGACAACACTGCCTTTCAGATGAACAGCTGGATTTCAGGTTTAGTAGCTTGTATGTACTTAAAAAAATGGAACACATTTTTACCCTGAGTACAAAATGCACGAAGCACAAATATACTGTAAGCAAAACAAAGAAGAAGAAAAGAATATGCTGAAAATTCTTTTCTCAAGTTAATAAAGCATTAATTTGTATTTTTAAGGCTACGGCAGATTCCTGCTGATGCAGCTTTGGTGTGTGTGGAGTAAATAAGAGATAAAAGGCCTACATCTGTTTGCATAGGATCTCTAACAGCTTAGTTATCTTGGGTCTCTACAACTCCCTGTTACAGCAGCCATCCTTGACAGTGATGGTGCTGAACACCACTATCAACAGCAGTAGAACAACACTGGAGGTGGCAGTTCTTGCTTAGCAGGTCATGAGCCACTTTTAAATGGCTTATGTAGAATTAGTGGTACACAAACCATTGTTTGGGAACCCTGCTCTAAAGCAAAGCCAGTGAAAGCACTCAGCTCACTCTGAATTTGGACTAGTAAGGTCCTTTTATATATCAATAGAAAAGTTGTTGGGTTTTTTTCAGAGCTTGGAATTAGAATTACATAGGCATTTTTCTGTTCATGTTCAAAAAAACCCAGCTTCATAACTCAGCCCACCTTCATTTCTCACTAAAACTCTCCCTCTCAACCTTCTTATTTCATGTGATTAATTGCTGCTCTAACAAAGTCATAGAAATATATGACTGTACCTGGCAAGGCCTACTTGCTGATATTCAGGAATAAATCCTTGCTTGACAATGAATTAAGGCTCTACTCAACACTCTTTTGAGTGCAATTGATTATCCAAGTGTAAAAAAAACAACAAGTTGCCAGCTCCTCCTTGTATACAGAGTCATCTCCTCCATGCTCAGCTCAAGGACTGAGCACTGGCACAGGCTGCCCAGGCAGATTGCAGTCTCCATCCTTGGAAATATTCAAAAGCCACTTGAACATAGTCCTGGGCAACTAGCTCTAGGAGGCCCTGCTTGAGCAGCTGGTGGGACCAGATGATCCCCAGAGGTCCCTTCTAACCTCAACCATGGAGTGATTCTGTAAATAAACTGTGCCACTGAAGTCAAATGAACCCTCAACGTGTGTTTTACTAAAGATCTCACTCTTCCTTCTTCTCTACCAAATTACTTACCTGAAGCCATTGCCTGGGTCCTTGAAATTCAGGGCTTTCACAGCGAAGTTCAGGAGGGGCCTGGACAGCTTAGTAGCCAACATGTTTTCAGTTAACACACTCTACCAACAGCAAGACTGTTCTCCTGAAGCTCTGCAATACAAGATAGTACCTCTGTTTCAGTTGCTCAATTATTTTGTAAGTCATGCTGACTCCATCTATTTCAACATGAAAAATAAAGTCCAAAGGAACTCATCTTTCCCCCTTGCAGTCCCTCACACTGAGACAAACAGCTCAACCTTCAACCACCTCAAGATGGTTTTAAATAAAGAAAAAGATTAGAAGCAAACTGACAAGCAGGCAGATATTTAAAGAAAATGTCAATTTCTCCTTTAATGAATTTTTACCTGTATTCTCCAAAACAGTTAAAAATTGAGGTACTTACATGGAATATATTATTTCAACTGAGCTATATGAACTTCAAGTCACAGGTGATGTTATATGTTCCCAAAGCAATCCTTGGGCTTTACAGCCAGTACAGCCATGTAGTTAAAAATACATTTCTTTGTAATTAAGTAGCTGGTGATGCTGGACTATGCACAGGGAATGATCATTAAACTCACTATGGGGTGAAAACAGCTCAAGAACAAGAGTTACGTACAGAAATTCAAATCGTATTCATCTTGGATAAAACCAATCCAGCTCACAAAACACATCTCCCCAGCTTAACGCACACCCTCTTTTCCTAACACAGAAAAGCAGTATCTAATTGCTGAGGCTCATTTGCAGCTCTGCCGAAGGCTGGGCTGCTGCTGCGGCAGCTTCAGGGCCTGCTGGGAAACAGGCCTCGAGTGAAAACGAGTGAAATTACCACAAAAAGAGCACTGCGGGGGCACCGAGCTCGGAAGAGAGAGGTCTGGGCTCAGAAGGACTGCCAGCCTCCGTTAACCCTCAGAAATTCAGCGGTTTGGATCCAAATCGAGAGCTCGGTGGCTGCCCACGCAGTTTTTTGTGAGGAATTTTGTCACGAGGGGACGGGCCTTCCCCGGGCAGGGCCTGCCGGCCCGGCCCCACGCAGGGGCGCGGCTCCCGCGGCCGGGAACGGGCTCCCGCGCTCGCCAAGGGCGCACGAGTGCGTGGCGGCCCCGCGGGGGCACGGAGACGCCCGCGGCCCCCCGCGCGTGGTCAGCGTGGGGCGGGCCGAGGGCGGAGGCCGCGTAGGGGCTGAGCCAGCGCCCCTCGCTTCCCGCCCCGCCCGGATCGCCCCCTCCCCGCGGGCAGGCACGGTCGGCGGGCGGCCCACAGCCCGGGCCGCCGCTGCCGCCCAAACCGCTCCCGGCTCGCCTCCCCCCGCACCTCCCGCGGAGGCCCCGAGGCGGCGGCAACGGGCCACCCCACATTACCTGGAGCCGGCGGGACTGGCGGGCGCTGCTGCCGTTTGAATGAGGCTGGGCCGGTGCCCCCGGCTGCCGGGGCGCGGCGGGGGGCGGGCCGGGGGAAGGGCCGGGGCGGGCGCGGGTGGTGGCGGCGGCAGACGGCGGCGATAGGTTGTGGCGATGCAGGCCGCTGCCACGCTGCTGCTGGCGCTGGGCGCCGCGCTGCTGCTGACGGGCGGCGGGCGGTGCCTGGGCCGCGGCCTCCTCCTCCTCCTGCCGCGCCGGGCCCGCCGCGCCCTGCCCGTGAGTACCGCGGCGAGGGGCCGGGGGGCTTCGGCCCCGTCTGGGGCTCGCCAGGGGGAGGCTCCCCGGGGGCCCAAAATGGTGTCCGCGGCCTCAGCCCCGCTCCTGCCGCCGGCGGCAGTTGAACCGCGGGCCTCGCGCCTGTGGCGGGAGCGGTGAGACCGCGTGGGCCGGGCGGGCGGAGGCCGAACCGGCGCTGCCCGAACCGGCGCTGCCCGAACCGGCGCTGCCCGAACCGGCGCTGCCCGGGACGAGAGCGCCGGGCTGGCTGCGGTGCGGCCACCTGCTGCCTTGCAGAACCCGCCGTGGTCCGTGGGTTCGGGAAACAGCGGGGACGTGGGTTTTGTTCTGATAGTCCGAGTTCAGAAGCGAGTGTAAGAATAAAAGCCCTGTGAATGGATCAGAATCGCATAACCACTCTCTTTTATATGTTTTTTAAAATAACACATAATGTTATCTTTTGCTGGATTGGAGTTAACTGAGCCCTTGTTCACGCTCCAGACAACCTTTCTAGAGGCACCAGGAAGAACCTGCCAGGGAATGAGGTTTTGCTGCAGGGCTTCCAGCTCGGCCATGCCCTCTGAAACAGCCACGTAAGCCTGTCTGCAGCCTCCTGCTTCACTCGTCCATCAACTCTGCTCCTCTGACATTCCCCATCCCTCTCCCACCTGAGAAAAATACCTTCCCTTGGGTGAATATTTCAGTTCCTTTTCCTGGGACTGAAAACCTCAACTTCCTGACCCTGGAAATAAGGAACACAGAAAATTTACTGTTTAACTGCTCTCATCTTCAAATTAATCTGTTTGATAACAAGCAAATAGTCAGGGGAGGTTATCAAAGGGAACAGGATCCAGAAAACAAGTGACACAGTGGAAGAGGATGAAGGCCAGGAAAGCATGGTGGGTTCCCACACTGTGCAGAGGGACTGAGGCTGACAGAGCAACTTTGCTTTCCTTACCCTCCTTTGCAATAACTGTTTATAATTTTGGGAGATCACCTGCATGGGCAAAATAAGTTCTACTATTTAACAAAGTGATTGTATCCCTGTAGGAAAAGCTAGTGAGGTGTGTGCACCTGAGCTGGCTGCAAGTTAAAATCGGGCTGCCTTGCCGGGGCTGTTTGAGCTGTGTGGAACATGTATTACAGTGCTGCGGATCACACAGTGAGGACACAGACAGTCTTACCCTGCCCAGGTGCCACAGCAGCTGCTCCAGCACAAGAAGTGACTGCACTCTGAACAGTCCCAGATGCCCTGGCAGCGCGGTACGCTGAGCGCTGTCTCCTGAGAGCACGGCGTGATGGTCAGCAAGTGAGGCAGATGAAGTTCCTCTAAATGCTGATCAAGGTCACTGTGGTGCCAGCAAGAGAGGTGGCAGCCAGTCCTGTCTGTCTCAGCACTGTGTCAAACTGTAAGCTGCAGACTGACCTTATCAAACTGCAGGCGTGGGGCCCATTAGGCCTTATCTTGGGACTTTCAGGAGATAAGGATGATCCGGCTTTTCTGTGTTGGGAGGACTTTTGGGGATAGGATATTTTTGGCTGGCAATGGGACTGCTCCCTGCTCTCATCCTGGAAGCTCTGTGTCTGTCAGACATGGCACAAAGACAGGGGCAGCTATAAATGTGAGATCTGTTACATTGCTTGGGTTTTTGCACGCTCGTTAGTGCTGCTGGGGCCTCAGTCTGTTACAAATCATGCTGCTGTAGTCACTTTTTATTACCAGCAATTAGGGTAATAGCAAATAATTAACAATGAATCACAGGAACCTTTTCATAGTGGAAGTTGTTCCTCACTTTTCTCCCCATTACAGACAGCTGAGAGGATTTTTAAACCTTGTGTGCATTTTGGTGGTTGGTTTGTTGGGTTTCTTTTTGTTTGTTTGTGGTTGGGTTGGTGTTTGTTGTTGTTGTCGTTGTTGTTTTAATTTCTTTTTTTTAAAAACCTGAGAAATAAAACCAGCTGCCTAGCCTGCCATTTGCTTTTATTTCCTGCAGCTGAGCTGTGTCCTTTTTAGACCAGCTGATGGAGAAAGCTAATGATAGCTGAGGATTGGGTATTGTCTCTGCCTGTGCTGGGCTCTGGAAGTGATCACAATTCTTTATCTCCAGCTCATTTATGCCCATTTGGGGAGCTCTGTGTCTTCAGGATTCAGCAGCAAAGGGTCCAGGGAGCTAAGGCAGAGAAAAGAGTCACATCTTTTTTTCTCCAAGGGCCAGGTTGCTGAATTAATGTGGGAGGTAACCCTGGCAAATTCTGTGATCTGGTTCATACTTGATCCTCATAATTCTTGGAGTTGTATCACTGTAAAATAGAATAAGAGTGAACACAGTATGTTTAATTCTCACTTATGGTATGTCCTTTAAGAGGAGCTAATTTCAGAGCTTTAGTAGAGCCAGTCTATAGCTGTGTGCTCTTTGCCTGCATGTAGGCATCAGTGTTAGTGTGGGTGCTTGTGTGATGAATGCAGGATAGCCTTTTGGTCTGTTCTCATTTTGACTTCAGTCCATGACTCACCTTTGAAAACAATAACTTCAGTGTGAAAACTAGAACGGGACAGGACAGGGTGTAGCTCCTTATTGCTGCCTGCATATCTTGAGCTTGTGCAGTAATGCTCTGATCGCTATCGCCCTGCAATTATTTCTTATTGCTGCTTCACTACCATGCATGTCAGCAAAACGAGATCAGAGAGAACTGGTGGTTGCCCCATTTCTGTCTGAAAAAGTGGCTGGATAAGCCAGTGCGATTCATGTATAAGTAGTATGAAATAAGAGTGTTCATATTGCAGCTGTGGTTAATATAGTAACAGGGAATGTTAGTTGCAGATATGTCCCCAGAGATGGCGGTGACCTCACTTCCTTACAGCGTTATCTAGATCTTTATTGCTGTATCACATTATTGCCTCAGGGATGTGGTTTCAGTTTGGAGCAGTGTGCACACTGCAGCTGGGTGCCTGGGACTTGGGCTCAGCTCTGTGAGTTCGTTGCTCCACGGCTGTGGTGGGAAGAGCAGGGGAGAGATGCCTTTCAAGCAAAGAAAGAGGGTGAAGGTGCAGTGTTTCTGTACAGGATTCTCTTTGGGATTTGCGATTCTATTTTCAGATCTATCACAAGCCTGTTGTTGCATACCAGATGGAGTATCAAATCTTCTCTCTCAATTTATCTGTCAGTCAAAAGATAATAATGTAGGAGAGAACTGTAGGATCTGATAATTTTTTCCTGTGAAAACTGCAGTGTTTCAGAGGAAATCCTAACCTGTAGTCACATTACTGCACGCCAAGACACAGCGTGGAAAGTACAGCATAGAGTGGGAGTAGGTGGCAACAGACCATAGAAAGTCACTCTGCAGCTAAAAGAGCTGCTGTGCAGTCCATGCAGGTGACAATCTGTCATTTGGATGTTTTCTGTGCTGCTCTTGTAATGCCCATGAGCTGGTAGGTCACTAACTACTTTTGAAATGTTTCTGTTCTGTTATGGCCACTGATACTTGAAAGAAAGAGTGACTGTTCTAGCTTGGGTATCAAGGCAACACAAGTTGCTGCAGACTGGCAATGGAATAAATTTAAGATTTCACAGTATTTGGGAGCTGGTTACATTACTACACAGGAATCTTGTCATCTCATTTACGCTGGTTGACCCAGCAGAAGCTCCACTGAAACTGTTTGGTTTAGATTGCAGTCAGGTTAGTATGCAAACAGGTATGTGCCCACTGTGGTTTGCAGCTGGAATTGCACGTCCCAAGCACGGGCTGGCCCTGGCTGCAGGGCTGCAAGCTGCTCCCATGCTGTGGCACTGGGTGCTGGGGGTGCCTGCAGCACGGCAGGATCTGATGGGATTGTCACTGTCTTTCCCCACGCAGGCTGAAGGGAAGGCGGTGCTGATAACAGGCTGTGACAAAGGTTTTGGACATGCCTTGGCAAAACAGCTCCACGCAAAGGGATTTACTGTTTTTGCTGGATGCTTGCTTGCGGTGAGTAGTAATATTGATCAAAATTCTTCTCTGCTTGTAGGAAAAATGCTCCTTAAGCAACATCATCTTAATCTGAAGCCTTCATTTACCGTAGTCCAAGACCTGGGGGAACTGCAGAGGGCAGGGATCATGACAGCTTCCATTGCTTCATCTGCCTGTTGCATCCTGTCAGTCCTGTAATTCTGAGCTTCTTAGGGCAGGAACTGTCTGTCAGCTGCCTGGGTGTAGAGCAGCTTGCACAGCAGAGCAGTGTTCACTGCTGGAAGCCTCTCAGCAGCATTGCAACACACTCAATGAATCTGATAGTCTAAGATTGCTATGGCACTATGGCTTTCTCTCTTCTCTGGCAGTTCTGTTGCTGTTTTTCATTCTGACACTTTTCTTTAGGGACACTCTCCTCAAACTCATTTCCAAGCTGCCTCTCCTGTCTTGTCGAGGTTCTGTTTCCAAAGTGTCTTCCAACTGTGCTTCTACAGCTTCTGTGGAAGTTATTCAGTTTCTGGATAGCTGAATAAACAAATTTCAGTACCTTTCTGATATCTGTAGGACTCACCTTCTGCCACCTATTTTGGGCACACTCGTTGTAAGAAATCAGTTTAGGCACACTGAATCAGAAGGGGTTGCAGACCCATCATCCCAGTCCAAGCTTTTGTAGGTAACCATGTTGTGTAATCCTCTTTATAAACTGGGCCAGCTCTGCTTCCATTTCATCTGGGCTTTTACCCTTACTATGCTTTTTTTGCTGTTTTGATAGTCAAAACTCATGTAATTGCTGACCTGAATTGTTCAAAATCAGTTCTTTCTTACTTGTTTCTCTATTTGAAGATGGTCATTTTGGCACAGGTGCTCAGGGAGTGATGACCACAGATTCTTGAGTAGTGTGGAGGGCAAGAACAAACAAAGAAAAGGTGACCTTTGTTGCCCATGTGATCTCAGCGGAGGTTACGTTCTTCACCAGAAGGGAAAGTTATTGTCAGCTGACATATTGTGTAACTTGAGAACAAGAGAGTCCTGTTGGAAAATTGCCACTATTTGGAAATTTCCATGTGGAGGCTCTGTAAATCCTTCAGTAGTCATGTCATACACTGCTTTGGGATGCTTGTCTCTGTGGTGATAGCAAGTCAGGCACTCACTTTGCTGAGCAGCAGGTGTAGGGAACAGAAAGGAAAGGGGAGATGAGGTAGTGTGAGAGGGCTGTTCAGATGGAAGCACCCTAGTGTGGAGCTGAGAGGGCCAAGCTCCAATTGAAGCCAGATGTAGAAAATAAATGCTCCTGAAGTGACCCCTCTACTTGCTAGTTTTATTGACTGGAAAAAAAAATACTTGTTGGTCACAGATCATTACCTGTGCCAGAATGGCTGGGCAGCTCTCAGCATCCCCTCTGATCTGGCCTGGCAGCTTCTTACTCTGAGCTGAAACTTTCATGGTTCAGGACTTATATTCTGTGTGGTAGTGGAAAATTCATCAGCAATCATAGTTGATTTGCAGGTGACTTTCAGGAGATTGACTGAGCACCCTGAAGGGGCAGAGAGTGGGAGAATATGATTTTTCTTGTTTTGTGTGTTAATCAATTTTCAGGACACCTGGACTTAGTGTCCTAGGATTTAACTCCTGGGTGGTTGTCTTATTTTTTTGGGTTTTTCCCCCCCACCCCAGATTGTCAATGTTGCTTTGTCTGCTGTTAGGTGCATCTGAAGGTCTGGGTCTGGTAGTAACTTAGTTATCTGGATAGCTCTTGTAAAACTAATACAGCCAAATGCTTTCTACAGTTCTTGGGACAGGGAGCATTCTCATGGGACAGCCTTGTGTTGGTTGAGGGAGATTGTAGCCTAGGAATTTAAAAACTGATGTGCAGGAGCTTGCTGAAAATCTAGTGGTAGATTGTGCTTGGGATGAAAATGGTTATAAATCTGGAGCGGACTGCTCTGAGAAAAGGAACACATAGTGGCTGCAGAAAAGGATGGTGGATCCAACAGCAGCTGGAACCATCAGTGAAGGCAGGGAGCTGTTGGGTCAGATTGCTCATAGTTATTGCTGATAAGTGAAGGAGTGCATGTGGTGTGGCTGGAAATGCAGCTGCCCCGTGGTAACTGGGCATGCACATGTAACTGCTGGTGACAAATGCAAGGAAATTCTGTCATGAGAGAAGAGTGAGCTGTCTGGAGGTTCACTGCAGGGTTAGAGCAGGTATGGGGGCAGTTGTCATAGAGCAGGTTCCAGGCTATTAGTTTGCACTTAATTACTCCATCGTCACTTACTTGTGTGCTTTTATCCTGGGAATTAAAGGATCCCTGATGCACTAGCCAGCACAGAAAGGTCTTACATTACATACAAGATGGTACACTACCAGGTGCATCAGGAGCTTTTTAATAATCAGACAATCAAAAATGAAGCTATAGGAATAACGAGAGTACTGCAGGCAGCTGGTACAGAGCTGGACAGGATCAGGTGCAAAAGGGATTTCATTTAGCATGGACATTTAAGTCCACAGAGAAAGTTTCTGTTAATATACTCGTATTAAGATGGAAAAGCACGCAGAAATCGATTACAAAATAACCTGAAGAGCATAAAGTACACAAACAGTTGAAGTAATCATTGTCTTACTTTCTGTGATATTACTAAAAAAAAACAAAAATTGTTTTCAGATGCCTACTGCTGCAGTTTTCATGAGGACTGCAGGCAAGAAAAGGAAAAGAGCAGGGCATGTTTGCATAAATGGATGTGCTCGAGTTCACCAGGCCTGAGGAGACATAAGAGCATTTAAGGATGAGCCATTGTGATTTCTGCCCCATGGGTGGTATTTTCAGGAGCACCTGAAGGCCGGGGGATTTCCAGAAGTCTCGGGGAGGATGGGTGCTGTACTTCCCAAAGGAGCCAGGCTTAGGAATTCCCAACCAGGCAGCTCACCTTTGGTGTGCTGGATGAAGTTGCAACACAGTGAACTGTCAATTTTACAAATATCTAGATGATAGTGTGATACACATTGGATAAGTTTACCAGGAACAGAGTGTGCCATGTCAGTGTAATCTCATTCTGTCTAAGCTGCAGCCTGGTTAAAGGGGAAGCAATAAATGTATCCTGAATAAGGGTTTTGACACAGTCCCTCATGATAGTCTCATGAGCAAACTTATGCTCCGAGCCTGTGATTGCTGTTCAGTCCCAGGGAAGTTTTATTGGAAGTCCCCCCTGGAATAGAGAGTTCACTTGGAAACAGATGTGCCAAACAGAGAGGATTGCAGGCCCTTTGGGGAATAGGGTTCAAAATTATCCTGATAGGTGGGAGAGAGTCTGAAATCAATTAGGTGGAAACCAGTAATGACAAATACAAGGTGTTCTGCCTAGGAAACGCAGGAAGGGAGCGGGTGGACAGGCAGCAGCGGGTGAGGGGGAACTGACGCAGATGGAGCGAGCTGGCCGGATCCACAGGCGTTCAGCATTGTGTTTGTGGCTTCCTCATTCCCCCGACACCTCACTGCGGGTGCCCAAGGGCTGGCCAGGACCTCATCCTGAATCCCACCAGCTTCCTGAGGAAAGTCCATGGTTCTGTGGGTTATGGGCGAGCCCTGTGTGATCTGCCTGTCCCTCAGCACCAGCTGTGTTGGGATCCACCGAACCAGGAAAGGAGCGAGGCAGGGGAAGGGGAGGCAGCCGAAAACTGGCGCAAGGCTCTCCTGCTGGGTGGAGAGGGCTTGTGTGGCTGCGGGGCTCCCTGGGCAGGCGGAGGGTGGGGCGGGAGCCAGAACCGCATAGGGCTGTGAGGGCAGGATAACTGGGGGTAATGAGGGATGTGGGAGGGGATGGCCAAGTCCCACTGAAGGTCTCTGTGGTGAGTGCTGGGGCAGCAGGCTGGGCTGGGGCAGGGCAGCTTTCAGCTCTAGGGAACCTGGAGAGGGAAAGCTGGGAGATTTGGGGAAGGAGAAAAATCAGTTAAAAAAAACAGTGACAGCAAAAGGAGGTGGAGGGAGCCTTTGCAGCAGCAATTGGGCCAGTGCTGCCGGGATCCCCCCCAGGGATCCCACTTGGCTCACGCTGCTGTGTGGCTGCTGTTGGTGCATCCCAAGGCCACGAAGGACATCCCAGGTAGGACACCCTAGCTGCTCCCATGGGAACTGCTCCAGGTATCTTCCCAGCCAGCAAATCTGCCATTTAAAAAACAAGGAAGAAGTACTATGTGGGTATCTGAAAAGGGAATGTGCTTACAGCCCCTGCAGGCCATAGAACATAAGATGATACTCACTTCTTTCCATAAAAATACAAGTCTGCTGCATTTGTGAAGAGGTTTTCTGGATAAGAGTTAAGCAATTCATTTTACAGTTAAATAGTAGCTGAGGTGGTGTCTGTAACTATGAAAGTGACTCCAATTGATATAGCACATTTCAAAGGGAATATAATATTTTGGTGACAATGTTATTAGCTACTTGTAATGCCACCCTTAGAGATTCTTTTTGTGGCTGGATAAGAGGGCTAGACACAGCATGTCACTGTGTTTGATGTGCATTAGAAAGCTTCAAGTCTTTATTTGCTGTTCTTGTGATACCTGGAAATACATCAGTTGTGAAATGCTATGCAGCCATAGGGCCAGAAACTCTTTCCTACTATTGTCATACCTCCAGTGTAACTACATATTGATTTTAAATAAAGCTATTCTGTCTTGCTCAAGGCTGAAATAGACATTTCAGCTCTTTTCCTTCATTACACATCATTGCTCACTGGACTGAAGGTGGAGGCAAGATGTTGTAGACCACGTTCATTAACCAGCCTGAGATATGTATAGAAAAACTGAGTGGTTCCGTGGTTTTACATTATCCTGGCTGCAGAGGCGGCTGAGCGGGTGACTGTGGGAGGGTTCCTCACCTCAGCTGCCCTTGTGCTGTGGGAGCTGGTCTCAAGCGCTGAGGCAGAGCGGCAGCCAGGCGCCGTGACTCACCGATCCATAGCTCCTGCCTCCCCAGCGCCGCAGAGCCCGTGACTCGGGGAGTGCTTTGGTGAATTATATCTCAAGCCTGCTGTGGAACTGCGTGGCTAATCTGTGCCCTATTGACTTTTATTTGTTGTATACCACCCGAGCTAGGGTTAGACAGCAATCGTATCTGGAAGTGGACAGGTAAAATTTGGGATTAGAGCTGTGTTTAGGCTTGACTAAAAAAACCCCACAATAGTAACAGAATCTCTAAAAATTGTGGGAGGGAGGGAGGAAAGAAAGGGAAAAGATAGAAAAGAAAGCAGAGCCATTGTATTCTTGTTACCTGTAATGTGTGTGTCGGGGTGGGGAAGGCAGACTTGTTCTTGCTTCGACAGCCAGGATCTCCTCCTTTGATGCCTGGTGTCTGTCATCTCGTGGTGTGGCAGGTCTCCTCTGTGCATGTGTTCCTGTGCACCGTTCTGTTATGGAGTAAGAGCCAAGTATATTTCTTATGTATGTTCAGTTGTAAATGTTTCCTGCTGTGTCCTGTAGCACCAGACTGTTTGTTATTAGGTATGTCAAAGGTGTCCCTGCTGTCTTGTTTTCAGAGTGCTCTGGCAATTCTGTTTCATTAGAAGCCAGGCAATATCTTGGAGTGAGATGACTACGGTGACTAATTAGCCTTTTGCTTTTAAGCCTAGAAAAATCTGACTCTGATTTCTGTACAAGTGTTTGCACAGCATGGAGACTGAGGCGGTGGAGGGTCACCCATGCTTATCCCAGGCTGGTGCGGGATTTGACAGTGTGATGGGTATGAAACCCGCTGTGTGAGGAGCCACAGCAGGGGCTGTGTGGCCCTGCAGAGCAGTGGGTCACTGATGGAGATACAGGGCTGTGCTGGAGGGAAGAGGAAGATGATGGTGGGTTGCATGCTGGTTCATGTGGCTTTTTGTGCCTATTTGTGCACCAGGTTTACACCTCTGTGTGCAATTTACATTTGCACACTTCTGTTTCTTGTCCACGTTAACATGCCTGGCCCTGAGCTGCATTGCTGTTCCTTGGCTGTCTTAGCAGGAAATCTGCCTTTTCTTCTGAGCAGGACAAGAATGGAGATGGAGCCAGGGAGCTGAAGACCATGAAGTCGGATCGCATGCAAGTGCTACAGATGGATGTCTGCAGTGACCAGGAGGTGGCTCAGGCTGTGGATTTTGTGAAGAGAACCCTGAAGGAGCCAGAGGGAGGTGTGTGGGGATATTCTTATTTCCAGCACAGCTGGCTCTTTGCTGTGCTCATGGAATCCTTCCTACAGAGCAGGCCATGCACTGGCCAGGTCGTCGCGTCTCTGCACCTCCAAAATAGGGTTAACAAGCCTGGTTAACTTGCAGCAGTGTGCGGCTGTCAGGCAGTGCTGTACCTGGGTCAGTGAGAAGAATTGTCTTGCCATTGATGTGATGTCCACATGGGAAGAGACTAAGACCAGCTAGAGGGTGAGGCTTAACTCTACATCCTGTAAAAAGTGATGTGTGGCAGCAAGCCCACTGGAGCCTGTGTCTCTCTCTTCAAGTGTCTGTGAAGGGCATAGGGTGAGCAGAGCCTGATCCTCTCCTCGTGCTCCTTCCTGGCTCCCACAGACCTTTCTGTGGTGACCCTTCTAGTGAAGGGGTGACAGGCCTTGGCTGCTTGCTGCTGTCCCCTCTGCTGTGCTGGTATAGCTTGTTTGTGTAACTGAGTGCTGAGCTGGAGCACAAAACTGGATGAGCCTGGATTGTTCTTCAGCCAGGTCAATCCATGTTTTTGGTTTGCCATGTAACATCTCAAAGGGGAAGGGATGGCTGATTTCATCGCTATGTGGCTTGGCTGCTGGGTTGGGTATCAAGAAGCTCCCCGTGTGAGTGGTTTGGCAATGGGATGGAAGCTGTTGGATGGAGCATGGTGTGACACCACCTCACCTCTTCCCATGTGGTGAGGCTGTGAGGCTTCTTGCCTGTAGCCTCTGTGCAAGCAGCAAGCTGGGCAGCAGCTGCAGGCTCAGGCTGAGGCTGAAGTTTCACATCTGTAGCTCCAGGACTTGTGGGTTGTGTGGCTAGAGGGTGGTTGCTCCTCTTGAGGCACGGATAAGATTGCATGGGCCTGTCTTCATCACAGCAAGTATGAAGCTAGTAAATACCAGTAGTTCTAATCTTAATGCCAATTACCTGAGCGCACCCTTCCTGCTAAAACAAGCATATGAAATGTAACTGAGTTATGTACAAGCTCTGTTCCCACACGTGTTCTCTCTGCATGATTTTTCTTCCTACACAATCACCCAGCCCTTGTCACACATTTCACAGCTTCTCGAGCTTTTCCTGAAGAGCCCAGCAACAGCAGTGGTGGCACAGAGCCATCTCCCCCTGCGTGAAAGCTTGTAAAGGAGCAGCTCTGTTGCTTCTATAAATGCAGCAGTGTTTGCAAAACCTTGTGTGTAGCAGGGACAGAGGAGTCTTGCATCCTTGATCAGCAAGTTGGACCGGTTCCTCCTGCTCAAGAGCCTTATTCTGTAGTTGTTTGCAGCAGCAAAGGCTTCTTTTGCACTGCAGCAGTGTGACTGAGGTTTGTGGCTTGCAAATAAATAGTGCTCAATAAAAAGCACTGGAATGTAGAGACTGTTGGCACTGAGGTGCCTTGCACAGAAGTGCTTGTTGCACCCAAGCGTGGCCCCGGAGGAGCTGGTGCAGAGCAGTTCTTGTGCTGTACCTTTATACCTCTTCTCACTGTGCTGTTTACATAAGGCTAAACTCATTTCGGTGGGAGTGCCCATGTATGTTTTCCATGTTACGCCATTCCCACTGTATTGTTGACACTAAAGAAATTAAAGTGATAAGGCCCAGCTTGATAAACACATTGCTGTCCAGCAAACAGCCCTGTGACCAGGTACCTATGAGTACAAACATAACGTGACCTGATCGGTGAGCAATGACATTCCAAGAATGAGCTATTGTAAGTGATGTTTTCATGAATGTCCCCCAAATCTAGCCTTGTAACCCAAGAAATTGGAAATTGTTGTAGAGGAATTTAAAATAAGGAATGCTCTGCAGTGGCCAGTTTGGGACTGACAGTTTGTATTTTGTGGTCTTCACTAAATCCCTGCCAAATTTGCTCTGCATAGCTTTTGTTACTGGTGAAATTACACCATCAGATGCCCTGTTTCCATGGTTCTCCTGCTAGCAATTAGAGCCTGCTTTGCAGCAGCGTGAGGAACCCTCTTCAGGCTGAGATGCTCTGCTGGCTGCCAGATGAGTGTGATTTTCAGAATTATCTTGACCCATTAAAGCTGGCAGCTTCCGTAAGTGCAGGAGCAACAGGAAGGGGATCTGGGGCAGAGCAGGAATAGAACTATCTGACTGCAGCATTTAGAAACTTGAATTAATAACAATGGAAGGATAGGTGAGCAAGATGTTTTCTTGGGTTTTGCTGCAGACCACAACTTAGCTGTTGTCCTAAACAGCTTTCCTGGTCCACTATACATGGCTGGTCAACAGCCTTCAGGGAAAATGAACTTGATTGGGAACAGGGCAGGGTTATGAGGGTTGGCATAGGATCAGGGAGCCAGTCTAGCAATGCATGCAGGTGTTTTTAAATGCACCAGGAAGATAAAGTCCATTGGTATTTATTGGGCAATGGTGGAATATTGCAATTTGCTTTGAGGGCTGTATTTGGTGCAATAAACAGTTACTATATGACTATGAATAAATATAGGCTGGAAGTTATTAAAAGACTTTCATACATCAGGGCAGGGAAACTAAGGAGCAGAGGCAGGGCAAACAGCCCAAACATTTTTGAGAGAGAGCTTGATAAGTTTTATCAACAGGGTGACATGATGTGGGTGCTTTTGATAGCAATGTCAGAGCTCCCCGGACATGGAGACTCTTCCTTAGCCCTGTGTGTGTTGGTGGTGGTGAGAGGAAGGTCAGGGAGTGGAAAGGGGCCTCAGCTCCAACTGGGTACTTACACAGTGAAAAGTAACTATGGTGTATGGCAAGGCATCTAATGAGGAACAACCCCATTATCTTGTTCCGGCTCTTCTGTTTGTTCCTCCTGCAGTTTATGGCTGTGTAGTCCTGTGCTTCAACAAATTCATGAAGTATGGACTCAATCATACAAATATTTGCCACTGGGACTCCTGCAGTAATCTTTTCAAAGGGTCAAGTCCTCAGTGACCACCTAAGTGCTGGACATGTAAGGGGCTCAGTACAGAAGCTCTTGGTAAGTGCAGTCAGTTTCATTTTGACAGGGCTGCATGCATAAGAGATGTTCATTATTAAGTTGAAGTTTTAAGGGTTGGTTGTAAGTTTGCTGTGTTCTTCTATAGTTAGGATTGAGGGAAACTATATACCTGGACTAATACCAGGAGCTGTTAATTGGGCCATGAACCTGCAGATCAATACCATGCACTCTCCAAAACAATGAGTCAGAGCTGTGAAGGGGATTTGGAAATCAAATGTATTTGTTTCCTTCTTTTTTTTTTTTCTTTTTCTCTTTAAATTGAGGGAAAGTCCAGCCAGGTATAAAAGAGGGTCAGCCAGATCCAGCCATCCAAAACCCCAGGACAGAATTTGACCTTAGAGGAGAGACATTTGGAGAGGCAATCTTTATGTTACCCCATCACTCTCCCTGGTGCTTTAAACATGCCCCACTGGCTTCACTTCTGATATATCAAGACTGTATTTCATCTCCTTGCTTTTTCTCTACAACTTTTTTTTCTACAAAATTGCCCTGTTCTGTGTCAAGGGGTTGGATTACTTTGGAAAACAAGGGAAGTCACTTCTCTGCGACACTTCCTTGTTCTGCTCTTTAACTGTGTGTTCATTGGCAGGTCTGTGGGGCCTGGTGAACAATGCTGGCATCTCAACCTTCGGAGAAGTGGAATTTGCAACTTTAGACAACTACAAGAACGTGGCAGAGATCAACCTGTGGGGCACTGTGAGGGTGACAAAGGCTTTCCTGCCCCTCATTCGCAGAGCTAAAGGTACGTGCTGGGCAATGTGGCAAGACTCAGAGAGAGCTTTTGCAGCGCAGCGAAGAGATGTAACTAAAAATCATGACTCAGGCTGTGCTTCAAGGAATGTCTGTGCAGTCCAAGGAGGGTGTCTGAGGCATGCAAGCAAACTAGACAGCAGGGTTCAACATGCGGTCTAAGCGTTTGGTAGTACAGGCCACTCTTGGGGCAGTCCAGGTGCTATCTTAAACATCCTAGGATATCAGAGACCTTTGTGCAGTGCTGGCAGATATGACACAGGGCTCCAGACACCTTTAGAAAAAGTGACTGGAGGCCAGACAAGATAATCCTGGACTACAGAGTCCACCACATGCTTATGTTTTGATAACTGAATATTCTCCTTTCATATTTGTCATTTGACAGGTGATTGCAGAGTGGCAGTGGTGGTATAAATGAGAGTCAATAACAGCCATTTAGATATTAATATCTTAAAAGACAACAGTATTATCAAAAGTCTTTGGTTTATATTAATAAAAAATACATATGAGCAGACTTCAGAAGAGCTTCTTTGCATGTGGGAGAATGCTGGCATAGCTGTGTGTTCTGTGAGGACAGAAAGGGGTTATATTGAAAAGATTTCTCAGATATTGTTTCCAGAAATTAAGTACTGACTAACCAAGCCCCATCTCACTACCAAAGGTAGCTTACCCATCAGGTCAGCGTGTGGTGCTTGCAGTCCCTCCAAGCTGCACTTAGGTCTGAAATGAGAGAGCAGAGCTACCCACTTGTTTCTCAGCTAAAATTGCAAGCTGCAGAAGGGCGTCATGCTCCACGGCTGTAAAAATAGCTGGTGAGATTTCAGGGCCTGTTTCTAAGTGCATCTGAAACCAAAATTGCACATGTATTGTCTTGGGGAAGGACAGAGCCACCCACAGAGGAGTGGCCATTGCTGTCACTGCCCCCAGGCAGTGCAGGATCTAGCACAAGCTGCCAGAGTTCTGCAGTCAGGCTGGCATGGGCCGCTGGTGGCAATTAGGACAATTGTGGCATCATGCTGTGTTGCATGTTTTCCAGCTCCTAACACTTCTAACTGGGAGCTTGAACATGTCTCTAGCAAGATGCAGGAGCAGAGCACACTAATGTGAGAGCACATGGCTAGTAGCCTCAGAAGATCTGGGTACTTCCCTACTTGGAAATTAAGAAGGAAATGTTTTCTATGCTTTGTAAAGCAGAGGCAGGCATATGTACCATTTGCAGAGGAGATCAGAGCAGGGAGTAGCCTTGCTTGAGTTAGGAGAGAAGGGCTCCTTGACAAGGGATTTGGATACCTCCTCAAGATTCAGATTTGACAAATTAGCATAATCCAACGAAGCAACTTTTTAGTAGAATGTTCTGGCTGCTGCTTCTGCAGCCCATCATCTTTCCCTCCTCTTTTCTCTCTAGGCCGTGTGGTGAATATCACGAGCATGTTGGGACGGATGGTGAGTCCATCTCGCTCCTGCTATTGCATTTCCAAGTTTGGGGTGGCAGCCTTCTCCGACTGCCTCCGGCAGGAGATGTACCGCTGGGGTGTCAGAGTCATCCTCATTGAGCCCAGTAACTTCGTGGCAGCAACGGGCATCCTGACGGCAGACGGCATTGACAAGCAGGCTGAGGCACTGTGGAGCGGAGCCAGCGACACCGTGCAGGAGGACTATGGGAGGGAGTATTTCACTCGCCACGTGGCCCTGATGAAGTCCTTCATCAACAGTGGCCTGAAGGACATGTCTCTGGTCTTGAATGACATCACCGATGCACTCACTTCCACGCACCCGAACAACCGTTACAACCCCATGGAGACCTACTGGTGGGTGAGGCTGCAAGTCATGACTCACCTACCCACTGCCATTGCCGACTGGCTTTATGTCCCAGGAGCCACCCTGTGAATGGCCATCCCTCAGGCACCCTGCCAGTGCTCGTACGTAGGCGCAGCTCAAAGCTGACCTAGGACTGTCTGCACCCACTGCTGATGCACCTTCCCTGTAGATATATGTGATTTCACTTTGGGTTATGGCTTCAAGTCTTGCATCGTGGGATGCTGAGAAAAGCGTGACATTTTTGTTTGTTTTTTGTTTTTCTGATTCTTGCTCTTTGTATTCCTTGCTGTCCTGATTAAAGTTGAAAGGTGTTTACCTTTTAACTGTGGAGGACAGAGATGAAAGTTAACATAATGGTTCAAATATGTGGCTAGTGTAATTAGGTCAGCAGAGTTCCCCCAGTGATAAATTTGGCGCATTAATGGGCTCTGCTCTTGCTTTTCCCTACAAGGACAGGCTGCTAATAGCAGAGCAAAGCTGTTGCTATGAGATGTCTCGAAGGGAGAAACTAAAATGGGAAACAAAAGCAGCATTTTCCATTTGATTGAAAATGGGTCAGTCACAGCCTTACGTTGTTTTCCTGATACAGCTAGAAAGCTCTGCTGCGCTGTGTCTGCTTTTTCCAGGAAAACAGCACCACTGCCTCCAAACAGCCTCATTACCTAGCTTGGGGGTTCAGATCCCTGCCAAGAAGGGTTCTTCCCTCCCAGCACTGTGGCCAGGAGCTGCCAGAGACAGCGCCTGCAGACTGGCTGGGCAAGGAAAAGCCCTTCTAATGGGGAGTGAAGTCTGAGCCATCCCTTGGTCAGTCCCCATGGGCACTGGGAGTTGCAGCCTCTCTACCCACTACTGAGGAGCTTTGCTGGATGGGCTTGAATCTGATGTAGCAAACAAATTGACTCCTCTGATTTCTGCCTTAAATACCCGTGCCTGAACTACCCAGCTGTGGCACAGACACTGCCCAGCTGTCCTTCTGCTTCCCCCATGTCACTGCCCCGTGCTCAGCTCCCTCTTGCCAAGCTGCTCTCACGTTCCTGAATCGGATATTTGGTTTCATCTCCTCTGCACTTGCACAGTGACAGGGGCACTGTGCAGCCAGTGTGGACTGACTATGAGCTCTGGATGGGTGCTTTAAGTGGCACATTTCCTTTTTTTAATATTGCACAATGAAATTTCCATGTCACGTGTGATTGTCTCCACAGAGAACTTCCTGATAACTGGTATGAGCTACTTTTGCACAGTATCCCCAAGGGTCTCTCCTGTTAGCCATATATAGGGATTTTAGTCATTTTTCCAAGTCCTGGGGCTGCCTGGCTGCACACACATCCCCTCTGTCCCAGTGGTGGCCGCAGGCAGAGCAGCCAGCGGCTGCGGGAGCTGCTGGCCAGGCTGGGACCCACCCTCTCCTCAAGGGACCAGCTTCCCTTCTACTGCTAAACTTCCTTCTGCTTTGTCCTATGGGACATTAAGTGACTATGAAAAGAGCTTATGGTTTGGGCTTTTGGCACCTGTCCCTGCCAGGTCTGACTTGGAAACTGTGCCATAAACTTTTTATATGCTGCTGGCTGCGAATGCTTGGGGTCTGCATGCAGCCGTGAATGCTGTGATGCCTGAGGAAGAAAACTGGCTTCCCTTGGAGATGCTGTGGAGGTAGTTTGTATCACAATTAACAACTGCTGGAAATGTTGGCCGTGCAGTTCTTTTCTATTCCAGATCATTAGCACGTGGAGATTTCCTGGGATCCAGTACTTGGAACGATCCCACTGAACTGCAGCTGAAGCAGTGTTGTAATCGCTTCTGCCCCTTGCACTGTGAAATGTGAGTAATGTTAAGTAGCACTGATTTGCACAAAGAGAAGAATAAACTGTGAGATTTGTAAAGCACATGTCTGTGTCTCCAGTGCTCCTTTCTACCTTGTTTTTCTCACTCCCTTTGCATCTGAGGTTGGGATTTAATTGGGCTCAGTAATCAAGGAGATGGTGGTGGTTCAGCAAGTAGTGGGACTGTGGAGGCTCACTGAGAACTGCCTGGAGCAGAAATGGCAGCATGACCCGTTTCACCAGCAGAAGCAGCTAGAGAGGCCTCTCTGCAAACACACACACTGTCAGTATTTGTATTTTATGTGGTTTTCCTCAAATTACAGTGTTGAGAGAGTGGTGCTGCACATTATCCATTGCATCAGCACTCTGCATGTAACTAATCCAAATGCTGCAGCTGCCTGGTCATAAGGATTCACTCTTCTCACAGACAGAAAGGAGATTTGCAAGCCAAGAAGTGTCTGGGGCCATGCAAGGACTAATGCTTGAGTCAGGGTTAGGATTTCACAGCATTTGAGCCCCAGTCCCTTCTTCTGTGCCCTGAGAAGTGCTCAGGTGAGCTGCCAGTGCCCGGCCTGGGTTCTGCCTGGAGGGGGAGCTCTGGGTGGTGGTCTGGTTCTGAAATCTGTTCCTTGAGACAACCAGACCTTTGTTTTTCACTGTAGTCTTGCATTAGTGCAGGCATTGAGGGCAGATAATTGTCTTTCTGGTGAGTAACAGAGGGAAGAAATCTCAATTCCATTTGACAGTGACTTTCAAAGCCAAAGGATGGAGGAGACAGAGGAAGCTGGAAGTCCATGCTTGTTGCTCCTGTAGTTTCCTACAAGGCATTAGGCTGCTGAAGGTGCCTGTGGGTTTCCTTCCAAGGGCCAGCTGCTGAGGCCATGGCAGTGTCCTACTTTTCCTGAGTGTTTCTCCCAGTGCTTTGGAAGACAGTGATCGTGCAGCTCCTTGGTGTTCCCTTTAGCCTTTGTAAAGTGTTTCTCTTTACCCTTTCATTTCAGCGTGGTTCTCTACAACGACAGTTGGGACCAAGAGGTGGTCCTCTGCATTTCGTGTTTGCTCTGGTTCAGCTTAACACAGGAAGGGGCCTCCTGGGGTCTCCCAAGCAAACACTGTGAGTCTGTATACTCCAGGTAGCTCCAGGTTCTTTCTGCCTTCACAAGAAACAAGTCCCAAAGCAGTGGCAAGTCCCAGTGTGTATCCCAGACCTCATGGCATCTGTGGTTGCTGGTTTAGCCCCAACATGAAACCTCCACTAGCAGCACAGGAAGAGCTTTGAAGACAAAAAAAATATTGTGGGTGAAGTGAATAAAGATCATGTCTAAAAGCCAAGAGAAACCAGAAGTCTCTTCTGAGTGGCAAGAGCTGCAGAGGAAGTGGTTCATGTCAGGCAGAGGCGAGCAGCAGCAAGTTGCTATGGAGATCCCTCATTGATAGTCCTGTATGTTTTTAACTCTACAGTGAGCTACACAGAGGATGGGAATGTATGCTTATTTCTCTGGGCTGCAAAAGTCTTTACTGCCATCACGAGTGGCTGATGCCTCAGGGTTGCTGTTCTGATGTGGCTGAAGAGCTCAAACGGTTGCTGAGCTGGCCAGGAGATGTGCTGTACCAAATGGGAGCTCATTGGTGGTACTGGAAACCATGCTTGAAACTGCTGGGCTGGCAGGTAAGACCCAGCATTTGTAGGAATGTCTGTAGGCAGTGGGATGTGATTTCTCTTAGATAATGTTGACCATCAGGATGTGTGCCACTTTTCTCCCAAGGGCTGGCTATGTAGGTGCTGGCTGGTTACTGAGCACTGCCAAAGGGAAAAAAGTGCAAGGGATGGCAGAGTGTTAGCAAAGCAGCTGCCCTCCTCTGCCTGGTGGGCCCAGCTCATGGATACTCCTCTGTCTGGCCAGATGATGCATGTGACTGACTCAGGGCATGTTGGCACCGTCTGCTATGTAACCTGTTGCTTTGACACCTGAGATGGAGTCAGTAGGGGAAAGTTTAGGATTTGAGAAGCACTTCTTGCATGTCTGGCTTTGAACCTGCAGCTGAGGAACTGTGCACTGCCAGAAATTTACTGGGCGAAGGAGGCCGGTGGTGGCAGCCTTCTCACACACAGCAACGGCCCTAAAACAGGCCAGGGAGAGTGCCCATGTCAGCTCTCCTCTGCCCTCGGTCAGGGCTTTGCCTCTGCTGCCCCCGCAGTGCTTTCCCTGCTGCCAAAGGTCTCTGCGTGGATACTCAGTGCCTCCCTGGGTCTTGTCTTCTTTAAGAAGAAATCAAAGGAAAACATCAATCACTATTATCAGTTGGGGGGGGGGGAGGAAGTTTTAAACATGTCACATGAAGATTGGGAAGCTGTGCTAAAGACCTCTCAACAGCCACAGCGGGTCAGACAGGTCGCTGAGGTCCTGCCCTGCACAGGGGTGCTGGCCCAGTGCCCTGCAGCAGCGTGCGGGTGCGGGAGCCTTCCAGGCTTGTGGCTTCTGCAGGGAGCTCTGCTCCTGGCACCCAGCTCTGCAACAGTGCCACCCAGCGCACCCTGGAACAGCAGCCTTGCTTTGCATCTTAGAAACTTTCAGACCTAGGAAACCCAGGATGCGGTTGTTTTTTCTAGCTTGGAGACACTGCCTGAACGTGATGGTGCTGTGTAAAAAGGAACAGCAGCACCTGTCCTTCTGGATGGGGTTTTCAAACATGAGGTTTCAGGTTCTTTTACAACCACAATGCTGAGAAATGCCTTAGAAACAAACCAAAACTAATACCAGCAGGTTTCTGAGCCAGCAGCCTGAGCCCTGGGGATAGAAGAGATACTGTGAATAGCATGAGAATTTGTAATGGAGCCAGCTCTGCCTCTGGGGCCCGATCTGGAGCCAGATACAATTAATTCATTCTCATCAGTGCTGGAAGGACCGCACGGATGCTACTGATGATACAGCTGGATCGTCCTCTCCCCTGGCACACCGAGGGGCAGCAGCTCCTCGCTGCTGCAAAGGGAGCTCTGGGCACAGCGCTCAGCTGTGGTTATTGTGCACGTGCTACAGTGGACACGCAGCAATTCACTGCCCTCAGGGTGCTTTAATTTGGTTCCCTGAGGGTGGTTTGCCTCACAGCATGTTTTGCCAACAGAGCAGTAGCAGAGTGTGTCTCTGCTCACCCTGTTACCTGCTGATTTGCAGTATCCCTTTCCTCTGTCCCTAACAGAGAAACTGTTTGTATTTTGGTCCCACAGGTATGGTTATGGATGCATTTTTCTGGTGGTTTTTTTTTTCTGATAAAGCACATCATTATCAGATTATCCTTAATGAAGGAGCCCTTGCCACCAGGCAGCTTCCAGACCTGAGGAATTGACATGGAGAGTCTGAAGTTTTCTGGCTCTTTGGGAAAACACCTGTACTTTTCAGAGTCAGAGTTTCTAAGACTCGATGGTACTGCTATGCCATTGCCAGCTTTGCAGCTTCATAGCCTTTGCATCATGAAATTGGCCCAGACACCCTGAGTTTTATGGGTTTGCTCTGAAGGGCACATTGTGACAGTTGATCTGCCTGCCCATTCCTCACTCTTGCTTTCCCCTGTGCCTGCCTGTCCCCAGCCAGCATGGCACAAGATGGTCCACCTCCAAGCATGTCACATCAGGTGTTTGAATCCCTTGTATGAAAGTTCTTTCTCATACAGAACCTGGCAGATGATGTTGTGAAGAGCAGTGAAGTTTCCCAGCCCTCATCAGCTCCAGCACAGAACCAGAGTTTTGTCAAGACATCAATAAAAGTAGAAACAGATAAAAAGAAAGAATTTCTGCTTTGATTGTAGAGAGCACTCCGTGGAGTAACTAGGTAAGAGCTGGTCTGTTCTAATGGTGCAATGGAAAGACTTCTGTGTAGGACTGAGATCCTGCAGTTCTTGTCCTGGCTCTGCCACTGGCTCACTAAGTGTCCTGAACAAGCCACCCTGCCTGCACCAACCTCCCTGACCATCCCAGCCATCTTTGCCACCGCCTGCCCATGCTGGAAAGTGGAAAACCAAAAAATATACCTTGCAATAGAACGCTGTGCTGTTTGACTCATTTTGTTATTTTAAGTGATGCCAGAATAGGTGTTATCCCCCTTTCCATAGGCTGTGTTACTTTTAATGGCAGAATAAAAAATGTGGCGTCTGCAGTCTTCTGCATGAAAGCTGCTACAAGGGGCTTATAAATTCCTCTGAACTTTTATAGCCTTGGGAAGGAAGGTGCCAGGGTTAAGGGCATACATTAACCCTGTTGTGTTGCTTTTAAACAGGCACCGAGGTTAACCATCACCTCACAGGCACCTTGCCCAGAGACCTTGCACTGCAGCCTGGGGGAAAGCTCTACATCATCTTTTAGTGCATAACTCCTGGGCCTCCCTGCCAGAGCGATCATGATACCAAGGGAGCTGGTGGTACCTGTCACCTTGTGGGGTCAAGTGCTGTAGGAGAAGTTGTTTTCCTGGTGGCACTTTAACCAGGGTTACTGTGATAATCAGTCAGCAGCTGCCAGCACTGCGTGTCCTTGTGTCTCCTTCCTGGTTTCTGCCTGCTCAGGGCTGTTGAAGCACTTGGAGTGGAGCAAAGTACCTTCCATTTTCACCACTAATGATATGCAACTGTCCTCCAGGAAGCACGACTAACGGGAATGCACCCTGATGAGCCCCCACGGCTCCATCACCTACTGCAGGGAGGGACATGGCAGTCCCTGTGTCCCACTGGAGACATCCAGTGGGTGTCTGTAGTATGGCTACATGGCTCCTTTTCTTACAGAAAGCAGTGCACAAACATTTGTGCTTGTGCAGGTACCCCAGCAGTCCTCCAGAGAAGATGAGAAGGAGTCCAGTGCTCCAAATACAGCTGAGGTGCACCTTGATATTGGGAAAGTGCCATCAGAAAATATGCCTGAGCAGTTGGGAAAGGCTTCGAGATGGCAACGGCCACTTCGAAGAGGACAAGATAGTGTGATGGCTTGGGTCTGTGGCACAAGGTGGCTCAGATGAGGTGCAGGATGGAGTCAGCCACTGGCTGCAGTGATCTGTCTGTCCCAGCCAGTGACTCCAGCACTGAGTGCTCTTGAGGCCGTGTAAGAGTTGGTCTGAAGATGGAGCAGTATTTACCTGACCATCACCATCAGGAATTGAGAGAACTGAGGCCCTGACAGAAAGAACACATGGACAATGACTTGGAGAGAGGCCCAAGGCGAAGCATTGTGTTGCACTGGTTTCTCCGATTCAGGGGGACTGCTGCTTACAATGGCTGCTGTATGGACTTCACCTGCTGCTTCAGCCAAACCAGCCCCTGCCTCCTGAAAGGGATTGTTATGAGGGTCTCTTCGACCCAGGGACAATAGCTGCCATCCAGAAGATGTGTTCTCACCTGCAGCCTCAGTCACACCTGTTCCCCACCTGCTCTCCCAAACAACGGCCAACGAAAAGGAGCATGCCCAGAAGCTCGCCAAGGGTCCTGAGGTCACCCAATGGACCAGAGAGAGACCCTTGAATGCTGGCCACGTAAGCGCTGGCAAAAGAAGCATGGATCTTTCGAGCCTGCGCAGTACAAGCCTGGGTTGCGAAATCAAGGTGGAGGCTGGCCTCAAACAGTGGGAGTGAGGTGGGGTGAAGAGGCATAAGACTCCCGAATGGGCATTGTTAAGATCTTCCCACCAGAGGATCCCGAACCACAAAGGAGGACCGGCAGGACTCTATGGGACCGGAGACCAGAGGGACGCCTTTGGACTCATCAGGTGGTAAAGCAATCCTTGTTCCCACTTTTTTTTTCCTTTTTCTTTCCCTGTTTCTTTTCCCTTTTCCCTTTTCTTACTCTCTCTCTCTCTCACTATCACGTGCTGCTTTATGGGCAAAATAATAAAGTAACACTGTTTGATTGAATTCTAGCCCCTTGGCATTTTGGTTGCCTTAATTTTGCGCTCCAAGATCAAGGTAAACGAACCACCATGAGTCCATCACCGAGTGGACCGTGACAGGCCAGCAATGATATGGGGATGATGCTGGTGCTTTTACTGGGAGCTGCTGCCACACCACGTGCACATGCAGGAAGCGTCTCTTCTCCCCGTCTTCCTCACAGACCCTCAGCCCCCACACTAATTCCACACCTCATTCCCTTCCCCCCCCCTCTTTTGCTGCTCATCTTTAGCAAAAAGCGAGTCCCTGAGGCTCTGTGACCCCTAAAGCACATCTGGATCCTCTTTTCTCACCACTGGCACTTCTTTATCGACTGAGCTGCTCATGAGCTGCCTGGTTCCCTCAAGCTTTGGGGACACCCGTACCCAGTGGCCTCTGCCCACCTGCAGCAGTACCAGGTGCAGGAAGGCCCAGCTCACCAGGGCCAGGCTCGGCACTGGGCTCAGCTCCTGGGCCAGGTTGCCGTCCTGCCTACGGGCAGGGAACAGGAGCTTCCAGCTGTGCCTGCACACAGGCACTTGCCGGCTCAAAACCAGTCCCAGGTTGTTCCATTGCGTTCCAAGGAAGTTCCTACACTCCTGTGTATCTGTCCTAGTGTGGAAGCTTTTGCTCTATTCCACAGGTAACAACCATTTTGCAAGAATAATGATGGCTGGGAATGTAGGGTATGACATTTGTTTTCAAAAAAAATCAAGTTAATTGGATTAAGCATGCATTGCCTCAGCCCAAGTCTCTTCACACCGAAATACGTGCCTGGCTAGCATCTCTGGGGTGCAGCACAGATAAAAGCCTGTTTAATACTATCTAAACTAATCATTCCTAAAATCTCCTAACTTGTTTGAATGAATTTGCTATGAATGATATCTCTGTGTCATTTCAGACTGTAACTATTTATTGAAACAAAGTCAGAGCATTGACCACGGAATCTGCATTATTTATTTTCTGTGTAACGTAAACTCCAGTCCAGCAAAGACTGAGGCTTGTGTTCCAATGCAAGGCATGTGTGCTTGGGCTCGGCAGCCTCAGTGCAGCTATTCATGGGCAAAGCAAAACACATATGCCAGTGTCTTTGCACTCTGCAGACGGAGTGGAGGGACGTGACTTGCTCTTTCAGAAAAGGGATTCTTAAAATTCTCCACTTACCTGTGGTGTGAGATTGGGGGACTCAGAGATGGGGGCTGGAAACACTGTGCTGGCCGTTGGAGAAGTCCATTAGGGCCAAAGTGCCACCCTCAGCTCCAGATCTTCCTGGCATATATAGGAAACGTATAAAACAGCCTCATGGAGAAGGAACAGGGGATATCTGAGGGTCTGAGGCCACCCGCAAACTCTGTGCATGATTCCTGAATGGCTGGTAGCTGATACGAGCTGGTTACTTGGAGCCAGCTCCGAATTGCTCCTGCAGCAGGAGACCCTGTGCCCCTGCTGAAGGGCTCCCTGCTTGGCTGGCAGGACATTTCTTAATTGCATTTCTTAATGCACTAGAGTCTGTTCTCTCTTTCTGTGAGCAGAGCTGTGGTCACCCACACATAATGAATCTATGTTGCAAGGAAGATGTGGGTTGTATATAGGTCATAGAAAATATAATTGTGTAACTCCATTAACGCATTCCTGAGATAATGTGCTGAAATACAGTTTAGCTGCAGAAAATAGGGCTGTGGGCTTTAAATAGCTTTACTTGAGCATCTCTTGGACAGATCTGGCAATGCAGCAAGCACATCACTGTGCCCCCTTCAGGAGAACACAAAGTCCCCTTGCAGAATGTGCTTTCTAAGTATGTTTACTGACCTTTTTTAAAGCATTTAAAATACATTTCATTATGCTGGGAGCCACTTAAGAAGCCCAGAAGAAAGCCTCATGAGTCCATGGGAGAATGTGGGAGCTACCCTCTGAGAAAGGGGGTGCAGCGGATGGCAGCAGGCACCAGGGTGCCCACTGGGGCTCGGTGGGGTGCAGAGGCACCGGTGCGAGGGGGGAGCAGCGCCCTGAGGCCGAGCTGCAGCAGCCAGGGCCCCCAGCACCCCTGGCACTTCAATGTGAGCAGGCACTCACAGCCAGGGGCCCACAGGAGCCTGGTATCAGACCGGGCACCCACGGGAGAAGTCCTGCTCTGCCCACTCTGCTGCGCTCTTCCTGCCCTTCTCCATCAGAACACATCTGGCTGAACGCCAGCCAGGCCCAGTACCTTGTGTGTGCTGTGATGACCCTGCAGAAAAATAAAAAGAAAAAAAAATTACCTTATTTAGCAATGTAAGGCTGACCCTGGTGCAGGGCATTTTGGGGACATATTGAAAAGCTGGGATTAAGTGCAGTGCTTGGACTCTGGTATTCATGGTGGGCACATCTGCAGGGGTTAAATGCCTTTGGGCCAGAGCTTTACTGCTGGTCCAGCTCTGGCTCTGCAATGCAATTCTGTCTGTAGAGGCTTACCTGCTGTCTCTTTGGTACCTCTTTGGCCTTGTTTTTCTTTGCTCTTTTTGTTTTCTTCTCTTTCCCTCAGAAGGGATTCCTCTGGCTCCTCTTCCAGGGACCTGGACCTCAGCAGCAGTGCCAAGCAGGTCAGAGAGCCTTCCTGGGAGCCCAGCCAGAACCACTGCTGGTTCTGCACAACAAGGTTTGTCCCTTAAATAATAATATCTTCTTTAGTTTTCCAGCTTCTTAAATCTATCTTTTTGGTTTCTTGTGTTTTGAATAGATAATTGGATAATTTCCAGGGTGGAGAGCTACTCACTAATTGCATATATGTGAATCACAACACCTTTTGTGCACTTGCCTTGGATTGAGTTGCCACATCCCAGAGGCCAGTTCACGATTCCAGAGTCTGTTTACTTCCTTTGGTGTCATAACTGTAATTTGAAATTTTACACCATTTTGCATGAACAGATTTCAAAGCACTTTCTGACACTCCTAGAAACAGGGGAAAATTCCCACCTGCCTTCCCTTTCTTGTCTTCTGCAAGTTCATTTTTGTTTCCATATTCATGTGGCAACCTGTCTGGCCAGCCCAAAGCCCTGTTTCCTTTAGAGGAGAAAAACAACAAAAATTAACATGCAGGAGACGAGACAGAGAAAGGAAAGAAGGCACCTCCTGAGGCAGGAAGAGCTGCCCATGCAAACAATGGCATCTCCATCATCTCCATGGTGGGACTCTCAGGACTCCCAGGATAACCTGGGTGCCAGGATATGACACCTTGACACTGCAGGTCCCACAGGGAGGCCCCAGCACTGGGACTCCAAAAGCAGCAGGTCTGAAGGCAGGATCTGTTCATGCAAAATTATGCAAAATGGCCATGACTGAGGCAGCTCTCCAGCCCCCTCTGTTTGTCCTGCTCGGCCACCACCTGGAGATGAAGGCTTCCTCACAGGGACAGGCTGGGAGCCCTGGGCTAGTGGCTTCCAGGGCTGGAGTTGGTGGTGTCCCACAAGCAAAGGGAGTTCTCAGAGCTCCTGGTCCCTGCCGTGCCTCTGCTGGAGGATTTTCCCATTGGTGAGAGCTTGAGCAGTTTCTAGGCTGTCCTAAGTAATGTTGAGGCTTGGACTAGACGTCATCACAGGGTTGAGGTGATGGTGTCACTCCAGCTGCTCTCCCATCCCATGGCAGATCCAAAGCTGCTGGGGGCTTCTCTGCAGCTCCTGAATTCCCAGCTGTGGGACGTAGCATGACAAGACAGCCTTTCCCTGGGGTATCAGGAGGTCATTTCAGAGTGGCCTGATGTCTGCAGTGGGATAGTCTCACTTGTGCACTAAGCCAGGTGACCTGCAGGTAGAGCTTCAGAGGTGGTGTTGCACTGCACTGTCCCAGTCCTCAGCTGGCTGGATTTAATCTGCAGCTGCAGCTTACTCTAACAAGGGTGTTTCTATGCTATCAGCACTCAGGGCTGTTGCCTCCTCTCCCTAGGGCCAGCCAAGCCTTGTCTCCGAAACAGGCAGTTGGGTAACATGAGAAAATCCCGGCCCATCCATATGCGCCCTAAACACGGTGCTGTCTGACACCGCGCACAGTGCATGCCCAGCACCACCTCACCCCATGCACAACCTGCATGTGACCCACACACAGGGCTGCCTCCCCTGCGCACCCCTGACGTGCTGTGCGGCTTGTGTCCCCTCACCCCCACTGCACCCACATCTGCCTCCCCATGAGTGTACACTGCTTGTACACCCTATCTGTGCCCACACCCGCCTCGCACGCCGTGCTACCTTGTCCTCCGACCCTGCAGCCTTACACCTTCCACATGCTGTGCATGCACCCTGTGTGCCTGCCCTGCAGCTGCCTCACCACCCAGAAATGTGGGGGAGGCTTAATTCTTGCGTGAAGCATCCAGAGCATGTCTGGTGCTTTGCCCTGGTTTCCCCCCCAGCTCCCCTCCTTCCTGCCCTCCCACCCCTGCTCCAGCTTCCTGCCCTTTGATGTGCCTCCCCACCTCTGCTCCAGGGTTCGAACTGCTTACCAGGTGGAGATGACTTCTCCCCACCCTGCAATTAGGTGCAATTATAAGGTTATGCTTTTCCCTGAACCCTTGCTCTGTTGTGCACTGAAGGTGGATGGGCTCATCAGCGGGGTCCTGCTCCTGGCTAACAGGCAGGACATGGAGCAGGGTCCTGGTCTGTGTGGGCAAGCGATGCTGGTGGGTGTTGGAGGTGGGATGACATGAGAGTTCTGGTGGTGCTGGGGATGGGGTGGCTGCTGAACATGTCCTGGCCTGGTGGCCTGAGCAGGGACTCAGCTGCAGGAGCCCAATCCTGCTCCGTTCAAACATGGGAGCAGCAGATACCTGGATGCCTCCTGCCATGGTCAGGCAGAGCCCAGAAATGTGCCCCTGGGGAAGGCACAGCCAGTGCTCACGTGGAGACAGGTCCCAGCCCAGCAGTGAGCTTGGCTGTCAGCTCTCATCATCTGTGCTTCCAGGCATGTGGTGCCTTGGCACCCATGGAGTGCCTCTTGTTGGAGAGGCCTTCTGAAGGTGCTGCCTTTGGCTGCAGATGAGACCCCTGTGTCTCCTATTAAACCATAGGTTTGCTTCCACTGCTATTGGTGCTGGCTGCAAGGGAGCAGATGGCTACAGCAAAGCCCACCCCACATGTCATCTCCACTCTCGGTGGGTCTCAGGAATTGTTAGCTCTTGGTGGCTCCTGGCTCCTCGTTACCCCGTGGCCATGTCCCAGGTGAATGCACGTTCCTGCAGCAGGTTTTGCGGAGCACACTTGGGTGAATGTCTCGCTGCTCAAGTGTGACCTTGGCCACAGGGTACAAGGAACGAGAACTGCAGTGCCTGGCCACTTGGGCACAGTGCTGGTAGGGCCAGCACTACAGGGCAACCCTTGGGTGCTGAGCAGTGTCTGGAGCTCAGAGTATGAGCTCCTGCTGCCAGATAAGGGAGAAATGCTCTATCTAAGGGCAAACAGATGCTACCACTGCCAGGGAGTCCTCACTCCCTCCGGCAGCAGAGTGCTCCATGCACAGATGTGGATGCACACACTGACACACCTTTGTCCTCATGCACACAGGGCAAATGCTCTGCTGTTGCCTTGGCTGCTGTTTTGCAGTGCTTTCCTCCCTGGTTGCTCTGCAGGATGCAGGCAACCACGCTCAGGAGAAAAGCTGAGCTCGTGGGTCTGCTGTGTGTGGGAATCCCTCCTTCACAGTGCACCATGGTGTGGCAGTGCTTGTACCACTCGGGTCAGGGCTTTTCTGATTTCCAACCTGCTTGTATCACAAGAGGTGCAGGTGAATGTGGGGCTTGCAGAGGGTCTGCAGGACACCTCTGACTTTGATATGGGCAGCCAGAGCAACTCCGTCAGGATCATGCACACAGTGGCTGTCGAAGCGCTGAGGGAGAGGGGTGCAGGCAGGGAGAGCCCCCACCTGCTCCCCTGCCCCACACCAAACACTGCTGGCAGGGCCATGGAGTGGGTGCTCCCCTCGAGCTCTTCAACCCCAACAGCGCTGCAAGGTCTGCATGAGATGAGCTGTGCTCAGCTGCAATGGCCATCGAGGTCCTTGGAACACCTTGGCTGCGTCCGTGTTTCAGGGCACACCTTGGCAGCACAGCCCTGGTAAGGGACAGGACAGAGCTATTTGGGGCCCTTAGAGTGGCATTTGGGCAGCCAGGGGCTTTACAGCATGTGTGTACATGTGTAAAGCAGGCAGTGCAGTGTGTAAAAACACACCTAGAGAGAAAGTCTCAACAGAGATTAGATTAAAAGAAAATGTAATTAAACACAGAACATCCTGTCTGTTACCCAACTTTCCTTGCATAACTCTTGGGACTTGCTGCCTTCACAGATGGCTGCTCTGCTGTCAAAGTCATTTGCTGGGCACCTGTTGGAAAAACTGCCAGGTCAGCACAGAACTAATTGCACAAGCATCTTTCCTTGTAGTGAGACTTAAAAGTCAAAAGGAAAAATTGCTGAGAGGTCTTGCAGCTACCCAGACCAGCCTGTGATGCCTCCCACTACTTAATCTTCCCCATGTACTCCTGCGAGTGACTGTGATGGGGACGAGGATGTTGTGGTGGCCTGAGGGATCTCCAGGGCTTGAGTGGCCCCTGGCAGAGTAGGTTGCATGTCCCTCCTGGGAGCACAGTGATGGCTACTGCTGGGCCAGAGGGAGCAGGATGGGAACTGCTGCTGTCCTCAGCCCCTCTCAAAGGCTGCAGCACTTCTGCCCTTGCCCTGCTGTTTGCACCCAGGTCCAAGGCTCTCGTGGATGGCTGGACTGAAGAGAGCTCTGCAGCTGGGGAGTGACACCCAGACACGTGGGGTGTCTTTGTCCGCCTGGGTGAGCAGCCAAGTTGCAGCCCATCTCCAGCTTTGTACCAGCTGCAGATCTAAGGCAGCTGACCAGCCTGCCGAAAAAACAAACCATATCGAGGACCAGGGAGTGGCTTGTGCTAGTGCTGAATAATGATGATCCCAGCACGCTTATAAAACAAGGCAGAGAGCTCACCACCAACCTGTTCCTGGCAGCCCTGGTCCTCCACAGAGCATCACTCCACCTCATCAGCCAAGGTACGTCTCTGAATTAAGAGATTCAAAATGGGACCTGTGCTTGTGTCTGCAGTGGGGCTCATGCCCTGCGGCTGGAGGCAGGATGGGCTTTTCTTTTAAACTTGGGGAAAATGCTACTGCTGCTCTTACAGAGGAGTTTCTGGCTGGGGAAGCAGAGCAGTTCCATGCTGTGGGCACTGTAAGTGCCAGCCTGCCGTGAGCAGAGCCCAAAGCATGTGGGCAGCATCCCGACCCCAGGGGCTGCTCGGGGGGAGCAGCACAGCTCCCACTTTTGCTCTGCTGCTGGTGGGCAAACAGCAGAAGGATGCTGGATCATGCCCGGGGCGCAGGGCTGTTAGGACCTGGCACAGGAAAATGTGTCCTCTCCCTTTTTGAAGCACACCTTTGGGAGGTCAATTAATGTTTTATTTGGTGCTGATTTGAGTCTCGACCAACTTCCCCACCCTGCAGTGCTGTGTACGTTCCAGCACATAAAGACATACATTGTTTCCCCCCAAAGGCAGTTGCGCTGTCCATCCCACCACCTTGCAGGACCAGGCAGCCCTGGTAGACGGGGAGGTGTCTCACTCATGATGCAGGCTCCTGCTGTGGTGTACACGCTCACTTCCATGTCCCAGGGACCCAGCTTTGCCCCAGCTCTGGAGCATGTTCCTTCTGCTCCAACATTTTATAGCAAACGTCTCTGCATTTTCTCTTGTCTCAGCTTTGCACAATTGATGATGCTCCTGAGCGTCCCTGGGTGTTTGTCACCCCTGCACCTTCCTAGGTGTCAGGTGCAGGTGACAGGTGCAAGTGCTGTCCCCAGGCACTGCCTTGCTTCCTACAGAGCTGCTGGGCACAGCCTGAGCACAGGCCGGGCTTGAGGCCGTTTTGGGCTGGGGACTTACTTGGCACAGTGCCTTCATGTTCTTCTCGGGATCCTTTTCTCATTGGTGTGCCCATGAGGTGCCCTGTTGCAGACGTCCTGTTCTTGCTGTATTTCACCCAAATTTCTGCTCCAGGCAGGCCCCAGCTCAGCTGTTTTGCTCCTCCCCAGGTTCATTTTCCACTCGCCCCCCGGTGCAGCCATGCTGACCACAGCAGTGCAGCTCTCGGTCCTGCTTGGCCTCCTTGGCTTTGGGAAAGGCCAGATGTTTCACATGGGACCATGCCCAGATCCACCAGTCCAAGAAGACTTTGACATCAACAAGGTGTGAAAAGCTTTCTAAAAATCTCATGGCAGGTAGTGAGTTAAGCTAAAGGGGCATGGGAGCAACAGCAAACTGCCTGGATGAGGATGAGGGGTTGGTGGGTTCAGTCATGAGACCTTGTGTCAGAGCTGCCAGCGTGGGTCTGTGTGGGGGTCTGTGGTCCCACCAACCCCCACTCCTCCTGTGCCATGGAGGGGGATGCTCGAATGAACTGAGCAGGTGAAACTGTGCCAGCAAATGAGCTGGCTGCTCTGCCTCAGCTCTCCTGCGCTGAAAGCTTCTCTCTGGACTTTCTTTTATCAGTATTTGGGGAAATGGTATGAGATAGAGAAGCTGCCCTCAAGTTTCGAGAAAGGAAGCTGCATCCAGGCAAATTACTCACTGAAGGAGAATGGGAAGTTCAAGGTGATCAACAAGGAAGTGATGTAAGTGTCCTCACCACAGCCATGGCACTCTTGTCACCTCTTCTACCTTTCTGGGTGATGATTTTTCTCCAAATTGCCTGTTTCTGGGTCTGAGGGTGCTGGGGGGGGCACCCTGTTGTTGCAGTAGCTCAGCTGGGAGAACGGGCTTGGCTGTGGTTACAGCAGAGATGGGGGTCTCTGGTTTCTGCTGGTGCTTCACTGTTCTCCGTCTCATTGTCCAAGGTGAACTGTGAGAAAATAGATCAAATGCACACGGCGACTCCCGTGTGAAATAGTCTGGGTCTCCCCCTGACTGGTTTGTGATCCCCAGTGATGGCTGAGAAGCCAGATGCCCTGGGGGGCTACGAGGATGGTTACAGGATGGCAGTCATCACCTTGTGCCCCTGTGTGCTGCGGGGTGCCTGTGCCCTGGGCTCCTCTCTGCTTTGGAGTAAAGGGACCTGACGAAAACGGGCAGGGAAGGTGAAGCACACGGGTCATTTTTACTTAAGCAAGAATTCGACACCCTTTTTCTGGAGCATTTACCTTGCACTGGTAGTAACTGCTGTGTAAAGGGATCGGCAATCATCTCCAGTCTCAATCAGTGAGCAAAGCAAATGCGCCAATTATTCCCTTTATTATACTTGATAGTCTGCAATTATCCTGACCCCTCCCGGCTTTTTGTAAGGACTGATGCAGATATTAATTCATCTGTTTCCACCACCAGCCCCAGCTGCTGTGGGGAGCTGCTGTGAGCGGCTGAATGAATGAGAGGGAGTGAGCGGCGAACGCAGTGCTGTCCCCTGTGCTCCCTGGCATGACATGGGGACTTTGTTCTGGCTCACAATAACAACAACGCAGCAACACATCCCTTGTGTCTGGCAGAGAGCGGCGTCCATGCTGCTCGCTGACCGCACAGCACTGTCCCTGCAGCTCCATTGCTAGGGCAGCACCGGGCAAACAGCTGCCCGTTTATTTGCACCTGCACTGATCTGCAGGAAACTAAATCTGACCGCTGGTGTCACCACTGCAGCAGCTCAGGACCACGAAATGTCAGGAAAATTTGGGGTCACGTGTGCACTGGTGCATGGCTCCAGCATCAGCCCCTCAACCTCTGCTGCTGGCAGCATTAGCTTCTGCCTGCTTGCGTGTTCCTGCTTCACAGGGAAGCATGAAACTTTCCTGCCCCATGGGCAGCATCCAGGTCTTGAGGCATCCAGGGAAAAATGCAACTGTAAGATGGGCAGCCCAGGTGTTAGGGCTTGCTTGCCAAGTCTTAGGGCAGTGCTCTGAACCAGCCAAGCAGGGACAGGTCATTTGTGTGCAGAGGAATGTGCTGGGACCCAGAAAAAACACAGATGATTGAACAGACATGAACAGACACCTTCCACAACTAGCAGGAGTTGAGCTGCATCCTGGCACATCTGACATCAGTGCTGGGATCATCCCATCCCACACACAAGGGTCTTCCTTGCTCTCTTCTCTGTCACTGTCTCCATGGCACTGAAGAGCACCCCACTGGCAGGAGCACCCTGGGGTGCTGGGGTGGTTTAACTGGGGACAGCATTTGCCCTGCTGCACCTGGCCCAGGACCTGGTGTGCCCTGGGCGCTGCTGAAACTGTGCTCAGGGGCGAGCTATTCCCACAGGAATGCCATGGTTACCTGGTATGTGCTGCAGCCACTTGTTGGCAGGTGGATGGATCAGGAAGGATTATTTAGTGGGATCAAAAAAAAAAAGTTATTTCAAATGCACGTGATTTTATTTCTCACCTTGCCATTCCCTCCTCAGTTCCAGTGGCAAAATAAACGAAGTCGAAGGAGAAATGATGCACATGGATGTAAAGGAGCCGGCCAAGCTGGGCGTCCGCTTTAACTGGTGTAAGTGTGTGTCTGGGGGCTGGCAGCACTCCCTGCACTGCGACGTGGCCCAGGCAGGGCGGGAGGGCAGCGCCTGCACAACGCCGGCACCGCTGCCGGGTCACCAGGGGTGCACAGGCAGCACAGCAAGGGGCAAAGCTCCCCTGTCGACTTCAGCGCAGCACAACAGGGTGATGCCAAAGGGTCAGGACAGACATTGCGACTAACAAGCAGTGGTTTGGTGATATTTATACATTATCTACAGCTAGAGGCCCTGCCGTGGTGGAGCACTCTTCACCCGCTGACCTCAAAGCAAGACAGATCTGCAGCATTGCGGTCCCTCCAGGTCATTCACAGGTGGGGCTGGGAGGCGGAGGCAGACCCACAGCTGCTGCAAGGGCCAGGAACAGGCTTTTCTGAACACAGCGATACAGCTACTAGCCCACCCTATCTCTGCTTACAAGTGCTGTTTAATAACCATTAATAATAGGTTTTTGTTTGCTTTTTGTTCCCTTGCCAACGTAACACACAATAGGGGACTGCTGAGGTGCAGTGCATTTTATTCACGTTGTGCTGCACTTTCCTCTGTCTGCAGCAACACTAGGGAAGCGAGCAGAAGTCTCCCCTTGGCTCTCTTTTTATTCTGCTCCCTTGCACCTTTTCCCTGGCTACTTCATAGCTCTCACATAGACAGGTTATTTGTAGAAATGGGTAGAGCAGGGGTACTTGCAAAGGAGATACAACTACTGTTCATGGGCACAGCCAGACTGAATTCTGCGCTGCTGAGGCATCACCTGCAGAGTGTGCAACCCCAACCCAGACAACAGCGCCTGGCACTCCTGCGTGCATCAGAAATAAATCCCAGGACACTTACACCTGCCCGCTGGACTCACCTCTGCTTTCTGCCTGACAGTTTGAAGCTGGAGTGGCCAAGGTGTTCAGGCCACAGTGTTTATTTTCCAGCAAGTCCTTCCTAATCGGGGCTTTGTGGCTTTACCGAGTTCCTCTGGGCAGAAGAAGGAGTCCTGATAGGCTTTTATAAATTATAGCTCCCTGTACTGATCACAGTTACGTGGTTCAGGAGCAACAAAAGCGGGAACAGCACCAGCAGCCATGGCTGGAGTTATGCAGTTGGTCTCACATCACATTCACAGTGCTCTTCTCTCTCCTAGTCATGCCTTCTGCCCCTTACTGGGTCGTCTCCACCGACTATGAAAACTACTCACTGGTTTACTCCTGCACTAACATCCTCTGGCTTTTTCACATCGACTATGCCTGGATTCTATCAAGAGCTCCTGACATGCACCCAGAAACCGTGGAGCAGCTGAAGGGCATTCTCCAGTCCCACAAGATCGACACCGAGAAAATGATGCCCACGGATCAACTTAACTGCCCTCCCGAGATGTAACTCCCGGCACACAGTGACACAGCACCAGACCAGCAATGAACTTTGTTGCTTTCTTTATTATCCATTAGAATGTCTCTATGTAACAGAGAAATGTAATAATCCTTTTGCTAACAGTAGTTTGCCAGCCCTGAGTTACTCCTTGTTCCCTCTATTGTTCTCCCCCCTTTTTTGTCTTGCTCTTACTTTTGCAAAGTAACTGACTGATTCAAAGCTAAGGAGTGAAGAAGTGCTGAGGTGCAGATGTGAAGCTCTGTTGTTGCTGTGAGTCCTCCTGTATGTGGATGGGAAAGGGTATGAGATGAGACATTCAAGTATTAGTCCTGGGGAAAAACCTTTCATGACACAACACCAGGTTTGTTTCCCATGTTTGTCTTGACACTTCTGGGCCTGCAAGGAGTCCACAGTGTCTGAGCTACACCGCAGGCACTGCCTTCCCAGCGGCAATGCCCAGACAAGGGGGGTTGGTCCTGCAGCCTGGGAACTGAGACTGGGGGTCTTGAATGTTTTCTGGTGCAGGGCTGCAGGCATTTGCTGCTACCAAGTCAGCAGACCTCCCCGCTAGAAATCAGATCTGGCCCTTTGTCTAAAAATGTACAGAAATTTAGCACCGCTCCATCTCAGGTGCTTGTATGTGTCCTCTCTTGCCTCTAGTGAGGCTGGTCCTGCACTCCCAAGGGTCCGCTCTGAGAGTACCCGTAAGCAGACAGAGATGGGGCTGCTCCCTTGTCCCCTTGAGGCTTTTCCCCGCACACCAAGGGATGGCGGGTTCTGCCCGACATCCCGCTCCCTGCTTCTGTAGGTGCCGCACGCCTGCTGGCACTGCGTCTGCCCTGGCAGGTGCTCGCCAGGCACCATGACAACTCTGCTTGAATAGCATTGATGCAGCTCATTAAAAATGAAATTAAAATATCTGTTTCTTGGCTTTTGTACCTCCCCAGCTGCATGACTTTTTCGAGCAGGCCAGGGTGCTCTGTGTGGGGGGGTCTGCCCTCCTCTGACACCACAGCACCCCCAGAGCCGCAATGCAATGCAACAGAAGCAATCACATCTTGAAGTTAAACGGTTTGCTCAAGGAGCCTGGAGGTCATCCCAGGTCTGGTGGAATCGGACATTTGGGCTTCCCCCATCATCCGAACCAGCAAACCCGCGTTGTGGCTTTGGCTGGCAGCGACCCCCAGCTCTTTTTGCTGCTCTTACTGATGCAAAGAAACGGCGATGTGGATGTAGAATACTGTAAATCTGCAGGAACGCGCTGCACTCACTGCGGTGGGACCCTGATGGGGCGGGTGTGCAGCAAGGGGCTCTGCTGCCCCGGGAGGGCACAGGAACTTGGCAGGGAACCAACATCTCGCTCCTCTTCACTAGTCGGAGGCGGCTGAGATGGCAGGGAGGCCTTGCAGGGATCAGAAACAACTGCCGTTTAAGCCATTAACCCTTAAAACTCTTAGATCCTAATGCCGTAGTTCCTGTGACACACAAATCGAACACTCCACCCGCGTCCTCAGGCTGCGAGGATGACGCAGGACACGCGAGGCGCTGCCACTGTGCGGTGACCGCGCTGTGCCGGCTCCGCGGGGCGCAGGACGCGGCCACGCCCGAGCCTCTGCCCCGCGCTGCCCACGGGCCCGCGACACCGGCACCCGGCGCTCCGGCAGCCTGTGCCGCGCACGCGGGGCGGGGCACGCGGGGGGGCGGGGCAGCGGCCGCTCCTGCGGAACCCGCGCGCACAAACCTCGCGCGGCCTCCGCGACACCGCGCGCGTGCGCACGAGCGCCCCGCATGCACAAGCCTCGCTCACGCCCACGCGCCCGCAGAAGCCCCGGAGGTGTGCGCGAGCCGCCCCCGCGCGTGGGCACAAGTCCTGCCTACACGGCGCCGGCAGCCGAGCCAGAGCCGACCGCGGGCGCGCAGGCGCACAACGGCCAAGGGTTTGGCGGTCCGCCGGCCGCCAGGGGGCGCGGCCCCGGCGGGCGGTGGGGCGGGGCCCTCTTCCTCTCCCTCTCTCCCCGCGCCGGCGGCTGTGACGTGCAGCAGGGCGGGGCCGGCTTGAGGCGGCGGCGGCCGGAAGCGGGCGGGCGGGCGGCGATGGAGGCGGCCTCGGTCTCGGCCGCCTCGACGGGACGCGGGCCCATCAAGGGCATCCTCAAGAAGGGCGGCAGCAAGCAGTCGGCAGGGGGAGCGGCCAGCGGGGCGCGGCGGGCCAGTCCGGCTCACGATGAGGACGAGCATGGGTGAGAGGGCCGCGCCGAGCCCAGCCCCGCCGGGTCCCAGCAGGGCCTCCCGCGGACCGGCCTCTGCCAGGCGGCGGCTTCAGCCGGGTCTCTCTGGGCTCTCCCGTGTGCGGCATTAAGCGGGCGGAGCAGTAACGGGATGAGCGAGTCGCTTCGTGCGCTCCCGGTGCGGCGGTCCTGGGCACAGGGCCGGGCAGGTGGCGGGAGCGCCCAGCGGGGCCGCAGCACCGCCGGGACACGGGCTGTGCGGGGCGCTGGGGGTGCCGGGCGGGGGGAGCCCGGATACTGCAGGGGTGGCTCTTCCCGGCAGCGCCGTGTGACAGCTGAAGGGCTGATGTGGTTCCTTGTTGCTTATGACACATTATCAGGAGCTATATTATCTTTAAATGCTCGTTCAGAAAGACAAACAGAAAGGCTTTACAGTTGCTACAAAATATTCTTTGCTATATGAGATTTATTCTCAGTTTTCTCAAAGGTAGCCTATTTCTCTGTGACCAGAAATGTGTCCCTGGGGAGAGGACTTTGCTGGTTGAAACATAAGTAAGAAAAATGTATTATTGCTTGTTCAGGATTCACTGTGATTATGCACTGGCCATGTGGTTTGTGTTTTGAATGACAAGAACGTCTTGTAACATGCTGAGTTAGTCCAGATACACAAGAAGTGGTTTTTATCCAGCCAGCAGCTGCCCTTGACCAGTAAGAATTGTTGCACTTTTCCTGATGTTAGCACCCAGCATGCACTTCCTAATGTTTCTCTGAGACTCTCATCACATTCAGATGATCAGGGTTTTACATGAGCTCTGTATTTCCAAAATTGTTTTTGATAGTTTTCTTCATCTGGGACTTTGCTCGGTATTGCAAAGAGAAAAATAATGATAAAATAAAATGGACATGCAATTATTTTTTTGTGTTATAGTAATATTCCTTTCCTCTTTGCCTAGTTCAGTCATGAATATAGTCTCAAGTCAGCAAGCTGGGAACAAAGAGGTTTTGGGTTGCTCTGTTGCCTGTGTTAGCTACTCCTGCTTTTCAGGGAGAAATTGTTGCAGCTGAAGGAATGAGATGATGTTTTTGAAGGAGGTGAATGTAATGTAGCAATATGCTACAGAAATGCTGTGGTTTTGGTTTTTGTTGTTGTTTTTTTTTTTTTTCCCCCCCGTTCTCTAGTTTTAACATAATGTAGCAGAAGGTGTTTGCTGCTGCACTAGACATGAAGTAAAACTGACTATTGGTAACCTCTACTTAATATCGGTAGCCTCTATTTAATTTTCTGCAGTGTCTTTCATACCATCTTGAAGAATGATCAGAAATAAGAGTTTGAAGTGATGAGCTGAATGTGTGGTATATTGGGTATAGGACACAGTAATTTCTTGTGGAACAGTTAAGTGAGCAGCAGTCCAGCTTCTATTTCCTGCTTACCCATATGAGTCAGTTCAGTTAATTAGATTAATTCTGAAATTGTCTTGGAAGTTAAAGGATATTGGCTAAGCCTGGCAGGCTGCATTGGAAGATTTCCTGGAAAGATCAGTATAGTGTATTTAAAGCTGGTTTCTGTACAGGTATTTTGTTTGGTTGACAACACTTCATTAAATCAGTATTATTTCTGACTAAATCTGAGCTAATAATTTTAAACTTCAAAGAATGATGAATAGTATGGCTGTGATTTTCCTTGAAGATTAAAAGTTAGTTTGTAAGTTTAAGTATTTGTTCTCTTTGTGCACCTCTATCAGCAGCCCCTCTACTTATTTCTAACATTGAAATTCAGATCTGAATACCTTTAAAAATAGCTGCAGATGAAAGAGCTCAATTGTGTCAGCTGTCATCTTTTAAAGCACTGTGTTCAGTAGAGCTTGCATGTATTTGCATCATTATTGACTTTGCACTGCTGTTAGGATGGTAAAATTCTCTGGAAATTAATTCCTTGATGAAATATGGTGAAAGAAGCAGCTTGTGAAATTGGGACACCACTGGAACTGCATCCTAAGAGCTGAGATCGTGGTTTAATGGTAGATACATTCTTGGCATTCTTAGTATACAGTATTTTTTTGGCTCCTGTAAGAGCCTGTGAACGATCTGATCTGGCATTTCACAAAGTAACTAAGCAAGTGCATGTGTGTGTGTGTGTATATGTGTATGCCAATGCCAGCAGCTGGGTTGGAACAGATGAGAAGAGTCTGCTGTGACAGGAGCCACTGAGGTGTTCCTGTGAGCAATACTGCTGTAGAAACTTCTCACCTATCAAGGTGTGATCTCAAAACAAATGATTATATGTATCTGAAGATATGAGAGAATACAAATGAGCACTTCTGAGATTTTTTCAAAGCTGATTTTCCTAAGGTAAATTACATTTCCTAGTTCTGTATCTGATGGGGTGTCAGGAAGCATTTTCCTCTGATGGTCCTAAGCTCTATCATTACCGTAATGCTGCTCAGACATGCCTAAGCATGCAAAATTGGAGATAGTCAAGGGAGGTATGTGTTTTTAGAGCACTTAGTCACCCTCCTGTGATGGCTTTTTACATGGAGAGGTAAAATGACAGGCTTGTCTCTTTGCCACTAATGACAATTTTTCTCCTAGCTGAATTTTAAGTTATACTTTGGGACAAGTTCCACAGCAAAGGCTTTTAGAGTTGGAATCTGAGTTTAAAGAAAGAAGTGTGAAAAATTAAACCACTAAAACTTTGCTCAGTCTTGTATTTCAAAGTTACTGATCTACTAGCTGTAGGCTGTCTAATTTGGAGAGCAGTACATGCCAAAGAGATTCTTCTAAGTTTGCCAATATTGTTATTACGTATTGAATTGTGAGCCCAGACAATAAACCTGGATGCGCTCTGGGCAAGTGTGATGAACACAAAGCGTGTGGTGGGAGTTTCTCCCGTATGTCATGAGTCCTCTTCAACTAAACTCTGTCATCTTTAGAGGGGCAGTTGACCATTATCCAGCTATAGCTGGCAAAAATTCTTATGCACTCACTGTGAAACTGTATGATGATCATCTTCTGTTAGTCATAGATGAACTTTAAGCAGGTGTTTAGCTGATGTTTGACTGCGGATTTTTCGACTCCTAAATAGATAGGTTTGAATAAGTGGAATTCATGGACCAGAGCTCTTGCTTTGTCATCAGGAAGCTCATGACTCTCCACCCTGCCAGAGCGGGCAATCTGACTCACGTGGTGGCCGCTTAGGTTGCAATCCTTGTGTTGCAGTTCACACAAAATGATTAAATAATCTGAAATCTCAAACATGACAGTTCATCATTGGTTACTATATGCTAAGGGGATTAAGCTCACTTGATTTGTATTCATCTCTGGAGCCTAAGTTTGTGGTATGTAGGATTCGGCATCAACTCCCGCATCTATTTTTTTTTAATCCCTTTAGTTTATGGTGGTGTTTTTTTTTTTTTTCCCATTGTTTTACGCAGTGCTCTCTGGATTTGTACTTGGAGTTTTGCTTTATTGGTTTTGTTTTACAGATAACACAACCGCTCTTGAGCAGAATGCTATCAAGATTGAATATATTTTTTGAATTTGGTATTGGAACAGTCTCTGTTTAAATAAGAGTAGATAAAGTAGTCTTCTACCCTACTTCCCCCACTCCCACAAAAAAAAAAAAAAGCTCTGTAACATTTCTTTCCTTAAATAATAATAATAATAATTTGCAACAGTCCAGGAATATGTTAATGCATAAGGTAATATTACATACTGGAATTATTTTACTATTCTAAAGTTAAATTTCTTGGTTTAGTCTAAGGGAAAGACCACCTTGTATGAAGCCTGCAATAACCTTTTTAGATAAAATGTGGAACCTGGCAGGTTCTGTTGATTAAAACATTTCTGTGTCTTTTAGATCAGTGGAGGGATGATTCTTCATCTGGACACAAGGCAGTTGCTTTTCTTGTGGCTTATATATATTGTCAGTCTGGGTGGACTTTTGTTTCTGTGAATATACATAAAATGGCACGTTCTCTGATTAATTGAGGAAATTCTAAGTAATGTAACATGACTGGTGCCTGTCTGTGTAAAATGTGAAACTCACTCTGCTTAATTACAGCAATGAATCAGTTCTGTTTTATTCAAACAGCTTTTGTCCTTCTAAAGTGTACTCATCAGCAGCTTGTTTAGTGCTGCCTATTTTGCTGCAGGAAGTTGTTGGTTGGTATTGTTTATGCAACAGTTTCACTAATAATCATAGCAGCTCACTGAACAGAGGTGAAATGGAAGTAATTTGGTTTTGTTGAGGTGTTGCGTTTGTAATAAGAGGAAGAATGGTTTTACAGTGACTTGTAAAAAGAGCAGACGGTTAATGGGACAGTGAACAAGACTGGTAGCCTCTTGAGAAGATATATGTATGTATATGAATAAGAATCCATTTATAGATCACTGAGAATATTTAGCTATTGTGAATTGTTAGGGAAGTTAAGTTGCACTGATAATTTGTCATGACTTAACTAAAGTCTGCATAGAGCAGTGTTTAATAGCCATACTTTGAACATGCTTGTGTGTTGTAACAATATTCTTTGTGCATAGTGTGTAGTAGAGGTCAAAAGACATTCTAAATGTTCCTTTTCTGTGGCCAAACAGAGCTAATTGTTTTTAGAATATAAGAAAATTTAAGTTTGTTTTTTTATTTCAGTAAAAAATGCCAGACGTGGGATGAAATGAACATCATGGCTACGTACCACCCAGCAGGGAAAGATTATGGTTTGATGAAAATAGATGAGCCAAGTACTCCTTATCACAGGTAGGCTTGCTAAACTGGTAGGAAATTATAGTAGTTTTACAGCAAAATTGACTTTGTGGATGATGTAATATTTACTGTAGCTGATTGCCTGTCAGACTGTGCAGGCCTATTGGATATATGCAACATATTGAGATTTACAAAGCTTCTAAATAAAGGCTTACAGCTATTGAGGAGAACTGTCAAAAAGGACAAAGTCAATTTTTATAAGGTCTGTGTTTAGCAAGCCTCAGGCTTTGAATACAATAAGTGTTTGACTTGTACTGATTTTATTTTTTTCAGTTAATATCTGTATACTAGAACATGAAGTTCTCATTCATATCAATATTTAAATTAGATTTTGAAAGTTTTTAAAGTGTTAAAGGAATCTTTAATTGAGCCTTATAAGGTTTACACTGTTTTATCAAGCAAATTTTAAGCAGCGAATTATTGATAAATGTTACTTTTTGTTTGCCTTCCAAGCATGGTAGGAGAAGATGATGAGGATGCAGTGAGTGATTCAGAATCAAACGAGCCCTTGAAAGCTGATGTGTTGAGTAAAAAGTAAGTATTGTCATAGAAATTTGATTAAACATTAAGATAATCCTGTTTTCTGGAGTAGTTTTCTCTTTGGAAAGGTGTCACTGTTTTCTCTAGAAGTCAAATTTTTGCTATTGTCAAATTAAGTAGTTTTTTTGTGTTTGATAGTGCCACTTGTACTTAAAACTTTGTACAGGTTGTTAGTATGCATAAATATGGCAAAAAATAATGAACAAAGCAGTTGGTATGAGTATTCTGAAATGTCATGTATTTTAAGTACTGAAGAAATTGCTGCTTCAACATTTTGTATTGCGTGTTTTATGTAGACTGGCAGCTGCAGCTGATGCTAGACCCAAGATTATAGCAAAGCAAGAGGAAAGCAGTGAGGAGGAGGAAGAGGATGAAGAATTAACACCTGAAGAACAAGGTAGGCATAAGTTGGTGTTTTGTGGTGGTGGTTTGGGATGGGTTTTTTTCCCATTTTTGTGTTGTTTTTTTTTTCCCACAAATAGTTTGTTTTCCAGTAAGAAATATTTGGGAAGAAAAAGTACTATTTAACAGAAAGATGTTGTCATCTGAAAATTGAGATATATGGTCTTTAGAGGGTAAGAAAGAGATGGGGCAAATATGCTGTTTGTTTCAAATCAGGACTGTTTTGTTTGGGATCTACATATAAAGGGGAGTTTGCTCTGGCTGGCTGCCCCCTTGTGTAGAAGCTTAACATGTGGAAATTCCTCTTAAGAAACCTAGACATCTCAAATAAGCAGCTCTTCTGGTTTTGGGGTGAGGGAGTACTTCTTTCTCTGAACATATTTCAGGTAGATTTAAGAATCCAGTGAGTACCACTGCAATTAAGATGTTACTAACAGCTTGCAAACATACTGATGACATTTCTGTTGTTTTCAAAACAACTGGTAGATGGCTGCAGCAGGAAACCCACATTTATTCCTAAGAAAATTGCCTCGTGCATCTTCAACAGATGTTTTCTGTTAATTTGGGCTAGAACATTTTGAGGAAACCGTCAAACAATAATACTTCTAAGTGTTCAAGCTTGCATTATCAAGTTGTTGCTTCTCATCTTTCCTGGCCCCAACTTACTGTAACTTTACTATTCTAAAGGAAGGGAAAAAAAAAGGTGTTGAGGCTGCCAATAAGCAAAGTTTAATTGTAATGTGTTACTGCTAGACCTGCTAATGCTTAATATATGGAGCAAAGTTAAGCTTCAGGCTACGGGGAAAGTGGAAAATATTTTCTTCTACATGTGGTAAATATATCTCTCATAACTGGCCTTTGGTAGCTAGCCAGGAGTCACATCGGACATCTGCAAAGCTTCAACTTCTATCCTACCAGTGCAGCTCAACTTGTCCTTAAGTTTAGTTAGAAAATAGGCTTGCAAAACTTTGGAATTTCTTATGCTGTTCCTAGACGCTTCTCTTGGGTCAGATGTGCTCTTGCTTGCAGACAGGTTCTTTTAGAAGTGCTGCAGCCTTTCCAGTCCATTAATTACTTGCCTTTTTGTAAGTCAGACTCATTTAAACACTGCTGCTTGAAGGAAATAATTTGAATTCAGTTATTGCTTGATCATATAAACAATGGATTTTCAATAAAATTGACCTGGGAAGCAGCTGGGTGCCTCTCTGAAGAGGAAATAAGTTTATTTTTGTTTGTGGTGGTTGGTGGTGTTTTATTTATTTATTTTATTTATTTATTTTGTTTGTTTTTGGTGTTTTGTTGTTTTTTGTTTTTTGTTTTTTTTTAAGGGAAGAAATAAATATTTGCATTTGTTTGTCCACAGAGAAGAAGAAGCAGTTTGAAATGAAGAGAAAAATGCACTACAATGAAGGGCGAAACATCAAACTGGCAAGACAACTCATGGCAAAGGAACTACATAGTGAAGAAGAGGATGACGATGAGGATGAAGAGATGCGTGATGCTGCAGATATAGCAACGATGAATACAGAAGCTACTGAACATGGTGAGCTGCTGAATAAAAATACATGTTTAAGTACTGGTGGTCCTTTCAGCTGTTGGGAAACAAATATGCTGTGTGAGAAGGAATAGAAAGGAAACTGTATGTATGTAACGCTCAATATGCAATAGCGTCTGTTGTCTTGATAGGTGGAAAGCAAACACCTCTGCCTTATACTATTTCTCCAGCATAACTGACTCTTGGTAGCCAAGTTGCCAGCATCCTTTTTAAAAGAAGGTTTGTCCTGTACAAAACACTTAAAGCTGTGGGAGAGCCTGGCCTCATGTTGTAGTTCATTCCCCGTTCTGCTCCCAGACCATCCTGTAGCCAGCAGTGGGAAACTAGGATGCATGTGTTCTCCCTGTTGAGAGGGGCATATCTAACTTCATAAGAAAGACCAACTCTCTGTCTTGCTGTAATGTAAAACTGCTGTCAGGACGTCAGTACACACTTGTCCTTAAGCAGTAGTGTTCATTTCTGTAGTATGGAGCAACACCCACAGCTTTGCTTTTAGTGCAGCTATTGGAAGAAAGTCTGAGACTTTTAGCTGGAAGTTGTTTCTAAAACCAGCTTCAGGGCTGTCTCTTGATAGGAAACTCGTAAAACTGTAGAGGCCGACACCTCTTTAAGCTTCTTCCTGGGTGAGGAGGGTAGGCTATGTAATAGAAGTGTTTGATTTTTGTGGTATCCTTCTGGTGAATAATTACAGCTGTTCACTACCCACCTCTGTGTGTAACAGCACTTCTAACAAGTTTTTGTCATTAAAAAATACACATCTGTTGCTCATGAGACCGGTGGCAATGAAGTCTGTAAGCCTTATCCATCTGTTGCTTGGCAAAGCTATGAGACATCAGTACAGTCTGCGGACCTGGGAAGATGCTGCATGTGTTTAATTTGTTTCACGTTTGCTTTTCACAACCATGTGATCTAGGAACTCTTCTAAAACTAGTTTGAATTCCACACAATAAAAAGGTGATCTGCGAAGTTGTGTTTTTAAGTTCTGCAGATTGCCCATATTAGTCCTCCTGTAATAAATAATAGGACTAAAGCCTTCATAATTGCTCTGAAAGGTCATTTTGTATGTCTGAGACCCGCTAACGGATGGACTTGATCCAGTAACTTACCCTGTGCCTTATAATGGCTATTTACTAGAGTTTCACTCTCCAGGGGAAAGGAGGGCTCCAATAAGCAACCTTATGAGCCTTCGCCATGGCTGGAAGCCACCATGTCTCTGCTCTCTGCTGTAAAACAGAGGCAACTCCTTTCCACTGGTGAATACAGCTGGGGAGCAAAGGCACATCTTTGCAGCATTTTCCATCTGTATTGTTGAAGTGCATTCCACCTTGCTTCATAACCAGCTTCAGAGCCACAACTGGTAAATATCAATTTTAGACTGCTCATGGCCAATAGATTCCACAAATATAACTGTTTGCCTGCTTATCGACCCATTAACTAACTGGTTCACCTCCGCACTGTGGCATAGAGAAATAGCTTCAGTTAACTTGATGTAGTTCTAAATTCTTCATTTTTGTGTTGTATCATTTTGCTTAACAAACCTTGATGTCTCATTATCGCCTAATCTCTGCATTAACTACCAAAGCTTTTGGTCTCTGTACCTGACCAGTTCTTCTGAGGTTAAGTACTGGTCTTACTTTTGTAATGGATGGTGAATTGAAGCCCTCAGACCGATCACATGTGATTCTTTGTGGCAGGGTTCATCGAAGGATGATAGAGTATGGTCAAAACTGTTAGTAAACATCTTTGTCTTCTGCCACTACCTATGCCTTAAGAAATTCCTGTGTTGAGGTGATAAATATTCAGTGACATTGCTGTGTTTAAAGTAATGTCAAAGTTTTACTGAAATAACCTTTTTGTGATGACATCTCTTTATCACTCTGTCATCTGTATTCTGAAGGCACAAAAGAATCTCCTTACTCCTAAAGTTAATCAGATGTTGGAGCTACAGAATGTTTCTCGAATAACTGGTTTTAACACTTGCTACTTGGATTCTTTGCTAGCCTATGCTTTGGGTCATGCCGTGCTTTTGATTATGTTAGGCAATTGGGTATTTAAAATAGTATTTTAGTTTGGTTGTTTCCTTCATGGAAGTGGATCAAAATGCTATTAATATTCTTGTTCCTGAGAATCCACTGTTAGGACTTTGTGTGGAGAGATTATTCATCTGGATTGCTTTCAAAGAGCTCTTCAAATCATTGTATTTTAAAGTGCTTTCTCACAGAGCAGAAAAGGAGGGTTTTCTTTACTCATTGTATTGATTGATGCAGGAGCTGATTTTCTTTTTTTGTGATGGCTTATTTTGGCTTCACACTGTTAAACTAACAGCTCTGATGCTTGCTTCTAACTGCAAAGGAAATGTCTTTTCTGCATGCTGTATTGTAGCTACGTTTTGATAATTTCTTCTATTTGACTTCAATTCATCTAAAGTTATGGAGTTCATCTGGTGATGACATATACATGAAGCTCTCAGGGACATGGTTTAGTGCTAGATTTAGGTCATGGTTGGACTCAGTCTTAAGGGTCTCTTCCAACCAAAATGATTCTATGTGGCTACCACTTGCCTGTTATGTCTGAGACTGTCAATGTATGTAAGTGAGAGCTGGCATGCAGTGTTTTTGTATTCCAGCAGAATAACATGACTTCTATAGTACTGTGATTGTTCCAGGTAAAGATGTGACATAAGAGGCATTTCTTAGTGGTCCGTTGTGACACCAGGGCTCCACTGGCTCCTGGGTGGTTTTTCAGGCAATTTGAGACCATCTTCTCACTTTGAATATTTTTGTCTACTAAGATCCCTAAAAGGTTCTGTGCTTCTCTTTTTTGATGCTCCTTTCTACTGTCTAATCCTATTTGTTTAGTATTTGAGTAAAACTAACAGTACTCTCTTAATCTCTACACTCTCATTTTGAAGAAGGGGCTAAAGACTTAGGACAGGTTTTTAAGAAGACTTCTGTCAGATACCACCAGCTCTGCTAATATGAGTTCCGCTTCTTGGTTACAGACTGAGATTTCTTGCCGGTTGAAATGAAGATGGCCAGTCCAGTCAGTGATGGTGAGAACTGTTTGTGTATTTTTGCCCCTGTCTTCATCATGGGCTACCAAGTGTTTTTAAGTAGATGGGTCATCCCTTTCTTGCCTCAAGTAGCTGTAACTTATGCCATGCATAGGGATTCTAGCAGCCAAGGCTTTGGGTGGAAATGAAAGTTCAAGTTGTACTAGACTGCATTAGAATTGCTTGCTTCAGCATTTTAGATTCACTGGAATTTCTCTGGCTACTCCCGATTTATTACTCCATGAACAATGTCAATAGACTTTGCTAGCATAATAGTGACCTTTGTTCCTCTCCACAAACACTTTTCCTTTACAAATTCTCTTGGAAATCACTGAAGGAGAGATTCCTGATGTGAGTAGATTTAAGCATGATAATTTCAATGCAGAGCTGTCTTTACTTCTGCTGCACAAAAGTATTGCCTACAAGGGTGTGATCTATAGCAGTTCAATTGATGATGGTAAAACAATTGTTTTCTCCCTATGGTTCATTTAGCATTCATTGCTCTGATAACCCTGCTCAGATACTGCTGATCAGTTTAGCTGTCAGCTGACTGGGTGTGCTCGTCTGGCCTTCCGTAGATACAGGATAAGTTGTGTTTTCTTAACCAGGGTGAGCACCACCCTGAAGATGATGTGGGTGAGAAGGCTGGGAGCGTACACAGATTAGTTCTGCTTGTCAGCTGTGCACTGCACTTGTTACCAAGTCTAACTCCCGCTGAAGCCTAACTGGCCATTTTAAAAAAGATTATCATCTAGATGCGGTTTTCTCTATCTTTGCTTTATGCTGTTGAATTTTCAGGTGCATATATATATTTACATATCTATACATATAAATATATATGGGCCTTTTTAATATGAAAAGCACTGATGAGAGGAAGCTTCCTCTGATTTGTTGCTGTTCTTTGGCTCAAAACCATGAGTTTAATGACTTCCTGAGAAACACAACAGACTGTGCTCTTTCATTTACAAGCTTCTTTTGTTTTGAAGTGTTTGATGTGGAAGTGAAATTTGACCTGGAAAGTACTATGCTTGCTTGTGTTTCAGGAACCTCATGTGTTCTTCAAATTTATCTCTCTCGTAACTCCTGGGTCTAATCCTTCCAGTTCCAGGGGTTGTGAGCATGCAGTACTTGGTGTGCTGAACAAGGGTGTTCACCATTTCTTCGGAACATGAGGATGATACAACTATTTTGGAAGCTTCTGCACTCTCAAACTGAAAGCTTGTAGGTTGCTAAAATGGATTGGTAAACATTACCATTGGAGAAGCAAAGGTGATTTCAGGAGGGTATCTGTGTGTGTTTTGAAAACGTTAAACAAGTGTGAAGAATTATCTCTTTTTTGTAATCTTTCTTATGCAGCACACGCTACTCGTGACCAGCTGGAAAGTAAAGCACACAGCATAGAAGAAATCTGTCCAGAACTGTAACTGCTTGTCAAAGACACAAATATAAACATCGCTTCATGATTTTTGCAGTTAAAGCTCTTAAATATTGAGAAGCATATCAGTTACAATGTTGTATTGCCAAGAATGTTAATTTTAGACTTGTCCATTAGGCAGAAAAACCTGTCTAATTGATTTATTTTTGTGCCTAGTATTTCCTGGAGGATACTGCTTCATAATCTGTTCAACCAGAATGGCATTCCCTGTATGTGTAATGCTGATTATATTCTGTAATGTACTGTTATTCTTCATGCTTCAAAACAGACAGTATCTGTTGGTTTTTCACTATTTATTTGACAGTGTTCTGGATTTGGTAATTCTTATGGAAAGGTTTGGGATTTAAGAGCCGAACGGTACAGCATATATCAGATTGACATGCAAGCTATTTATCAGATGTGTTAAGCAGTTTAAAAAGGGATTATTTAAGTCTTACAACCTCTTTGTAAAATGTTGACCTGTTAATCTAGATATCAAGATGTTGCTACCTGTACTTTCCCAGTCTTTAGAAAAGGAGTTGTATTATTTTTTTAAGAGTCAGTTGTTAGATTCTGACTAAGGCAGTACTAACGTTTGGTGGAGGGAATGTTTTTACACTGGAAATGTGCTAACTTGAACTTTGCGTTTAACTGTCATTATCCCGTCCATCGGGACTGTGTGTTTTGTGGAGCTCTCTTTGGCTTATCATGAGAACATGGAAGTTCCCTCCAACCTTTCTCTTAAAACCACATCCGCTTTCACCCTTCTGGCTCTTGTTTTGAACTTTTGGTCCTTTCCAGTTGCATGAACAGTGCTTGTGCTCCTAGCACCTGAGGAAAAACACCCAACCATGATCAAATCCACATCAGGCCTGTGAAGATGAGCTGAGTTTAGGTTCTGGCTGTTCTTTATATAAAGATGACTGCTGCTGATCTTCTACTCACTTGGTGTTGGTAACCTGCATACTGAAAACCACTGGTCTAAATCTTTCTCTATCCATTGCACCTTACAGCAGCTGCTCTTGGAAAATGAATGCTGTTTGGAAGAATAGAAGGGAAACTGCCTAATTCAAATACTTGTTTGCAGTGTGGTTGTATAGCCCCTGTAAAGAGGGATTCTGAACTGCCAAATTGCTGTAAACAACTTCCCACTCAATGGAATTTGACTGGTGAATGTTCTAGTAGTTCCTGGGTTTTATTACACAAATGAAGTATACAGTTAAGCTTTAGCTTGGTTATGAGATACGATGTATATCTTAATTTTGATCTGAATTTGATATGTTGCAAAAATCCATATAATTATATGGATCTATTTTAAAATGTATTTTTGTCCACTGTATATGTGAAGTTTGAATAAAGGAATGAAAGTTATTTTACAGTTATATGCATTCTCTAGTGTGAGCTTTCATGATATACCAGAGAGATTGAGAGTCATTGAGAGGCAATAGGATGCTGTCCTTTGGAAGATTTACACAGGAATAATTCCCTAGAATGGATGTGTTGCCAAAGATATCTGTGAGTCATGCTAACCGGGTGTTGCAGTGTGCCTTTCCCAACAATCTCCTCTTCTCAGTAGGTAACAGGCTTGTTAGTTGTGGGATGTTTCATTTTCTAAGGGCCTGAATCAGGATTAATACTGTCTTTTCACAAGGAGTTGAACTCTTCATTCAGTCCAGTGTGGTGATGCTAATTTTTCAATATAGAGAATACTGTTTCTTCTTGTATCAAACACAGTCACTTCTATAGAATAAACAGGGCAAAGAGTAAGCATTTAGGTACTTCTGACTCCTGAAGTCACTTACTAGAGCCTTAATTTTGGCTTCCAAGAGAGGATTTCAACGCTTAGTTTGCAGCCTTTATGTACCAGCCTGCAGTATTCACTGTTGGAATGTCTGCACCGACCTGGATTTCAAACTGGCCCGGTCTAGGGCAGCTCCATCCTACCGAGCGTGGCAGCACCTAGCAAAGCTGTGTCGTGCTCAGGAACATGAGTGGGTCAGGCCTGGACCCATGGGTATGAGTAACACAGGTGTCTTCTGCCATGGTGTAAACAGATTAGTGGTACTTTGTGGTAAGTACAGGTGGGCACTTGGTACCCACAACTAAGGCAGAATGCATCAGAGCAGCTCTTACATGATGAGCTCATGTCCTGCTGTCCTTCCCCCTACACTTTTGGTGTCCAAAACTTCATTTTGGTGGTCAGCAGGGATACTTTGTACCCTACACCGTTGGCAAAGCATTTTCTTTAACAAAAAGTACCCAACTTCGCTAACTTCCAGTAAAGACCGTTCCTGTAATGGGGACAAGAGAAAAAATGCCTTTTCTCTTTTTTCATTTGATGGGGACTTAGCTTGCATGCAGGTCTTAATCTTGGGGTGTGTATGGTAAAGGCTTATTTGAACAGTGAAGAGTGGTGTAAAGAGGAAACAAAAGACACGGAGCCCTGACTAATGTGGACGTTGAGCTCCACAGCACTGTAATTGTGAAGCTTCTTGCACAGGGTTAAGTCCTCAAGCTGCATCTTGTTTAGAGAAAATATTTTCAATATGCTTCTGATAGGAAAATCACTTGCAAATAAGAACTTTAACTCTGTCTTTATTTTCTGTCCTTGAAAGTTTTTTTTTTGCACCGAGTTGATTATAGTTCATGGAAACCCAAGTATTTTTCCACGGCTTGCTCTCACCTGTTGAACTTGTCTCTCTTACCAGAATTCTTTGTTTCTGTACCATGCATTTTGTGGTGTTTATTATGATACCACCTCACAAATGTAATTATTCTGTTTGAAACCAGTGTTAAGTGTACAATGTAAATAAAACAATTGTTTTCGTTTCTGCCTTAGGGCACTAATACTAGATACATTGTTTTGACTTCTTGTAGCTTTTTAGCAGAAACTGGCAGCTACTGTATAATTTGTAGGTGTTCACAGATGAATACTTAAACCAATATTGCACTTTCCTCATTGCAGCAAATGGGGAAGTACTCTTTAGCGCAGCTTTGATTATACATCAGTTTGTACACACTTTCAAATTTTGTGGTGGCTTGGCTAACTGGATATGAGGGTCAATCTGGAAACCCAAATCATGAATTTAAGACAGCAGCACCGCAGAAAAGGTTGCATTTTCCAAGGTAATTTTATTTGTGTGTTGTAGGATTAAAGCACGACTGGCATGGCTCTTTGTGGTCAGCATTGAGTAATGACTCACTAGCATTGAGTAATGGAAAATGACTAACACCAACTATTCCTTAGGAAGAAAAACTGCATTTCAAAAAAGAGTGTTGGGCTCTTTTCAGTTGCATGCTTTAGTTGAAAAGTGGATTTCACAACATAAATGCAGCCTAAGTGATACAAACATTTCTTAACTTGCTGCTTTTTCATAACTCTTAGTTTGGATCTGACGTTTCAAAAAAAAAAAAGAAAAAACAAACAAAAAGAACTCCACACAAGTGGAGGACACCTTAAGAGAGAGAGGGGCAATAAGGATACAGCAGGCGTTCAGCTTGGAAAGGAAAGAAGTCTTATGTTCCTCTCCATCCTGCCATGTTGACTGTTTCTCCTGAGACCAAAAGGAAGTCAGGGGAGAGATCAGGTAGGGTAAGAAAAAAGGGAAAGAGAAAAAAAAAACAGAGGTGAAGTTTGGTGCAGATGATGGGGCAGTGGAGGGATGGAGGGGGTGAGTTCAGAGCAGGTACCATGGCTCATCAAACTCCAAATTGCACCAACTCATGTCAGCTTCCCAGTGCCCTGCCCCGTGACTTGGGGTGCCGTGCTCCATCTCTGCCAAGTTTACCTGGAAGAGAACAGTAACTTGTACTCCTCTGTCACTGCCTTTGAGGATGAGTGGGGACGGCTGATGTTCTGTTGCCTCTGTCATTTTTACATCTGGGAATGATGAACTTCTTAAAGCTCTGGTTCTGTTTTTTCTTAAGGGATCAGAAACCTACAGCATTCTGCCATCCTTCGCCACAGAGTGGGAGAGGACCGACACGGCCTTTCTCACTCTGATACAGCCCTTCTGCTCTCTGAAAAGCCTCCAAAAAGCATCCTCAGGCAAACGCTCCGTTCAAAACCACACACTTGATGTTCTTTGTACCGCTGTCTGTGTTTCTCCTTCAGAGACAGCTCTGAGTCTCCCCCGGCAACACATCTGCAGCTGTTTCCAGGATCTAGCACGGAAACACGCCGCCGAGCACCCGGAGCCCCAGCTTCTCGCCGGCGCTCAGAAGCTGCTGCCGCACCCTCAGCAGACGCCATCGGGAGCGGGGCCATCGGGAGCTCCCGCCCCAGCGCTCTCCAGCCGGCTGCTCCGGACGGGCCGGGGCCGCTACCGGCCGGGCCTCACCTGCTCAGGTGGGCGCCGGTTGTCCCCGCGCGTGTCGGATCCCTGAGGGAGGAGTTGCCCCGCTTAGTTAATGGGGTTAATTTAAAAAATTAAGCGGTTACAAAGGCGGAGCCGCGCAGAGCCTGGCGAGTCCGCAGGAGCCCGGAAGGCGCGACACGACGCGCTAAAGCGATCCCTACCGCCGCGCCCCGCCCCCAGGAACGTCATCCACTGAGAGCGACGGGAGAATCAGCCTATCACAGAGTTGGAGCGGCCCCCTCAATGCTTATGAGCGCTGGGATTGGTCTTGCGGGTAGCCGTGGCAATGTCGCTTGCCATTGGTGGGAGGCCAACGGCTTTTCCCGTTGGTTTACGAGGCTGTCACTCTTTAGGACACCCGAAGAGGAAGTACTCCCTGCGGCACCTGGCGGTTGGCTGCCTCACCGGAGTGGCCCACTCATTGGGCGGTCTTTCTGTTATGTCCTCCCCTCTCGCCTTGTGATTGGTCGGAGGGCTTCCCTGCTGCTGCGACTGGATGGGCTGCCTGCCCTTCCCCGGGCTTACGCCGATCTGGGGGAAGCCCCACCTGCACCGGCGCCTTGTTGGCTGTTTCTGCTGCGGGCTGTCGGCTATTGGTTGGCCGAGCCGTCAGTTGCGACCGGGCGCGGGAGGCGGGTAGAGGGGCTGCTCAGCACCGCGTTCCCGCAGCAGCCGCCCCGCCGTCAGGCCCCGCCGCCCCTCCATGAGCGCCGCCCCCGCCTAGCCCCGCCCGGCGGCCGGTCTCCGGCCTCGGCTCGCCTCGGGCTCGCCCCACCACCAGCAGCAGTAGCAGCACCAGCGCCGGCAGCGGCGCGCCCCGCGGCAGGAGAGGATGAAGGTGACCGTGGACTTCGAGGAGTGCCTGAAGGACTCGCCGCGCTTCAGGTGCCGCCGGGAAAGGGCCAGGCCGGGGCGGTGCGGGGGGACAGGCCGCGGGGGAGCTGCAGCGTGTTGGGGGCCGCGCAGGGGGCGGGAAGCGGGGCTGTCGGTCTGTAGGGTGACAGGCCGCGCAGTCGGGCCGGGGCCGTGGGGACAGGGCTTGTGGGGGCCCCGGAGGGCGACAGGCTGCAGGCAGCCGGCTCTGAGGAGAGTGGCGGGCTGGGGCTGTTGTGGGGGGAGGTTACGTGGGCCGGGTGGGGAACAGGGTTTGGGAAGCGGAGGGGGTGGCTGCGAGGGCCGTGTGTGAGAAGGGGCCGTTGTGGGGCTCTGTTGGGCTGTGGGGGTTCACGGGATGGGGCTGGTGTGTGCGGTCCGTCGGCCCGCGGGCAGTGCGCGGGGTCCGGGCTGTGCGGGGCAGCGCGGTGCGGGGAGCGCTGCTGGGTCACCCGCCTCCCAGCAGGCGCGGGGTGCAGGGGCAGCTGGTGCCGGCAGCGCTCGGCAGCCGCAGCAATGCTTGCTTGGCCTCCAGAATGTGAACTCCCCGGTGGTACATCTCCGGTTCTTCGGAGTCGTGTTTACACTTCAGCCCCCTGTGTCTCCTGCCCGTACCTGCTGCATGTGTCCATACTCAGTCTGCCCACTATTGAGATGCCAGTACTAAACCAAGCTCCCTATAATCTTACTTCCCGTTGTCAGACCAAGGCTCATTTGTGTTTCCGCACTCGAGCAACCGCTCGTCTGTCATTGCTGTAGGCTTAGTTCTGCTTATGTTGAGCAACTTTCCCCTTCATCTTTCCCTATGCTTTTATCCATTTCATATATGTTTTTTGTACCCTTGTATCTACTCAACATAATTCTGCCTCTCTGTTGTATTTATGGCTGGTCTGTCCATGTAGACCCATTTTCCATGCCTGGGATCACCCTGCTAGCTGATGGAGAGGCAAACAGCTCCATGACTTGATGTGACGTGTCACTGCTGTGCCTCTCCTGTCCTGTGCTGAGACCATGTTTGATGTGCCTGTGGCTCTGTGGTTGGCACAGGCTGGGTGAGCTGTGGCTGTTGAGGGGAACAGTCTTGTTCTTCCTCTGGTCTGGCTATGTGGTCACACCTCCCCTTCGTGTCAGCTTTAGCAATTGCATGGTTCTGGGATGTGGAGGAAGTTGGAAAAGAAGGTTTGAATGGCTCACCCCAGCAGAAGCTGGAGTTCCTGTTCTTCCCTCCTTTGCTTCTGTCTCAGCTGCTAGCTTGTCCCTGGCTGCTCCTGCCATGCATTTTTCTGGTGACTGTGACTTGTATTGTTGGATCCTTCGATGAGCTAGCTGCCCTGGCAGAGGAGAGTGGATGGTTTTCGGCTCAGTTAGTGAGTTGAGTCAGCATTGCAAGGGGTGTGAAATCTACTAAAGCTTATGGGCAAGAGGAAGAGGAAACTTCACTGCCAGAAGCAAGGCAAGAGGAAGGCAGTGGGGAGTGACACCTCCCACATTGGCTTAGCTGCTCCACAAAACTTTGCCTCTAGTTGGACATGTGGGCATATGTACTTTCTGGCACAACTATGTTTTATGTGGGTCCGTCCTATCTGGTGACAATGCAGTTAGATTGGCTTAACCATAAAACTATACCATGAAATACAATTTTCGTGTGTGTTTGGTTTTGTGTGTTGTGTTTGGTTTTCTTTGTTTGTTTGTTTTTTAATTAATGTTTCCTCCTGGAGTATAGAATAGAATCATAGAATAGTTTGAGTTGGAAGGGACCTTCAAAGGTCAGCTAGTCCACCCCCTCTGCAATGAATACACTTGAGAAAGCAAGAAATTATGACTAAAATTTGTGAGCGAAAGTGTGCTTCTGTCTCTTCAAGTTAAGACATACTAGGTCATTTGAAGTCATTTTGTATAATTCTCCTTTTGCCCATATTGATTCCTTTCCTCCAAGGAGAGAAACTGTGAAAACTCCTTTGTCAGCATCTTTTAGTATGTGATGGTCTTTCTGATGGTTTCTGATACTACTACCTTTGAAGAAATTGCAGAAAGTTTTATGGTGTAATCATTTGATGCTACCAAAATATTCTCCAAACCTTTAACTGATGATAGGAAGTGGTTAAGTTTGTGAAGCAAAAATCCTATAGTATATCTGAAACAAGTTCTTGTCTTTCATTTTTAGTCATTAGTATTTGCTGTTATAAATTGGGTCATTCTTAGCATTCATATGAATTACCTAAACAAAACACTAGAAACCTTCTAAATGAAGTTTAGTGTGGTGTTTTTATGAAGGGCTGGTAGGGACACTGGTGTAGAGCAAGGTCGTTACAAGTCCTACTGTTCTTGCAGGGAGCAGTGTGATCATAAAGCACCTTCCTGTGCCATGTTCCTTATCTTATAGCAAAGCAGAGCTGCAGTTTTCTCCTGACCTTGCTGAGCCACTGGGTGTAGTCTGTCCTTCCCATCAGTGCACCTGTTGGAGCAGTTAAATAAACCTGTTGGGAGGCATATAGTGTATAGAAATGTCATAGTTTACTTTGTTATAGTCATGGGGAAAACTGGGAGGACATGGGTGAATCAGAGTTCATGAATCACCAAACCCCTGTTTTCACAGGGAGCTATTTAAATCTTTTGAAACATGCTGCTGTGTACACCTTCAGACACATGGCTTTCTTGCCTATCTTTCTCAGAAGTTCATGTTGATCTCTTTTGGCTTTGAGATGTAATTGGGCATCTCATAGTTACACAAGTCAAAGAAACAGAGGTTTGCTTGCTTAAAACACATATGAAGGGAGCATGGGCTGTTGCTGTTGAGTTGCTGATGTGTGATTAGATAATAATGGTATAAAAATTCACTTTGGAAGTATGGTGGGTTATTTCATAGTAAGACAAGCCATCCCGTCTTCCCCAGTAGATAAATAAATATTTGAATTATAAAACTTGAAGCATATGATCTGATATGCTGTACCAGATCAGTTTGGGCTTGGAATCTTGAGATTTAGAAGCTGGTTTTCAAAAGGGTAATGGAAAAGGCTATGAATTCAGGCACATTTTTGCCAGTTTACAATCATGTCTTTCTAAAACCTACTTTGAAAATAATCTCCCTGAAATCACATGCTTTTCTTTCATGACTCCCTTGCTTAAAGCCTGGATGGACCAAAGATCTAGCAAGGAAATGCAGCTGCATTTCTCCTACAGCGTGTCAATGACTTCCCATCAAATGAAGAAGTTGCCTGGGGAGGGGCCTTGGAGAAGTTCTTGAGTAGTAACAAAGGAGCTGTGCTGGCAAGTTCTAGGTATATAATCAGGAATTCCTGGAGTGGTTTTTGATATGCAAATAGTATTATGAAATAATACTTTCTCCTTATCTTTAAACAATGAGAATTTCAGTTTCAGAATTTAATGGAAGAGGCTTTTATATTGATGTTTCATTTTCATTTTTTCATCTCGTAACTAAAGCACATTTTCTCCTAATAAGTGAGGTATGCACTGTAGCAGCCACATGGATCACTCTGAACCTAAATCTGTAGAAAGAAGAAGCAGCTTTAAGTGATGTGGAAATACATCTGCTTCAAGTAACAGTCAACAATCTTGATAAACAACAAATAATAGAAAAAGCAAAGTTCTGTTGCTTGCAATGTGTGCAATTGTAAGAACTCTAGAAAAAACTCTACTCTGTTCCAATCTTTAAAAAAAAAAAGTAAAAAGCTGTGTATTTTTGAGATGAGTTCTTTGTTCTTATCTGTCGCTGTTGCTGAAGTATTTTTTGTATTCTATTTTATATTCACCTCCTGAGACTCCAGCTGCAGAACAGATGATGGATGAATGAGACAGATGAAAGATAATAAATGAAACTGTTGCCAGTTACTCTTTTTAGTAAAAGTATATAATGGATTGTTTCTGGGTAGAACTGGTGGTTATAGTGTATTCCCTTCAAACGAACTTGTCTGAGGAGTCTTCTGTGTAGACTGAGCTGAAACTGCTGTGTGCAGCAGGCGGGCAGAGCCAGCCTGGCTTCTCCTGTGGATGTTTGGTTTCTTCTCCTGTGGCTTTGACCCTGGTCTATCTAAACAGGCCCAGCTGAGGTGCACTCATGCTTGTGTAGGGGATGCAGGCTGAATAGGGCACTCATGACATTTCATGGCTTTCTAGATTTATGGATTTTTTTTTTCCTCTTTTTCAGTACTGTGTAACCAAAGTTTAGTCACTAAGCATCTGTTTCCCAGGTAACAGGAAGTGTTTTGTCGCTTGAAAGTAAGAGTAATATGAGAAAGTGACTAATTTAACCAGTTGGGAATAGGTCCTGTTCATCAGTCAGAGAAATTAGCTTATGTGCCTAACCCATATACTTTGGTCTGCTTATTACTTTCTGAAGAAATCGTAGAAATCAGAGCATCAGTGACCTTGTCCCTCTGTGTGTGACTGCCCACGTGTCCAGTGCTGCAGGGCAGCTGAGCCCTGACCTGCGCGTTCAGCAGCTAAACCCCTCTCATTCAGCCTGGGCTTAATCTGTGTCGGGTTTTAGTACCCTTGAAATCACTGAGACTGCTCATGGGTAAACTCAACCACTTTTAAGGTGTTAAGGGGTTCGTGATGAAGAACTGTCTGTATACAAAATCTGTTTGCTTTGCTTAGAGTTACCCATTTCCAAAGAAATGTTTGGTCTGAGCTTTCTGCCCTTGGTGTTTGAGACTGAAAAGCAAGTTTGTAACTTACTTGGCAAGGCAGGGTGGAAAGTATTGCAGAAGAACAGAAAAAGATACTGTAAGTCAAAAGAGAAAGCTGCCAAACATTTGTTGGAAGTTTGCATTTACCATTTTTTCATACTTAGGTGGTTGTGTTTATAATTTCCAGTATGTGATTACACGTCAGCCATGAAAATTGCTGTTCTGCAGAGTTGTGGAGGACAATCTTAGCGGGACAATGGCGAGTTACACGTGTACATCTCAGCCTGTACTGCTAGGGGTCTGATGGAAGTAGTTAAGCTGAGTGCTTCTAGATTTCTAATTCTTTGCTTTTGTGGATATTACAGTGAACATGCTGTTCTACTCAGTCTGTAGTCAATGGTTTATTTATTTTTACATCTGTGACTACATCTTACAAATGTACCTTGAGAAAATAATTGACCTAAGGAAAGGGGAACGTATTGGAAGATAGGACTCGGTGTTAATGCATTATCTTCTAGGGTAATCATATTAAATAATTTTTATTGAAGATCCCTCTGAAATACATTTCATAAAAATATCTCTCACTTAAATCTTTTAAAGCCTTCTCAGATTTAATAGTAGGTTGTTACAATCCTTCCTAATGGAGGTTGGAGAAATGTTTCCTGAAATCAGGTTGTCTTGATTAGATTAGTGCACATAAATTGTTTTAATTAAAAAAAAAAATGTTGGCTGTCATAATTATGTCTTAGAGAGATTAACAGTGATTCTGACTCTTTGTTTGATTATGATTTATGTTAAGATTTTTCAGTTTGCTGTAACTCAACTGTATTTCAAATTGCTAATAGGAACTTAAAATGTTAACTTCCTTGGTTTTGGTCTTTTAAAGAGCTTACAGTGGAAGTAGTAACAAAATCTGCTACCTATCATAATGTTGCTATAGCACAGCAGCAGATCGATTGCTGAAGAACTGATATTAATTAAGCTTGTGCAACTGACCTTTAATGAGTACTTGCAGGATTAGATGGACGGGTTATTTGTGCATGTGTTTGTGCACAATGTAACTAATAATACAAGCTCTTACAGTCATTCAGGTTTTAAATATGGATTTGGAGAGGTTTGATTCTTTAGCCTGGAGTGTCTCATTCGTGTTGGCTAAGCACATCTCATGCCATTATATTAAGAACTAAAGTTATGGAGATTATAGCTTTATATTTTTTACGGGGGAGGGATATCAGTGTTAAAATCTCTGGAAAGCAGAGTTTGTTAATAGAGTATTCATTAGGAAGGTGGCAACTAGAAAAATAGAAATCCTATCCATCTTGAGCTCGGTGGGCTTGAATGGCTTTGTTTTTTCCTGTATGCATCTGTGAAATCATTGGCCGCTGAACAGCAAATGTGCTGATTTAGCTACATTAGCAGCGTCCTGTGATCTTTTTTCAGTCTTAGCTTCTTGACAACCTTGTACTCAGAACTGTGTTATTTAGAGTCAGAGTTTTTCCTGTTCTTACTTCATGTGGTAAACAATATTGCTTAAGTCATTGGTGGATTTTTACTGTAGTAAAAAGACCCCAAGCAAACTCCATCCTGATGAACTGCTTTGGGAGAAAAAAGGAAAAGATCTGATTTTCATTGACGATTACATAAACTTTCCTACTGAAATTATGGCTTACAGAGTCAAGAACCCTTTGCTGTGGTCTTGATGCAGGCCTGTCTGGCTAAATCAATTAGGTTAGTATTTCAAGGAGATGCAAATGCAGAATTGTCATGAGGGAGTAAAAAAAAAAAAACCAAACAAAACACACAAGCAAACAACAAAAAAATGAAAACAAAACCAAAAAAAACACCAAACCAAAAAAAAACCCCTTTGTTTACTAAATGTTATGTCTTACAGTGCCTTATGTTTACGTGGACAGGAAATATAAGAATAAATTCTGACTAGTTTTCTTTATTCATTGTACATGCAGAATTCAGTTAAAAAACATATATAGAGGTTTAAACTGTGTAAATATATTTGTGATCTTTCTGAGCAGATACTGTGCTGTTTGTTCGGAGACTCAGATATCCCTGTGAGTTTAGGTAATAATTTAGGTGGTTTGCGTTTTGATAGTGGCAGGTTTGTAACAAAAATAATGGCAAAAGAAGCTGTCTGCAGAGGAAGACCGTTATGAGGAAATACAGATTAACATGTGGACTGTAACATTATTTTAATATCTGCAGGAGTTTTCTCTCTCTGACAATATAGAGCGTGGTTTTGTTGCCGCTCTTTCATATGACTAAATGATTAGATCAAGAATGTGACAGATAGTAAATATTGTTATTATGATCAGAAACTAAACAATTTTAAGCAGTTCACTGAAGGCTAAAACATTGTTTTGTCTTCCCGATAATCTCTTCAAGAGGAGTCCTTGCATATTTGGCAGAATAATTACTTTATAGTTAACATGTACGTTGTGAATATTAAAAGCAGCCAGGTCTCAGACCTGGGATAAATCAGTTGTTTTGTTTTGATGCACTGTAAATAACTTACACCTGTGTGGAAGAAAAATATAATTTATGGGATGATGTCCTGTATAGATTCTCAAACTGACAAAACACAAGGATAGACTTGGAAAATAAATTGCTGAAAAACAGTCCCTTCAAGTGTTTTATGAATGAGAGAAGGTTTTGAACAGAGAAAACGCCTGTCAGATGGTTGGCAAAGTTGCTCTTGTGGCATGAATCTTTCTGTGAATCAGGCTTTCCATTTGATATTCTGTTTACTGTTTGAAATTCTAAAGATCTACAGTGTGCAGGCACGGTGCTCTTGAATAATTCTTAGATTCAGATGTCAATAATAACGGGGATTTAAATAGTTGTATTGTGGTTTTGCATGAGAGTGTGAGTCTAACAGTAGTCAGTGCACATGCGCAAATTCCCTTTTTTCTTTTCATGACTTCATGATATGCCTTCAGTTACAGTCGTTAAAGGAAGACATCTGCTGACAATTTTGTATGAATAAACATAAGGCAGAGCTAGTGATCAGTTCACTCAATGTGATTTTGAAGTTTCTAAGCTTCCAAAATGTATTTTTGTATTCTAAGCTTGGTATAATATGAAGAGGAATTGTAGAAGCTGTATGTGGTGAAATGTGTTCCATCTGACAAAAAGAAAAAAAAAGTTATGTGGAAGAGAATTCCAGATTTCTATCTTTCTGGGTGCCAGATGTTACTTTAAGTAGGAACACACGGATATCAAACACACTCAACGTTTCTGTGCATTTTAAATATCCCAGTCTTCGATTATTTCTGATGCTGTAATTATTTTTAAAAATATGTATAACTTTTGTAATGCTATAGGTCATGTAGCAGGTTTTTGTGTAGTGATTAGAGTGATGTTCTGTGATCGCAGTGTGCATGGAGTTCAGTCCCTTGGCCCAGGCATTATTACATGTGGCGTTATTACAATATCATTGGCTTTATGTAGCATGCTGTTGCTAATATACTTTAGGTTTTCTTCTAAGCCAGATTTTAGGCTTAGGCTTCTTCAAATCTTAATGAAGATTAGGAGTTGTATCCCAGGTGCCTCTTGATTTGTTTCAGCCATATGTATCAGGAAATGGTGTGTTTCTCTTCTATTGTTTCCAAAGGTGATGTAGGTGACATACTTGGATAATCTATGTGTAGGTGTCAGTATTTGATCAGGCACGCTACAAAAACAGAAGAAAAGTATTGGCTTTGCTGGTCAGGGTTGCTATTGAGGATAAAAACTGTTTAAGATGACTGAGGAATCTCTTTCATTGAGGATACGATTTCTGGCTGAATTTCTGTGTTGCTAAATTAGAGTCTATTTAAAAACTATGCGTGTGTGAACATCTCTTTACAGGTTTCTTCTCAAGAAGAATCTTCAATATGGGGAGTAAGATTTTAAAGTTACTCCTAAGTTCCTGAAATTCTTTCGTTTTTCAAATGTTTGATTTTGAAGATTACATATACCTCTGTATTTCATCCTACTTGATTTATCCCAAAACTAATGATGAAAAATGGCAAGAGGAAATGTTAAATGTCCACTTTATTGTAATTATCGATCTTGCGAGATTTTGTTTGAAAACCTCGGTGTTTAATTTGAGATGAGAAACCGTTAGTGTGTAATTAAATGTGAGCTTCTGTTTGATTGAGAAGTACCTTACCTGCAATTAGCATTGATAGATGAATGAAAGCCCAGGGTCTTTAAAATCTCCTTATGGCTAAAAGTAGTGGGAGAATAGATACTGAATGTACCCAAAGAACATCTAAACCTTTACCAGGGCTGTGGGTGTACCATATGCATTTTTTAGTTTTTATTTTGTGATATTCAAAATGCTTATTTTTTAATAGATTGCTCATTATCATTTGTGAGGGATGAAGAGGAAAGGAGACTGGCTTTTTCAAATGTGAAAACAGTAAATTTGAGGAAAACAATACACTGTATTTCTATTTTCCACTCTTAATGCTTGTGTACTCTGCTATCTTGAGATTGGATTTGACTGGCTTCTGCAGTGCAAAGGCATGAAGAACAAAGACTGTTTCTTTGCAGTATGAGGGGAAAATAAAACTACGCAATAAAACTAATAATTTACATGTAAAATACATTTACAGTATCTGAGTGTGAGATACATGTATGTGTGTGTACTGGATAGCTAAACAGATAATTCAAGTTAAGAATTTGCCTGTTGTAACGAAGCTGCAACCTCACCTCTGACTGTCAAACAGGGCATTCTGATTTTGTGAAAGTGTATTGCCAAAATATCTAGATTCTGAAATGGACAAAATGGTCAATACTTGCTGAGTCGTCTGTCTTGATAGCAAATCTGAAACTTTTTTCTGGTTTCAGTAAAGATGACCCAACTGATATAACTAGAATTCTAGAGAGTTAATGGTCCTTAGCTCTTCTGAACCATGGTGAGCTCTTATTAGAAAGGCTTTGCCATCCTATGGTGGTTTGGACACAACAGTATTTTTCTAACTGTAATAGGTATAAGTTAGAAATCAAGGAAATTATGAAAAGGGACAGAAATTGCCTTATTTTTCTGAAATCAAAGCAAACACAAGACTCATATTGAGATTATATGATATCTGTAAAGAATTTTCTTTGGTTAATTACAGGGTGTTCTGTTCCCCAGTTGCCTCTACTTTGTAGGAGGTTTTCTGAACCAGTGTTTAATTCTTGTGGTATCAGTTCTGAACATACTGATACTGACAATCCTGTACTGGGGGGATCTAGTGATATTTGCGATGTTCTTCAAGCACTGCCACCCTGTCTTCTATATTGGCTGCATTTGAGGTACATAAGGGCTGTCTTTCCAAATCAGGGATTCATTTCTTCATTCTTCCCAGGTTGTTATAAGTTTTAAAAGAAAGGTTGACATGACTCCTTAGCATTTGACTAGGAACTCCAGAAAGCTACTAGGGCATAGCATTTAGATGGAGGGATGTCCTGTCTTGTATCCTTAGCAGTTGGTTGCTCATGGTAATATTTATGGTTCTACTTCCTGGCTTTACAACATATTTGAGTTTTCAAGTGTTGAAATCCTTCATTCCTTCTGCTGCTTCTTTGTTCAAGCTCCCGGGCAGTTGCTGAGTTTAAAAAGATTAAAGCAGTCCTATGATATTTGCAAGTCTTCAGCAATTAGTTTCTGGAGCTTGTCTCTGCTGCCCTTCTTTTTGTTGCATCATCTTGATACTATAGTCCTATGGAATTATCTGATAGTAAGGACTCCTAAAAAGTTTGACTCATTCTTGAGTTGTGCAGGATAGATATTGCGATGTGTTGCATTCTTATCGAAGTTTACACTTAGCAATGTAATCAGCTTCTTGCCTATGAAGCTTTCCTCGTCACTATTGTGTCCCAGTCTTGTTAACAGCTGTCTCATAATGAACAAAACATTTAAGTTGAAAGATGAAGAAAATCCTGCTTATCAGAATCTTCGTGGAAGAGCTACTAATTTCCTATTTAGGCTTGCTAACTATCGGGCTCCCCTGGGCTAAAAAAAGCTTAGGGAAAAAATATTGGGCAAAACTATTGGGAAAAGAACACTGTTGGACATTTCTGGCAACTTACTGCAAAAGAGGAGTGAGAGAAAAAGCTTGAGAATTCAGTGCCAGCAGGTAGCACAGATGTCCTTACAGACTGTGTATGATACATTAAATGCTGCCGCAAGTTCAGTGGTAATCAGTTTGACTTTCAGGCATGTATCTTGAGTGCAAAAGAATTTGTTCCTTTTTGAAGACTGATTTACTTATAATGTTCATTATCTTTTGAGCCATGTCTTGCAGTAAAGAACACATCAAGTGAAGCATGCATCTTAAAGGGATTTGTCCTGTTTCTTTGCTTATTATGTCAAAGACCAGATGCATTACTAAGGTTGAAATAAACTTGGTAGATGAAGACCTTAACTGGTACCTACAAGCATGTTGGTTTTTTTTTGTTTTTTTTTTTTTTAATGATTAAGTGAATTCTATAAATACTCTTGTCTTATTTCATGTGCTTACTTTATAAGAGGGAAAGTCTGACCTGGGAGGAATAGAAGAATGGTTCTTCTGATATTGGAGACTTTATTCTTGTATCTTCTCTACAAATACAGTTATTGCTCCCTGTGGGCCTCAGAAAACTTGGTTTATTCATCAACACGATAATCTTCAGTTCAGGAAGTTCATTTCCGTATCTCAATCCACCACATTCATACAAAATCCCTAGGATTTTGGGGTGGAGGTGAAGTGAATGTCACACTTCTGATTCAGAATCCTACTGTTCAGGTTGTGCAGCTTTTCCAAGCTATTGATAAAATGTTTTGTGGCAGTGACTGAAGAATGAATAATGTGAGGGGTGCAAGCATGGCTGAGGAAGTTCATCTTGGCATGTCAAGGAGCATTCATCATCTGTTCCTCAGCATGGAGGGGCTCTGTGCCAGCAGGGAAAAATCTCTGCAGTGCCAAACCAGGACTTCAATGGGCTCTGTGACAGGCTGCAACAGCGTTCCTGCTTCAAACCATATTCATGGTTATGACACATCTCATAAGTTATAAAACTCTTTTTGTATGTATCTGTGCTGCTATCTGAGGTTATTAGGCCACGTTGTTCAGTATATGACCTCTTTGTCCCTCAATATGTCATGTTTCTTTTTTAATCTGTGGTTGTTTGATGCCATTGTACATGTACCAAATGTATTCGGTGTTAGCTTGTTGGTTAAGATGCCTCTAGATACCTTTTTATATCTAACTATAGAAGAAAGAAATCAAATGAAGTACATGGAGATTGGAAGGAGCAGTTGATGTGCTGGAGGGCAGATCTGCCATTCAGAAGGGCCTCAGCAAGGTGGAGGAAATCACTGGTAGAAACCTCATGAAGTTAAACCCAAACAAATGTGAAGACTTCTTCTGAAAAGGAACAGCCCCATGCAGCTGTGCTGGCAGATGGGGACCTTTGGGACCTTTGCATCCTGGTGACAGCAAATGGCCATCTGTCCTGTGCAGCGGTGAAAACTAGCAGTGTAATGGGCTGCATTAGCAAGAGTGTAGCTGGCAAGTTGAGGGAAGAGGTGATTATCCTGTATTTAGCAGTCATGAGGCTAAGTCTGGAGTGCTGTGACCAATTTGGGGCCCTGCCAGTACAAGAAAGATATTACCAAAATGAAGCATGTGCAGCTAAAGGCAATTGGAATGGAGTATGTGGAAATCAAGGAGAGAATAAGGACAGTGGACTTCTTCAGGCTAAGGGGCTCATGGATCTAACTGATGTCTTCAGTTCCTCGGTAGGAGGCTACAGAGTTCAGGTAATAGGTGTAAGTGTGGGGTTTGGGTTTTAGGTGCATAGTAGTAAGAGATTATGATCAAACGTTGCAGCAACACAGATGACATGCACTGAGGGTTAAGTATGGACAGGTTGCCCAGAAAGGCTGTGTTACTTTAATCCTCCATTTTCATACAAATAGGAGAGGATCAGGAGTATTGGTTATAAAGTAATTACAACTTGTTTTGGGTAGAACAGCATCATCAAATGATTCCCTTTTTAGTCTTTTTGCCATAGCTGCATTATGTTACAGCCTCTTGTAGGTGAAACATGTTGATTCTTCAGGCTTTTGTAGCAGAGGGGGACAGACAGGGTATGGAGGTTTGAAGCATTTCTCCAGTAGAACTGTTTACTTCTTAGTTGATGGTATTGCTATTTTGTCTGTTCTGTGACCTTCACAATAGTTTTCTATTTAGAGGACCTTGCTGTCAACATTGTATTTCTCTGTACAATGGTATTCCTTGTGGTGGTGTGTGTGTTCCCGTGGCCTGATTTTTACCCTCAGCACTCAGCATGTGGCTGTTTCTTAACCAACCAGCGAGCAGTTCCTCAGAATTTGAAGTGTGTTACCATGGTGCAACTGGTGTTGAGGTGTGTGTGTGAATATGTATAGATATATCTCAGGCCAATTAGGTGAGCAAATATAGTGTCCTGTATGGTATACCTGGGGTTTAATTTGTCTTTGCATCATAATTACAGCTTGTAGTCCATCCTGTGATTAATATCTACTGGGCTTTTTTTTCTGTCTGTCACCTGATGGGCTCTGTCAGAGAGGGGGAGATATTTCTATAAATCAGCAGGTTCATATCCTTATCTTGCGCTTCTGAACCACATCCTATTTCCAGTTTTTCACATTTAGTAGCATTTTTTTTCAAGTTGTCTTTAAGGTATTTCGAAGTTATCTTGCTTTGAAGTATATCATTATAAGAAACTCATTTACTCCTATTTCCCTCTGTCACTGAGGCTGCTGAATGCAATTGCTGTCAGGTGTGGTCCATAAGCAACTCCACTGCTGATTTTGTTTGTCAGATAATTGGCATCAAAAGGATTAGGAGTCACTATCTTGCTAATCTTTTAATCTGAATCTGAACAGCATTTTCCCCCAAAATATGGGGAAAATACTTTATTAATGGGCTTTTATTATTTTGAATATTTTTTATATAAGGATATGCAAATTCTACAATTAACAATAACTAGTTGTCAATTATCCACAGCACCTTTGACTTCTCTAATTTGTTGTTTGTCAGCATCTAATTCATAAAAACTACTGATTCCAGCCTCCTCGCTTTCAGGAATGCAGTCTAAAACTCCAAGCTATACCATGGCAATGAGTGAAAGACCAAAGGCAGGATGTGGCTTCGATAGCAGTTAGATACCGTTTGAAGAATATCTGGCTTTAAAAACATTGACCATTGTCACCTTTTACACTGTAAGAGTAACCAGGCCAAGCAGACACCTGCCTGCGGCCACAGTGTGCTCAGCATTGCAGTCAGCAGTGTGTAGTGGTTTAGTCCAGACTATTTCCTTAACATGTGTCTGCAGCTCATGGCCTAGGAGTGACTGATTCCCTTTCTGGAGGAGAGTTTAGCTGTCATCTTTGTTTGGTTACTGGGATTCTTGGAGTCCCATAGCACCTAGACCTGGAAGCACATTTTTCACTGGTCGTTTAAGGTGAGCTCTGTGATGGACACCAGGGAGTTCAGCTTTCCTTCGTCATACGCTGGGCTGGGTAGCTGGTGACGTTATCCTCCTATTAAAAGGCTGCTAAGTCAGCCTTGAGTTTTCTTCCATCATCTCCTATATTCCTTCTGCATTGCAACTGCGGCTGTGCAGGGTGCTGTATCTAGTGAACTGAACTGTGTTTTAGGAGGGGGGTGGAGAAGAGGAGGAACAGCAGAGGAGAGAAACATTCCCGAGAGTCCTCGTTATGCAGCACGAAGAGTAGGGGAGACTGCTCATTTATAAAAGTTGTCCTCCACCCTTAAGCAGCTGTTCTGATTTTGTGTGTTGCCATGTAGTGTTTGAACATCTCGTGAAGCCACAGATGTTTGACTTTGATTTGTATACTGAGTCAGATTTGATCCTTTTTCCTAGTGCCAGAGCCTTCTGGCGCAGATTGCCTTGACGCAAACCCTGCTCCCAGCTCCCACTGCACTAAGGAGCAACATTTTGGTCCATGTCAGGTCTGGCACTTGGTCCTCAGTTACTTTTTGATCACTTCCTGTGTTTATAGCTGGAGATTAAGTCTTGGCTGTGGACATGAGATTTACTCAGAATTGTTACAATTTTCTGTGAACATTAAGTAATTCCTGACGCAGATGTTTTAGAGAGAGAAATGCACCTTTGTATTCTGTGGCTTCAAAAAGCATTAAATTAAGAAAAACAAGGATAGTATTAACATAGCACAGCTCAGATAAGCTGTTCTTCATGTGTTCCCTAACCCAGTATGAAAAATAATTTTAGTGAATAAGATACCTTCATGTTAATACATTATTAGATATATGTATCTGTATTCTGATAGTCTGAGGGCATCCTCTCATTTCATGTGCTTGTAATCCAGTGTTGGTCTGATACTATGAACATGTTTGCATGAAAATCATGTTTCAACTCTTTTTTTTATTATTATTATGGAAACAGTGCAAATAGCCAGTTCTATGCAAAGAAACAAGGAGTTGAAATGGGGTTTGGCTGGAACTCAACAGCCTTTTGATCCATATCCAGCTGTTGGGCCCAGATGTGCCTTCCCTCCATCCTGGGGTGGTGGGAAATGGCCCCGAGAACCAGCCGGTGCTTCAGGGCCTGTGGTCGCTCATGGCTGATCTGCTGTCAGTCGGGTGCTGTGTGTCTCCCTTCTCCCATGGTATCTCTTTCTGCTTTGCTTTATACTTCTTTCTTGACCTGCCCCCAATCTTTTCAGTCTTTTGATGTTTTGTTGTTACTTTTCTTTCATTTGAGCTTATTATCTCTTAAAATTCCACCTCCCTCACCCCCTGGAATACAGCTTTAATTACTGAGCAGATGCGTTTTCTTCGTTCTGCCTGCTCTAACTGCCTTTATCTCTCATTCTTCATCTTGAATCTTAGACTTTTTAGCTCATTAAGTCCTGTGGAGCTAGAACTCTTTGCTAGTTAAAGACACTAAAAAAAGTTCTTATCAGATCTTGCTGCAGTTCTGTAAACAAGCTACTTAATCATGCTTTTATGTTAATGCCAAAGAAACAAATAAATTGGTTGCACTGTGATTATAAACAAGTGAATACCAAATTGCAGTCTAGATATGGAGATACTTTTCCTTCCTTTCTGTGTTTATTTTTTGTGTGTGTGTGTTTTTATTTGGTGTTTTGTTTGTTTTTAGTTCTCTCTGAAACAAGATTTAACTCTAGAGACTTAAATGAAAGTTTATAATTTATGGAAGAAAATAAAGAACGTAAAAGAAAATTTGATATTGCCTGAAAGCCTTCATGGTCTGAAGCTAGAGAAGAGGCAGAAGCTGAAATGTAATTGTGCAGGAATGTGCTTAGATATAAAACCTAGGATGTAACTGTGGGAATGCGTTTAGATACAAAAACTGGAATGCAACTATGTGTTAGTGAAATCTGCAAAATCTGGGAATGTCATGCTCAGTGTTTGAGAACTGCAGGCAATTGGCAGTGCTTGTCGGAACTATTCTGGTGAAAACTGCCTTTCCAGAGTTCAGAGCCTGATCCAGTCTTTCTTTGTGTTTTTGTTCTTGGCTTGAACTCACGTGAACTAAACAGAATTAGCAAGGGACAGCAAAGCTGTGGTTCTGTGACCTCTCTCCTCAGCGGTAAAGCCGGCTCAAGAAATTCCTGCTCCAAATCGTATTTCCCTGCCTGTCTCACTTTTTCCAGGAGGAGGGTTTCGCAGGAGTGAAATGTGAAATCTATCAGATCCAATTTTCAAAAAAAGCGTTACAGAACACTTCCTATTAGTTCTGTTTTTCCCAGGGCAGTCTGCTACTGGTGAGCAGTGTGGGTCTGTGACCAGGCCTGCTGGAATGACTGGAGGAATGAGGTGCCCTGTGCTGGGAGCAGGGGATGGGAATACAGCTGTTTCTCCCGAGCGCGGTGTCATGTGAAATCCCGGCCTCGCTGAGCGGATTTGTGTCGTGTAGCACTGGTTGCCAGAAATCAGTACATTTAAGTCCTCCAGGCAATAGTCTGAAACAACAGTGTTCATGAACTCTCTGAATAAAGTGTCATCCTTTTTTAGTCTGCAATTTTTTAAGGTATCAATAGGCAAGGAAGGAGGTGTCAAAGGAAACACTAGCTCTGTAGCCTAAAACGTATGCTTCAGAAACACATTATGAAAACAACTTTTACTGCCGTGTAAAATTTGACTGGCCTGAAAAGGTGGAACCAGTCCAGACTGGAGACAAAGCATATGAACAAGTGCGCCATCTGAACTTACTGCTAAGTCGGTTGACTCGTGGCAAATGCAATATTTTTCATAATCCCATTGCAGTGCGGTTCATTTAATAGCTGTGGATTTGCTGTTTTGAGTCATGAGAGTCACCAAAAGAATTACTTATGAAATTTTGTTTCAGACTTTCAGTTTCTTTCCTTTGTTATTACCTTCAGATATACAGACTATTTGCTATATGGCAATAGAGGAAACCTGTTTCAACGGGACAAATGTTAAAATGAACAAAATTTCCTTTCAGATCTTTATTACTAGGCTATATATTTTATCAGTATTTGTCTGGTGATGTAGTTTTTCCTCTTCTTGCTGTCAAACTTGCTGTAATTCTTGTAGATCTGTTCTGGTTTGTAGTTGAAATTTAAATGAGACTGATGGCAATAAATGGGTTACATTAATGTGTCACTGCCCCTTCTCCCCAGTCTCAGAGTATTTTTATAAAGTTTTACAGGAAAGCATTTTTTAACCATGCAGGGCAGCTTTAGAAGAAGTAGAAGGAGATGTGACAGAACTGGAACTGAAACTTGACAAGGTAAGCTTTTTAATCCAACAGTGCCTGTTCTGGAAAATATAAAAAGATGTGTTTAGGTTTTGTTTCAGAGTTCGCAGCTGGGAAGCGGCCGTGGCCGAGCAAATGGGTCTGGGTTGAGTGCACAGCGGGGCCCCAGGGGCCTGGCCCCAGCAGCAGCGTCCGTGTGAACTGGGCTGATTTCCCCAGCTGGGGGTTCGGGTTGTGCAAGACCCTCCTGCCCCTCTGGCCCCTCGCCCTCATGTGATCACCCCACAGTGGAAGCCACATGCGAACTCATTCAGCTTTCATGTGATTTAAAAGTCAGGGGTCGGCTATCCCTGCACTGAGAGCTTGTGTTTTATGACAGATGCGTACTGTGAGCACATCTGGATACTCAGTTTTTAGTGATTTTGAAGTCAATGCTTTCTGTCTTGGGTAGTTTGTGGCACAGTCGCAGCAGGGTAGGGGATTATATATATATATATATATATATATATATATATGTGTGTACACATTTCCTTCTGGAGGACTTAAATACTGTAAAATTCATCCTGCTTTTGTTATGCTTTGTGCATGTGAATATAATGTTTTATGTAGCATCTTTTCAGTGCCTTACAATCCATTTATTGGTTTCCTAGCCAGTAGTGTTTGGAGGCTTTTGTTATTTCTTTGATAGTATTTTGGGGGTGACTTATTTTTATTTTACATGTGTAGAAAGTCTCCTTTCCTTAGCTTTTTATGCTAAACATTCAAGATTATTTTTTGTCTGCATTCTAATGTGGTGAGCAGATGTCATTTGTTCACCTCCTTAGCTACTTTTTGAATACAAAGCTTTGTTCCTGCAGCTGTGAGCTGGCTGCAGAAAGATAAAGACAAATAAAGTCAGTGTTAAGTCTGAAGACTTTTTGTTATTTCTTGTAATAATATTTCTAGCTTTTGCTGTTAATAATGTCACCACTTGCTCTTTCAAAATAAATTTATGATACTTAATTTTGATTTGGTCTGAATTTTGGTGAGGCTACTGGCTGTAGGGGTGACAAACCTGTTTTGGTAGTTTAAACCATATAATTATTTAAAGGATATGCAAAATCTTAGAAGTTTGTGTTTTCCACCAGTCGAAAACGTCATTTTTGGGGACTTCACAAATTCCTAAGGGACATCATTCAGGGCCTTGCCCCCCAGGCTCTTGCAGGTGGCTAGTGCCAAATATACTATTCCATCATGGAAAAGCTCTAACTGTAGGATTACTCTTTGCCCTGATGCAGTATACTAGTACTCTTTAAAACAAAAACACTCAAACTCACTTGCTGCCCTGACAAGCAAGCAAGTACACTAGGTAAGTATTTAAGCAGTTTAATTCTAATGTCCAGTGTAAGTCATCTAGTATAGTGCTTAAGTTAAAAGCCAAGCTTTTCGTGTGAGCTGAAGTAACTGTGGCCTGAGGGTAATGATGTGTCTAGACCTGTCTGGCAACTTTTTTTTGCTCAATTATTCATTCTCAACTTAGTTTTATAGTCCCACAATTGTGACTTCGAGCTACATTATCTGCATTTTTTCCCCTCTGGAAGAAAGGACACTGGGACGCTGGCTGCAGGGTTGGGAACCATAACCAGAAGTGAAGGAAAAAAAATCATCATGTTGGTAGTGATTTTTTTTTTTTCTGTCCATTGTTCAACCAACCTGATCATTCATCAGAATGAGGGACATGATGCTCACATTCCTTTTTTTCCTAAGGGATCTCAGCCAACGTAAAAATTACTGGGCAAATAAGGCAGGAAGGTCACTTGGGTGGTTTCTTGCCCCAGCATAGGAAGAAGTACTTCTATGTTGTTCTAAATGAAAATGTATCTGACATCCTTGAAAAATCCTTCAGAGAAGAAGATTCAATCTTCTGATTTTATTTTTGGTTTGGTGTAGGGTGGGGAACTCAATTATAATTTGCGTTCTCTCAAGTGAGCATCTTGATGATCACACTAATAATTGTTTTTCATTAATGCCACAGTGCAGAAATGGTTTAAAACCTGGGAAAATATCCATCATGAGACCGTGGTGGCCTTCAGTCAGAATGCAGTGCATGAGAGCTGAGGTGCTGAGCAAAGCAGGGAGCAGTAGGGGTGGAAACCCATCAGAGGGAGCCTGGTCTGCCTTATGAGGGAAAAAATGATGGATTTCACTCTCTGAGATATAACCATCTCTCTTCAGTTGTGTTTGTGCAGACAGCCTTTTGCTTTCCTGTGGCTGCATTGTGAGTGTTGCAAGATGAAACAACGGGTATGGGTTTCTTTTGGGTTTTTTTTGGCCTGGAAAGCACAAAACCACAAACTTTATTGCTTGGGTTCTAACCAGGTATGTTTTAGTTGCATCACTTATTACCCTCGTATGGCCCTCTCTCTGGAAATATGTGTAAAACCTCAGTTAAAAAATAAAAAGTAGTAACCTTCTCAATGGCATATCAGTTGACCTAGAGTAGTATTTTTATACCTATCACTATACGATAGAAAGCTTTTCATAGAACATGGGGCTCTAAATTTAGAAATTAACTTTGAAAATTTTAGTTTCTTAGACTTAAACACGAAACACACTGAGCTTATTTATATAATGATATAAAAAAAAAAAAAAGTAAAAAACTGTTCACTTTGTCATCTTTTTGTCTTTTTAGCTGGTGAAGCTTTGTATTGCAATGATTGATACCGGGAAAGCATTCTGTACAGCCAACAAGCAGTTCATGAATGGAATTCGAGACCTTGCACAGTATTCCTGTAAAGATGCATTGGTTGAGGTAAGTTCTTTAAGAGGTGAAAATGGAAGGAGAAAAGCATAACTTAAAAAGGATGAAATATAACAGTTGGCAACAGAAGTGTAGTTGAAGTTCACACTATTGTTTGCCTTGTCTTTAGAGTGAGCTTTTTTGACTGTGAGGCACTGCAAGTGTCTGTGCTGTTTAGTTTCAGCTTTAACCTGCAATGGTAAGGGTTTTCCAAATTCCAGAAAATACCTATTAGGTTACGAACAGTCATCTTGGGAGGTGTAGAGAAAGTCAGGATGAATCTGTGAACATCTTCTAGTTGTGGGATCCTAAGAGCCACTTCTCTAAAATCCCTGAATTGATCTCTTGGCTCCTGGAACTGGCACTCTCTAGTACATAGAAATGTAATTTTTTTACATGCACAGAGCCCACTTTGATGGTATAACCTCAGACTGATGTATTGTTAGACTAATTTGGAACACCTGATATTTCCTCTGTATGTTAAATTTGAAATCGGGTATGAAATTCTGTAATATGCAGGTATAATGATGTGCACATCTCTGTATGTGTATATCATGTATTTTAATGCATGTTATATAATAGAACATCAGTTGCATGTGTGTCTTCACACACTAGTTGAATTGGATAATGCCTGTGGACTTCAGGATAGTCCTCATGTGCCTTTGAATCTGTTGTTGTATAGAAATGTACTTGCTAAAAATGCATTGCGATGACTATCTAGTAAAATGGACATTAATTGATTGCAAGAAGGTTTTTGTTACACTTGTGTAAGCAATAAGCAGTTACCCATGGATGCTAGGGGTTGTTGTTATCTGTCTGTGAGACATTAATTCTACAGATTGGTGTTGGTGTTGCTAAGTGTATCAGCTGTGAGGTGGTAGTTCCTACAATAAATGTGTGTGTACCGACGATTACAACATGTTAGCCGTTTAGTTTAATAATCGTGCTAGGGAAAATAAGTTCTTTTCAGTAAAGCTGTGAACTGCTGAAACATTGCTTTAATGCTGTGTATTTGATGGGGCTTAAACCACTTTATTTCTCTTTACAGACCAGCTTGACAAAGTTCTCTGACACATTACAGGAAATGATCAATTATCACAATGTAAGTATTTCTAGCTGAAACATGACACTGATGGCTTATCTCCAGTTATATTTGATAACAGAGTTATGCTAAAGCTTTTCATGTTGATAGTATTTGAAAGGTCATGGTTTACGTGGCATTAAATACGTCTTGTTTTAGACTTGTGAATAGTTTATTTATAGCTTGTTAATGACCTATTTATAAACATCCTGTTTTCTGAAGATTTTTGTCTCACTTTATTTTTTTTGTTTGGAATTTGTAAGCTTTGCTAAAACCCAGTGCTGTAAGACAGTAAATACTGGATTGTTTAATCTTTTAAAATCAAACTAATGAGCAGCAGTGGCAAATTATTAGCATTTTTCTTTGCTGGACTGAAATAATGATTACTTTTTTCATAATTTCTGGATTTATTTTTTTTTTCCTCATCCTTTATAATGCACAAAATGGAGCACCTCTAATTTCTGTGCAGTTTTCTTTTTGGAAGTGTGACAGGTTTAGACAAGTGTAGAGAAAGGAGAAAATGCTAGGATCGGAGAATGATAGTGATTTTTAGCGTGTCAGACTCCATCAATTTTATGTGGATTGAAAACTGATTTTTTTTCCTCTTCTGAAGAGTTTATTTTTGTATCCTGGCAGCCAAAGGAGTGTGTTCGTTATTTTCCTCTTCTTCCCTTGGCCCCTCCTGCTTTTTTGTAATTTTCCAGCAAATTGCAGGAAAGCAACTGAAACATCTCCAAAGTGCTGAAAATATGCAGGGCGCTTGCAGTTTATTTTTCTTTATACCACTAGGAGTTTAAAATCTAATGGGATACACAGAATGCCATTCAAACAGCATTGGCTGAAATTAAGTTTGTTAGCTTTAACTCAGCTTCCTAATACTGTCTTATTAGGCATTTTTCTGAAAATGCATGTTTTTGGAAGGGAAACGGAGGGCAGCAGGTTGACGCTGTGGGGTTGGTTTTCCTTTCCATTATATGCGGTGTACACAGCTACACCAACAGTGATACTGGGAGGGCAAAGAGAAGCTGGTGCAAAGGTGTAGAGCAGCAGCTGTGGGAGAGTGTGTTGCTTTCATGTCCGTGATTTCTGCAGGTTAGATTGAGCACATGAATCCAGTTGACTGTCCTTGTTTTACACTCTTCATCACGCTTCTTGCTCCTGGTTACCCTTTTAACCATGGCTTTGCTGTATGGTGTGCTCTTCTTGACACATCTGACCTGAGTACTGTATTTCTGCTGCTGTTATTATTCTACATGATTGTGGCTTGCAGTGCTTTGGGCAGTTTGAAGGTAGAAAGCAAAGAACAAGCCATATTAAAAGAAGATTTCTTTGCTGATCTAAGTAGGACTACTCTGAGTTTTCTATCTTTCCACTTCCTTGCTGTACTCAAGCACAGTGAGTACAATAGTGGCTTTTACCAAAAGGCACAAACGTAAGTGAGGCATGTTATGGGGTCCTGATGTAGAGCTTTGTCAGATGTGCTGTGGTCCCGTGTTGCTTTTTGTGAATCTGCTTAGTTCAGCAGGACTCACTAGCTCAGGGTCAGCTCTGCTGTTGACCAAGTTGGCAGGAGAGCCACCATGAGTCAGAAGCAGCCAGAAGAAAGAAGAGACAAGGATTCCCCAGAGGAGGGAAAGGACAGGAGATGGTCCCACTGAGATTTGCATGACTGTCAGTTTTCTTATGTGAAGCTTTGCTACAAAAAGGTCTAGGAAGCAGATTAACACAGCACCTTCACTGGTTCAGCAGTGGGGGAGTAGCTTTGACAGCTTATGGCAAATAGCAGCTTGCTTAGACTTGGTTTGGAGTGTGTAGAAGGTAATGTGTTGGAACAGCTGTAAATCCAGTCAGATCATGGTCTGGGCACATTTTCCTGTTCTTTTGGGGAGGAAATGTGTATGTATTTTTTTGCCTAGCACTTTTTTCCCTCTTCATTACTGTAAGTAGAAATGCAAGGCTCATGTTTCTGCGAGTCCACTAATAGCTGAGTTCCCATCTGGTTATACTCTTTCTGTATTGATCCTGATAGGTGCACTCCTCAGGCACTGGCAAGCTTAAATGTCAGCAGTGGGAGTAGTCCCAGCATGACTTCCAGCTTGTCAAGAAGTTCTTTATCTGTTCTAGTTGTCTGTTTTTCTGAAGTGGGAATACAAACAGGGTCTTCTGTGTGTTACTGTCAGATGTAGGACAATTCAGGTTGGAAGGGGCCTCAGGAGATGTCTGGTTCAGCTGCCTGCCTAAAGCAGGGTCAGCTCTGAGGCTGGAGCAGGTTTATCCCATTTGGCTTTGAAAACCTCCAAAAATGGAGGCTGTCTGGAAGATACAGTACCACTGTTAATAGGTGACTTAAACTCAGTCATGTTTGCCTTCCTTCAGTGCTTCTAGAAAAGAGAAACAAGCCGGTAAGGGTTTTGCTGTCAGTACTTGGCATTGCATGGAGTTTTGCTCCCAGATTTTGGAAATGGGCAAATGAAGACTAAGAACATTTAAAAAAAATATTGTTTGACCTGAAAGTTTGAGTTCTTGACTTGCTCGTTCAATAAAATTGTTTAATACTTAAAGATCTTTGGCTTTTGGAAGAGATTCTGTTCAGAGGGCCAATTACTACTTCCTTAAATTCTTCCAGTTCTTTTACTTTCTGCGATCATGCTGGTGTATTTCTGTAATGCAGCATGAGAGGTGTAGAGGGGTGGGAAATGAGGGCGTCATTTGTGGTCTGCACAGTGAGAAGTGGCAAAGGATTTGCCCCATAGCCACTGACTTGTTCTGTTCTGTCCTAAAACTCAGAGGACACGTGAGGCTGAAAAAATTCATTCCTCAGTTAGAATTTCTGGGGTCATAAGAGAAAATACAAGTTGTCTAACATGCAGGTGTGCTTTGGCCTTGGAAACTTAACTAGTTTCTCAAGATTTACAATTTGAATGAGTATACTATGTTCTGCCCTACCCAGCCTCCCCACACCATAAGAAATCAGAGAAGCATGGCTTAGAACACTTAATCTTAGAAAAAGCAGCAGCCATTCTTCTTAGCAGTTCATCAGTGGGTGTTTATTTACAAATGTGTTATGTAAAGGAGATGGTACTAATTACTCATGTATGTTACATTCTCAGCATTAATTTCAGTCTGTATTTGTTTTTTTTTCCCCAGAAGTTAAGAGCATGTTCTTTCTATGGTTTCATTTGTCTTTTAATTGTTGGTTATATTGTGAAAGTCCATAAGAATTGGGAGTTGTTATTTAACATTCAAAGTTGTTTCTTCAAGGATGTCTGTACAGAAATTTTCTTGACTGTTTAATAAACATGTTCTATGAAAGTGGGCATGTCCTACATTGTCAGGATGAGATAAGATGCCAGGAACTCTTGTCTTTACTTATAACCACAGTCTTTAAGAAAAAAACAGCAAAAGGTCTTGAGCTTGTGTTATTTTCCTTATTTTATTCCTCATTTATTTTTTTAATTTGAAAACTACTTTGAAGGATTTTATATTTTTATATTAGAGATGCATTGATTTAATAATAATTCTCATCTAATTCTGCACAATAACTGTTTGTATGTCTAAAATGAAAAGTTATCATCACTTCTAAGTTATTAACTTACCTAATAATAATGCTTTTCTTTCAGATCCTGTTTGATCAAACCCAAAGATCAATTAAAGCACAGCTTCAGACTTTTGTTAAAGAGTAAGTTAATTTAACTTGTCATGGGAAAACTATAGGTAAAATGGAATTTAAAAACATCTGATTTGAGTGGGTTAGTGAAACATCTTTCCTGCAAATCATCAGCCATAATTGAGAAGTGCACATTAAAGTTTGTCAAAAATCACCCCAAGTCAGTGAGGCGAGAAATGTTGAAATAGTATTAATTTCTGGTCTTAAATATATGTTGTCATTGTCTAAGCTTAGGGGGAAAAGAAAGTGCTTACCAAAGCTTTTCCCTAATTAGCATGAGATGCATTTATTTAAATTTAGATGTTGTCCTTTCCTCAGCAGAGAGAGGCTTCTATCTCATACTTTGTTTGATTTCCATTTGATCCAAGCGTTTCTTGAATATGAAAGCCAAGAAACTGGCTGTAACAGTCACAAGCATGGTCTGTCTAGTGTATATTCAAACACTCTTTTCATACTTTTGATTTCATTTGTTATGTACCTTTCCTTTTTCTTTAGAGATATTAGAAAATTTAAAGATGCAAAGAAACAGTTTGAAAAAGTTAGTGAAGAAAAAGAAAATGCACTGGTAAAAAATGCTCAAGTTCAAAGAAATAAGCAACACGAAGTAGAGGAAGCAACCAATATTTTGACTGCAACACGGAAATGTTTTCGACACATAGCTCTGGATTATGTTCTTCAGGTAAGTACAGCAGTAAATGTTATTCTTCAAAACCATCTGTTATATCTAGTTAGAGACCTGGCCTTTCGAAGTTCTTACTGTAAGCTTTTCAGAAGCTGGAGATTCAGTGACAAAGGAATCACTTTGTCTGCAAGTAATTTATTTTTGTAATGAAATCTGAGCAAAATTAATTTACTTGGTGAATTCATATTGGTTAATGCTTTGGTATTCAGTGCTGTTACTGTAATGACACAGTGTAATTTTCAATTTGAACATTAATTTTGAAAAAAAAAAAAACAAACAGTATTTGCCTGGTACTTAAATATATTTTGTGAGTTGGCTATGCTGTAGTTCCTTGTATATTTGAAGTAAAAGTTGTAACTGAGCCTGAGAAATATGAATTACCTGAATAATTCTGATATAGGATGTTTGCTACTACTACAATCTCAGCTGTTTGCTATGGGTTGTATTTAACAAATCCTACTTGTCTAGAATCCTTAGTTTGGCATCGTGCCACAGGGGAAACCAAGACTATAAGAACTCTTTTGCTTTTTAGTGCTGATCTCCTATAGAGTGTTGGGGGGTGTTCTTTGTCCAGCTACTTTGAATTCTGTGAAATAGTAACATATTTTCTTTTGATACTTAGAATTAATCTGTTTCGTAGTTACCCACAGCTACAGCAAAACAAGATTAGTGGAACTCAGATGGTACCAGGGGTTGGAGGCTCCTAAATGGTTCTGGGGTTCTCCTGTAATCAAACACAGAACAATCCTTTACAATGATGTTGGGTTTATATTAGATGTTGTCATCTTGATTTGTGGCAGCCCAATCAGTTATTTAAAGCTTTAGTGACTGTTCTTTACATTGCACGTATTACCTGTCAAGTGAAGTGGATTGATCTGATCAGCCTGGGTGTGTGTATAGGTACAGTGGTCAGTGGTCGATACTGAACTCCTGCCTTTTGAACACTAAGCACAAAGTTAATTTTGAAGTTTTAAAAGTCAAGTGAGTTATGTACCACTTGGTTATTGCACTAACACCAAGTAGTAGTGGGGGAGCACTGGCAGTTACTGCATTGAACTGTGGATCGTTTGCCTCCTGGAATTAGTGTGTTCAAAATATGAGCAGTTCCTCTTATAAAGATGCATTTAAAATAAGTGAAAAACTTCAGCATCTCTTAATTAACATGGGCAAAAATGAATTCAACTTTAGGAATTCTTTCTACTTGGGTGACTCTTCTTCTGGAAAAGCGGCTTCACAACAATGGTCTCTTTGTACCTATATTGGCTTTAAACTGTATTTCAAAACCTTCCCTTTCCTTTTATTATTTTTTTTTGCCTCACAAGTTGAGGGTTTGTTCTGTACAAACAAATCTTAATTATTTTTGCTGCAGAAGGTTTTCCAAAATACTGACCATTTAAGTATAGAATTACAATCTGGTTTTGATTATAGCTTCAGTAGGTTTATTTCTTTTGCTGGAACTTTAAACTGATATAGAGGTGTTAAATTACAAAATCATGTATGTGTCTGCTAAATGGGACTTTTGAAGTAAAATCTGTAGTTCTGGTTGGCAGCCATAAAGATTAAGGGACAAAGAGGATAGAGGAACTAGGTGAATGTGAAAAATCAGTTATTTTTTCTATAGGACGTGAAATTCTCCAAGTTCTAGGGTGCAGCTTCTTTCAGGAGTTGTGGGGCTGGGTTAGTTTATACTACCAGAAAGAGTTGGAATATGTTGAATTGAGTCTCTTGAAAATGGATACCAGTTTTTCTTTCTTGAAAGGTGTATTATGTTACTTCTAGCTACGTGATGTCATGTATTTTTCCCTCCTAATGTAAGAAAGTTGTGACCATCACTGTGAAATTCTAGTTTCACAAGCATTTTCTGATTGTATCGCTTTAATATAATGGCAAAACTAACATGCATCTTCTTTTAAAAGTGTTTTGTGAAGTCTGATATTGAGTTATGTTCTTCCAGTGTTTTAAGCTTTGATATGATTATGTGAAGTAATTTGAAGTTTACTTCTGTTGGGAAAATTTGCAAGTAGAATATAACAAGGTGCTTGTTTTTGTTTTTTTTTTTTCCAGATCAATGTTCTTCAGTCTAAAAGGAGATCAGAAATCTTAAAATCAGTAAGACATGCTTTATTTTCCATATAGAAAATACTTAAGTACATCTGAAATTAAAAACATAGCTGCAAAAGTATATTTTTTTCTTTCCCCCATGAAAACATAACCGGTACATTTGGCACTTTAGCAGCAGCCACTTTGCCCTTTACTGTAGCTGGATGTAGATGTTATTGATGATCCTTTTGGTTCAGATTTGAACACCTTAAGGTTTTCACTGCTGTTGACTCTTTATGGTTTCATGGTTAAAATCAAACTTGGCCAAGAATTCTGCTGCTGAGGTCTGCTATATTCGTTTATAAACAATAAGTACTTATCATAATCTAAGATAGATTCAGCTCTATACAAAATGCTTTAGTGTGGGACTTCCTAAATAAATATACAGTTATATCTGCATGCTAGTTTTCTTCTGATAGTATTCCCTTTTCTGCTTTGTATTATCTCTGTAAAAAGTTTACTGAGGTAGAAAATGCCTAATTAAGTGGTGCCCTCTTTGCAAGGTTTGCAGTTGTAGTCCCGCAATTTCCTTTCTTCCTTTAAATAACAAACACTTCAGTTGGATCACAGCTTTATAGCTGCTTGCTGTTCTGCTCTGCATCTTCCCGACTTGTGTTCTTTTTTAGGACTGGACAGTCTTCTCAGCTATATTCATAAAGGTTATGGTTTTGGATCATTAGTAAATATATTTTGTAGTCCCTCTCTGTTTTACGTGTCCTAGTTCAACAAGAGATAACAAAAGTTTGGGTGGTATGAATTAGAAGTAATTTTCTGCCCTTAGTAGGTGGTTGTTGTTAATGGGTTTAATCCTGTTAACTAATTTCAGAGATTTTTGGCTTAGTTCTTTCCTGCTTTAACCTTGCATATTTATTTGCAATATTAGAAGCTGTATGAGATATTGATGTAAAATTGCCAGAACACAAGAGAGCAGAAATTAAGCCCAGAATTATTTTGCTTTATTTTGTGTTCATATGGATTACTTCAGGGATATGTTTATGTGATATCTGATAAATATTTATCCTTTTAAAAAAGATACTATTTTTCCTTCTAGATGTTATCGTTCATGTATGCCCATCTGGCTTTTTTCCACCAAGGCTATGATCTTTTCAGTGAACTTGGGCCCTATATGAAAGATCTTGGTGCACAGGTAATAAATTACTTTAAAAATTCATAATTATATGCTGGTATTTATGAAAACTTCATATATGTGTACTTGTCAGGTACATTGTAGATTTATGCAACAAACAGGGAACTGTAGTCTGATAAAGGCAAAGCATAAAAACACCTTTAAAGTGGTTTGAATGAAAACAGAAACTACAAGTTGCCTGTTTACTAAAATTAATACTACCTTTAGGATTTACATACTTAAACATAGCTATGTAGTGCCATTTGAGGTTTGCTGGTATTCAGGACACTGGATTGTTTTCTTTTAAGAATTTTTGTATATGACATTTGTTATAAATATATTTAACAATAAAAAGTGGGATTTCTTTTCTTTCTATTTGTATACATTAATTACTGTAGAAATTATTCAGCATGCCAAAAATATAATTGTTAGCAACTTAGACCATAAAACAGAAGTCTGATTTTAACTGGTGCAGAACTGAGTTCATACATTAAATCCTTCTTGCCCAGTTTTGTTGTTTAAGAATGCGTAATTGCTCATAAGTGGTCTCAGGGACTGATGAAACTGTTATATGGATCACAGCCAACTGCATACGAGAGAGACTGAAAATGGTTGTGCAAAATAGATTAAGGATGTACAACAATCAACTGAGGATGCTTCTGTGGTGCAAGAAGACTCAGCAGGGTTCTGACTTGTTTTTGGGTAAAGCTGAATGGGCCTGGAAATACTTGTACAACAATTTTTTGCCTCTATCACAGGACTTTGAACAACTGCTCTGATGCAGAACCCTCTATTGCTGCTTCCCAACCTGATCCACAAAACCAGGTCAACACAAATTCTGTCTATCCAGATACAAAAGCAAATAAATGATAGCAGATGTTTATTTGCATTCATCTCCAGTAGATATGTCATTGAAATGACACAGTTCTGAGCTAGTTATTCCTGCCACAGCACTGTTGTCATCTGTCTGCTTTAGCCTGCTTCAGTGTCTGTGCAGTGAAGCAGATTGGGAACTGTAGAAAATAACTCCAACAATCAAATGTCTAAACAGTTATTTTTCTGCTCGAGTAGTCCCTAATCAGGTTACTGTGGGTCTTAATTACTTGTACAAACACACATCAGGGAGGTGTGTGCTTGTGTGTGGCGAGCAAGTGATGGAGAAGAGCTGGGCTGCTCGGGCTGGCGCTGCCATGGGCCAGGGAAGGGCTGCACAGCTCCAGCCTCTGTGTTTGCTGTAACAGCGGCACCTGAAAGGTGCAGGTGCACATGACTCTGTCCTTTGTTGTGACTGTTACTTGTTCACGTCTGTCCATTTTGAGTTGTAACTGTATAACTGTAGTGTTTTGATAGTATAGAATGTGTTCTGTACCATGTGTGTTCTGTACCTCTCCAGAAGGGAGGATGAAGGAAGGAGACAAAAACTATGGAGCTGGTAGTGGTTTCTACTACCATCTAGGCTTCAATGTTTCCATTTAATTGGGAATATTTGAGCAAGGAACACAAGATTATTTCTGAATGGCTGGTCAGCCTTTTGCTTGGTCTGGTAAGGAGCGTTGTGTAACACGTATTTTGGTGCTGGTATCATAGCAACTGAACGAGTTAAACTTAGAAAATCCAATGCTAAGAATGCTTGAGTTGTACAATTTGCTGAAATATTATTTTGTGGCAGACCTTGGCATTTAAGTAATGGATATTTTTCATGACAGAGGCAGACTTTTAAATAGCTTATGAAAGTTGAACAGTTAATGGCTTTGCCATTTGTGTTGGTTGATGCTTCTGCCTTTAACAGGTCAGAGAGGAGGTATGTTGTGACATAACAAAACAAAGGCTTACTTGATTTTTCTGAAAATACTGGCAGATTCTTTCTGCTGGTGAGTTTTCATTCACAGATAAATTTTGTGCATGATCTTGATTACAAGGTTAAGCAGCACCTAAAGATTTAAAATTGAAGTGGTCTTAAATAGTAGAGTTATAATTTTTAATTATTTCATTTTGCATTTTCAAAATAACTGGTTTACATAATGGAATAGGATTGAGTGATTTTGTTTGTGGATATTTTAGATCAGGGTAGGATTACTTGTGAATCAGATCATTGTAAGGGAATCTTCAGTGGCACACAAGTGTCATATAAGCTTTTGCATGGAAGTGATGGTATTTGGCACTTTTCATGTTTAATGTAGTATTAATTTAAAAAGAAAACCTACTTGAATTCTAATTTTGGGCCATGCCGCTGCGTTCGGTATTGTGTCTGCATCGTTGTTTAGTGAGATGCTGTGACTGGGATTACTGGCAGTCTTGTGTTATGGGCTGGAGGAAGGGGGAGTTCATCAGATTCCATGGCTTGTCACATAACTACCAAGCTAACTGGTCTTTCAGGCAGCATCTGCTTCTAACCATATTTCTTATTTAAACATCAAAGTCCGTACAAAAAAAGACCTTACTCTTAAAGGATATCTTTAATTTCCTGCCTTTTTTTTTCCCTTCTGGTTTTAAAAGAAAAAAGTTGATATGGTAGTGCTGTAGACAGGCTTGCAGCAAGTTTTGTCACAGACTTTCTAAGGATGCTAACTTAAATCTTCTCTGCTGTGACAGTCTCTTCTTTGCAAAACTGTATTGTTTTTATTTCTGAAACTAGAAACAGTTTGAATGGTTCTACCTAAGATTTCAAGGAATTCTGCTTAAATACTGCTGATGACCTGATCAAAACGATCAATAAAAAAGCCTGGTTGGAGGCAGTTTTTCTCCCTTTGTGGAGGGGAAAAATCTCTAGCATTCTCTCCTTGTGGTGTTTGCTGCTCGTGCCAGCGCTGCTGCACAGGCCAGCCAGCCAGAGCCGCTGGAGCCTGAGTCATGCTCTTCGGAGACTGAGCACCAATGCGGTACAGAGTCGCATATGCTTGGCACCATGCTGTTCCTTGAAACAGTTCTTCTAAGGCTTACAAGAAATGGCCACCTTTCGTAGGGGTTAATTCAGGATGGTAGAGCAGTGCTTCAAACGAGGCTTCTGTGGTTATTCAAGGTAAACACTTTGCAACCAGAGAAGTAATTATACTATGCAAATAAAACAAAAGTCGTGCAATGTTTAGACATAATGTGTTCTTTTTTTTTCCAGCATTATGAAATCTACTGATCCAAATTTATCTTGAAATCTAAAGATCCCATTTTCTGTTTCTCTTTACAGCTGGATCAGTTGGCTGTAGATGCTGCAAAGGAGAAGAGAGATATGGAGCAAAAGCACTCCACTATTCAGCAAAAGGTACTTGAGGGAATGTAAAAGGCAGGCTGCACACACGTTTTTATCTCTGGCATCTCTCCCCAGCAGTGCATCTCTGCATTGGAACTGTGAGGGATGGCATCTTTAGTGAGATACTCTTGCACAGGGTTAGATTGCAGATATTAATTTTGTATTGCAGAACAAGGTACTATGTTTAGTTTTGAATGAAACATAAATAGAACAGTAGAATTTGAATGCTGGGACTCTAACATTTCATTAGAACTCTTAATTCTAATTACATCTTGCATTCAGTATAGTTGTAGAAGATTGCTGTCTTTTCCTCCTGTGTCTGTAGAAGAGCTGTATGTGCTGCACAGTCATACGTATCACTTTCTGTCTGAGCTGTGCCAAATACGAGTGCAGCACTTTGAGGCAGAGTGTGGCAGCTGCTATTGCATATGAAGAGCAAAAGTAAACATCTGTAAAGGTTGTCTATTGTATGGTGTTCAACTGTACCCAAAAATGAAAGTGAAAGCATTCAATTGCTCTTTTGGGAAGATTTGTATGTGCAATAATTCATGTTTTTGCTTGTTGAGAAAAATATAGAAAGTTCATGTTGTGAGGGGAATGACTTCTGTTGTTTGGGTGTTTCAGAAGCTCTAGATCAGTGTTGGTCTTGCAGGTAAAATGCTAGAAGTTCAAAATATTTCCACTTAACTCTCCAGTAATGAGCTAATACTGCAGGTACTTTTGAAAGGGATTAGATACCAGTTTAAAGGTAATACAACACTTCTTACTCTCATTCAAATACATTCTGTATCTGTTCAGGTGGCATAAATTTTTTTAACCCCCCCCCCACACACACACAAAAAAAAAACCAACCCAAAACCAAAAACTAACCAAACAAAAAAACCTCATGTAAATGAAATCTGATTAGTAAATAAATTCAGGAATGAAAACATATGAAGATTATAATTTAGGTAGTCTGAATAGGAGTCAATATTAGTGGGAAAATGTGATTTTTTTTTTTTTTTTTTTTTTGGTTGCTGAATGTTTTTGGACTCCATCCCATCATCCCTACAGGAGTTGGTGGGCAGTATCAGGGTTGCTGTAAAGGCGACACTCAGCAGAGACGCTGATGGGTTTTAGGGCAGCGCTGAGGTGCGGTGTTTGGGGGCAGACAGGAGATTAGTACAGGCAGGGAAGGGGAAGAAAGGGAAAATGGGACAGAGATGGAACTTGAGAATTAACAGCGATGTTCAAACTTGAGTTTGGGTTCAGTAGGCCTAGTTTTATTGTTAGAGAACAGCAGTGATTGGTGAAGGATGAAAGTTATGGGCATTTATCTTTTAATCGGCCATAGAAAAACAACTTTTTACGGTGAATTATGGTCATTGCTGTTGCCAATGGTGTTTACAGTCTGTTTTTTCTTCAAATGCTGCTTAAGGCTGCTTTACAGGTAAACCATTTCTAATAGTATCTATGGTTATTGAAACTTTCAAGCTTCATGAAACTCGATAAGCTATATCCGTGTGTAATATAAATATTCTTGGTTTCAAGTACAAATGACAATTATTATGAGGTTATTAATATATTGTTCCTTATTTTAATTGAATGAGAATTTTATGCTGTCTCTAAAACATGATCAGGGCAGTCAGATTGTATTGTATGTTGTCCTATGAAGTTCTGTGTATCAAGTTCTTTGTCTCCTGTGCTTATCAGTGAAGTCATTGATAGATTTTTGTGATGATAATGCTTAGATTAATGCATCTAGGCTTTGGAGGGCATGCTTTATTGGAAATTCCTCTTATAGCTTGTCAGGTAATTTTCTTGGTTTCTTACTCAAGTCATGTTGTCTGCTTGTGATTTGTCTCCTCCTAGTTGCTTTTCCCAACCTTCCCACCAAGTTTGCTTCTAGCTTATCAGGATTTGTTTACTCAAGATACTAAAAATCGTTCTCACTCCAGCTGTTTCCTGCGCAGTCCCTTGGATGCAGGGTGTTTTAGTTTTTTTTATGAAAAAGGGATTTGAATACAACAAAAACAAAGATGTACTAGTATTTCATGTGACTCGTATGCTCAAATGACATTTTGCCTTCTTTCACTTGTCTTGGACTGTAAACCTCATTACTGTTTTTTTGTTGTTTTAAGTGCTTCCTCAAGGGAATTTCAACTTAAGCAGGACAAGTGTCTCTTCTGCTGATGGGTTAGAAATGGGGAGTTGCACAGTTAGTGTCCTGTTTAGTTTATGCTGGGGTAGCTTTTCAGATCAGTGTTTTCTTTGGTACTTATGCTCCCCCATTTACTGCCTTTTAAAAAACTCTAACAATTCTGCTTCTCTATAGTAAAAAACATATTGAATACATATTCAATGTTGAAATGCTGGTAGATGTTGGAAAATGTACTGTTAAAATGGCTTGAATAGCTTTTGTGGCCTGCTAGCAATCTTTATATTAAAAGCAAATAGCAAACTCTGCTGCTGAAGAGTATAGATGTTTATGTTTTGGTAACAAGAGAAACAGACAAAATACAAGCTATGAAATTAATCCAGTAAGTGTGATAAATTTATAAGTTTGTATGAAAATGCATTCACTGAAACACTGTCAAGAATAGCAAGTACTCTGTGACCCACCAGATTGGTATTAATTGTGGAAATGAAAGCTGGTTTTCCATTGCCAGCTGGTTTCCTATCTCTCATGGACATTTAAAGAAATGGTAAAAAGGCCTGAAGGCAGGCTGTGTGCTTCACCTATGGAACCCACTTCTAGATGTTTCTCTTCCAGTAACTGGCCAACCTGGAAAAACGTGTGTCAGAGTAGAAGCTATAGATGTTCCTTCCTTCAAATCTGAGTGAAATGTGTGACACAGCACTTCAGTTTAATTTGCATAATACTGACTTAATTGTCTTAGTTTGATTAGGTGAAATGTACTTTACTCCTGACATCTGAATTTTAAACATAATTTGTTTACTAATTAGTCTTTATCAGCTGCGTGTTTGCTTAGGCAATCCAAAATTCTGAATCACATGAAGTGACTGGCTTTATTAACATGCGATTCTCAATGCAGGACACTGGAAAGATATGGATGTATTTCTCTCCACCCCCTGGTTATTTTTCATGATTCACTAAAATTTTCCATGCACCAAGATAAAAATAAACTGTGACTGCTTTTCTCCCATTCTGTAATTATAAAATAGCAGAGACTATAAGATCAGACACTGCTTATCTAGTTTCTTTTTCTACTTGTATCCTTTTAATTGAAATGAAGTGTGAGGGGTTTTTTGTTCGTCTTTTTCCTGACCACAACTTTATCAATGAAGTTTTATGGATAAAACATATGGAAGCCTCATTCCCTCCCCTGGGTTGGGAGTCTGCAATGTATAGTTAGGAAAATACGAAACATTTTTCTGTATACTCTTGTGTTTTTATCTTCTCTGTAGAGGTGGAAGTCAATCAGGGAAGCCATTAAAAATGATTCTAAGTGCACTTCATGAGGAAGGCTCAGTATTTTAGGCAACGTGGACTGAGAGTGTAGCGTGATAGATGATCCAAAGGAGTTTTCCTATCATGCTTGTATGTGTCTTCAAAGTGTAAATCTAGATTCATTGGAAAAGACAGTTGCATTTTCTGCAGCAGTTCTCCAAACCTGGAGGAAAATGTGATTACACAGTAGTTTGGACAGAAAAGGCTGAGGGAATGTGTGTTGTCTTTCACTAGACAAGGAGTTGCAGGTATCACTGAGGCAGGAAGATGCAAATCTTTAGCAGGTTTCATTATGTTTGGGAGCTGGTAAGTTAGAGTAATTTATCATTTTGGGGGGAGGGAGGGAATGTGACATCAGCATTTTGAAGTCAGTGCCTATAGGGGTTTTGTCTTTTTTTTTTTTTTTTTCTTTCCTTTGAAAAGATAAGGAAGGAAAAAAAGACTTTTAACACTTCAAGAATGTTTTTTGTATGTCATAAATTGTGAAATACTAAGTTAAAATTGTACTGTGATACTTGGTGTTTGTGCTTACATTAAATGTTTAATGTTCAGCATGTTCTGATCTAGAAAGCAGGCAGAAAATCAAAGTTATTAAATACTGAATAATGCATGAATTTGTGATTTTGGAGGAGCCTTTATTTGCAACCCATGTGTTTATTCAGATCAGTATATGGTAGTGATACGATAGTTCCATTTTCTTCTGGAACTCTTACTTTTGCTTTGATAATCTGACAGTGAATTAACAAAAACCTAGATCTAACATTTAAAATTTAGTTAATCTATTCACATTGGTAATAGCTGGAAACACTGAGTAACTTTTTGGAATTTGCTGCCGTACTGGCCTGGGGGTATAAAGGACTCATTTTGATATTTGTAACCACTTCACTGTCTTGTTTCATTAACCTTGGATTAGACCAAATCATCTGCATGTATAAGAGTAAACATCGAGTGTGGCAAAAAAGTTGTGTGCAGGCTGGAATGTAACATAGGGCTAATGGTCTGGGTTGTGAAACTATTTATATATGTGTGTATATATATATATGTGTGTGTGTGTATATATATATATATATAGCCTCTTTTCCCCTATGTATAGATAAATTACTAAAGAGTAAAATACACAACAGATTTACAGACATACTTTTCACACAAAGCTGATGTTTGGAATTTACAAAAAGTACCTGCTGAAGCTATGGGAGAGTGACATTATGAAATATCCTGTATCTTTGGTGTTTAACCTGTTTGTTTGGTTCTGAAACTTAATTTTCACTGATGTCTCTTCTGCCCTAGTTAAGGGGAAGAAATTTTTTCTAATGATGTATTTTACTAGCAGTGAAATTAAATAATAGCATGTATATTATTTTGATCTCTAGACATAGCTTATGATAAATGGTGTCATCCCATGTGTGCTTTTTCAAGCAGCCCAGTAGCTGGAGCCTCCCACCTGCCCTGAGCTCTGTGGCTTTCAGATGAGATATGAATACATGTGGCAATTATTTTGCTTTATTGCATAGTCTGCCCTACCTTTGCTGGCACTGTTAACCTTTCTAAAATTTGTAAAGCTGTTATTAACTGTTATTACCTGTTATTATTTGTTATTAGATGGATTAAAATGTATATTCTCTTGTGCTACTTGTAGCTTCATATTCTTGTCAGAGATCATGAAGGAAAAAGTTACTGCTTAGCTCTTGTCATCACTGCCAGCACCCTGAGCGTTTTGATTTAGGGAAAACTGGTGGCGTCATCTTTATTTGGTTACTTGTCTCATAAGTTCTGAACCAGCTCCCTTGTCAAGATGACAGAGCTGAAGAAAATGCTGAAGCACAACTGGCTCTGTACAGGTGTCTGCAGCAGCCTGCGATTGCTTTTCAGTTTTGACTCCAAACTCCCATTGTCCCTTTACCTTACTCCTGCCTTTCTTTGCAATGCATATGAGGCCGTTTGAGCAGACAGGTGAAGCATCAGATGCTCCATCAGTAATGTTTGCCCTCTACTTGGCCATAGAGGTCACCAATACCCGAGCAAGTTCTCTTTGTATTGCAGGTAAAGTAAAATTCTTCAGCATTCTGATGTGTTGAAAATATTTTTTAAGAGAGTGTCAGGGGCTAAGAGTCATGCTGTGACCAGTAAATGTTGCAAGCAAAACTTCTTTTTTCCTTCTTTTTTACATTAGTGTTTCCTGTATTTGATGTGTCATTTGAAACTGCAATGTCTTTTTCTTGTTCCTTTGTACCAGGATTATTCCAGTGATGATACTAAACTAGAATACAATGTAGATGCAGCCAATGGTATTGTTATGGAGGGTTATCTATTTAAGCGAGCCAGCAATGCCTTCAAGACTTGGAACAGGTAATTATTCAGAACCTCTGTTTACTAACTTGTTAAGATACTGCTTGTTAAGCTGGATTCTGATCTGACTCATAACCTTTGCAACTCACTGATTCCACAATTTGGACAGAGCACTTGGACAACTTTGTTAATTCATGTAGAAATGAAACTTCAAAGCCATTTTTCCTTATTTCCTGTCCTAGTTGTTTGCAAACCTTTTTCTAAGTGTGTATCTTAAAGTCTGGAGAAGTTCTGTGAATGGAAAGCTTGTTTGGCTGTGTGCACTCTGTCTCTATAATTGCATTTTAGCCTTACTTTGGGGTTGAAAAAGAGCAATCCTTATGGTTGTATGCAATAAGCTATATAAATGCATATGCTGGGAAAATAAGTGTTAGAGGTCAAAGTAAGCTGGAAGTTGTCTGGCTGTTGGAAGCAGGGAAACGTGGTGGAGGACTCCAGGACTTGAGGTATTTTTCCTGAAAGATAAGTGTGTAATTGTTACCCTTTACAACTCCTGTCTTGGGCAGTGACTTCTGCATAGTAGTTTTGATGGTCCTGCTTGGAATTCAAAACATATTTTTAGTCCTGTCTCTTTAACATATATTTTACTATTGTTTAAATATTTTTCTCACTGAACAGGATTTCTTTTGCAGTTCCAAGGGTGTACACTTCTTTCAATGAAATATTATGCTGGAGCATACTGTCTTATGCTCTGATTTTTGCAGCTGTGCTTGTTAAACTATTTGCCCTGTTTCAAAAGCCAGTATGTGTGTGGTCCCTTCCAACCTTAATTATTCCATAATTCTTGGAGCATTGTGGAACATTACAAGTCTGTAACAAACTGAGATTGCTTCACTTAAATCTGTAGTGTAGGCTGATTCAAGGGCTGCTGGTGTCAATAAGACTTATCTATTAGCAAGCCATGGGCAACTAGTGTGAGAGATTTTGCTTTGGACTCATTCTAGTCTGGTCCTGTGGTCTGATTATCCGTCTGTAATTGTAAAGTACCTTCTGGGTTAGTTTCATCCAAGCAGAATTTTGAGTTTTCCAAGACAAATCTGTGAGGCATGAAAGGACGGTGAAGGGAGAAAACTGGGAGATAACGCTTCAAAAGCACGTTCCTGGTCTGGAGTAAAATCCTTGTGTAAGCACACTAAGAAAGCCCGCAGCGGCGGGGCGGGAGATCATCCTTTACTGGCTTCTCAACGGACTGAGAGGGTCGTTTTCACAAGTCTCTTGCTAAGTGACCAAAGGCAAAACTCTGACTCCCTCTCTGGGTTCTGTGGGACGGCACAAAGGCTTTGCTGGCTGGGGGGGGCAGGACAGGACTGTTGGCATGTTGCTGAAAAATATTTTTTTTTCCACATGGCTTCATACCTATTAATACTGTACACGTATTTTAGCTCAAGGTGTTCAAGGAGTAGGATTCAATTAAAACTAATTTCTATGTCTTGGAAATATAAATGGACACAAAATAAATATGGGGAATTCATAATTAAATTGAGATACACAATGACATTGTTTCAGGTTAAGTTACAGGTTTGAGCATATGTAATAAACGTATCTAAACAATGGGTTATTTAAGAGAGACAAACAGCTCAGTGAGTCAGAACTAGCTACATTTACGATATAATTTCTATTTGCTATATATAAAACCTATATTTTATATTTATATATAGCTTTTTTTCTTCTGTTTGTCACAGGACTTGTAAATAAAGCTAAACCTGTAACCTTTTTTAATCTTAGATTCTTGATTATTTATCTCACTGTGATAGGCTAGTTTGATGTTTTGGAATGAGGCAGATAATAGCATTGGTTGTCCCCTCTATAAACACCGTTTAGAAATTGAATCAATCATTTTAATTTGTACTTCACATGTTTACAAACCATTATTAACTGTTGTGAAACTACTACTACTATTATCATACATAAAATATATGAGACCTTAAGATAACTATTGCTTTTTGAATCTAGTCCAATTTCTCATGTTTTAATAAAAACAAGTATTTTTATTTTTATTTCTGAAAACATTTGTAATTGCTTGCAATGTTGTAGGGACTGAAGTGCTCATTGCCACTTGCCACTGCCTCTTCCCACTGACGGAATGATTTACTTATGCAGTATTGTAGCTTCGGCTTCAGGGAGATAACGATTAGAGTTTATCATATATTAGAGGTGTTCTTCTAGTCACTAGAGTACAAGAAAGGACTGTGTCATTGCATTAAATTGTTTTGTGTGTAAACATGTACAATGAAATAGCAAAGGGGAAAACATTTAGGGAATGATGTATTTTATATGAGGGAATTCAGAGCTGAAGTTGAGACCTCAGAACAGATGAGATACTGTCGGAGTGATTACCAGATAGGCAGGTTGCTACTCCGCTATTTGTCCATCTTTGGGGGAGGTGGGTGGAACATCAGCTGAAAAACAAAACCAGAAGAATTTCCCTAGAAAGGAATACTGGAGTCTCCTGAACCAAGGGCAAGAGCACTGATATTCCTTGTTAACTGCTGAGTTCACTGTCAGTTTTAATATGTATTTAAAACTGTAGCTTCTCTTTTTCCCTCTGTTAGTATCAGTTGGTATTTTGATGGTTCTGGGCCTTCTAAAGTACTCCTTTATGACTGAATTAAAAGCATCAGGAATCATTGCAATTACTGCTATTAGTGCGTACTTGCCAGCATTAAGAATATAAAAGGAAGTACATGGATTTTTCTGTGTTTGAGACACATCAGCGTGATCCTAGCTGACAAATTAGATAATTATGGTGCTTCTGTGTGCATGTCTTGGTCCATGAATCCGTGGACACCAGAGCGGATTATCCTGGGAAAAGTCTGTTTGCTGAGGAAGAACAAAATCAAAACCGTGTAAATGCAGCGCTTTGAAGAGGGGCAAATCTCTTTGCTTGTTTCCAATCCAAAATAATTTCTTGTTAGGATGATATTGTTTCTTCCTGGAGCAGCTGGTAGCTTGGGTTTAATTATCCAAAGTCTTCTGTTATTTGGGCTTTTGTGAGAAGTTTCCTGCTCTGGGGGTAGTTCTGGATGATGCTGTGTTTGAGCAGGATACAAAACAAACCGCAAGAGCTGTTTGCAAATCAGCGCTGCTGTGTTTTGGTAGTGCTGGAGATCTTGTAATCTTCTCTTCTTGTGATTAAATGTATAGCCTGTAATGTACACGAGTATTCTGGATAATATACTGTAGTGGAATCAAAATTATATCTCTACACTAGAAAGTTTTACAGTAACCGGCATGGAGACCTACTTTTTGATTGTATGTCTGTCTGTTTGTAAATTAAGTATCTTATTGTACGCAACTTTTCTTTAAGGCATCAGGAGCTGAAGTGAGGTGCACTCATTATTGTGGAGCAGTAGGTGTAAAGCTGTTTTGGTTCCTAGAAATTAAAATGAAAAATAAATCCATGTCACAAAGAAAGATATGCATGAAAAAAATACATGTAGGGAGACAAGCCTTTATCAAACACCAGTATGTTCTGAATAGTTTTTAGGTTGGATGCATTAAATGTTTTCCTTTTTAATTCTGCTGTATTTTCGGATCATGCTAATTCTTTGCTTATTTTGCTCATTTTGCATTTTTCATTCCTCCTTCTCCTTTCCCTTATGTTTTAATCCTACCCCGTTTTTTCACATGACAGGAAAAAGCCAGATCACATCAGGTACCAAACAGCTTCTTTTATACCTTCCTAATGTTTCTTTGGCACGCAAAAAGCTCTTCATTAACCCTGCATTTAATTTTGATTACTTGCAATGGATGGATAAGCAGCTCAGTCTAAGAAAATAACAGAAGGATTCTGCCTGGGATGCCAGTATACCTGATGCTCAACACCTTTAAAAGAATTAGAAAGATTGAGCTAGTTTCAGCTAAAAAGGAATTAAGGCAAAGTTTCTGCCCTCAAACTTCTGACCGTACAAGATCAGTGTTTTGACTTTTTCCAGTTGAAGTTGGTGAGATTTTTCTCATCAACTGCATTGAAAATAGAGATGTAGCTTTTAAATGTTGTGCATTCTTAATCATTCTGTTTTATTTGCATGCTGACAGCAAGTAGTGAAAAAACTGTTTCCTTTTGAAAATCAATTAAGCATGAATCAAATTTTCATGTAAAACTCGATTTAATTTTATTACTTCTCTCGGTTCTCAGAAATTTGAAATGTTTTTCCATGAATTTTGTTTCCTATTTAACAAATACTTTTTGAATTGTGTAGGTATAAATGATGGAAAACATTCAGTTTCGAAGCCCAGACAGCTACATTTAATCAGTAGCCAGTGGAGCAGTGCAAATTACTGTTAAGATTTTCCCGAGCATGTTTTCTTCTTCAGCGCGTTGCTCTGCTGTTTCTGACAGAACGACACATTTGAAGCAACTCTGGTAACACTTAGTACTTACTGCACACATGTTGCCCAAAGGTTTATGAACATGAGTTCTTAGAACAGGATAGATATGGAGTATCCTGTAATAGCACCTTCAGTACAGATGTTGTACCTCAGTTTCCTGGCTGTCACAGCTGTAAATCCCCAGTAGTCTGTTTCTTACAGTAATGAGTAGAATTTATTAATGGTACTTCATTAATTTTAAGTAATTGATAAAGCTTTTATAGCTTTTAGCCAGAATAAAACTGCTGTCGTGTGTAGAGAGGCTGCCACTTTTATTTTTTTAAGCATACAATGTGTATTAACTTTATTTTCCATCGACATCTACTTCAAAAGTGTGATCTACAAGTTATACTAAATTTTAAATTATCAATTTTATTCAATAAAGTTTTCTTTAAAGAAAAAAAAATCAAACTTCACACTTTTTGCTGGAACGGAAGGTTCTCTTAAACAGATTTAATTTCTCTGCTAGGAAAAAACAAAGTGGCTGGAATACTTTGAAAACTTCTAGACTAGACTTTGAAGATAACATGAATCTGTTGTACAATTCGTGCAAACTTCTATCCAGTTGATCAGATTGGAGCTTATTTACTGTAGTAACCCACTAAATTTTTAGCCACAGAACAAATGAAGCGTTACATTAGTGAAGTTAATCACGCTACCTAAAGCCATCCTTAGGATTTGCTCCATTGCGTGTTATCTTGGGGCAGTGCTGCATTTTTATTCCTTCACCACATAGGCAGTGCTTTTCATGTGTTTCTATAGGTGTTATGTTCAAAAAAAGCAAATTAAAAAGCCTGAGTTTATTTTCCTTTTCTAGTCTGCTTTTTTGTTGAGTTGCCTATTTAAATATTAGCAATAACCTGCCTTATGCTTGTATTTGAGATTTAGTTACTGCATCTGTGTTGGTTTTTTTTAAATAGGTGGTAAAAGTGATACCTTTTAAAAAGCAGCGACCAGAACCACTGCTGTTAATAAACCGGAAAAGCACAACTTTTTGTGTTATTGTGTTCAGTTATCTTAACCCAAAAAGATGACTGTTACCATGTTGGAAATCCAATATTAAAAGGAGATCCTGTTGTTGCTTTTAAAATTAAATATATCTGCACAACATTTGAAAACATTAATTGTTAAAAGGTAGAATCTCCTCTGTCTACGAAGTACTAACTTTTCTAACAAATACTAGATTTTCTGATTTGAATCTAACTTTTTTTTATATCTTATTTTTTCTTAACCATCTTTGTGTGCTTCTTTTCATGAATGGCTTGTGATGGTTGAATAAATCTATGGAGCCCTCTTGTTACTAATTATAGTAAACTGTAGCTTGAAGTCCGACAGCCTGTGGAGAATAACAAGATACATTGCAATACAATATTTTTTATTCTGTTACCATTCAAACTAATAGGTAGAAAAAAAGTGATGTGTTGTGTAAGTGTGGTGTTTGAGGTAATGGAGGAAATGTGCTACAATAAATGCAGGTTCTCATTATAAGCCTGAACAAGGAAAAAAAAAGTGTAAATTTCACTGCAGGACTGAATTATTTTGCATTCCCTTTATTTTTGTCAGCTCAAAACCAGTGATGGCTTTTATTGTGTGCATCCCCAGAAGAGCTAGAAAGGGATGGTTATATTTGCTGGTTTGTTTGTTTGTTTTTTTAATATTCAGTGTTGTGATAAAATGCAATTGTTGGAGATTTGAGACTCCCGTGTTTTTTCCAAAATACAAGTGATCATTCCATTCTCTGTGAATTGTGTCCTGTCTGACCAATGAGTTTGACAAGGAAGGATGCAGTTCAGAGGATGCCTTCATTAAATCTTTTATTTGATATTTTTTCTACAAAGGTGAGGGTTAAGTTAAGATCCTACTTAAGAGCTTTTCCTTGGTTTTGCTTTGGTTTTGTATGCAATCTTTTAATTTCAGCATCTAAAATTTTAGGAAATGCCAAATTTAGAAAGACACTAAACCTACATGGGGTAGCAATACTGTAGTATTTTTTGTGCCTTAGTAAATTATTTCTTAGTTTTACTCTCAGCAGTATTTCAGGAATGAGTAGCTTAAATAGTATTTTTGTTATTCAAACTATTCAAATTTGTGTTATCAAACAATTACTTAAAATTGTAGCTTGCTGCTAAAATACCAAAATAAACGTTTTTTCGCAATGAAAATGTTTTGTGTGGTAGCTTAACTAATGTTGCATAACATGAATGTGTTTGTTTAGGACTCAAATTATTTGAACCTTGCTTTCTCTTCCGTTTTGTCTGTGCTTTCCCTTTTTTCATTATTCTCACGAACCCCTTGCCACAACTGACCGCAGCATTACTGTTGTGAATTCTGTCACGCAGCCCCTCTGTGGGCTGTGTGTCAGTACACTTGGCTCACACAGCACTGTAAAATCAGTTACCTGTTCTGTGGATGTCTCTTTGTTTGAATAGGCGCTGGTTCTCAATACAAAATAACCAACTTGTGTACCAGAAGAAATTTAAGGTGGGTGCCAAAAACTCTGTCGGGGTAGTTTGGGGTGCGGGTAACAGTTTTCCTGATTGACTGGGGTGGGAGAAGCAGCGTTGTCATTGGCATCCTGGCTGCTCCTGAACAACCTTTTCTAAATTCATTTCTCCTTTTGTAAACTGAGACTAAGAGCTGTGCTCACAGATTTTGAGATTCCTGCACTGTGGCACATAAGTACACACTTAATTTGCTGTGGGTTTTGTTACCTTTTTGCAGGGAACATTTATGAAGAGCCCTGAAAGTTGTTGGTCCAAAAGGCTGGACAGACTTGCTGGCAGGGAGCTAATCCCTGTGCTGCTCTGCGAGCGTTTGTGTTTAACTCTGTCAGCCAATAGAATTAAATTATCAATAATTTGGGATTATTAGCAACTTTATTATCTTTCCTTTATGTCACTTGTTTTGTTAATTTTTGTCTCTTAGGATAATCCCACGGTAGTTGTTGAAGATTTGCGGCTTTGTACAGTTAAACACTGTGAAGACATAGAAAGACGTTTCTGTTTTGAGGTGGTTTCTCCAACAAAGTAAGAAGTGATGGAGCATGTTTGTTTTAAAGTAAAACATTCAGTTGTCTTGAAATGCAAGATTAACGTTTCTCTTGGGATAGAGCAAAACAGGAAAAGTATCTGAACAATTCTGTTCTCTGAAATTTTGGCCAAGAGTAAGTGATGCTGTGAGAAGTACTCCTAGTATTTAGTTAACTTCTGGCATTAAAGCAAACATGCGTTCTTGTGCTTTATGCATAAAGGGCTTGTGGTAGTGGAGCTGTTGTAGCTTAGTAGCTGATACCATCAAGCTGCTTAGTAATGCAGAAAATAGATCTCAGTGTCTCCAGATTTCTGATTCGTGTAATGAGAGAGAAACATTAATAAGCTGTCATCTCAGTAGTGTTAAATTACATTTTAGAATGCCCTAAATGAAACTACCAGATAAAAATGTTTTTCAGCTCTAGAAATGCCGTGTGTTGGTTGTATTTGGAGAAATATGGCAGTCCTGCTGCAGCCAGGGCGCAGGATGTGGATTTCTTGTTAATGGTTTTGAGATGTGACCATATTTAAATTTTTTATATAAGATCAACCTACTTTAAGGCTTGGATGTTATCTATACTCCCCACTCCTACTTACGGTTCTCTTCTTAACAGATTGCTGTCCGAATGTTTGCATCCTTGGTTGTGGTTCAGTTTTAACATGCATTTTGCTCCTGCTTGCCTATGCTCTTTCAGCCTATAAGTATTGGAGCAATTTTATACTTCAGGACCTTTGACCGTTGCTGTGAAAAATAGTTAATTCTTTGTCAGAGATCTTTAAAATAATTTCCTCTTGATCTCAGTGAATTAAATTATGTTTTCAAGGACTGATACTAGTATCTTGTGTAATTAGTCATGGAGGTAAATTGCATGTGAGGATATAAAAATGAAAGATTTGGAAAAAGAGAAGAGAGCAAATAGGAAGTGAAGCCATTCTTTTGGGTTATTGGAAGAGTCATAGCTATATGTTTTAGCATTACCTGCAGATAGTTTTGAAACAAGGAGTTTGCAATTCATAAAGGGTCAGCTGATTTGTTATCTCAAAATGAATGGGTTTATAAGATGCCTACTAAACAATATACTTCAAGTGATAGCAAGAAGCTTTCTCAAGGGTCTGTATTTCATTGAGCAATATGTTGTTTGATGTTAGCTCCTTGGTGATTCTCTCGATCTGAGTGCGCGTGTGGTTTGTCACAGAAGCTGCATGCTGCAGGCCGACTCGGAAAAGCTGCGGCAGGCGTGGATTAAGGCTGTTCAGACCAGTATTGCTACAGCATATAGAGAGAAAGGGGATGAATCTGAGGTGAGTTTGAAAACCAAACAAACACCAAACCTCCCTTTAGATCCTGAAAATTAAAAATAAAGAAACCCTCTTTTTATGAAAGGGGAAGGCAAAAACCATCTCTTGTTTGTCTTACGGTGGAATTGCAGTGAAATTTTGAAAGTTATGATTTATATCCAATCTATTAATATCTGCCCCTCCATCTTACTAATGTTACTTTGGCCTATATGTTTTGATGAGATTTTTCTGTGGTGTGATTAAAATTCATAGAATTATTGGGTCTGTTATTTCTTCCATGAAGCTAAACATTTTTGCAGATCTATGGCTTTCCTTGCCCTTAAATGCAGAAGTTACTTTCCTAGGATTCTAGTGCACAGTCAGTATCTGTAGAACTTTTGTTTCTTTAATTTAGTGTGTGTCTTGTTTGTTTTTTTTTCTCTGTTAGAAACAGGAAAAGAAATCATCCCCTTCTACTGGAAGCCTAGAATCTGGCAGTGAGACAAAAGAGAAGTCGTTAAAGGGAGAAAGTGCTCTGCAGCGAGTTCAGTGTATTCCTGGTAACGCTGCCTGCTGTGACTGCGGGCTGGCAGATCCTCGCTGGGCCAGTATCAACCTGGGAATCACACTGTGCATCGAGTGCTCTGGGATACACAGGTTGGGGAACTCTTCTGAACCATACTGGGGATTTGTGCATTGGCTTAATTAGTAAGAGTGGTGTTAGCACCTTCAAATGTATATTGAAGCAAGATCAGAGACCCCTGTTTGTAAAAATCAATGGTAAAGCTGTCTGAGGTAAGACAGCATGCAGTTACAGGTTAAACTTTTTTTTTTTTTTCATGCTGTTTAGGAGCTTGGGAGTCCACTTCTCAAAAGTAAGATCTTTAACGCTGGATTCATGGGAACCTGAACTTCTGAAGGTATTTTTGAAACAAGTTTCTATTTGGTACTTAAATTGTTTTTCTAAAGCCTCTGCACCAGAAAGTTCAATGCAGAAACACTTAGTACTGAGTGCATGTCTTGCACTTTTGAGTAGAATGTGTTTATAGTTGTATGTGAGTGTTTTTTATTCACACTTTCTTATAATGTGTGCAGTAGCAGCAGTCATTCTTGGTACAGACTTGTCAGAACAACTTACGATGCTTTCAGGTTCACAAATGTGCTTTGAGTAGTAAGTGTCATCTGATACTTTCAGCATATAAAAAGGGAATTCTGTTTACAGACCAATAATGGGCTGAAAAAATGGGGAAGTGAACATACTTTGGAATCATGATCATACTTCAGAATTCAATTGCCAGCTCTAATGGTGAGATCTTGGTTTCATACTCCTGCTGGCTTACAGGAGAGCATTCATGCATTCATGCAGTTGCTCATGTGCTATTTGTGTGCCAGAATTCTATCTTGAACCATGGTTATGAAAATCATGTGATATTGAAATACCAAAATAGGAACTCACATGATGCATGTGTGCAACTGGGTAACTGATGCAAAGCATTTGTTTCTAGCTGTGTTGTTCTGGTGCTTAGGTGTTGCTTCTCTGTTCTGAACAACCAAGAGACAATGTGAGCAGGGGTGTTTTGCTTGTGGTTTAACCTTCAATAGTTACCATATCAATGTGTTCATGCTGAGGAAACAAAAAAACCCTAGAAACTACACCCCTTGCCCTGTTTGTGTAAATACCAGAGCTGAATATTCTACCTGGTGTTAGAAGTCTGTTTATTGCCATCAGTAAGTTGGACTTCATGGGCCAGATTCTCCTTAAAGTATTATCTGCAGGCTGGTTTTATTCTTTGATCTTTTTCTGTAGACATAAAAGACTATAGTTTAGCAAAAATGTCTGTTGGACAAGATGGAATGGAATTGATTGACTTCTTCCTTGTCGATTAAGAGTAGCTACCAGCAAAGTTGGTGGAAGAGAGTTCCTTTGTTCATGAGGCTCGCAGATGTCATTCTGATTGCACAAAAACATTATCGAATGACAGGTGGTCATTTTTGCAGTCCTTCTTCAGGAGGAAATGGCACTTTAAAAGAGTGACTGTATTTTGTTGTTGTTGTTTTTTTGTTTTTTGTTTTGTTGGTTTTTTTTTTCTGTCTTGCTTGGAATTCAGTCTCTCTATACACTGTTTGTTTCATTATTGTGATATAAACCCATGCTTATTTCTCTAAGTGTCCTTTTTTACCAAGTTGTAAAAATAGGCTGAGGGTCGAAACAACTAATTAAGTAGATAAAGCCTTTTGCAACTGTATTTGAATTTATTTATTTTGCTTCATAGCTTATGTGTGAATTGGGAAATGATGTTATAAATAGAATATATGAAGCGAAGCTGGAAAAAGTGGGAGCAAAGAAGCCACAACCTGGAAGCCAAAGGTAGTCATTTACTAGCAGTGCCTCTTCCTTTTCTTGTTGCTTCTGTCAGCCTCCAGCTGTAAAAGATGCTGCCACTTAACTCTGTAATATGCCTTGGTTTTACTCTTTGTTTCCCTTACAGCAGTATGTTTTGCTCTCCCCCATTCCTCACTTGCTGTCTTTATTTGGGTATTCCTGCTGTTGGTCCTTCTTGGCTTCACTTGTTCTTTTTCTGATCTCACTCCATCCTTCGCTGATGCCTCTAGAGCATCCTGCTTTCTCATCACCATGGACATGTTGATTTTGTTCCCTGTCTGCTTTGGACCACCTCGGCTGTTGTTGGTTCGTGAGTGCCCCGGGCAGGAGTCTGGGGCTCTGCCTTTTGTTTACAGTGACTTTGTTCTCCAGTTTGACTTTTGTTCCCTGATCCCCAGAATGCTCTTTTCTTTCTGCCTACGTTGTACATGAGCTCTGCTGCTTTACAGCAACCGCCTGATGACTGTTCTGCTCTCTTCCATTTCTCTGATGTTCTCTGCCTTTGAAGGTAGTTTCCTAATGTTTAGTTCTGCTGTATAAGATGTCTTTTGATTTTTTTTTTTTTTACCAGCTTTCCAGTTAGGTACTGCTTGCTGTCAGGCAGTTTTACAGTATAGAAAACAGTACTTTATAAAGTGTTGGCAGCGTGGAGACAATTATAATAGTATAAACAATATAGATTTGCTAGATATTCCTTCTAGTGGTAACTGCTTTTTAGCAGTTTCAATAGTAATACGTTTATCACCCCTTCCAGTTAGTCACAACTGCTGTGCATATGTCTTAAGATGAGAACCTAAGGTTACAAGAAAAAATACTATGCATTATGGAACTGGTGGCAGTGCCTGAGGCTTATTTTTGTTATGGGTCTCTTGTGCAATCCTGATGTTCTTTGAACAAATGTTGTGATTTATATTTCCCTAAGAAACTAAATATATGCTATATTAATTGGTTACTAACAATGCAAAACATGTATAAACAAATAATATTAACACTAAGAAGTGGCAGTGGGACTAGATGGTTGTTGTAGGTTCCTTTCTGACTAAAATAGTCTATTCTAAGTAACATGCAGTAGCTAATGCTTATTTCCTCCATGTCTGTTTTCTAAAGTCTCTGCCTGAAAGAAAATATACGTATATGAACCCAACAAAATTACTGTCTTTTGAGACTTATGCAAAATTTAATAAAGAATTCAGAAAGAGTGTACTCTTCATCTTTCTGAAAATATGCCATAAGTGTCTGTTATGTGCAATGCCAAACTACAATTTTGGTTACTGGCTTTACTATGAAATGGATGTTCTTTAGTAAATTAGAATATTACAATATTAGCTTACTAACTCAAGGGATTTTGTATATGACAGGCAGGAGAAGGAGGCATACATCAGAGCAAAATATGTGGAAAGGAAGTTTGTAGAGAAGCAGCCTGCCTCAGTATCTCCGCTTGAATCTGGAACAAAAGTTTTGCCTCCAAGTCATGAAGAGAAAAGGCACAGTGTCCCTGAAAAATCCCTTCTGGCAGGGGAGCAAGGTGCAGCATCCCAAAAAGGTATTTACACACTTCTCTCCTTAGCTATATTACACATGTTCTTTTTAAAGTAACATATTTTTGTATTAATTGATTTTGTGCCTCATGCAGAGAAATTGGAATCTGTCTTTTAATGGGTCATAACCTAGTTCAGAAGTACAGGGGAGCAAAGACTTGTTCAGAGAAGTGCATTTTTAGGTGGGGAACAATTTGGAGTGGGGGTGCTTATCATTCAGAAACATTATTAACCACCTTCTTTCCTCCGTATTTTCATCCTTCTTAATTTTTCCGATAACGTTCTTTCCTGCCCTATCCCTTCCTTACTGCCTGCTTTGTGCTTTGCTAACTTGCATGTCCCAGCGGTTGCTGTAAGTAGCGACGAGGCGAGGCGGGAGTCTCTGTTCTGTCCTGATGAACTAGATTCACTCTTCTCCTACTTTGATACCTCTTCAAAACTACGTAGTAGTAAGTACTACAGCTATGGCATGTTAAGTATTTGCATAGTGATCCATTATGTGTTGTGGCCATTTCCCTGCATTTAATCCATTGTCTCCAGGCTACTGCATCGCTTAGTATTTTCATGAAATAATTTAAGCTTCTTTACTTATCCTGATCTTTCCCTTTCTAATATTTGACATTTATTATTATAAATGTTATGGTTGCAATATGTGACTTCATCTTTTTCTATGGATACGTTAAGAATATTGAATACTTACTAGTCATTAAAAAAAAAAAAAAAAAAGATGTATTCAGGACCAAGTATAAGAGCTTGCTTTATTATCATGGTATTTGTGAAGAGTAGGCAACTTAACAGTCTGCATAGTAATTACAGTTTCTCCCCAAAACAGTACGAAGCAGTGACAGTGGGATCCAGCAGAGTGCTGATGACAGCAAAGAACACCTTGTCTCTACTATATCAGCTAACAGCTTGTATGAACCAGGTGCGTTAGGCTTGCTCTTGTAAAAGGGATTAGTACTTGGTGATACAATTAATGTCTCTTCTGTCCTGCTGGGCTGAAACATTTTTAACAAGGGTAATAATTGGGCGAGTGACCTTTTTCTCTTCCAGGCATGTTAGTGAGAATTACATTGAATCCTTCTAAGTGAATGCAGAGAAATGTTTTTTCCTGTCAGGTGATACGGTGCCAGAACGTTGGGGTTTGTTGTGTGTGTTTGTTTTTTCAGATAAAGCAATGCTGCATTTTGATACAGACAAGCCTCCATAGATAGGCATGATCCTTTTATAAATAGTTAAATCCTTGCAGATGGTATTCCTGTTAAGTTACAGATAGTAGGCTTTTATGTATTACTTGAACATGCTTGCTTAACTTTTTTGTTTTCTACTCAAGTGGAATTGACCATGTCTTTAAACATTACCCCCTCTTTACTCAAAGTTTTATAAATTGATTGATGGGGAATACCTTCCTATCTAATACTAGCATCCTGGTCTGACAGATGTATTGAGTATGGCTTGTCAAAACATCCAAAACATGTGTTTATAAAGCAACTTATTCTTCTCCATCAATGCACTCTTCTGAAGTATGTTTTAAATCCAGTAGTTCGCATCTGTGATGTGTAGGCAAGCAGCACATGGCTTGGGTCCTTTCTTTGACTGCGTTGTAGATACTCTTATGAAGTTGTAACTCATGAAAGCTTGTATATAAGTCTCTTTATCTCCTGGACTTCACTCTGTGTAACTCTTATTGAGATGAAAAGAAAGATTATGCATTAGTCTGAAAGATTATAGCCATGCCTAGTAATTGGTAAATGACAATGGTATCTTTCAATGAAAATTAGGTCAGATGTATCAAGCTGTTGCAGATAATGTTGTGTTTGTATGACTACATCTCTGCAGGAAATTTGTTTTATTCTTGTCTCACAGTATAGGCTAAAACACACATCTAACCTAAAATAATTTCTTAAAAATTCCGTGGGATATGTAAATTGAAGGATATTCATATGTGCCCGTAGTGTGGTGAGAATGTTTTCTGGGCAGTAATAATTCTGTGAAGTGGCCATGCGTGAATGCTGGAACAAGCCAAAGGCATCTGTGACATCTGGCAGCACGGCAGCAATGCACAGCATTCTGCAAAGCCTGAGCTACCTTGTGCCAGAGAAATGACATTTTTGGCCAGAATTCCGGGAGGTACCTTATAAAAACAGGGATTAGATTAACATTTTTTTTCTTTTCAGAAGGAGAGAAGCAAGAGTCTTCTGTGTTCTGTGACTCCAAACAGCCTAGTCCAGGATGGCAGCTGTATCGGGCTGCCTTTGAGAAGAATCTCCCTGATATGGCAGAAGCATTGGCCCATGGAGCTGAAGTGAACTGGGTCAATGTGGAAGAAAACAAAGCAACGCCCCTCATTCAGGCAGTGCGAGGGGTATGAGATACACACACGTGATGTGGGAGGAGGGGAAGGGGAATAATAGAGATATTTCTGTGTCACTGTTCCTTTTGAACTGCTTGCTTTGCTAATGAATGATCATGTGATGCTGAAGTTGTCTTTACAATGTGCAATTTTCTTTTTCCTGTTAATGCTTGGGAATTATATAACCTGGTAGTGTTTCAATTTGGTATGGAAGCAAATCCCTTTTGTTTCCTTTCCCACATGACTTGGTGCTGAGAAGGCAGAATGGGTTTGGCTCTGATTCTGGAGATCTGGTGCTGAATTGGTTTTTTGCTTTGATTCTGTAGGGGTCGTTGGTTACTTGTGAATTCTTGCTGCAGAACGGGGCCAATGTGAACATCAGAGACATGAAAGGAAGAGGACCCCTGCACCATGCCACGGTTCTGGGACACACTGGGTAACTCGCTGCTCCAGAACTTGTCAACAGCCATCTTTTACTATAGTTGTTCACGAGAAGCTTCTTAATTTCCCCAAATATTCTGGCATTTTAATATATTTCAGGTGATCTAGGTTTTTCTTAAAACCATGTGGTAAGAGACAAACCAACATTTTGAATTAACAGTTTCATGCACTAGCAAAACACACACCTATAGAAAAACTTTGCTCCATTTTGTAAAAACATGTATTTAATAATGCTTTGAAATAGCATGAACTTTTGGTGAAGACTCATGAGATTTTTCTTGTTTTCGTAAGAAATATGATACAAATAGGAGAAACGATATGTGAGGGCCAAGGCTTTTTCTGACTCATCCCACTTGTGTTGCACTGAGAGTGTATCTCATTTCAAAATGTACTGTGTTACATCTTGAGTTTTGGAATCATGGCTTTTGACTGAAACCCTGTACCAGCACAGTTCAAATGAGGACACGGTCATCTGGTTGTGCCCAAGCTCTTTGCATGCATGAATTCTAAATAAGAGCCCAAGTTGAAATCCTGGGACAGTTCAAGACTTAAGCTTGGTCAGTATGCCCTGTTCATAAAGATGAGGAACTATAATAGCAGAGCAAAATGAGATCAGTTTCTCTTGGGTTAATCAGGCATATATGAACTGTATTTGTTACTGTATTGACTTATCCTGCTTAGTGGTTCTTGTCTGTTGTGGTGAAAGGGATGGGGTTTTGTAGTTCTGCAGCCTAAGATGATACAGGAAGGCAGATTCTCACTTCTAAAGGGTTCAATTCCTTTCTGCACTGCTGTGGTTTGACTTAAGCAATCTTTCTAATGTGGATTAAATAGTTAAATGTTTTGCTTACTACTACATTAACATCTTAGTTGTTCTAGATGAGTACCATTCTTCTAGTATGTTCAAGAGTTTTGACAATTTAAGCCAAATATATTGCATCCAGCTTGAATTTATTTGCTTCTTTCTTTTATTGTTCTGAAAATAATTTTAAATGCTTTTTCTAAACAGACAAGTATGTTTATTCCTAAAACGAGGAGCAAACCAGCATGCCACTGATGAAGATGGGAAAGATCCTTTGAGTATAGCAGTAGAAGCTGCAAATGCAGATATTGTAACATTGTAAGTTGTGTGTTCTGTTTTTAACTAGGTAACTAGATTTTTTTTTTCCTATTCTGTTTCAAGTTAAAAATATAAGAAATGTCAAAATTAATTTACATAAAACAGTGAGAGCAAACGGAAAATCGAAGTGTGCACTATCCATAGATGGTCTCACTGGTGTTGTGGTTCTGGGGTGCATTGTAGGTCTTGAATTGCAGTATTTTTTTAGTGCTTTAAATATGACATTGGTCTTTTTGTTTCCTAAACCATAGGTTGCGTTTAGCACGGATGAACGAAGAAATGCGTGAATCGGAAGGACTCTATGGACAGCCAGGTCAATACTCCACTAATAACCATACTGAAATGCAGTATAAGAAGTGTATTCAGGAATTTATCAGTTTACAACTAGATTCTTAGGATCTGTGGGAAATTTAGGATAGCTCCATATGATAACATTTTTTATGAGCTACTGATGTGTTAAAGCTTCATTGAAATTCACTGGTGTGACTTCATCAGAGTATTTAGGGGACCTAGAAGGAGAGTGTTTAAAGTACGTTATTATAGTAGTGTATGGTAGTACAGCCATTACCAACCCATTTTGCTGGTAGTTGTCCACAGTTTTCTCCTATTGGTGTTCTCTTGAAATTCATGTAATGTTAGGGTTTACCTGGTGTTATTTAATAGCAACCTTCTGACCCAAGTTGATCAGATACAGTTGAGGAGTTCGTCTTATTACAGGATACCATTCTCCTTCCTGTGGAATGGTCCTTTTTTTAAGAAAACAATGCTTGCAAACCAATGTAAAAATGTACATTGAATATTTCAAAAGAAGTCCAGACAGAGATAGGAAATTATTATTTCCTCAAATCTTATTTTTAAATATTTTTATTTGTTAAGATAAAAATAAGAAACAAAACAGTCATGCTGAAATATGTATTTTTGTATGCATAGTATCTTACCATTTGATTAAAAAACAAATTGACAGACATTTGAGCCACCTGGTACAGGAAAGTAACAAATTATATTTCATGAATATGTACAACTTTATCCTCAGGCACTCGGTCCCAATTTAGACTATGTTCTGATGTGATATTTATGCAAGCCATTTCTTCTATTATGGTATGCTTCCATAGGGACCTGATTTACTCCTGTGCAAATATCAATAATGAAGGCACACTTGATTGTCAAGTTAGACAGCTAAAAACGCATTGCCCTACCTGGCAGTAGCGAAAGGCAAACCTTATTTTTAAGGTTGAGAACTGAGTACTCTTGGCTCACTCCTATAAAACCCTTATGTATTTTGCACTAAGTTGTAAGGATTGTATGTGCTTATGTCTTTTACCAGATTGGGGCTGGAATATACTCAAGGGGTGACATTAAGTCTCATGTCAATATCCCAGATGAGCTCTATTAAATAGACCAAATTTATTCATTTCATTAAGTTTCTCCTTAAGAATAGATGTTTTTCAAATTCATTTTTAAACAAATCTTCTAGGAAATTCAAATTAAAACAGTAAAAGTACTGTGGACACTCAGACATTCAAATGCTTCCTTTGGCAAAGCAACAGATAACTTAGAAGTATATACTTGATTACGAGCTTAAAGGAGGAAGAATTCCCCACTCAAAGTGCAGCAGGCTACATATGTGCAAAAAGTCTATTGCCAGTTTGGCCATACTGAATGTAAAGCAGTTTTCTGATATAACGCACACTACTTCGCTGATGGGCTGAAGGTAACAAATACTGAAGTAGTTTTGAGTCTCCTCATTTTTATTGTAAGAGGTAAAAATAACTACCAGTTTCAAATAGTAAAATGCTTTGTTTTAAGGGAGCTAGGTATTTTGATTCAGCAGCTCTGTGATCAATCATAAATGAATATTTTAGATCATTTAACTGACCTGTCACAAATCCAAAATTCTTATATAAACTATACAAACATCTTTTCATTTATAAAGAAGCCTCTGTCAGTTACTAAACATTATGTTTAGTAAAATGTTGCATCCATAACAAATACAGGCACTGTTTACATGAAATTATGAATGTGTTTAAACTGAAGACAGGGGAGACTATTTTCCCTGACATCGTGTTTAAAGTATTTTTGAGACAGATTCTTCAATTAGGAGATGAAGTAAAAAGCTGGCTAAGTTGTTAATAGAAAATAGCTTGACCTTTTTATCGTTTTTTATTACGGTAGAATCCAGAGACTGCAGCTGATAGAATCTGATCCAAATATTTTACAGATAGTATCCGATCCTTGTAAACAGGTGAGATTGACAATGGGAAGTGGAGCTGCCAGAAGGGACAGAGCTTGCCCAAAATTGGGGAGGTATCATTAGAGTCACTTTTGAAATTCAGGCCACAGGCTCTATAGCACAGTGTCCCAGCCGGGACATCTTCTGTACCTGTGGGCAGCACAGCTCCGCTCTCCTCCCTTCTTTACTTGCTGAAGTCTCTTTTAAAAGCTGAAGTAAATATCTGAGTATTTATAAGGTTAGTGGCTGCCAGCCTGCTGGAAGGGTTGTGTGGATGTGCAGGCACAAAAGCTGTCTCTGCTGCTGCGCGGTGCGGTACCCGACGTGCTGGGAACGGAGCCAGGTCTCCTTCACAGCTTAGACACCTTATTAAAATAAGGGCACACACAGAATTTAGAGCTCCTCTTTTCCAAAATTCAGATTCTAGAAGAAAATAAGGATTTGCAAGGTAATTGTAAGTTTACTGGGAGCTATGTGAGGGTAAATATCAATGTGTGAGTTTGCTGTCATCAGAGTGAAACCAACTGCATATTTCTCTGCTTTAGTAATGTGGTTGATAAACAATTACTACTGTAGCTAATGGCATCAATGTTTCAAATTTAAATATACCTGGCTGGTTTGAGCTACTGAGAGAATGTATATATTGCTTTGCCAAGGTACAGTTGGTCTTCCAAAATATTGCTAGAGGGGGAATGGGCTGAAACCAGCTTGTTCCACAGAAAGTTCATTTCTGGTGGTAGAAGCCATATGCACCATTGTACTGTTTCTTGTATAATACTTGAGTGCTCATCTTCTGGTGCTACAGTAGGTCTGCTAACTATTTGATATTAGTATTGCTACTTTTTCTTCCTATCTTTTCTTGAATGTATGATGTGTGCCTTTTGAGTTACTCTGGTGTTAAATGCTAAAGCAGTGTTATAGTATTTTTGTACATAAAATCTGCACTTTAGGGAAAACATTGTTTGGAACAGGAATTTCAAGAATTCAATTTTAAAGTAGGATTTTGAAATAATTATAAGGTTTACAGTATTAAATATTTTAACGCAGCATACAAACTAAAGGGGCACTTTATTTTAGTCTATTTTTGTATATAGTATTTTTGTTATGTAATAGAACCAAAAAGAAGAGCCACAATGTATCTTGCAAAACTAGCTTTTGTTTTTTCTTTCAAGTTCATTTGAAAGAACCAAATGTGGCAACTTGAACTACAGTACTAGTTCACCAGTGGAACTCACTTCTCTATTAAAAGCGTAATGGCTTTTATCATACAAGTTTGATTCCAATTTGCTCCTCATAGCTGTTCTTGTGATGAATGTTACAACTCTCTTCATTCTGTGCTTTTCTCCTGGTGCAAGCAGTTATCAGAAACTGTTACAATGAAGTGTCCTGTGCCTGCTTCATCTCTAGAACAGACTTGAAACTAAATCTGAAAACCAAAAGGGAATTTCACTAGAACTTTTACCAGTACAGCAGTGTTGAATGTATTTATCTTTTAGAGTTTTGGAAGAATCATGTCATTACATTTTTATATAAACCCACATGCCATGCATGTTAAATATTTCTGGAAGGTCAGTTGTCATTTCTGAAAGTGTTTTCAAATGAATGCAGTCTCATCTCCGAAAGAATAATACTTCTGTATAATGTTGGAGATGTGCATCAAAAGATAGAAAAACAAAACAGTGTAACTTTTCACTGTGGTGCCAACTTTTATAACACACAAAAAATCCCTTTAAAACTGCCCTTTGGAAACAAAAAAAAAAAGTGGTGGAATAATACTTCCCCAATCAGATTGGAAAAAAAAGTCTTTGTGTTCAGCATACACGATGAAAGAGATTTTGGGGTTGATTTCTTTGTCATGCTACCAATCAAGCTACCGGCGAGTAGTGCTGGGATCTTGTGTCCTGTGTGGGAAGACAGTAAAATTTGGATGGCTGCATAGTTCCTGACCAGACCAAATGTTTTATGCGTTTAATTCCATTTGAAGGCAATAGGGTATGATTAATGTTTTAAAGTGAAACCTGAACTCAAGGCCCAAAATGCTGCAGCAGATTAAAGAATGTGAAAATGACCATTTTAAAGTGGCAGAAGAATAACTTGGCAGGGACTCAGAAAGAAATCATCACGGGATGTGTTTTCCTGTATAGACAGGGAGGGGGAGGGAGACAGGCCTGCTGGGAACTGCTGCCATCCCTCACTTTGGAATATGTGCCAGTAGTTAGGTTGTGTGTAAGCACAAAGGGTAAAGATAAAAATAACCAAATTAAAGATGTTTAAGGAAAGTATCATCACTCTTATAGATAAAACTAAAAGATGTAATAAATGTTCAGTAAGGCATGTAAAAATTTATATTTGCTAAAGTAATAGAACAAAAGGATTTATGAACAATAATTTCTCTATTTAGGATTGGGTTTTTTATACTCTTGCTTGCTGATTGTTTCTTTCATGGAGAGTTCTGTCTGGCTGTAAGACTTCTGACCTCTGTTTCCAAGTAAATCTTTATTTATGCCATAATTCTACTTTTCTGAAGAGAATCTTGGTTAGCACTTCCTTGCAAAAATAAGGATTTTACTCTTTAATGGCTAATAAACATTTTTCTTTTTACATTGCTTTAAAATGCTTTCATTTTTCCTTTCTAACTCTGAACTTTCCTCTGCGTGGCTGCCTGTGAGGTACTATTTCAGGTATAGTTTGGCTTTGTTTAATTTGCTTCTACAGAATGTGCATGCAAGTAAACAGTCCTAAAGAGTTCACATCAGCATCATTCCATCTATAAGCAATATTTATACGTGAACAAGTGTTGTGCAGTAACTGGTAGCACAGTAGGACATTCATGCAATGGTGGGTGATGTTAACTGCCACAAATGATTAAAACTGTTTCCCTTTTCTTTTCTACCCAGGAGATGAAATTTATCAGGACATTTTTCGTGACTTTTCTCAAATGGCGTCAAATAATCCAGAGAAGCTAAACCGTTTCCAGCAGTCAGATTCCCAGAAGTCTTAAGTGTCAAGAAGAAGAACCTGATCCTTATAGTGCAAGTCTTTTTTTACTTTAACAGAATGAATTATATGCATTTTGTTAGATAGTTTGGATAAAATGACCACTTTAATGTAGCTTTAGATTGTGGTAGCTGGGGAAATGTATGAGTCGGTTTATGTTCTACAGTACATATACCTCAGCAGCTAAAGAATATCTTTAAAAAGAGAAGGAATACCTGTTAGCTCAGTATAAAAATAGTACCTGTTAGCAAGTACGAAGTTTGTCTGCAGTTTGTACACAAAGTTAGCAGGGCATAGCTGTGTGCATTGCAGACTCTGGATGGCAGGATGATCAGACCAGCTTTGCTATTTCATATCCCTGACTGTCACCTGTCTCCCTGTTGCCATGAGGAATGTGCCTCTGACGAGAAGGTCTGGGTTGCATTTTCTGGGACTGTTTGGAAGGGAAATCAGGTAATGACTTACTGAGTTGTCCTTCTGTTTGTGAGCCTATAACTTAACAGATTCTCTTGTTCCTGTGCTGACTCTCATTAGAGGTAGGTTGTTAATAACAGGACATGGTAACTCCTGTTCTTTTGCAAGCTCTTTCACAGTGGAAGCTTTAACACCAGGCTGGCCTTTATGCTGGTGACTGCGGGTCAGTCACAATAGGTATATATCCTGGAGGACCAAACTTCTAAGAGCAGTCTATTTTCCTTCTCTTAAGTTAAACTTTCTGTGCAGCAAGTATTCTTTTAAATGAGCATGTGGAACCTTTCATGAAAAATAAACTTAATCCTTCTGGACGTGATGTGGGGTTTGTTTGTAGTATTTTGACATCAAAACTTGGAATTTGAGACATGAAAGTGAAAACTGAGCCGATGGAGTTTGTGTAGAACAGTCATATGAAGGCTGTTTGTTACCTTTTCTTTTTGTTGTTCTCACTATTAGCCCTAAGCTGGATATATGAAATCTGTTATGTAGTGCAGCCATGCTAAATTTAGGGCAATCGATGTCCTTTATATAATCTGCAAAGACACGTATGTATACATGTTGTCTAAACTAAGGTGTGCACAAGAAAACTCTGGACTTTCACTGCACGTTTTTGCAACATAATGGATGAGCAGAGTCTCCGGCTGCATTCTGAAGGCAGCAACACAGTTTGCTGTATTCAGTCGTGAGCTTCGCGCTACCCATGTGCTTGTATAAACGGTGACTGTCAGTATGTGCTTATGTGCCGGGTTGTTTAATACCCGTATAGTAATCATCTGAAACCCCAAACCAGCAGATGCAAGTCTTCGTGCTCTGTTTGTCTGCCCTATGGACAACTTACGCAGAATTTTTAGGTAATGTAGTATCAGCGTAGTGAGTTTTTTAACAATCGTAATAGCCATGGCATTATGCTGGCCTGCTATATAAATGTATTTAGGAAATGAATTGGCTTTTCACCAAGCTGGGTAAGACAAGCAAAATTGGGTAAAGGATTTCTGTAAACTATGGTAAATTAAACTTTCTGGCATGTTAAATTTAAAATATTTATTGTTTTGCATAAAATTTATAATAATGCATCCAATCTGGATGATTATTGCTGCAAAGCTAATAGCATTTCTGAAGCGTCCAATAGATTCTTTTGCCAAGCAGAAGAATCTTACAAAACAGTTCTTGCTTTGTGTGTGGTCTAATTATGCTAGAAAAGCAGATTCTGTCCATTTAACGAGTGTGTTTAGTCTGAACAGTAAGACACTTAGGAATATCACCTGTAAATAGCTGTCTATGAAATGATAATGTACTTCCTAATCTGCAGTATTTAACAGCAGTGGATGTTTTAGTAGATCTTAAAAAGTAAAATTCCCAGTGTACAGATGGGACAATATAAGATATGGCCATATATAGCATACACTTTAGACATAGGTTTTTCTAAAGATTTGTCTTCTGCAGCCTACATGAGAGGCAGTATATAGTGTGATTGGCTGCAATGTAAAGCTACCTAAAGCTTAATGGCATAATTGCTATCTCAGTCCTTGCTGCTGGAAAAATGTCTGATACACTTATTTCAAATCTCCACTGGTATTTTCCTTCCGAGCCAAAACAAATCTCCATGACAAATTTTGCAGGGTGGCTTCCTATAAACAAGAAATTTCTTCGCTGTAGCTCTGCAGAGCCATTTGTTGCATTTCCAGCTCTCACCTGTCTGGGAAGCAGCATCAGTGTGTTTGTGCTAGAGGACTAGTAATGTACCCGATCCATGGGTTGTATTGCTCTTTTCAGGAGCTCTGGAGTTCTAATGGTTCAGGGAGTAGGTCAGTCACTTCTGACCCTGCAGCCTTTTTCCTTAGTCCTTTTAGGTACGCTAGGATATCCCGTATCAACGGCACTCAGTTAAAGCTTTTTTTCAAGTCAGGTGCAATACATATGTTAGGATGTTGCTCAGCAGCAAAAATGAAAATGCCATTAAGTTGGATGAAATCTATTGAGGGCTTAGTCCTCCCAGACCAGCAGGCTCGGTGCTCCAGGGCCTCTGTAGCTCGCAGGATTCTTACAGAGTAGGATTATCTCAAGTACTCTGAAGATCTGGATTTCCCTATCGAGTTCTGACACTAAGCAATAATCTTCTGCTCCGTAATGTCAGGAAACTTCTATTTTTATTTCAGTATGAATGTGAGTATAACTAGAATAGTGGACAAGAAGGTTCCATTGTGGGTTAACATCTTGTTCCCTGTACCAGATACTGGACAGCTTCAGTTCCTGTCCATGTTTCTCTGTAGGTATGAAACATGATAGGTCTGAATCAGTGGGGTACAAGGCAGTCGATTCCTGACACAGTTAAAAATCACTTTTCACGTGGATTTTTAGTAATTTACTAGATAGCCCATTTAAAGATTTTTATAATATTATTCCTAGCCAGAGTTAGATCATGTTCCAACAGTCTCTTGGAAAGACAGATGTCAGGCAGCTCAATATGTATTCTAATGCATCTTGATTTCAGAAGTGTAATTTTTTTACATTGCATGTTGATTAGAATGGTGTCTGTGGTGTCTCCTTAAGATCTGTATTGTTTTAGTTTTTCATAAGTTTTCATATTTTATGTTAATGTCAGTACAGTGCTTAAATTCTTGAATTATCATACTGCATCATGCCACTGAATTATATTAGACATGGTGGAATTTGTTCCTGTAAATTTGCGTGTAGGCAGTAGACGGTAGAAGTTTTTATTTGCTTTCACAAGCCGCACATACTGCACTGAACACATATTTCAGTTGTTCATTAGTACATTTTGGCCTTTGGCCTCCTTACCAATTAGGACCTGATCCCAGAAGTCCCTGAAATCAGTGTCAATCTTTGCGCTTATTTCAGAAGCTTTAGATTGTACCTTTGATAGCTCCTAATGTTAGTGCATTAAAGCATCCTGTGTTAATACTGTATTTTTCACTCTATGGGCTTTTATATTTTACCTGTTTATATACTGAGCTGAAATAGTTTCAGAAAATGCAACCAGACCTTCTGATGCTGTCAGCAAATCCCCATGTAAGAGGAATTTTCTCCCATTTTGCAGTATGACATCAGTTCATACATTATCCAAATTCTTAGAGTTCTCAATCGGGCAAAAACTTTGTAGCACTAAAGAAAAAAGGTGAGAACTAGAATAGGGTGGGGTTGGCTGTGATGTTTCCAGGACTTTGGTGCCTCTCTGCAGCCATCTGTGTTGAAGTGTGCATGTTAACTCTTTTACCATGAGAATCTCCAGAGACACAGTGAATATAAAAGGACCATTTGATAAAACTACAAATAATATGCAAGTGCTAAGGATGTAGTATTTTTACACTGTCAAAAGGACTGAGCTGGTTATTTAACACACTGAAAGTATTTTGAGAGGAAGTTTTGCAAGATAGCATCTCTGCCTGTGTGCAAATGGACACTTTTTCTGAAATTAGAGTTTATGCCACTTGGTTGTGCAGCCGATTGTCTCGCACAAAAGCCCATTTTTAAAAGAGATACAAACTCCAGAACGGCAATACTGGGGAAAAGGATGAATGTACCACTTTGGAATATCCTGTTTCATACACTTGCTTTATCTTTTTGCATATGGTGTTTTCTTGTTTCTCTTCCCATGGAAGGAGATGATAGAGGGGGAAAAACATCCTACTCACTTTTCTGTTAGGATCCCAGATTTTCCATGTTTTTATAGAAATCACTGAGAAATCATCATTTCGTCAAGCAGAGGAGCTACTGTCTGAAATAACGAACTTTATTTTTTTCTTTATCACTGTGTCTGTCTGTATTTGGTGATTTTTAAGCATTCCAGCATTCTGTAACTCTTTGAGGTGTAACTGTACAGCCTGTACATGCTCCCCCAGTTCCCTTTGTACTCGAAACTTGAATGTCGTTTTCTGTAGTTTGTCATTGTAAATGAGAGAAACGCGTTCTATACCTTTGTAGCCCGCGGCCTGTACATGCTGTAAGGACTGTAAATACTGTATGGATTAAACCTTTGTACGCGCCGAGCGGCTCTGTGTGGGCGGGCCGGGGGCGGGCGGCGGCGCTGGGCCCGCCCGGTCATGGCGGCGGCGCTGGGCCGGGGCTGGGCGCGCTCCCAGCCGTGCGCGCTGGCGCTGGCCGCGGCGCTGGCCGTGTGCGCCTTCTACTACCTGTGCGGCGGCGGGGAGACCTTCTCCAGCGCCACCCGCCGCCTCCGCGCCACGCCGCCCGCCCCGGCGCACCGCCACCCCCAGCGCGGCGAGGCGGCGGGGGGCCGCGACCTGCACCTCCTCATGATGTTCACCAAGGCGGAGCGGAGCCCGGCGCTGCGCGCCAAGGGGCAGGCGGCCCTGCGCTCCATGCTGCGGCACGGCCGGCTGGGCGGCGGGGACGCGCTGCACCTCCACCTCGTCACCGAGGGCGCCAGCAGGGACATCGGCCTGGGCCTGCTGCGGGACGCGCTACGCGGCGCCGCCTTCCCTCACCAGGTGCGGGCGGGGGCGGGCGGGGCGCGGGGCTGGGCTGCTCGGGCTGGTGCTGCCCCGGCAGAGCATCCTCCGGGGCTGCAGAGGAGCGCGGGGCTCTCTGGGTGATGTTCATCTCCCGGCAGGATAAAGGGAGCAGAGTTCTGGTGGAAACAAACTTTCTCTGCTGCCAGCCCTTGCTCCGGCGGCATCCAGAGCGGGGTTTGCTTCACATGGGCATTGGAGGAGGCTGCGTCTCTCCCCAGTGTCTTGAATCTTTAGAAGGGCTCGGTCTGTGTGAGCTGAGCCCCTGCGCTCGCTTTTCCTGCATGATGGGGATGTCCTGATGCAGGTCAGTGGTTATCGAACCCAGACCTGGTGAACCACTCTGCTCGAGAAGAGCAGTGGCTCTGAGCAGCGCTGCTCCTCTTGTACAGACCCTGTGGTTTGCCCTGGTTCAGCGTCTCAGCACAAGGACCAGGTGTATCACCCTGCTGCCAGCGGCTCTTGAAGAAGGGAATGGAGAGCCCGCAAAGGGTGGGGAGCTTGCACGTGCAAACATTCATCCTGCTGCCTGGCGGAGAAACAGTTCTGCCTCCCAAAAATGTCGTCAGTGCGGTCTATGCGAAGTCAGGCTTTCCTTCACATTGAACAGGTCTGAAAACTGGAAGATTATGAAGTTCAGAGATGCCAGGTAACTTGATTTTCCTGTCCCGAGGTGCTGCTGCAGAGTGTTGCTTGGAAGCAACCTCTACTTCTGCTGTAACCTTTCATTTCTCATCTTTCAGATATTTAATATTAGCTGAACTCTGCTGAGGTGTAACTAGAGATGTAACCTTAACATTGTTCATAAGAACCACTCGTTGCTAAATAATCCCACCTCTCCTTTTTCTTAAAAAGCTCTTTACTGGTGCTGGTGCTCAGTCGGGTCACGAATACTGGTGGGTGACCTGCACCGTGCTGGCAGCACTCAGCTCTCTGGAGGGTGTGCGTGGCGCCTTGGCGAGGATTCCTCCCTGCTGTGGTGAGGTGCGCTGGCAGTGCCCCGTGATGGTGCAGTGCAACAGCTGACTCAGGTTTGCGGTATCGTGTCCCCTGGAGTGGGGACCCCTGGGCCACCGTGGTGTGCAGATCCCTTGCAGACACCCCTGTGTGCCTGTGGCTGCCTTACCACTGCCTGCTCTTCGCAGAAACCAAACTCCTCTGCGGGCAGCCTTGCTTCACCAGGAGGATACAGGCTTGTGAGTTAAATGTGGTGGGAGGTGGGAGTGGGAGGTGGGGGCATGTAGTGATGGGTCTGTTGCTGAACAGACCCCCATCTGTGCTTGTGGACTCACAGTAAAGCCTGGCTCATGTCTTGGTGAGTAGGTCTTGCACCAAAACTGATCTCTGTTGGATGGTCTGGAGGACTCAGGTGAGATCTCACTGGGATCTGCTCTGTGGAACAGCTTCTTCCCTCTCTCCTGACAGAGCCTGGTGTTGCATTAGCCAGCCTGTGGTTGGCACTACACTTCAGATCTGTTCACTGACCTGTTCTGAGCTAGAGGGTTCCTAGAGAGCAGATGCTGTTCCACACTTCAGAAGCATACAGCCTTGCCCTTAACACTGTGACAATTTCTGGTGCACTAGCAGGTGACAATGCCTTTTTATTCTTGCTGTAGTGTACCTCATTCCTCTTCTTTAGTGGCAGGAATTGTCACCACAGCTTGGACCTTTTGTGCAGCTAAATGTTGAACATGGTTGATCCCCAACCTGGTCCTTATCTCCAGCAGTAACCTATCTCCATCCTGAGACCTCTTCTGGTTTCTTTTGGTGTCCGCAGAACACTTGTCTGCTTCTTAACACTGTTTTGCCTGAGCAGACCCATGGGTGAGGCTTGATAAACCGCTCAGAGTTTGAATGTAATGTAATGTTACAATCTTGAATGTAACTTTTACTTCACGAGGATGTGATTTGGGCTTTGCTTTTGGAGCTGTCATTGCCTTCCCCTCCTAGCAGAGCTGGGATTAGCTGGGTCCTCTATTACGGTGAAGCCCAGGAAACAAACCTCAATCCCAGCCCTTGGGGAAGGTCATGGGCCAGTTCTCACTTCTCTCTTAATCAAATTCAGGAGCTTTCAAAATGTCCTGGAGACTGAAGCAGCTGGCTGCAGCCTGCCAGGGCAGGAGCAGGGGGGGTTAGGAGAGACCACAGTGGGGTGTGTGGGAGCAGCTGAGGCACAGAACCACCCCTGCTGGGCAGGGCAGCCCTGGGCTGTCCCAGTCGCAGGGCAGTCAGGATGTGGCGTCACAGTCCCGCAGTGCCTGTGCAGATGTGGCCCAGCTGTGGAGCTGTGAGCGCAGCGTGTCGAGGGCGAGCGGCAGATGGAGCTGGAGCTCCGCGCTGTGCAGCCTGCGCCGGGGGGAGCAGCGGGACGGGGAAGCTGCTGCGCAGCGCTGGCAGCGGCGGTGCTGGGGCTGCACGAAGGACTCGCCGCACCCGACACCCAGCCAGGACCTGGCCCACCCCGGCCTTGTCCTTTGAGCTCAGGGCTTTTCTGCTCGCAGTTGCAGGCACCACGTCCTGTGGGCTGCAGGGGGATCTCTGCAGCCTCTCCTGCTTCCCTGGGAGCAAGTCCGGGCGTGTCTCAGCAAGCCGATATGACACTTACAAAGAACCCGACTCGCCCTATTTCCTGCAACTCTGGGCTGCACTATCTGACTCCTTGTGCTGATTCATATCGCCTGTTTGTGTCGTTCCCCTCAGAGAATGAAACGAACTGCACACTCTGCTTGCTGCTCTTCCTGGTTGCCTGTTTAGGTGGGCCCTGTGGAGCATGCCGCCAAACGCCGACTCCTCCACAGGTCCGGCGCTGTGCGCAGATGTGCTGGGGTGAATGTGACTGAGCTGCCATCACCCGCACTTGCAAGACAGCTCCAAAGATATCTGGCATGAGAAGGAGGGAAAGTTAAAGAGAAGCAAAATGTGGGTTGTTTATTCTAGTGAATCAGTTGAAAGGGTCTTTTCTTGGTATGCGACGTGTTTAAAAAACTCTGCTTGCACAGGAAACCCCTAGAACTTTTCTTAGTGTCCTCAGCAAACCTGGTCAGATTTAGCTATGGGGATTTACCGAAAGCTGCTACACAAATAAATAACAAAGTACAAAATTAGCATCAGATCAACAGGCTGTGCTAAAGTCAGCAGCTGGGAGAGGAGAAGTCCTCGCAGCCCTGGAGAGACCAGTTGGTCTGTGGCTGCGGAAGGAAGATTCAGCTGCTCAGGAGTTGGCTTTGCAGAAGTGCCTAACCGAAGGGTGGGCAAAAGACACCATTTTCCTGTTTTCTTTGGCAGAGGAGGAAAGGCAGATGATGCGGTGTCTGGAGTTTCAGGAGTATTTTTCCCATGATTTTTGTCCACTGGTGCTTGGCACTCTCCTCGTTTTAGAGGTGACTGAAATGGGTTTGGCTTTTTTTTCTCCCTGCTCAGCTGTTTCCTATGTGCTGTGCAGACCTCAGGCTGCCTTTGCTGGATGCAGAAGGGTGGTTACAGGTGCTGTATTTCTCCTCCACGCTTCTCCAGTCTGGCTGGAACCTGAAGCTGCCCCTGCTGAGCTGGGCTGGGAGCAGCACATCGCGCACCGCGGTGCTGATGCTGCTCAGCTCCGTGCACAGGAGTCAGTGCCTCTGCGCTGGGGAGCGCTGTCCTACTGTGTCTGGCTACCCGGAGTCACTGCGGGCAGCGGCGCTTGGTGCTGCCGATCAGCTGCCTGTTCCCTCAGCGTGGCCAGTGCCAACTGTGATGGTGAAGCCGTCGTGCAGCTCAGCAGGGCTGGGGTGAGATGCTGCCATAATGTTGCTGGTAATGGTGTTTCCTCTCCTGCGGTGTCTGGGGGGATATTCTGTGCTGTCCAAAGCCAGGTGTGGCTGCTGATGAGCTCTCCCAATGCACTTTCCTTGTACATGTTGTTCTGTGGTTTTCCTGCCGTCCCGCTGCAGGCGCTTGGCCCCGAGCCCAGCAGCAGGACGCTGTCCCCAACGAGGGACACGCTGGCCATGGAGCCTGCACGAGGGATCTCACAGCACCCGGCTGATGGCAAGGGTGGTGTTCGGGCTGTTCTCCCAAGGTGGGCCCTGTGGGGACTCCGCTGTGACTGGCCTTCAGTGGTACCTCACTGTGGGCTCGGCTGCCGGGGTCAGGATCGGCACGTCATCTTGCCTTGTCCAGTGTACTGCGGGTCCCACAAGCAGCTCCCCCCCTCCCACACAAGGGTGCTTTGATCTTGGTAATGTTTTCTGCAAGAAAGTGTGGGAAGAAGCTCCAGCCTGTTTGCTGCCTTTGTCTCCATGCCAGCCTTGCTCAGAGTCAGAGCAGCTCCTTGTGCATCCCATAGAGAGGATGGACCTTGCACCAGCTCATGCTCCAGAGATGCCTTTTCCTCTGAAGCAATTGATTTGGTTTGATGTTAAAAAAAACAAATACTTGTTTAAGTGTATACCACAGGTCTTCTTAACCACATGAAGTTTCGGTAGGGAAAAGGAGTGAAACCATAGAACTGTTGAGTAGTTTGGAAGGGACCTCCAGAGCCCGTGGGGTTGAGTTCCCTCCTGAAGGAAGGGCCAGCTTGGGAAAGTGTCTTGGTATCCCTCAAACTAGGCTGCTCTTTCTAAAATTCAAGTACTGCTGCAAAGTTGATTCCTCGCTGGCCTTCGGTTCCTGCCGGGCTCTTCCTGCTTCCCCTGGCCTGAGAAAGACAGCGCGACCTCGAGTCTCCACACTGAAGTTCCTGTGCTTCCCCCATCCGCTCCGGGGTCGTGTTCCTCATCTCTCTTAATTACCCTGAAAATCCCTCTGGTTATCACGCGTGATTCAGAGACCTGCATCCTTCTGTGTGTATAACAAGCATTAGGCTGCTTGCAGGTTCCTGTTCATCAGCCTTTGACCAAAATTAGCGATAAGCATGTAAAATTTCAGTAGCTGACAAGATACGTTTGCAATTGCTCCTACTTCTGGCCCATAGCCAGGACTGTGCAGGCGTGACGGGGCGGGTGCTGGTGTGCGGGCTCCTGCGGGGCCAAGCAGTGCAGGTCATTGCTGGCAAAGCTCCAGCACCAGCGGGCTGAGCTCCATCTAGAGAAGATGCTGGGCTCTGCTGTAACTGCTGGTGTCTGGATTTTCAGCAGCGTGCAGCGGCCCATCCTCCCTTCCCCCTCGGGCGCTGGCAGGACGTGCTGCAGAGCTTGTCTCCCTGCCGGGCTGGGGTTCAGGAAATCCGGGCTGCATCCCTGGCCGTGTCACAGCCTGTCTCTGTGGCAGGGAGCAAGGCTGGGTCCTCAGGGTAAGTGACGTGGTCTGGCTTGCCTCAAAGCGGCAGGATGCCAGAGCCCGGAGTGAGCACTCACCTCTTCTGATGGACTCCATATGGCACACCAGATACATGGTTGCATTAGGCAGTGGGAACAGGCCAGAAAAAAAAACACAAAACATTGAATACGCTTGATTGTGTGTGCGGATTCGAGTCTCTGCCCCTCTCACAGTTATGAAATGGCTGTAAAAATCCTTCCCTCCTTTCCCTGCCATGTTTAGCTGGCTCTGGTGACAGGGGGACACACGGGGTCTAGGGCAGCCGGGTCACTTTGTGCAGCTGTGGTACCAACCAGCAGTATCTGTGCTTTAACACCCCCCGCCTCGCCCCACACCCGTGCTGGCTGAGCAAAGGGTGCCGGTGCTGGGCCCGTCCCCAGAGGCAGTGACTGAGCGGTGTTTCTGGCGTCTCTCCTAGGTAATAGTGCATGATGTGAATGAGCTGACGGAAAAGCTGTTTCCAATTGTCGAAGCCATGCAGAAACACTTCAGCGCTGGATCGGGGACCTACTACAGTGACTCGATCTTCTTCTTGTCGGTGGCCATGCATCGCATCATGCCCAAGGGTAAGCCTTCGCTGAGCTGCTGCAGCAGCTGCCTCTGCCAACACAGGCTCTCTTGTTCTCCTGCACAGAGATGTTATCCGGTGCTATTTGAAATGCAAAGAAAGCTAACAAACTTCTGAGGTGGGCGTCTGGGGTTCTGCTCCTTCCTGCAGAGTGACGGACCTTTTGGTGCAAGGCTGCCCACATCCAGGTCTGGTGGTATGAGTGGCTGTGTCCCTGCCACACAGCACCTGGCCCTGTTCTTGCACCCTGAGATGATAGGAGAGGTGAGAAAGCAGCGAGTGTGCTCACCCTGTGCGTGTTTACAGCCACATTCCCTGTGGGTGTCAGCAGAAAGAGGAGCCACGTGTTCGTGGTGCAGCTGCCTGGCTGTGCCCTAGCAAGTGTCAGCAGAAAGAGCTTGTCGAGCCTTTCCTCTTGGCTTCAGTGAGCTCTTGGAAAGCCTTGCTTGTTAGCAGCCACTGATCACTAAAGTTTCCTTATTGTGCCTTCACTGTGCTGTTATTGAGTGTGGGAACAACAATAAATCTGCAGGAAAACAAGGCAGCTGGCAAAGAGGGCTTGGGTCTGTTGGTGCCATGTTTTCCTTCCCTGGCTGCACACGGGCGCTTCTCCTGGCGCTGGTGCGCTCTCCAGCCTTGGACCGGTCACACGAGGAGGGTGTTAACATCCCTGGGCTCTGAACCCCTTCCCCAGAGCTCCCCCAGCCCTGCCTGTCCCTTCCCGGTGCTGGTCCCTGGGCTCTCCCTGTGGCTGCACTCTGGCCTGTCACACCGGTGAGGACAGTGTCCTGTCCTGGGCTAGCCGTGCCCTCCATGTGCCACAGTGGGAGGAGGTGACCAGTCTCTCGAAGCTGCTTGTGGGTCGCATGCGGTGGTTGCTGAAATAGCTGTTCCCGTTGTTCGCACCACCAGCACTGGCAGCTTCCTCGGCACCTGGAGCCTGTGCCCAGCCGTACTGTCTCCTGCAGACTTCGTACCATGGATCTCAGGTGCAGTCTCGCTCTTGCTGGGACATGAGCGGGTGCAACTCCCCTGTGTCCCTGCTGAGCCCTCTCCCGGCTTGGCTTCTGCTCTGGTCTGTGAAGCTTCCTCTGCACATGGCCCTGTCCGGAGGGCACAGCCATCCCATGCTGGCTCATTAAGTGGCAGGGCAGTGGTGTTTAATTTGTGTGGGCAGGCATTAGAGAAGAGCAGGCAGGGAGGTGACCGGCTTTGTCCCCCCGGGGCTGCGGGATGAGGTGGCCCCGAAGGTCCCATCCGACCCCCACTGATCATTACTCTGGTCTCCAGCGATTCATTACTTTACCCTCCATTAGACTTGAGTCTTTTTTTTTTTTTAGTCTGGTGATGTCTGCATTGCGAGCACTTTGAAGTATGCTGAATACAAATGACGGTATTAATGCTGGTTAATTCACTCATCCCCATTCCCTACTCTGTCTCTGCCGTGTGTTGAAGATACCCATGTTGTACTGCCTGCAAGAAGCTGCTCAGTCCACTATGTCTTTTCTCAGTTCGTTAACCCAACAGTTGTCTCATCTCTTGGAAAGCTTGTTTGCTGTCCCTCAGCCTTATGGGGCTTTCAATGGTCTGTTCGGGGCACAGGATGTTTAAAGAGGCATTTTTACAGTTTCACGAGCTTAGTTTTTTTTGCAGAAGCTGCTAGTAAAGCTGATTTATATTTCCTTTGCAAGGGAGGTCAGATTTACGGCGCTGGATGCCTGGTGATTTATGGGGCTGGCAGGGCTCCCTGGCTCCATCCCTGCTTCCCAATGTGCAGCCAGCACCGGCCAGGCAGGCAGCGGGACAAGCAGGGAGCAGGCAGCCGGACAAGCAGGGGACAGGCGGCAGGACAAGCAGGGGACAGGCGGCAGGACAAGCAGGGGACAGGCGGCAGGACAAGCAGGGGACAGGCGGCAGGACAAGCAGGGGACAGGCAGTGGAACAAGCAGGGGGCAGGCAGCAGGGCAGGCAGGGGACAAGCAGCAGGACAAGCAGGGGGCAGGCAGCAGGGCAGGCAGGGAGCAGGCAGCAGGGCAGGCAGGGGGCAGGCAGCGGGACAGGCAGGGGACAAGCAGGGGACAGGCGGCAGGACAAGCAGGGGACAGGCAGTGGAACAAGCAGGGGGCAGGCAGCAGGATAAGCAGGGGACAAGCAGCAGGACAAGCAGGGGGCAGGCAGCAGGGCAGGCAGGGGGCAGGCAGCGGGACAGGCAGGGGACAAGCAGGGAGCAGGCAGCGGGACAAGCAGGGGGCAGGCAGCAGGGCAGACAGCGGGACAGGCAGGGGACAAGCAGGGGACAGGCAGGGGACAAGCAGGGGGCAGGCAGCAGGATAAGCAGGGGGCAGGCAGCAGGGCAGGCAGGGGGCAGGCAGCAGGGCAGGCAGCGGGACAAGCGTGGGACAGGCAGGGGGCAGGCAGCAGCTCTGCTGCCCACTCGCAGGCTGGCGGGTGCCCGTGGGAATGGCCCCAGGCTGCTGCCGCTCTCCTGGCTCTCAAACCAGCCACTACTGGTGTCGGTGGGCCCCTTTGCTAAGGTGAAGGAGAAATTACTAAACCTTCCTTTCCAGGCAGCATTAGTGTTTTTCTGGTGCGTTTCTGTGCCCCTTTACCTGCCTTTTGTGCCTTTTTTTTGCACCTTTGCCGGCACAGCTGCCTCCATAGTGTTCACACAATTTTTTGGGGGAAGCCAGATTTGATTGGAAACTTAAGGACCCTCCAGGAGAAATGAAGGCCCTGGGCTGAATATTAAGCTCTCTTTTGTGTTTGTTTGTATTTGTGTTAATCAGTCTATAGGTTTTTCTCAATACATAGTGACCTTTGCATTAAAGTTGCCTGGCTTCAGTTTCCCAAATTTATAGTTTTTTGAAGGGAGGCCTATTCTTGTCTTAGTGATTTGTTCGGAGCCTTGGGGTTGTGATGGGGCACTGACTTTAACACAAGGGATATTTGTTGTGGTTCGGGTTTTTTTTTAAGGCTTGTGGAACACATGCTGATTGTGCGCATGTTACACTGAGAATAAATGGATCTTGCTACTCGGCTGCCCTGTCTTTCACTGCTGCTTGGGGTCCTTGCCCAAAAAACTTCAGATCTAAAACCTGCAGCTGCCAGACTATAATATAACAACTTCTTAGCTGGTGTAAATCATGGAACTCTCTTGCCTTAAATGTCTTACATCAGTGGAGTCAATCTGATTTAAACCAGCTGGGGACTTGGTATGCAGTGTGCAGCAGTGCAGACTGCATAACTCTTGTCTGCGCTGGAGGCTCATAAATCCTGTTTTAATGCAGTGTGGCCAGGCTGGCAGAGCTGGAGGAGGGTTCGATGCACCGCAGTGGTTTTGCAAGGGAGGAGTGATGGGAAAGTTACACTGAGAGAGGACGAGCAAGGTTCAGCCTTAGGAAGAGCTGCCAGGATGAGGACAGTGCCAGTGTTAAATGGTCTGGGGGCTTGCAGAGGAGAGCTAGGAGGGGAAGGGAGGACAAGGACTCGAACTCAGACTTTTTTACTTTTCTTTCAGGTATGCCAGTCCAGATGTGGCCTCTCACTTCCTGACTGGTTTTGCCCCCTCCAGTTACTTGACATTTTAGTCATGTAACTTCAGAGGACCCAGCAAGCTTTTTATAACCCTCCTTACAGATACGTGAAGGAGTAACTTCTGGGCAGGTCTGCCTGGCAGGCAAGATCAAGGACAGACTCCTGCTGCCGTGGGGGAGGGGAGCGGGAGATGGGTGGCAGAGGGACAGCCAGGGGAGGCTGTGGGCTCCCCAGGGAATTCTGGGCCCAAGTCAGGTAGTTTTCAGGGAGAATTAGTTTAGCAGCTGTGTGTCCATAGGAGCTGGTGGGCTGAGGGAGCAATGTCAGCATCCAGCAGCTTGGGCAGAGCTGTGAAAACTGTTGCGAGTGTTTGACTCCATATTTGGGAGAAAATATTTGGTGAGGAAATACTTGATATAATTATCACTGTTGAAATCAGCAGGGTGAGATACGACTAAATTATTAAGACCTTTGGTTGCAGTGCTTGTGAGAGGCGATGGATAAGAGAAGTGGGAGCTGGGCAGTACTCCACCGTGAAGACACACCTGGGGACTTGCTGACTGAAAACTCAGGAGCTTGGTCTGCGGGTACATTTGATAAGGTTGCTCATCAGGGGCTCTGCAAGGGAACTGAACAGCAACAGGAGAAGTGGGTGAGTTTCTGTGTGACTAAACAGAGATGAGGAGATATGAGGAAGGAGAACAGGGCAGGACTGATCATTATGTATTGCTGAAATGTATGGTATATCAACGTGGTTGGTTGGGAAGAACCTGGAAGGGGTTCAGAGAAGAGCAGTGGCTTCTATAGGGATGAATCTGGCTGACTGGGACCCACTGGTCCAGGAGAGGGCTGGCTGAGGGGATTACGGTGTGGTCCATGGAGCCATGAACCATGCAAGAACTGGGGTGCATCAAAGTTGGTGAGAGGTGCGTTTGAAACAGAGGGCGCAGTGGTTATTCACACAGGTGCAGTGATCCGTGGAGTTTCTTGCCGTGGGATGCTGTAGAGGCTGAGCTGCCTGATGGGAGAGGAGATCGCTGCCAGGTGCTGTGTGACAGACACGGCCTCTGCTTTGGGACCTCCCCGGGCTGTGAGCTGTGCAGGAGCACATCGAGGGGACATGGCTGTGTGCGGTGGGGGACGCACAGCTGGCTGTTGAAGGTGAACAAGCAGCACCATGGCCAGGGATGCGTCTGCCAGCCTGTGCTGTCAGCTTCATAGCGGGTGTCTGGACTGAATGGCTGTGACACACCAGGATCAAACGGGAGGTCCAGGGGTCTCCCTAGCCTCAGGCTCTGGACAGGGTGTTTCATCCAGCTCATTATCAACAGCTGTACTGATTATTAAATGTCAACCAGATTATAGTGATGTTTGTCCAAGCTGCCTGTTAATGACTAAGCCCCAGGCCGCTTGGGGTTTGGTGCTGCCTGCAGCAGGCTGCAGCTGCTGGCTCTGGCTGGGTCTCTCACGAAACTGATATCGGCCTCTGCCTGCTCTGGGAGTCCTGCCCGCGGACAGTGGCCTCTGTGATAATCAGCTTACGCCTTTCCCACCGAGTGGGGCTGGAGGGAGGGCAGAGGCCTGGGAAGAGACGTGTTGGAGCGAGTGCTGAATCACAGAACAGTTTGGGTTGGAAGGGACGATCAAAGCTCATCTGGCCCAACCCTCCTGCCATGAGCAGGGACATCCTCACCCAGATCAGGTTGCTCAGAGCCCCGTCCAGCCGGGCCTGGGATGTCTCCAGGGATGGGGCATCCACCACCTCTCTGGGCAGCCTGTGCCAGTGTTTCAACATCCTCATGGTAAAAGTTTCTTCCTCATGTTGAGCCTGAATCTCCCCTCCTTTAGTTTAAACCATTACCCCTTGTTCTATTGCAACAGGCCCCGCTAAAAAGTCTGTCCCCACCTTTCTTACAGGCCCATTTTAAGTATGGAAAGGCTGCAGTAGATGTCCCTGGAGCCCTCTCTTCTCTGAACAACCCCAACTCTCTCAGCCTCTCATCACCGCAGAGCTGTTCCAGCCCTCTGATCGATTCTGTGGCCTCCTCTGGACCCTTTCCAACAGGTCCGTGTCTTTCCTGTCCTGCCTGCTCGGGACGCCTTGCCTGCACCGAGGCTGGGCTCCCTGAGCTCCCGTACCGCCGGCTGCAGAGGGGCAGACCCTGCGAGCCAGGGAATGGCAGAGGTATCAGGAAAATAGACTGTTTGCTGGAACAGTGTCTTGACAAGTAGCTGTCTTTTGCTAGTGCACTGCTGTAAAAGCAGTCAGGCAGCATCCTGAAAACGTGATCTGTTGCATTTGGGGAAACATTTAAGTGTGTGTGCATGAGGGTTTGCCATTGCAGCTGCAGCGCTCGAATCCGTAATGCAGGACTGCCAGGCTGGGGCTCTGTTTGCCCGCGGGGTGCCAGGTGACGGCACGCAATGTTTCCCCTCAACAGCACTTGTGTGCAGTGAGTTACAGGGCATTAATCCTGTGTCACACCATGAACAAAGAAACGTGCATCAGAGTCTGTGAGGTGGAGCCCGGCAGAGGGAGATGAGGGAGCACCACCTCCTCTTCTTCCTCCTGTCAGCTGCAGGGCAATTTGTGGTTCATGTTGCAGCTACTCACAAAATTCAGCGGCTTACATTGTGATAAATGAGCATTTTGAGAGTGCGTCACTCCTGATCCGTTCCGGCTAGCTGGGTGTTGTCGCTGAGCCCCACCACATTGGGGGTACGTGGAGGTGCAGGGGCTGGGGGAGCGCCAGGGTCCCAGATGCTCCAGGCCTCATCATGTGTTATTGAAGTGAAGATGTTGTGAAGAGGCATAGAAAATTGGGGTCTGTGCTGGAGTTATGGGAGATGAACCTGGAGCCACGTGCTCCCAAGCTGCAGTTCCCACGGGATGCTGCAGTAGCTGGAGGTTTTATTTTCTGGCAAAAATGTTTCCCTCTTACAGGCATGGAGGGAGTGTTAATAGTTTCTGGTGTGCTCTCACAACCTCCCTCCCTGCTTCACACCGCAGCCATGCGAAAAACAGCCGGATTCCTTCCCCAGCCCGTCTCTGGGCTGTGCTCACTAATGTCAGATCCTGCGAGGAGAAGAGCAGAGGCTGGGGTGATGGATTTGTGAGCTATCGCGGAGTGGTGCCAGCCATTGTTCCTTGCTGGGGCGAGCCTGTTGCGCTTTAGGAGTTGTTTCTGTGGTGCTTTTTGGGAGCAGCCAACAGCAGACATCTAAATAAGCCCACCCCAGGTAAACACTGCAGGCTGTGGCCTTGTAGGGGGGTCCTCACCTGCCAAAATGAGATGCTAACCCTGTCCAGCTGCCTGCAGGACGTGCTTCTCCTGGCAGGAGAGCCCTGGGCCCCAGCCCTGCTGCAGAGGAGTGGTGGGGAAGGGCTGCTGCCATGAGGGGGATGCGGATGCTGCTCAGTAGGTTCCTGGTAGCCCCCCAGGAGCTTTGGCACGGTGGAGACCCCTGCCCCACGGCACCACCGCCACTGGGGGCCAGCACGACCTGCAGCCCCAGAGGTGATGTCTCCTCTCATCGTTTCCACTGGCCACCCCTCGCTGCAGTGCCACCATCGATTATTTTTGGATGTCCTAGTTCTGTCAGGGCAGGCACATGTGGCTGTTTCCCCGTCCCTGTGGAGTGGTGGGGTCTCTGTGTCCGGTGCATCGGTGGGTGCTGCCCTCCCTAGCCAGCCTCCCTCCCCTGTCTCCAAAGGGTGGAAGCTGCTGGGGGTCACCCAGCATTGATACCAGGGCTGCTCTCCCCCACGACATTGCTCCCTGCTCTGCTGTAGCTTGTTAAGAGCTTAACAAGAAGAAGCAAGGACAAAATCTGCCTGCAGCGCCACAGCCCTTTCCCCCACCATGTGCAGTTAATTGGGACATGAGATCATCTACCTTAATGCATTTACTTTCCTGTATCTCTTTTTGGTTTCCCTTTCCATCTCACCCGCTCACTACTTCACAGCTTTCCATCCGCACTGCTTATGGCAACCTGCAATTAAGCCTTATTTTGTCTGAATATAAGGTTTCCTGCTGCTCTTCCTCCAGCTCCAAAAAGTGTCTCCACACTCCTCTCCCCGCAGCACCGTATATTAAATACATAGCAAGCAGCACTTAGAGCTCCCTCCTGAAATCTGTTGCATGCTCAGCAATGTCTCTGCTTTGGAGTCTGGCTAAGAGCCGAGGTATTGAGCACTGTTAAATATTAGTCCCTCAGACCTGGATGGATTAAAAGGAGACATTTGAATGCACAGGAAAAATTAATTTCCTGTAACAAAACTCATCCATCTCCTGTCGAGTCTTCCCCATGCTGCTGGAGGTGGCTGCGGGGTGTGAACCAAGGTGAGCAGAGCCATACTGCCATCAGAACCTGAGGCCATCACTGCAGCACCAGACCCCTGAGCTCAACCAGGTGCCTGCCTTGTGTGGGTGGTAGCAAAGATTTATCATCTGTCTCTGGCAGGCAGCCTAATTTTTTAATTAGCTGATAAGCTGGAGCTGCTGTGCAGAAGATGCTGCTCTGCTGGGTGCCTAATGGGTGCTGCAGAAACTTGCATTGTGGTGTGTTTAGGGGTCAGGATGCTCAGGCAGGTCCTCCCTTGCCTCCTACCCTCCCCTGCACCCTGTCTGCAGATTGGGGAGCGGGGCTGATGGCTGCCCCAGGGAGCAGAGGGGTCCCTTGGCTGCACAGCAGAGGCAAGAACCTGCATTTAGGAGGGCAGCTGGAAGGTAAGCTGTCTGCACCTTGGCAAGCCTCACTGGTGCAGGGCTTTGTAGGGTGGTCATCTCTTGGTAGGGTGAGCTCTGGAGCAGCATCTGGAGGTCCTGGGGAGGGACACTGCAGCCCCCCATTGTCACTGATGTGCTGGCAGCGAGCTCTGCAGAGCGTCATGCTTGCACACACACGTGTGTGTCCCTGCCTCAGCTGCCTTCCTCCGGTGGTGTCAGGATCGGCTGGGTGTGTGGGCAGTGGTGATTAACACTGGAAGCAGAGGGGTTGACTTTATCCATGGAGGAAATAAGGCCTGGCAGGGTGCACAGCTGGAGGGGAACGTGCTCACAGCCCTGCAGGCGGCAGGAGGGAGGGTGGCTGGGGGCAGCTGGGGGTGAGCCAAACACAGGGAACATCTGATGAAGGGCAGGATGGAGCACCCAGCGTGTTTGCATAAACAAACCATGTATATCCACGCTGGGCTTGTCATGATGCTGGCAACGCTGCTTGGCACTGCAGCTGCACTTGTGCTCTGCTTCCCACTGCAGCTCGGGCTTTTGAGGGTCATGGGCTGGTTCTGCTGGGCAGCAGCGTCTGTGTTGCACAGGGATGCTCCAGAGCCTGTCACCCGCTCTGTGCCCACGCAGGCCTTGGTGCTGGCTGTGGGAGTGGTGTTTTTCTTGGCCACGTGTCCCTCTGAGCTGGCAAGGCGGAGGATCCTGGTTTCGCAGCCAGCACGGGCAGCTGCTGCCGGCAGGCACCCTGCCCACTGGAGCAGGGGCTGCTGCTGCCCTGTGCCAGGAGGTTTATTGCCCTGGGCAGTGATCCGAAAGTCGCTGCTGGTCCTTCACAGCTCCTGGTTTCCTTAGGATGTCCCCCTGTCATGATGGAGGCAGCTAAAAAAAATCATTTGTAGATGGAGCCAAACTCAAAAGCAATGAAGAGATGTAGAGGGGAAGCTGTCCAGGTGTGCTCAGCATTTACAGGCCAGCAGACCTTATCGCTGCAGCCCTGCTGACCCCAACTTGTAGAGCCTGGGCTGTCAGACCCTCTTCCTTTTGAGGGTTCAAATCAAGTGGCAAAATGCACAGATGCACAGCCAGCCCCTGGCCCTTCCCAAGAGCCCCGGCTGCAGCCAGCAGGGGACACTCCCATCCCTTCCCTGCGCAGTGTCACCTGTGCTGGCTGCAGCCGCTGCTGTCCCTGCAGAGGGTCCCTGAGCTGCTCCGCACCTGGCAGCTGTCTGAACCTGCCCATCTCCCTGTCCTTGCCAGACCATTGCCCCTGTGCAGTTTCCAGAAGGGTGCAGGGGGCTCCTGCCTCCTTGTGTTGCAGGACTTGCTGCTGCTGGCTCTGTGCAGAGCGGGAAGCGCATGCCTGGGTTGCGAGGCAATCCCGGCAGCGTCCTCCTTGATCTCGCCTCTTCTGGTCTGCATGGGCACAAGGCCCCAGCCTCTGGCCTTGGAAGTGGCTGCTGTGATGCAGAGGGGGCACAGGGAGATCGGGGTGCTCCCATCTGTTACCTGTCCAAGGAGGCTCCACGTTGGCATGATGCACCAGGGTGCTTAGGTCCTTAAAAGCAGGTTTGCTGAGACGTGCAGGGACCCCGATACAGCGGATGGCAGGAGCAGAGCCACATCACCTGTAGCATCGGAGACAGGCATCTGTCTCAGGAGTGAGTCTGAGGTTTGGGCACAGTGTACCCTGGCAGGGCAGTGGCGTGTCCCCTCCTGCCATGTCACACTCTGGCTCTGCGGCCAGACCAGGTGCAGGCAGGATTTTGTATTCTGAGGAGGGAGCTGAGCTTGTGCCAACACGAGCCTGTTGATGGACTGGAGAACTACACCACCTCCAGGAGGTTTCGATTCTTGCTGCTTCTAGTCTAAAGCTGTTAAACCACTGTTCAGTTAACAAGATTTAGACTATGCCATTTGCTGGACAGCATCTGCCCTTTGCATTGTGACCGTAGCTTTCCCATTTCACTATTTGTTCCTGGACTCAAGTTGTTAATATTTTCACTCCTTTCCCCTCTCCAGAGTGACAGTGGCTGCTGGTGGTGGCATCCCTCTGCCCTAGATCTGGTGTGGTTTGTACAGAGGAAGCTGGTGTTCCCAAAGCAGCCTAGGGAGTTGTGCCCATAAACTTACATCTTTGGCAGCTTCCCTCAGGCTCAGTGCAGGCTCTTGCATCTCCTCCTGACTCCATCTATCATCCATCCACTTTCCTGTAGTTTTAAATCCGCTATTTAAATCTCTTGCAGGCCATTCCCTCAACTCAGGCTAGGCGAAAGTAGTCCTAGCCTACAGAGGCAGGCTCAAGCCTGCCCATCCGTAGGCTGCAGGTCAAGAAAGGGCAATAGCTGCTGCAGAGGTGCTGGCTGCACAGCATCCCCAGAGCCCTGGCTGGGTCAGCCCAAGCAGCACTTGTTCTCCCCGTGCCCTGCTGTGGGATCACGCGTTCCTGATGCTGGTCTTTCTCGCCCGGACGTGACTGGAGGGTGGGTTTGAGCCCAACCTGGACACCAGCCCTGCTGTGGCTGCTGCTATGAGGCTGCAGTAAAACATTATGAGTGTTAAACAGGGCCAGCCTGGGCCATAAAGCTGTCACTGCTAATGGAGATCATCTCCATTTTGAGTGGCATAACTCCCCTTTACGTGCCATGGCTGGAAGAGCTGGAGTTGAATGGCACAGAGGGTAAAATGCTGTATGGCAAACTTAGGAAACTCACCGAGCAAACTCTCTCAGGCTTTTCCCACATTTCCAGCTGGACCCCTCCAAGCTGTTTGTGCCTAAGAGAGCACATGATTCCTCCACCCCCACATGGAAGCCAGGACAAAGCAAAATAGCATGATAAATCATAAATATTAGTGCCTGGCCCCTTGCCAGTCACAGGCAGAGAAATCGTCTTGGCCATTAATCTATCCGTGCAAGCTGCATCTGGCAAAGCAATGCTTAATGTCACCCATGCTCAGTTTTGTCTCAGTGTTGCAGTTCACGTTTGCTTCAAAAAAAAGGAAAAGTACTTTGCGCTCTCTGGGTCTAATTTATTAGTGCGTTTCTCCTGGGGGGCTCTGCCAGCACAGCATGGGACCAGTGTGGGGTGCTGGTGCTGGGACAGGCAGGGCTGCGATTAGAGCTTCCCCAGAGCTCAGCTTTCATTCTCTGCTGTGATTAATTGCAGTTAGTGCTCATCTGTAATTTTAGAGAACAATTGTATGACGTGCCTCACAGTTGATTTAATTGAAACCTGATGAAGCGTCAGAAGGCAGCTGTGCTGGGATCTCCTGGGAACCCCATCCCCTCTGCCCCACCTGCCCCACCTGAGAGGGCTCAGGCTCCTACCCTGCTTTGCTTGGGCTGAGCTTGTGCTGTAGGTCTGGGGGCTCCTCGCCCTGGAGTTTTGTGACCAGCCTGGATATTCTCAAGTGCAGTAGTGTTAAGGATTTGGGGTTTTACACCGCTGTGCTGTGGACTGCTGGGGAGGTCTGGGGTATTTGGGGTACGTCTCCTGTTGCAAGAAATCATGTGCTCTGCCTATTCATCTGCTTGAGTTGTGCTCGTGATTTCTAAGGCAGTTAGAAAGGCTGAGGGAAATTGCTTTCAGGTCAAGACCTGCTTTAGCCTGTAGTGAATTACTACGCTTGGGTTTTAAATCTTTGCAAACAGAGGATTATGGTGGTGGTAAATACTAGGTAGGCCTGGGGATTGCCATACCGCCGGCTGAAGGGAGTGTGGCCTTTCCCTTTAGCAGATAGAGGGTGATGAATGTTAAAAAAATAGATTGAGATACAGCCTGGGTTGCAGCTTACATACTATTTCTCCTTGATTTATATTTCTGCTTGGATGCTTCGCAGAGTAAGCAATATATTTCATGCTTAACCTCACGGAGCTTTTTCCTTCTTAAATGAGGACAGTGTGGTAGATACAACCAATTGCCAAGAGCCTCGGATTAGTGCAGGATCTGCAAAAAATTCAGAGCTGCTGTACAGCCCAGTGCCTGCTCGAAACACAAACACCAAGTGATGAATGCATTTGAAATGGCGAAGCTGCGTTCCTGAGCCGGAGGATGACTGCCCGTGCCAGGCTGCTCTCAGTGTCTCTGGGTCTCTGCTCCCAGTGGTGGCTTTGGGGGCTGAAAACAGAGCAGTTGCCCCTTGCTCTCAGCAGTGTAGCCAGCAGCCTGTCCCAGCACAGTGGGCCCCAGGGGTGAGGAAGCACGATGGTGTGAAGGCTGAAGCATGGGCAGCACCCCAGCAATGGCAGCCTGCTGGGAAGCCCTGCCCGTAGGCACAGAGGGCGCGGGCAACAGGGGATGAGGGCAGGTTGGGCTTGTCCCCCTGCCCGAAGGGCTGGGCAGCAGGAGGCTGAGGGCTGTGTTTGCTGGTGGCTGTGACGGTGGTGGTGACACACACATCCAGCCTACAGGAAGCTCCAACAGCACTTGTGCATGATGAGTGGGGCCAAAACAGGTTGACAGTCTTTTTAATCCAATTAGTGTGGAGTGCTAAGCAACTTGGCCAATTTGCTCTTGGCTTTTATAACACCTATAAATAGCGATGGCATTACCTAATGCCCCAGGAGAAGGCTCAGCTCCATTCACAGTCCCTGAGTAGGGCTGAGCATGGCTGGCCAGAAGATGACTATGGCTTTGCCTGGGTCTGGGGGAACCCCTCTTATGGTCCAGTTTCTCCTAGTGTTTGCATTTGTTGCATTCTACTTGGCCTGCTACAACCCATACAAGATCCTCAGACCGCCTGGGACAAGCAGTTGTGACAAGGCAAGTCTCCTGCACCCTCTCCGAAGCAACATCTCCATCAATCAGTCTTGTGCACTGCAGAGGAGACTATGAGAAATGCAGGCAGGGGGCTGACCCTGTTAACAAGCTCAGGCCTGGCCTTGGTAATGATGTCCTCCAGCCTCTCCTCACTCTTGACTTTCCCACTGCAAGTGGAAGATGCTTCCACAGCTGCACAACCCTTCTTGTCTCTGACGGAGTGCCACCAGCAATAATAACATTTTCCAGGGTTCTGCAGAGGACCAGCAGTTCTGTGCAAACAGGGAGCTGTGACCTCTGCCCACGGGTAAGCCCATGTCAGGCTGCCAGCAGCTGATGGAATCATAGAATCATTGTGTTTGGAAGAGACACTTAAGGTCATTGTCCAACCATAAGCTAACTCTAGCACTAACCCATGTCTCTAAGTATCTCATGAGCTTTTGCAGGTGTAACTGAGGGTGTCATGTGGCTGATTGAATTACTGATGTTGTCTGATGGAAATTGCTCTGATGCTTCGAGACAGGGATGGATGCTGTGTGGGCTGGAGCTGGGAAATCCTCGTGGAGTTGGTAGTTTTTCCCAGGAGTAGGCAGAATAAGGTGAGCATGGGGTTTTGTGTGGCTCCTTCTGCAGAAACACTTCCAGAAAGGGGGAGGCTGTGCTGGAGCTACCTCTTGCTTTTGTCAGTTGTACAGAAGACTGGTCTTCTGGAAGGAAGAGGGGGACAGATAGAAGCAAGAGGTTGCCAGAAATGGTTTCTAAAGTAAATCATACCTAAAATATGCCATGGTAAATGCTGTCATGATGGTTGAAGGTTGGTAACTTTATGTAGAGGTTGCAGCTGGATTGCATTTGCCCTGAATTGGCCAAGTCTTGCCTGTGGGGCTGATTGCACCAAATCCTCATTGGGTGTGATTTGTCAAGTAGCCGTTGGTGATCACTGGTTTCAGTTTTGTTTTATATAGCTGATGTTTCTTCTTTGTGCTTTCAGAAATAACACAGATCATCCAGGTAGACTTGGACCTGAAGTACAAGACCAACATCCGAGACCTGTTTGAGGAGTTTGACAACTTCCCGGAGGGAGCAGTCATTGGGATTGCCAGGGAAATGCAACCGGTGTACAGGTACAGCCCCCTCCCCATGGGGCAGAGAGGGTGGGCAGGAGGCGGCTGGCATGTCTTCTTTTCAACTTAGTTTGGTCTTTGGAAGAAAACCTAGGGGGAAGCAGTCTCCCTGCTTTAATCACTGCAGAGAGACTTAATCTGAAACTTGTAGTCTGGAATGAATGAAGTGTGCAATGTTGCTGTGGTTTCCCTATTCTCACGCACCGTCACAAGGCTTCCTGATCATTGGTGCCAAAATCCATACCTAGATTACAGCACATTTGCTAGAGGTGTGTCCCTGCAGAGGTGTTGTGTTTGCATTCTGGGGCATCAGTTTGAATGTCAGGGCTCAGAAGTTATGGCTGTGAATGTCGCAGAGAGCAGGGTTGAGTTTGGGCAACAGTGAGGCTGTGGGTCCGTGGAGTATCAGTGCACCTTCTGCCGAGGAAATATTCCCCCAGAGAATTCTGAGTGGGCAACTCTGTTGGTGACCTGGGCTTGCAAGCATGAAGACAGCGCCATGGTCACTTCTCTTCAGACCCTTGGTCCATCAGCCAGTGCTGACTGTGGTGGCAGCTGGCAGTGGGAGCTGCGCACCAAGGGGTGGCCCAGCTCTTCCCACTCATGGGCCACCAGTGGGCTTCAGGGACATGGGTGTTTCCAGGCTGGTGCTTAAAGAAACTGGTTTAGTTTAGGCCCCATTGTTCCAAGGATGAACTTCAGGTTTTGTTTTAATCCAGGGTGAATCAGATTATCAACTCAGGATGTCTTGGTGGCTTCTCAAAAGCAGAGCTTGAGCATCTGAGATGGCTTAGCTAGATTTGCTAATCCTTGGAGAAAGATAAAAAAGCTTAAGCTGAGTGTCTTTTCCTTGCCTATTGGAAGTGTTATTAGTGAGAGCAATCCTAAAACATGTCCAGCAGCACTCTTGGGCAAAGGTTGAGCTGCAAAGGACTGAAGCAGTCATTGCTCCTGCATGTGCATCTGGAAGGAACGAGGGCGGAGACAGAGAGAAGTTCACCAGCAGGGGACTCATGGTCATTAATCACCACCAGTCGTTTCTTAGAAGCCCAAGCCAGCTCAGGACATACTCACAAGAGCATTTCTGGTTGCCTAAACTGCAGAAATCACCGCTGTTCCCAGGCTGGAAAAAGACAACTCTGTGCCCATGTTAGAAGTGTCACCTCCCCTCCCGGCTTGTGCTCTTGGCAGGGAGAGCTGGGGCCAGAGAAACGTGGATGCCAAGGTGTCCTCTCTCTAGGACAGCACCACACTTGGAGCATGGAGGGCTCCTGCATCCCCTTTGGGTGTCCTGGCAGGATTTGAGTGCCCAGAATGGTAAATCCAGCCTCAGTTAATCATACTCAGCTACTAGAATTTAAAGCAGGATGGAGGCAGCAGTGGCAGCCGGGCACAGCCATGGAGCTGTGTCAGATTGTCAGCTTCAGTTAGCACTGCCCAGCACAGCCAATCCCATTTGTTAGCGGTGCAGCCTGTGATGGAGCAAATTGTTTGTTTGCCTGCAATTAGTCCACAGTGAAATCACTCCATGTTTGTGTCTCTGCATGGATCAGCTTTGCATTATTTCCACACATGGTTAGGGAGCAGAGAAGGTATCTCACTGCCTGGATGTGGCTTGTGGGACCAGGCATGCCTTGGGGGGACCGAGTTAAGCTTTGGGGTGCTCTGCTGGAGGGTGAGGTCTCCGGCACGGCAGGGGACAAGACACGAGACCACAGGGCTGACTGCTGAATATCTGACCCAACCAAAGCCATGTTCTCCCACCTCCTGCCACCCGCGGTGGGGACAAACAACCCAAGCAATAAAAGCCCTCACAGGCTGCATTTTTGGGCTGAACTTTCTGTTGTTGCAGTTTTGACATTCTGGGTCAGTTTGGGCTATGTTGTGCTTTTCTTCTTGTGCTGTTTTGATCTTCGTGTGAAAACAAGTTCCCGATCCCTCTTGTCGCCAGATCCCCCAGCGCGGGGCGAGCTGTGCAAACGCCAGCCTGCCCTCCTGCCGCGCGCCCGCCCCGCGGGGCTCCCACCTTGCTGCTAAAAGGCTTTCCAGACGAAAACACGAGCTGGCAAAGCGTGAGTGTCTTTGTGAGAAAAAAAGAAAAAAAAATCTTCGCTATTTTTATATTTTTAGCAAGATAAAAACACATTGTAGGTGTGAAATAAGAGGTGCCAGCTCCAGCTGTGTGATTTGCCACGTGCACAGGCTTGAAGGAAGTTGGGAAGGTGGTTGTGGGGGAGGAGGAGGGCTAGGGGGTGAAGGCAGGGTCTCTCCATTGCCACTCGCTTTTTCCTCCCCACTTCACGTAACTCTGCCACACCAGCTGTGCCCAGGGGGATTTATCTCAGCATTGCTCCTTTGTACTCAAAGCCTTCCCAGCATAGGCAGCAAGGTGACGTGGTTGGATTTGGAGCTGAAGGAGATGCCAGTGTCCTGGTGCCTGCTCCCACAGCACACCAGGAGGTGTTTTCCAAGTAGGACACGGTGCCTGGGGCTGTGCACGGTGGCTGGAACTCTGCAGCAGCATGACTGCACCCTTGCTAGGAGGTGGGTGGGTGTGAACCATGGCTGCACCAGCACACATTCGACACCAAGGCCTTAAAAGCAGGGTAGCAAGTGTGGGGCAAAACATCAGAGAGCTTGGGGCGAATCAGCAGAGCTTTCCTGAGCTTGGTTACGGAGCTGTGGACAGGCACTGTGGGGCAGGGTGAGCTGCTCTGGCTTGGAAAGGTCTGGGTGCCATCTTCCCATCTCCGTAGCAATGGGGAAGATGGATGGAGATCAGTCCTACTTGGCTGTGTTGGATCCTTTTTACCTTTTTGGCCCATCAGAGGAGGTAAACGGTTGCAGACCAGTGTGTTTTGTAGGCGATGCACCATTTTCTGGGAGGCAGTGCTGTTCCCACCAGCAGCCCTCTGGCTGTCCAGCTGTGTGTAGGCTGCACTTTCCAGGCACAGACTGGGACTGCTCCGGCTGCTGCACTGGTGCACCCAGCAGTGCTGGGCACAGACGCTTACGGGAAACGGAGGAGTGAGAAAACAGCAAATAGGAAATGTCCTGGAGCCTGCTTGCACATCCTGAAGGTAGGGGGAAACCTCCAGACAGCAAACAGGATGGCACAGGAGCGTTTCCACTCGTTTGAGTCATGCTGAAACAATGCCCGGCCACTGTTTGTCTTGGACAAACGCATTTCTCTAAGCAACAGGATCTCCTGGCCCTCCTGCGAGGCAAACGCTGGGGTTTAACTGTTGCGCAGCCTGGGGCTGGCCTGTCCTTTGGGGTCACTTGGCGGGATTGGAGTGGCCTGTGAGGAGCAGTAGCTCCTGCTGAAGCGGTACGTGAATGTCCCCCCAGATCCGCCTCCCTGCCGCACCCCAGAGGGCTGTGTCTGGCAGGGGCTCCTGGGTGCAGAGACGGGGGCTGCAGGAGCCCACGTCTGGTCCGAAAGGCTTTCCATGCAAGGAGGTGCTTCTGCAGAGATAACCTTAGTTAGAAGTCCTGTTGTCCCCTGCAGCATTTCAGCTCCTCAGGTGTGCTGCCGGGCTACACAGGCTGGGCAGTGATACTCTAAGTATTTATGTTGTGCTGGGGCTTCTGTGCCAGATCCTAGCCAAACTGAGAAGTCCAGGCCCTCCTGTGCTCTTGCCCTGCTAAGAAGTGTACAGGCAAGAGTTGCAGATGCAGGCAGGCAGGCAAGCAAAAAGTCACTTTCCCCGGGGCATGCACAGGTGCGTGCCTGGCCTGGGAGCAGTGTAGCCGTGGTCCCTGCTGCGATGGGGCTGAGTGATGGCCAGGTGACCCATGTCTTGCTGTAGATCAGCCTCCAGAGCGGGCATGAGCTGCAGGGGCTGTGCCTGGGGCACCTCAGGTGCATGGGGACATGGTGGAGGTCTCCATCAGAGCACAGTGAGGGCATCCGCGTGTGGGCGCTGCTGCAGCGTAGGCCTCTGTGCCAGGCCAGCCCAGCCTCCCTGTTTCAAAGCAGCCCCACAGCTGAGATGAACAGAGTGGGGAAACACTGTGGCACTCCCAAAAATGTCCTGAGAACTCTCCAGTTACAAAAACCAGAGCTTAGGCTCTATTTTTAATGAGTTTCCTGGTTATAGATCCCTCCGGTCACGCTGGTGGCGTGCAGGAGGAAGCAGAGCAGTGATATTGATTGCACAGCTGCTCTCGGCAGCCTCGGGCTGACCCCAGACCAGTGCACCACACCACGCTCCCACTCCCATCCCCACAGCCATCCCTGCCTCTTCCCTTCCTGTGTGGGGCCGGTGCTGACCCTACAATGTTGTGGTGGACGCTGGGTTCCCACCAGTGCCGGCACCGCCGGGGGCCATCGGTGCTGCCCCCGCAACACTTGCCTTGAAGGTCTCTTTGGGAAGAACTTAATCCACAGGTCCTCAGGCAGGTGCTTTTATGACATTACTCCATCTGGGAGCAAGGTACCTTCTATCTGCCTGTGATGTTGGACCTCAGGAGAGGTCCCAGATCTTCTCGGGTCCAAAGATGAATGCAGCTGGGGCTGGAAGGGTGGCTGCTGCCTCCATTCCTGCTGCTGGGTGAGATCTTCACTGCTGTCCCCTGGGACAAGAAGCTAATAACAGCTGGAGGCGTCTTGGGAATCCACAGTGCTGGAAATGATAAAGTTTATCCTGCAGGAAAGGATATCTACATTAAAGGGACAGCTACAGACTACAAAGCGCCGACACTTGAGTCGTTGTGTGGCTGCAAGGGCGTTCGCCTTTTCTTCTGCCTAAAACCTAGGGAGAGCTTGAACAGGACATTATTTTGTGGAAAGGAAGAGCTTTGTTCCTGCTTGTGATTGTGTGGGAGCTGATGTAGGTGACCTGTGTGCTGGGTTTGTTTTGAGAGCTGGTAAAATAACTCTCAGAAGCCCATTAAGGAGTGGAAGCAAGCCTGTGCAATTTCTGCAGCTGGAGGCACGGCACTTGCAGTGCTCCGTGTTTGCTGGGAGCTCAGCGGCAGCACTGCTAACTCAGGCAGATGTTTGGAAGAGGAACGGAGTTATTCTGGGCTGTGAGCAGTCTAATGCTGAATCCACAGCCAGGCCAGGCTGCCGGCGCATCTGGGCCGAGACGGTACGTCCTGTACCTTCTCCTGAGATTAAAGAAAAAAAAATACTGCTGACAGCTGCAAGCAAGGAGGAGCAGCTGTATTCCCTGGGTATCAGCTTAGGCAGTGTTGGTGGCTGTAAAATACAACAATGCAGGTGGGCTGTTGCCTGGGATGGAGCTTTCCAGAGTTGCAGGTAACCATGTCCAGCAGGCAGGTCCTCCTGCCTGGAATCGCCTGATTTCCTGAGCTCCTCATGCAGGCAGGTTGCCCTGACTTGGAGACTTTGCTCTTTTCCAACTGCTTCTGCCCTGGGGGAGCAGGGCTCTGTGTTTCCCAAGCCCCTCAGCTGGCAAAGGCAGGAGAATTTGCTGTATCTGTGCTCTGCCAGGTATGGTGGTGCCAATGCTGCCTGCCCACAGTCCTGCGAGCCGGACCCATCGCACTTTGGAATTTAAACCATTTTGAGGCTTTGGCTTGTTTTGTGGCAAGTGCCGCTGCTTTATGAATGGGGGACTGGTTCTTGGAATTCTTTGGCAATGGCTAGCAAGAAGCAGCCAAAATTACAGAACAAGCAGAACCTGCAAGGAGCTGGCAGCAGAACTGATTTCAGGAATTCAGCTTTACTTTCTGATTAAAAAATGTCTGAGAAGGTAAAGGGTTTTGTTGTTTACATCTGGGCACATCATTAATATGTAGGACCCATTGCATTTATTCCCATTAGTAAGCAAACCTGAAATGTCATTTAAACACAATGAATAAATTTGACAAGATCTGGCAACTGCAACTATGCATTGATTAGCATGAATACTATTAATAACATTAACACTATTATCTGTCCCTTTTGAGATTTTGGGCATTAGAAACATATTTTCCATCAAGCAAGACATTTGTGTGTGTGTTTGAGGAAGGCAGTGAGGACCCTCCAAAAATGGGTTCAAGCTTTTCCTCTGAGGACTCTGATGTCCTGCAAAGAGAACATGTGGGTGATTGCAAGGGCTGCCTGAGATACTTGCTGTGACTTTGCTATGAGTTTTTTTGTTTGCCATAGCACACAAGTCCAGGGTATGTCGGGTGAGCATGTATCAGTTACCATACCTGCACTTGTCTTCAACTCCTGAACTTCCCTATTTCAGCTCCTGAGCATCTCAGTTTCTAAGTGGTAGGTGTCACACCAGTGGCATCTTGGGGTTGCTGGAGTAAGGGCTGTGCTGGTAGATCATCAGCCCCTGCATGCTGAACATCATGAGCAGTGGTGAGATCCAGCTGGGTGTCTGCACAATGGCTGTCATCTTCAGTGCTTACTTTTTTTGTCATGGGAGAGCATGAACTGAAGAAAGACCAGGTCCATGCTGGGCAATGATGCTTTTTGGGTGGTTACAGCTTAGTTTGAGGCTGCTAAGAAAAATGCTGTCCATGGGCAATGGCAAGGCTGCAGCTGGCCTGTGCAGTGCAGCTATTCATGACTCCTTGCACCCAAGTGAAGGTTTTGCAGCATGGTCGGGAGGAGAGTCTGGGCTATAGTGCTAGCAGAGGTCTCAAACCAGCCCAGCTTGGCTCTTCAGTCTGCTCTAGAAAGTGGCTGCTGGAGCTGAGCATCTGGAGGTGGGCTGGGAGGAGTGGATGGGGCTGCTCTGGCAGCTGGAGGGTGGCTGGTGCCAGCCAAGGGCTTCCTCACCAGCACTTGGTGGAGAAGTAGCTTCCAAGAGCTGAAGCCCTTTGATGAAGGAACAGACAAACAAACAGCAGGAAATTGAGAGGCTTTGCTGCACGGCTGTGATGCTTTCTGGAGCACTGAGGTGCTGAGGCCACACGGGGAAGCTCGCAGCAATCCTCTGGAGGGTTCCCACAATGCCCTCCCACTCTCCAAATCACAGTGACGGTTCCTCCCATGCCGGGACTCCCCCACAGCAGCACAGTGTCCCACGGCTGGCACTCCCGAACAGGGATGAGGGATGGAGGCCTTATATTTCTCCTCCCCACAGCAGCAGGGGAGCATCTGTGAAGGGAGAGCATCTCCCCTGTTCTGAGAGCCCTATTGATGGGCAAGGGTGGCCTGGGGCAGGCAGGAGAGCCTGCTGGAACAGAGTCCATTCACAGTCGTTAACAGAAATCTGCCATTTTGGCAGTAATTAGGCCCGTGTTGTTTTAGTGTGCCCCAGTCCTTCCCCAGCACCAAATGACCAGGAGGTGTGACACACACAGCCTGTTGCTCTGTGCCACAGCCAGTGCCACGAGCGTTTGGTCTGTAGAGGGAGGGAAACTGATGTGTCCCAGACACGGTGATTTGTGGTCCCATATCTACTCAGAGGGTGATTTTAGCACCAGAGTAGGGTGTGAAAATTTTAGATGATGAGGGGGACTGGCCTTGAAAATCCATCTCCCGGGGAAGGGTTTCACATGCGAGCTGTATTCACAAGTTGCTACTAATCATCTATTTAAGAGTTCCCATTTTTGGACTGCTAAATCCATGCAGAAATGTAATCATCGAGAATCAATTTACTGCTCCAAATACAGGCCTTTTAAAAGTTTGGCATGCAGACCATGCTCTAGTAGAGACCAGCGCTGTACAGACACAATTTGTGCATTACGTGAGAAGTTTATTAAGGAATTACTGAAGTCTTCATTGAAGAGCTCAGTCTGTCGGTTCTGAGCATTTTGCGGGGGGGGGGGGCTGGCGGTGCTGCCTGAGCTGGGCCCTCGCTCTGAACCCATCGGAAGAGGGTAAGGTTGTCCCAGTGCGCACACCAAGGCATGCTGCCCTTTGTCCCAGGCTGGGAATTGGGGTTGCTTTGCCCCAGGGTGGCATATCTCCCCGCAGAGTGGGCGTGTGGCTGTGTCGGTTATGTCCTTGCACATCTCTGGGTGCGTGGTGCCCCCGAGAAGCGCAGAGCTGGGATTTCCTGGGTTACACAAGCTGCTCAGCCTCAGCTAAGGAGCTCTGGGCCAGGCTGGTACTGAACCTGCCGCCCCAGCTCCTTAAGGGGTTTAGCGTTTGCACATGGGAAGGAAGCTATTAGCAACAAGGGCCGCGCTGTTGCAAAGGCTCCGTCTGCAGCAGGGCTGAGCTCGCCTGGCCGGGGTCTGGCAGTGCCAGGGCAGGCACAGGGAGCCTGGGCCAAATCCTGCTCTGGGTGCAGCCCCAGGGCAGCTGCCTCACTCCAGCTGTGGCAGAAACTGGGAAGGGTCTGTCTTCGCTACAGTAATGCCTTTTGGTGGTAGGGGCTGGAGGAAGGAGACAGCCTTTTCTGAGGGTGAATCTTGGTCAGAGTGGTGGTCAGGGGCTGCTACGCTGGAGTTTAGCCAGGAGGAGGAGTAGGGTGCAGGGGGGTTTCGTGGCTGCGCTCTTACTTCTTGATGAGGATTAGAGGAGAAGCAACCATCATCACCTGGATGGATGACTCTGTCATCCCCATGCCATCTCCACTGCCTGTGCCCTCTCCTCAGGGAGGGACAGAAGCCACTGCTGGGGGCTCCTCCAGTCTACTGTGCAAGCCAGGTTGCTTTTCAGCCTATATCTGTTGTCCCCAGAAGCCCTTAGAATTATTTATCCCCTCTTTGCTGTCTCCCACTCCATTTCAAACACGTCCCCCGACTACATCAGAATGCTGCATCCTTCCTCCCCAGCCAGCTCGCCAGGGCCTCGCAGGTACTGGGCACAGGCAGACGGGCAGCGGGACCACAGCCCCCCTGCGCCCACTGCCCGTCCCGGGAGCGCTGGCAGCAACACCGTGCGGAGGAGCACGACACGCTCACGCCTCGTTGCTTATTACACAGGAACAGCGGCGTTTGCCAGCAGCTGCAGCTGGGGATAACACCACCAGCCGTCTGCTTTCTGGCTCAGGAACTGAAAAGCATATTTTGATGTAGGAAGAGCATGCGCTTGTTGTTTTAGTTGGTGTTTGGGCTGGCAGAGCTGCTGTCAGAGTGGTGCAAACAGGGACGGCCATCAGTCCGTGTGTCCCTTGGGTGCCAGGAGGCTCATGCCTGGCTGGCTGGGGCTCAGTGACAGTGTGTGTCCTCAGGGTGCTGGGCTGTTGTTGCTGCCTGACCTGCCCTCCCAGGCAACTGGCCCAAACTCTGCCAGTCCTGGCAAGAGGCGGGAGCAAAGCGCTGAGTTTACTGGTCCAGGGATGTTTATTGCATACAGAATCTTGCAGACCCTTTATTTATGCGGGTTTGTCCTGTGGCCGTTGGCTTTGCTTCCCCCTTTGGTGAGGGAAAGGTCATGCATCCTTCCTCCCCTGGTACCACGCTTGTGCAGTGCATGTGCGTGGTGCACAGCAGCGTTCAGAGACTCCACAGCCTTCCAGGAGCATCCTCTGACTGCAGCCACCCTGGGGCTGGCCTGGCATCTGGTTTCACTTCACTTCTTTTCGACCCAGCTCCTCATTTCCCCAGCTGCAGCGCCTGGGGGGAATCCCACAGGCTGACGTATTGCTGGCGATGCATCTGCATGAGGAGGATCCATAACCCCATCAGCAAGGCCAGCGGTGGCTGCGCAGCTGGTGGTGGAGGTGCAGCCTCTTGAACGCCTCAGGTGGGTCCAGGCACTCAAGCCCAGTCTGCTGCCTGTGGGACCAGTGCTTCGGGCTTGGTGTTGGTCACCAAGCTGGCACTATCACCTCCACCCTGTCGCTCCTGCCAGCAAGGGCACCCTGCTGCTTTACCAGCAGTTTCCAGCTCATCCCATGAGGTTGTCCCGTAAATGAGTGCAAGTTCATGGGTTCGGACAAAGTCTTCCCCCCACCCAGCATTTGCCCCTTGCTGTGCAGGAAAAGGACTTGGAAAATACAGCTGATAGGTGGAACAGTCCCTTCTCCCCTGGCAGCTGTCCCCAGGAATGCACTTTAAAGGGTGAGATGGCAGCTCTGCAACCCGGAGCTCATGACTGCGGTGTGCGAGGCTGGGGAGGTGCAGCTGAGCGCCTTGTGCTTGGCCAGCAAGGGAAGTCCTGCTGGAAGCAGGTTTTTTTATCTGGGCTGCCTGGGCCCGGCATTTGAATGCTTGGAAATGCTCTTCTCCAGATGTTTCCTAGCACACGCCGGCTCTGTTTATAAACAGCTCCTCAAAGCAAAGCCCGTCAGGGCTGCAGGCAGGCGCTCGCGGCAGCGGCCCCACACGGCTCCCCTGCACCCCGCTATGGGGTCGGGGGCCTGGGGTCACTTCTTTCCCTCCCTTCTAGAGGAGCCAGGGTGGTTAACAAAAGCACAAAATTCCTCCTCTTCCTTTCTCCTCCCCTCCTCCGGGCCAGCAGCTTCCTGCCCTGTTGCCTCCCAGCGGTGCCGGCATCTCCGGCTGCCTTCCTGCCCCGGCTCTCGCTGCTGGGCGGCGGGGAGCAGGGCACCCCAGAGCCCAGGCTGGGGCACACTGGGGCTGCCTGAGCCACCTGTCACAAGGGAGATCCCAGCTGCTACAGGGGCTTGGGGTGGAGAGATGTCTCCGTTGCATCCAACCAGCGGTTTAGTTCATTAATGGAGAGTGGTTATCTTGGGGGGGCTGCACCCCCAGCAGCCCAGCGGCTCCCTGGATCCTGGCAATGCACTCATCAAGCCTCTGGGATTTTCCCCCCTTGTTTTGCCAAAATTTAAGCCAGGTGCCAAGGCAGGTGTCAGGCAGGACAGAGCAGTGCGGGACGCAGGCTGGGTCAGCTCTTTGGCGGGTTGCTGTGTTTCCCAGCCCTGTCTCCTATAAAGAAAATGATCCTCATACCCACTGCTCTTTCCTCTTCAGGCTGGGTGGAGGTACCTTTCAACCACACTCTTCTCTGTCCTGGCCTCTGCAGAAGGACAGTGCCAAAACCTTCCAAAAGAGGGAAAAAAGCTGAGCAAAATCCAGGCAAAACAGATGCTGCTGGCAGCCCTGCCAAATTACCTTTCCCTCGGTTGGCCTGAGCCCAGCGCTGTGGCGCGTTGCTGTGAGCAGGTTCCCGAGCCATTGGTGCTGTGGAGCCGCCCACAGCTCGTTGCATCCTGGATCTCGCTCCAGCATCGCTCCCCAGGGACAGCCTGTCCTCCCGCTCCCCACGTGCGCTGTGGGGAGGATGGTCCCGTCATGGCAGCGCTGGGAGGAAGGGCTGAGCAATTGCTGCCGGTCAGTCCGTCTCCTCTCCCTGTAGAAAACGGCACGTTGCTCCATTCTTATTATCAGCCATCACCGAGTAATCCAGTGGGGAACATCATTGCTCAAAAATTGAGTCATTTGGTATAGATCTGCTTGTCCACCACCATGGCCTGGCTGCTGCAGCAGGGCAATGCTGAGGACTCCAGCACTCGCCTTTTCCCTGTTCTAGCTGCTTGCAGGAGCTGTAATCTCATCCCTTACCTTAGGCAGTATGTGTTTTTGGAGGTAAGAACTTGAAAGGACTAGTTGGCTCAGCTGCTGTAGAGCTGGAAAGGTGCCTCCCTCTGTGGCACCACTCCCCTTCTCTCTCCAGCATTGTTTTTTGGGCATGGGGGTGGCTTTCCTGGCACTGCTAGGGAGAGGCAGAGAGAGCAGAGTATGCAGAGATGGGCTTGAGCCAGTCACCGCTCAGACCCTTGGACCTGATCAGTGCTAGGCTGGATCTTGTCTTTGCAAGTTGAGCTACCCTCTAATGCTGCGTGGAGAGCACTTTGCCTTCCTTTTCTTATGAGCATCCACGAGTCATCTTTGCAGTGGCCCGGCGCCTGTCCCCAAGACATAACTGCTCTTTGCATGGGCAGAGCTTTTTTATCTCTTCCCTGCCCTTTAGATCAAACAAGCATTGCTGCCCGGGGGCTCTGATGAGGCAGCAGGTCCTCTGCTCCCCTTCCCCAGGAGGCGTGGAGGCGGCTGCTCAAAAACAGACCCCTCCTTCTTTCCATGGGAAATTAGCACTTGGAAAAACCCTTTCCATCCTGAATCAGGTGAAAGGGAGTGGTGTAAAGACCCATAATGAAATGAGAAATATCAGAGGTTTGAATCTGAAACATCTAAATGGAAAGTTGTGAGGAAGTGATGCTGCATGATGGTTGTGGTTCTCTGGATCAGGAGAGAAAAAAGGTGCTCACAGTTGACATTATTGGTAGATCCACAGTTTCTGCTGGGGTGATTCTGTGGTGGCTGCTGAATCCCAGCTCTTGCCTGGGCAAGGCTCCTCGCAGTCCTGTGCTGTCCTGGCTCCTCTCAGGACCCAAGGGGCTATCAGACAGTGGAATGGGGCCACAAGTCCCTCCTGCCCTCCTCCAAACCACAGGCTCAGCCACCTCTCAGATCCCTGGTTTTGCAAGCTCTCAGCTCCTTGGTTTTGCAGCAGAGGATGCTGCTTGGGGGCAGAAGACCTTCAGTCTGAATGAGAGTGATTTTCTGGGGCAGATTCAACCCCAGCTGCCCAAATAACAGCATTGCATTAATTCAGTTCCTGCACTTGGGAGCAGCCGGTGTGCTTATGGTGACGTGTGTTTATGGTGGGGTGTGTGTATACACTGGAGTGTGTGCAATACCCCAGGGCTGAGGAAGGAGCCAAAGACATTTTTGGGCTGCTTGCTTAGGTAGTCTAATTTTTTCTCATTTGACTCACCCTCTGGAGTTAGTTTTGTGTGTTGCTGGACTTGCACCACTCTTTTCTCCTTGGCAGATAGAAATTAGCTGGTGAAGATCGTGTCTGCAATGGCTGCTACAGCTGAGCATTCCCAGGGCCGCAAATGCTGAAGGCAGTGCTTATTTAGCTAATGAGATTAAGGCGATGTTGCCACTGGACTTATTTTTTTATTTTTATTTTGAATAAATATTTTTGCCATTTGGATTTTTTTCAAGCCTTCTTTTTGCACAGCCTCAAGCTGGGGCCCATCTTTAATCTGGAGCTTCCCTGTAATTTGAGTAATGATAATAAAGATGCTATGAGCTCTGCTGCTGAGATCCTGTTCCCTGCAGGACATCTCCCTGATGTGTACCAGCCGTGGGGGCACTTGTGGTGTTCGCCCCAGGTGCTGGGGAAGTGGTTTCGTCTCCTTGCAGAGCTGTGTGAGCAGTCATGCGATGCTCTGTCCTCTTGGCTCACCAGAGCGATGCTGGTACAAACAAAAGGGGCTTTAGGAGAGAGGAAGAAGAGTGGTTTGAGGTCTGGGCAATATCCTGTGGGGGAGGATGGAGAGAGCCGCAGCCCATGAAGCACTGGGCTGCTCTGGGAGGCTGGGTACCACCAGCCAGCAGAAGCCCTGCGAGATCCCTTGGGTGGGTGGTAGATCCTGTGTGTGATCCGACCCTGCCCAGACTTGAGATGGCTGCTCTTCAGGCTGTGCTGTCTGAGTCCCCTGTTCCTGTTCTTCCTCTCTTTGCAGGCACACATTCTGGCAGTACCGCCGTGAGAACCCCCAAACCAAAGTGGGGGAGCCCCCTCCTGATGGGCTGCCCGGCTTCAACAGCGGCGTCCTGCTCCTGAACCTGGAAGCCATGAGGCAGTCCAAGCTCTACAACCAGCTGCTGGAGCCTGCCATGGTGCAGAAGCTGACAGAGAAGTATCACTTCAAGGGCCACCTCGGGGACCAGGATTTCTTCACCATGGTGGGGATGGAGCACCCAGAGCTCTTCCACGTGCTTGACTGCACGTGGAACCGGCAGCTTTGCACGTGGTGGAAGGACCATGGGTACAGTGACGTGTTCGATCAGTACTTCCAGTGCGAGGGTGAGGTCAAAATCTACCACGGGAACTGCAACACCCCAATCCCTGACGACTAGGGCCACCACTGCCCCCGGGAGCAGCTCTGACTGCAGCAAGCCCTGCAGAGCCATGGTGGCTGCACCAGCAGTCCCTCAGGAAGGGTGGCCAGCCCACTGCATCCCAGGGATCCCAAAAGCATCAGTACCCCACTGCCTGTAGCCTCACCCTCCAGGAACCACAGTCTGGTGGTTGGAGCAGGACATCCACAGTCTCCATGCCCGGGCCCAGTTCCTGGCTCTGCTTGGGGCACGTCCATGGTTCCTGTCTGTGGCCCAGCTACCAGGACAGGGGGACAGCAGAGGGGCCATCAGGCGACCGCTGAGTTTGCAGGGTGCTGGCTCCATGGGTGCTGTGCAGCCTTGTCTAATGAGCAGCAGGAGGCCTCAGCCGGGCAGTTGGGTTTTGTTTTGTCATTCCTTGATGGCCCATTGCTGCACCTCACACAGAGCATCCGTCTGGTCTGTCTGGAGAAAAGACACTTTACTCAGGTCATCTTCCTTTTGAAGCATTCCAGAAAGGCAAGAGGGTATTAAAGACTTAAAAGGTGCTGTAAATTGGGTTACTTACAAACAAAAATTGAACGCTAGATGAGCTTTAAAGCCTTCCATTGGTGGTTCTTAGCAATAAAAGCTTTACTGCCCTGTCTTGTCTTAAAAGCGTTCAGTGAGCGTGTATCAATAGGTTCATTTTTCTAGTTTTGCCTTTAACCTTTCATACAACAATAAAACTGCAGATGTAAAACACGCTCGGCTGTTTTTCTGCGGCACAACTGAAGTCCTGTGCGATGGGAGGCTTGTGCTCTTTTTATCATGATTTAAACGTAATTGATGTATATCTGTTGGGCAGCTGAATGTGGTGCCCCGTGTATTATAGATGATCACTGTGCTTAATTCCACACCTGTCCCAAGGGAGTGATGCAAATAAATGGGCTGGCACATGAAGTGGATTTTAAATAAAGATCATCCTCACCATAGCCAGGCTTGGTCTGGAAGGAGGCGGGAGATGCCTGTGCTGGGACTGAGCGGGCTTCAGCCCTGTACACCCTCAAATAAATCCTGTGTCAGCTGGCCCAGCCATACAGGCAGGCTCCTGTGCAGGTTGCTGACAGAGGAGGAGCTCACACACGTGTTAACCCACTGCCAGCCCTGAATTTTTTCTACACCAAGCCAGCCTGTGCCCATATGTGTGTCTGTGTGTCCATCGGTGTGACATGCATGTGCAATAGAGAGGGATTAGGGCTTAATTATGGCTTAACAGCTGCGCAGTATGTGGCAGGAGTTTCCTGGAATCCTTCCCCCGTGTCTGTGAATGAACGTTTCCCTTTTTGGAGGGAGAGGCTCTCCTTCCTCTCTCCAGCCGATGTGAGGGGCATGGCAGGCTGCAATGCGGGCTGCAGCTCTAACCTGACCCTCTCCCATTTGCTGAACTGGTCCATTTCCAAGTAGCATACAAGCTCTCCTTTAAGTATTTTCACATCCCTAAGGAAGGAACTGCGAAGAGGTGATTAAGGTTTAGTGACAGCAGCAATAACCTGCTGTATTAGACTCAACATTTTCACCAAAACCCAAGGCAATCAGGCCTTGCTAGGCAAGGCAATCAGACGGAGGCTGCAGTGGGGCAGGTGATGCACTGTGGTGATACACCCTGAAGGACGAGGGTCTGCAGCGGCTGAGCCAGCCAGAGCTGCACCTGTGCCCAGAGAGTTCACACCCTGCGGGGGCTCCCAGGGGGAGGTTTGCTTGGCCCGTGCCAGCTCTGATTTAGGTGTGTGCTGGGTGGGAATGGCTGCAGTGAGCCCTGGGAGACACCCACCTTGCCCCTGCCCTGCCAGTGCCACACTGTTCTCCTGGGCTTGCTGGGCAAAACAGGGAGAGGGCAGGGCTTGCTGGTGCGATGTCACGGTCCTATGGTTGGCTTCAGCACTTTGTCACCACCCTGGCATGTCCCTGAGGCCCCTGCAATTACCCCAAGCGGCTCCCAGCTCTGCCCCATGTGCAGAGCCCTTGCTGTGCTTGGGGTGCTGCTGGGGGGGCTCAGCCCTGCACTCACTGGCTGGGGCACGACAGTGGCACCGGTGACACACGGTGTGCCAGGGCAGGACCTTGCCAGCAGTTTGGAAATGGCCATGCTGGAAAGACAGGCCAGGTGGCTCCTGTCACCTGCCCTGGGGAGCGGCAGAATGATGAGCAAACAGCTTTTCCATGGGGCTGAGCAGCCCTGGGTGTCTCTGGGCATCAGGGCTGGCCCAAAAGCACCATGATGGTTTGGGATGGTATTGCCACAGGGTGACACCGAGGCTGCCAGCCTTGGGAGCCAGGGCTGTGTGGGGCTGAGTGCCCCCCTGCCCCATAGCCACCCCTGGAGCTGGGGCCAGTGCTGGGCATCCTCTACCTGCGGGCAGAGGATGCTCTCCACAGGGTTGGGAGCACCTTTCCCTCTCTGAGGGGGCTCTGGGAGCTGCAAGGGGGGGCTCTGCATTCATGTGGCCACCCCAGGGCTGAAACATTTTCCTTAGGCATTTTGCAAAAAAAAGTGTTTCCATTTTTTTCTGTGCATAATGGCAGTCCACTGGGAAACTCACTACAGTTTTTCAGCTGAGAAAAATGTAGTAAGTGAAACATTTAATTCAGCTTGGCGTGGTTTTCCCCAGGCACCGCAGACGGCCCAGTGGCCCAGCTCTGCATGCAGCGGTGCCTGCACCCCCTGACACGCCTGGTCCCCGGGGCCATGACTAAAGCACCGCAGGCAGCGCAGACCCGCACTGTGCTATATATAGAGCCTGCACGCAGCCGGGGCCGTGCTGCCCGTGCAATTATCTCCCCTTCATGCCCCACTGATTGCAGGCACTAATGAGCTCAGCTGCAGAAGCCTCTGCGGCAGTCTGGAGCCTGCTGACGTGGGGCTGCCGGCTCAGCCTTTTTGAAGGATGCTGCTGCCGGGACTGCTTTGAGGCAGAAGCAGAAGTTGCTGTCCTTGGTCGGGGTGGCAGCACCCCTGTGGGCACCCTGCAGCCAGTTCCTGCACTCGGTGCCCAGCCGGCTGGCAGTTGCTGGGCCATCCCGTTCTCTCCTGTCAGTGGTAATTCCTGGAAGAATGGGGACATATCAACTCCATCACTCCTTGCCCTCCAACGCTCTCTGGCTGCAAAGCCCAGCCTTGGGCAGAAGATGCTCCAGGCACACAAGATCAAACCTAAGCATCCCCACCTGGATCCCAGCCCAAACCTGAGCGTCCCCTCCTGGTCCCTGTGACACTGGCCTGGGGACATTGCAACCAGCACTGGCAACTGCTAGAACAAACATGGTAAAAAATGTTCAGAAAGCATTAAGCAGCACCGGTTTGTATTGGGTAGCAGGGACTTGCAGCCATGACCCTGCAGCAGTGGCCTTGGGGCTGACTGGCAGCTCTTGGTCCCAGGGACTGAGACCACGTCCTCGGGCCAGTGCTGGTCCCGTGCCTAGCAGAGTGGATCTGCAGACTCCAGAGCCCTGTTTCAGGTTGGTGAGGGCCTCCATGGAGACCTGGTGGGTGAAGTGGCATGTGGGGACAAGCTGCTGTGACACGCAGTGATGCGGGGACGCAGCTGTGGGGAGCAGGGGACCAGCCTCACCAGTGCGGCTGGCTGCCGGGGGTAGAGCTGTGCCCTGCTGTGGGTATTGCACCCATAGAGCTGCAGTGGCTCTGTGAAAGGGTGTGATGGGATTTACACCAAGGTTACTCAGCTCAGTTTCTCTGTCACACCTGGGGGTTTCCTGCTCCTTCTCCTCTTACCTGCTTGCTCACAGCAAAGTGCTGCTCGTGCCCAGAGCCCCGTGTCTTTTCAGGATGGAGAAGGAGACGGGTGAGTAGAGGGGTCTCCTTGAACTCTTTGTAGAAGAGGCTGTGGAAAGCAGTCTGTAGCTTGAGCTGAAGGGGCAAATTCAATTTATTTTTTTGTATCATTCAGCATTCACAAGAAATTGCACGTAAAGCAAACAATATCCCCTGTTTGCTGGCCAGTTTTGCTTTCAGCCTCGCGCTTGAGCTGCATGGGATTTTTGCTCTTCTCTCCCGCGTTTCGTAACACTGTCAGTGTTTATTTGCGTACTCATTTGTACTTCTTACCCATTTGAAATGATCAATTGTTGGTATAAACTCACCTAGGGAGCAATTACTGTAAGCCCAACCCAAACAGGCACTGGGGTGCTCCATTAAGCAATAGAACCACCCTCCCCCCTCTGCTGCTCCCAGAGGATACAATATTTACTTTTTCAGCTCTCTGCAATTCATGCCGAGCACACTCCAGTCAGCATGCCAAGAATAACGCAAACCATAACAACAGGCTTAAGTGCTAAGATGGAGTTCCTGACTTTGCAAAACAAAACAAAACAAAACAAAAAAAGCAAACCTGTTATTTTGCCTCCCCTAAGAAGCGCCCGGCTGCAGCAGAGCCAGTGGGCGCCCGAACCACCCTCTGCCTTGAGCGGAGCCGCGGGTAGTGTGGAATCTGTCCCGAGGAAACGCAGAGAGAGGCAAAAAAGAGCAGCGAACCTGGGACACAGGTTGGCGACTGCTGCTTTTTCCCTTTAATGCAGATTTTTATTAGGTTGCTGCATTGTTTTGTGAGCTTTTCCTCAAAAGCTCCGCAGAGCCGTGGAGGGACACATTCCCAGCACCTTGCTTGTGAATATTTCAGCCAGGTTTTTGGTAGCTCTATCTCTGACCATCATGAGCTGTCATGGCTTTAATTACTGAGAAGTTGCTGCCAGGTCTTGTTAGTCTTTTCAGTGCTGTCAGGGTTCAGTCTGTGCAGTTCTCTGCTGTAAATTATTTATTCGCTAACCGGCTGCTAATGGGGAGAGCACTTGGAGCAAATTACCTTACTGAGATATTTCACGGGAACTAGCTATATTGTACCTAAATTCTTAACATTAATTTAGGCGACTTGCCTGTTGGAAGAAAAAGTCTGGAGCTGCCAGAATCAGCTGTGGGTTTGGCCCTGGCAGGAGGCTCTGGCGTTGCCTCCTGGGGAAGGGGATGTCAGCAGTTCTAGGGCTGTTCCTGACAGCCAGATGTGTTTTTCCTGGGGCAGATGTTGCTCAGCTGCTGTTGTGGCAGGTAGGAAACCATGCCCTGGGGCTCCAGCCCCGCTGTAAACAGATGAGCACCTTTGAGCTCTTTCTCGCAGCTCGCTCCAGATGGATTGGGCACCCTGCGGCCTGGAGGGGACTCATCCCTGGCCCCAGCCTTCGCCAGGGCAGCCCCAGCCCCGGCTTTCCCGGCCATCGTTTATCAGCAATTTGTGACCCTGCTGGTGACAATCCTAAAGCTGTGCAAGCCACAGAAGGCACTGCATGAGGTATCTGTATTTATCACCTACAGACCACTTGCTCTAAATGCATTTTGCAGCTGTTGAGGTGTTCGGGGGTTTTGTCATAATACATTCCCTCCTTGGAGCCGGTCAGGATACATAGAGCCTTTTAAGTAGTAAGGACAGGCTCAGTTTAGGGAACAAAACACTTGCGGATGCCCTGTGGCACACGGGGCTCTAGGCACTGTGTCAGAAAGAGAACATGGGGTTTTTTCTACGTGCTTTTTACTTTAAAACTCATCCATTTTCTATGCTGGAGGACTTCTCTGGCTGCCCGAAGAACATGGCAAAGACGTACCATTCCAGCAAGATCTGCCGTGCTCGAGAGGGAAGTTTTATACAGAGTGCCTAAAAATACCAGCAGCAGTAGGAAAAAAATGAACAGACGTGAGATTGAGCCCCTTGGCTGTGGAACGGGGGCACAAAGAGCTGCCCAGGTGAAGGATGCTCAGCTGAACTGACAGGCCCTGTGGTCCCGCAGCAAAACCAGTCAAAAACCATAATCTGGAAAACAGGGGTGAATGGTGACATGGCAGAACCTGCCACTGATTCTGAGCTGTTCAGGAGAGGGAAGTGCAGAGCCAGTGTGAAGAGCTGCGGAAAATGAGGAGGATGTGGAGCAGACAGGTAATGAAACAGGAACAAAATTCAGTGTTGACAGATCCCTGCTCAGCAGTTTGGGAAACTCTTGGAGCTATAGAAGAGGGGAAGAGGAATAGAAAAGGCAGAGGTGTCCAGCAGCAATTTTTGCCTGGTAATTGGAAAAGATGTCCTGGCACTGTAAACCACCACACATCGCAGAAGGGAAACAGCAGTGCCTGGAGTCCAGCAGGCCCGGGGCATACTCCAGTTATATAATGGGAATAAACTCTAGTTAAAAAATGGGAGCAAACTATAATGCCTGTGCAGAAGGCAAGGAGGATGCTTGTCCTGTGCTAGCGTTCAAAGGAGAAGGCTGGCAACTCTGAGCTAGCAGCCTGACTCCCAGGTTGGGCAAAAGGATGGGAAAATTGGTGTAAGATTCAACAGATAGTAATATTTCCAGCTCAAAAAGGTTTGAGCTGGAGCAAGAAAGTGGTGCGCAGGGCTTTGGACACCACGTTTTTAAAAGATGCAGTAACTGATCTAGAAGAAAATACCATACAGTGGAAGAGAAACTGGAGGCCAATACGCTGTGCCCATGCTGATACACCAGCGTTTCACAGTTGCAAAGCAGCAGACATTGCAAAAATAGGAAATACAAGAACTCAGCGCTATTAAACAAAATGTAGTGAAATATCCTATCATGAGTCATTTACTTTTAAGCCTCAAAAATTTTTTAGTAGATGCCACTAAATTTCTTTTGCCAGTCACTGCTTCACTAAATTTTTTCTAGCAAAGAAAGAGGATATAAAATGCACAGTGTTTAATCTTCTTCTCTCAAGAGCTGTGTGTAATAGGATGCATTATCGAATAATAATAATAGGGGAAGCATTTAAATAATACTGAGCTGAGTAGGGAGTGCCAAGGCAGTCATACACTTGTCATAAAAATGGAGTACTGGGTTCTTAATGAATAAATGTGTCAGCTGGATTTGGGCAGGAGCATTGAGCAGGCCGAGTGGGTGCCGGCAGCATCACATACAGGTCCTGAAAATGACTCTGTACAAAGTTACTGGTGTTTGCAATTCTGCAGCTTCTCCTGCCCATTGGTCTCTGCAGCCTGTGCTCAGTCAAGCCTCCCTGCGAAGGGACCGTGTTGTCCTGATTTCCCAGGGGAAAAAGAAGAAGAGGCTGAGCAACCACTGTTTGACATGGAGCCAGGAGGGGATTTCTAGATTTTCTGTCTGTCCTTTCAGCTGTCAGTCCCCAGACGTCCTGGACCAGAGGGGACAGGATGCTGACCCAGGCAGAAAGTGTTCTGGGGTGATGTGGCTCCTTTTCCTCGTTTCATTTTCATGTCCCTCACAGTGGAGTGATGCCCACCCTGCTCTAGGGTGGGCTGGGTCAGCGGGTACTCAGAGCATGGCAGGCATACTGGGAAGGACATGATGCAGGGTGCTGGGGACAGGACTGTAAAGCACCAGGGGTGCGTGTGGGCACCCTGAGTGGCACAGGAGGGTGGCAGGGCATGCTTCTGGGGGGACCTCCTGCAATCAGAAGTCCTCCTGGGGAATCAGCAGTGTTAGAAGGCAACGTCCTCCTGTCCCTAAAGTCACTTCTGGGACTGGACATGTAGTTTGAAGTGCCACCACACTCAGCATAGCAGGAATGCTGTGGGTGGACATGAATTAAATATAATTCTTAGCTACATTTATCCTTCTCAAAATAACTTCCCTTTTTGTGGATCAGTTGTCTGAAAACCATAATTGATACTTTCTGAGCTCTTTATAGTTGCTTGTGAAATAGCGACCTTCATGGTAACGCAAGAGCAGGCGTGGGCCTGACCAAAGCTAAATCAGTGCTGAGGCCAGGACTGACCTGAAGGAGGGGATGTGTCTGGCTGCCTTGGGGAAGGTGTTTGTCAGATGCAGTCCCTTCTGCAGACACCCTCGGTTGCTGTAAGCTGCAGAGGGGATGCTGGAACATTAGCGATGTCCTGGGGTGCCAGCACTGCTGCCAGGGCTGCCTGCCTGCATGCTGCCCATCGCCTGGGCGTGCACCGGGCTCTCAGGGTTCCTCCTACAGACCATCCAGATTCAGACTGCTGTCACATTTCAACACAGTAAAATGCATGTTAGTTCCTCCAAATTCCAGGTGTGTGGAGGACGGGTGAACCCATTAATTTTGCTTGCAGAAGCCAGGGGCCTGGCAGCTCCATGGTGCCATGACAGGAGGTCCCCTTGCAGAGCGGTGTGCCCCGCTGCTTTTAGTTAAGAGCCAAGCTCGTTTGCTTTTTTTCTAATGTCCCCTTCCAAGAACAGATGTTGGAGTTTTTCACATACAGAAGATCAAACCATGTTATTTTTAATCAGAATTTGTAAAAAAAATAAAAATGTATGGTGCATTGTGAAAGAAATTAAGAGTCATGTAAACGAAGCAGACAGTTAAGAGGCTCGGCTTGGCAGGGGCTGCAGGAGGGGGGACGGGCTCTGTGCGGTTCCACCATCCCTGCCCTGAGCCGTGCGGCTCGGCAGCCCCCGCTGCCTGCGCAGAGAAACATCTCTGAGCCAGGAAACATCTCCAGATCATCGCAGATCTCAAACCATAAAGACAACTGGCTTGTCAGGGCACGCCTCTGCATTTCCATGTACTCAGAGCCAAAAAAAATGAAATCTCCGCAGCAGTCCCGACATTCTTTTGATTATGAGAAAAGGCAATTGAAAAGTTTTGTTTCACACCCTTCAAGATCAAATAATTTATTTAGAATGCACTTTGTGGTATCACACAGCGTACAGGCTCGGCAATTAGCAGGAAGCACATATTCCCCCTCATTTTCCATGAGTGTGTCATTAGGATAGTGTCTCACCAGTTTAAAATCACCATTATCAGGTGCAAATATTGGCAAAGTTCAAACCATTTTCTTGTAGTTTACTTTTTATATTTTCAAATATTGTTAATTCAGTTTCATTGCTGCCTTTGAAATTATCAGACAATGGTTTCTTCTCCTTTCAAACTGCCATTAACAAACTGTTGGAAATATTCTGATATTTCTACAGCTGGAAGTATCAGCGGCAATCACAGAAAATGCCCCTTTTAAGCAAACGGTTAACAGTTTATTTTCTAGATGAAAGAAGAACTGAGGTATTGTATCCAGTGCACATAACTTTTGTCTGCTGCTCATCTCCAGCGTCTCCTACAACCTTCACAGCAGCTCAGAGCCGACAGCAGCCATGCCCAACACTGCTACAAACCCTGGCTTGAGATTGCCTTCCAGCCCTTTGACAAACCTCTGCAACAAAAGGAGAGGATTTGGGAGGGGCACATATATGCTTTTTCCACGGTTATGAATAAATATGTATCTTTGCCACGCCAATTCCCTGCCTGGATGATCTGGAAACAGTGGATTTTCTAGCAAGATGAAATTTCTGCGCACAGGGGAGCATTGCATGGTCTATATTTGATGGGGAAGAAACACTTTCAAATAGGGCAAAGATCTTTGGTCACAGGCGTTTGATGGAAATGAAGATTGCAGAGAGCTGTATGAACAGTGATAAATGTTTCTCACAGAGCGAGCGGTTAATCCCAGGGGCCTCAGCTATTTTCCCTCTTTCAGAATGATGCTAGGTGAAAATACCTGCCAAGCCTGTCATCTTTAAAGCCTTGAGAGTTTGAGGGGAAACTAAAAACCTTCTGCTGGTCATATTAAGTCCAATAAACAATTTCAGCCTCAAAGAAACACTTCCCAGGCATGTTGGAATGGAGGCTTTGCATCAAGAATCTTTGGCTATAAATCCAAATGCAAAATAAATCAAGATACGTTGCTTTATTCTGCCTGTTCAGGTGAAAGCCCCAAACATTGGTCCTTCCTTGCTCCCAGGCCTTGCCACAGCCAGGGCTTCTGTTCTCCACAGTATATTCTGCATCACGAAAACATCAACTGGGCTTTCTGCATGGATTTATGTTCACACTTTGCGAACCTACGCCTCCAGAGGGAAAAAGGATAGCATGGAAGATAATATCTGCTGGCAGCTGTTGCACCCGCCAGGAGGAGGCATGAATTATCTCCAGTCGTTATCGGTCACACTTATAATGCAAGAGGCTTCTTTCAAGATGCGGTGAGACAGGGGCTTTTTGCACATTAAATGTTAAAAGGTAGTGTCAGCTTTCACAGTAATTTAAGGCCGGTGCTTCTTCCTGCCTTATTCTTGCTTCCAAAGGGCATCTTTCATCTTTTTAGGAGGCTTATCGTTATTAGACATCATAAGTGAAGAGGCTTTAAGTGCTCTCACCATCTCCCACAGACTGGCTTCAGCCATTGCCTGGTCCAAAATGCAGGGTGTCTCTTTTGTCTGTGCTATGGGACATGTGGCCAAGGGGAATGAGTGGCTGAGGAACGGCAAGCACACGTGGGTGGGCACTTGTGTGTGTGATTCTTCACGTCACTCTCTCCAGGCTTCAAAGCAGAAGCAGAGTCCTGCGGGAGGGTGGCACAGAGCTTTTCCTGGCACAAGGGCATGCGTGGCTGTGCCGCAGAGCAGGACCATGGGTGTTTGCACACGCAGGCGTTTTGCTGGGAGAAGCTGAGGCAGAATCCCCAGGGCAGAGCTGCAGGTGATTTGTGGAAAACAAAACAAAAAACTGAGGAGGGAGGTGCCAGTCACCGTAAAAAACATGGGCAAGCAGCAGCTCACCATGCAGTTGCGGCCCTACTGTCTCAGTGCACCTTGGAGGAACTTTTTGGATATCATGGTCATGTCTCTGGTTTCTTTCTACGTGTGAGATGCAGATGGAAATTTTGAAAGATTTGGCTGTGTTTCTTCAAAACCAACATTCATCCATGGCGTTTAAAAGGGAACCACTCTCCAGCAGCAGGGTTTTTCCAGCCCTGCCACTGTGGGACTCCCGCGCAGGAGCTGCGCTGACCTGCCTCTTCCCAAAGAACAAATACCCTGACCTCCACGCTGGGCCCTTCCTGGCAATTAGCAACCAGCTAAGCTAATCAACACCTCCCGACAGAGCATCACCGCAGCCAGGAAAACGGACTCTGTGCTTGATCCGGTGCTGGGAAGCACCAGAAGCTGTGGCCAAGTGGGCATTTTGCAGAGCAGGGCCCCTGCCTGATAGAGGGAGATGTTGAGGTGCCCTGACAGCAGCAGTCATGGGGAGCAAAGCCCTCGTGGTTTGCAGCACACATGCTTTTCGTCAGGTTATGCTCCGGGGTGTGGGGAGCAGGATTGGTCTGTGGCTTCTGAGAAGCGATAAGCAGCCACGTACAGGTCTTGCATAATGTCGCAGCCTGATTTCCAGTGCTGCTGAGTTCCTCCGTTGGGAAGAGGAACCACTGAAACTGGGCTGTGGGCCAATCTGCACCCTGTTGCTCGTGGAGCACAAAGCCTTCCACCCTTCAGGTTTCAACACAGCACCCTCCTGTCTCCCAGGATCTCCTGGATCTTTGTACCTTTCAGTGCTGCTCTTGGTTTGTGCTGGAGCAGGGATGAGCAGAGCCAGGCCAGGTCCCTCTGCCCCTGCATTGACATCCCACCGGCTCCATGGCATGGGCAAAGCCCCAGCAGCAGTCACTGTGGGCAGGGCAGAAATGTCCCTTCCAGCAGCTTAGTCCCCGTGCTGATGGTGCTCAGCGCCGCGAGCTGCCTAGCACCCTCTGCAAAACACACTCCTCGTCTAGTATTCCTCAGGTGGCAAATAAATGTCCTTGTGCCCTGTGGGCTAGCTCACAGCTTCAGCCGCGGTGCTGTGCCTGGGGACAGGGGCCATGGCCCTTTGCTCGGCCACCCCATGGCTCGTGCCCGGAAGGTGCGTGGGTGGGGTGATGGGGGGTTGCCAGCCGCTGGTGGGCAGGGACGCTGCAGGCTCTCTGCGCCCAGGGAGTTTGGCTGGGAACTGACCACCACTGGCAACCCCAGGGCCCACGGACTGGTATCTGGGCTTGCCATAATGAGCACACCATGGCAGGCTCGTTATGCCTTCATTAAAAGGAGCAGCCATCACCAGACCACTGACGGTTGCTTTGCTGCTGACGGGCACACCTCTGAGCGTGGGGACAGGGCAGCTGGAGGCAGAGGGCTGTTTGGGATGGGATGTGCCAAGGCTGGAGCAAAGGGAAGCAGCCAGGAAGGGCAGCTGCCTGCTGGAAGGGATTAGAAGCAGCTCTGAGTGCAGAGCAGGGATTACACACAGCCCAGCTTGCCAAGCAGTGCTGATGTGGAGGATCGAGGGGAAAAGAGGAGCATGAATTAAATGATTGCCAGGTAATTAATTCCTGGGCACTATCTCTGCTGCCAAATGTGCTGTGCTGAGGGACTCTTGCTCCACTCCCACATGCTGGGTGCAAGGGCCAGCACAGCCCTGCTCTGCTGTGGCCCTGGTACATGATGACGGTGGCGTGAAGCTGCCCTGCCATGACCAGTTCCTGCGGCATCACACACAGGTACTACAGAGTGATTTACAAGGAGCTGCCATACCACCAGAGAGAGAAATAACCCGACACGATGTTCCACCATGCTCCTTAGGGTGAGCTCTGAGTAATTACTCCAATTACATGCCAATTCACACAGAAGCCAGTGGCCTCCACAAGGGAACAGATTGAAGGATCCATCTTTAATCATGGCTCAGGTGTTGTGCTCTGCTGCCTCCAATCTGAAGTACATGTTCATTTCCCCTTGTGGGTCTCTAATTATACCTTTTTATCCACTCCTCTACTTCAAGCATGCATGTCAAAGAAGACGATATATTAATCAGCTGAGTTTTCTTTATTGCTTCTTGTCAGCAGCAAACTCTCTTCTAAAAAGGAGCAATCACATGTCTTCACTTGGATTTGCCTAGGAGAGGCGTCCATCAAAACCCGGCAAGTGACAAGCCCATGGGGACCATGATTTGTTGCTCCAGGTAAAGGAAGAGGGACAGGGCTCAGCCAGGCTGGGAGAGGCCAGCTGTAAATCCAGATCCCTCCCGGAGGCTGTGTTTGTGCCAATACTTTTGAAAGCACATCAATAGCTTCTCTGTCTGGCTGCAGCCCCATTGCACCCTGCCGAGTGGGGCTGGCATGGGGCAGAGCCCCACAGCAGGGGGATGGTCCGCAGGCACAGGTTTTGTCTGGAGCAGACCTCCAGCTGAACTGTGTTCACCCCAGTTTAAGCTAAGCTCAGACTGATGAGGGTGGTCATGCTGGAGGCCATCATGGTGCAGAGATGGGAGCTCCACGTGTCTCTCATCGCTGTGTGCATCTGGTTGTTTCACCACAACCTTCCCAGGGTGCCCAGGTGACAGTGGCTCTGCCCACTTTGGCCATGGTACTGTGCTCCAGCCATGTCCCCTCCATCACCTGGCATGCGGAAGTGATGTGTCCCCATCCGTCAGGAAACAGCTGTGTTCCCAGCGGGAAAACAACCGTCCAGAGCTTCCGTCCAAGCTGCAATTCCTGAGTGTGGCCGGGAAGGGGGGACACCCCCTGAGGGCTGGGGCTGCTCAGGCACCACAGGCTTCCCCCAGGGTGGAAACAGACTCACTCCTGATTTCTCCATAACGCATTTCTGGAGAAGACCTGTTTAATGTGCAGGGACCTTGTGCGGCTTTGGAGACAAGCTGGCAGGAGAGTCAGGTCAGGGGGACACAGGCTGAGCATGTCCAAACAGTTACAGCATTGCCAGAGATGGGGAACCCATTGCAGACTTTGGCAGAGTATTTCAGGGGCCAGCTACCCTCACCCAGTGAAATCTATGCCTATTTCCAACCACAGCCTTCTTTCAACCTTGTCTGCCAAAAAGAGGCAATGCCAAAAGCTTAATCACATCAGAGAGAGAGCTTTAACAAGCTGGGATCAAGTTAGTCCTTTCACCTGTTCTTTTGGCCCACACAGATGGTGTCCCGAGAATTTCTTTCCATGAAAAGTTTGTCCTCCCATCCTTCTGTCGCTCCCCAGCTTCCTTTTTGGGCTTCATCCAGCTTCCCTGCCTTCTCCTGAATGCTGACATCATGCTGGGTACAACTCCACGGGGGAGCTGCACACTCCTCCCAAGCAGCTGTCTTCAGTTCCTTCCCTAGGGAGGCACCTTTTGGGGGGGGGTCCCCAGCCTCACTGGGTGCAGACTCCCCTCACCTGGGTGTGGGGTGCTGTGCTAGTGGTACAGGCTGCTCCTGGGGCTGTGTCTGTGCCAGGATCATTTCACCAGAGCCTGGGCATCTTCTGCTGTCACTGAGAAACCCAGAGGGTGTCAAATAATGGAGGGCTGAGAATTAATCCCTGTCGGAGGCCCCTGGCAACACTCCAGCTGAGCGGCAGTGCTGTGTTTTCAGCAAGGCTCTAGGAACTCCAGAGTGTTGGGATTTCTAATGCGCTAACTCCATGCTTGCTCCAAGCAGTTGGAATTGCCAAAACCCTTACACAAGCTTCTTACCTCAGCGCCGTCACAAATTTGGCTGATAGGGGCAATCTGAAGAACACAGATGTGCCAAGATCTCTTTTCTGTAAAATGGTACTAATTGACATTAATGATATTTCCCCACTTCAAACCTTTATCGATCAAAACCGGCCACAGCCGTTCCACCCCCAGCACAGACTGGTGTCAGCTGGGCTGGCCGGGACATCCTGTTTACTCCATGGAGGTACAGGCATGGCGCCAGCGCTGGGACCCCAGGGGAAGTCCCAGGGACCTGCCGGCGCTAATTAGACGGCTCCTTACGCAGCTCATTTGCACTCACCAATGTGTCGGACCTGCTGATTGAAAAATCTAACCTCAGTAGCCATTGTTCAACATCTTCCTGAAGCCTTCATAAGATGGAAACTGTTTTATAACTGTTACATTCTGTTTTATAATGTGCTGTATTGTTTGGCTTTTGCCTCCCAAATGCTGAACAGAAATATTTATCAAATATCTCTCCCTTTCTAGGTTGCTGCCTACATAATTTGTCACCCCCTGCCTTTATGGGCCAGGCAGAGATTTCTCCTTGTGCTGACTGCTTCTTCCATCAATCTTGTGGGCTCATCATGTACATGCAGTTTGTCATAGATTTACGCATCTTATTCTGTTTTTTATTTTTGCAGCTGCCTTCACCTCTTGCGCAGCTTGTGGTGTGCAGACCTGCACCTTCTCCCGGTTGTGGCTTTGGAGAGCCGGCCAACGTGTGCTGGGGCACCTCTCAGCCACCGCTCCGGAGTTTCTATTTGCACACCCCATTCCTGGCCAATCGTTTCCAGGAGTGGGGCTCTCCAACCCACCTGTGGCACCATTCTGCTCCCTGTCTTCTGTGAGGGCACTGACCTGTGGATGCTGCTCCCCTTGGGCTCTCCAGCCATCACGCCATGGCAGCACCCAGCAGAGCAGAAGTGGAGGTGGGCGGTTGGGCAGGTTCCTGCTGGGTGGGTGTGATGGGTGCCTTTCATCGCCAGGAGAGGCAGATAAGCCTTCCATGCAACCCCCACATGTGCTTAAAAACATAGGAGCCAACACCCCAAACCAGCCTGCATGCAAAGCATGGGAAGAGGACTGCTCCAGGAGTAGGAACGCAGGCACACTGCGAGGTGACACCCCAAAGGAGCAGCCCCATGTGGGGGTGAGCAGCTCCACACCGCTGTGCTCCATGAGGATGGGGCCCCTGCACACCCCTCCCTGGGGAGCACATCTGCAGGGTTCCTAGGACTTTGTACAGATAACATGTTGTGGTTCCAGTAGCAATAAGAAAACAAAAAGAAACCTGCTCGCAAAGGTATGTTGTGACCACCTGAAGACCCAAGACCTTGGCATAGTCTCAAGCTGAGACCTTTTCCAGCTCCCTCCTGCCCCAAAAGACAGCACAGCTGGAGCAGGCTGGCAGCTCCCTGGCAGGGGCTGCGGCAGAGCGGGGGTGCATTTGGAATCCAGAAAGGGTCTTACCCCAGCTGCAGGGAACAGGCACTGTAACCTGAATATCTCTAACTCTGATGCACCTGATGAGCACATGCTCATGGCCACGGCCAAGGCCGTAGGGCAAGTGGCATCTCTCATGGCCATGTCGGGTTCCTGTGGTTCCCTGCCCTTGTAATTACCCCTCCCCAGGAGCTCCAGTCATCACAGCAGACAGACCAAGGCAAGACACAGGTAGCAATTAATTTCTTCTCTACAAATTATCAAATTGCAAACTTGCTTTTTAATTGTAAACTCTTTGAAGGAGGCCACTGCATGACTGGGACATATTTCTGCCTATTGCTCACCAAAGAGCAGGCAGCTATTTCTGGCAGGTGGGGAATGGTGAGCTCTCCAGCCAGGTTAAATGGCAGTAGCCCCAGCTGCCACCCTGCTCCAGCCCCTCACTCCTGCCTTGGCCACCTTCACCCCAACAGATGCATGGGTTGCTCTGCACCCCAAATGCCTCTTTCCACCCGACCAAGCAAAGCCTCATGCAGAAGCAGTGCCTGGTGCAACCCGTGGGCTGCCCATCCACAGAGTGGGGACAAAATTGCACAGGAGCCCCCACGCAGTGCACCCAGCATCACTTGTTTCCCAGCTTGCACCCCGAAAAAGCTCGCTGCCCATCCCAGCCCTGAGGCACTTGCCACAGGGCTGCAGGCCCCATGCGAGAGCCCACGTGCCTGGTTTGCTGTCATTGCACTGGGCTTGCGCGGGGACTGACTCAGCTGTAAGAAGGGGAAAGGAAACTGGAAGATGCCCACAGGAAGGGCAGCATCCCAGAGCACAGGGCACTGCCCCACACACCCACACCCAAGGAAGCTGCAATGACAATTGTCTGTAGGTATGAGCAGGACAAAAGGCAAACAGAAGTATGATGGAAGGCTGATTAAACTGGTACAAGGGCTTCTCACAGCTGCACATCAGCAGCTACCTTGGGAGAGCTCTGACAGTTGAGTAAGACTAACAGCTTTCCTGGCACCCAACCCAATCCCATAGCACAATACACCTGTGCATTGCCATCAATTGATTTTTTTAACTGGCCACCCAGCTGGTCCTGGTCAGGCTATTTAGGCAATGCAGGCAGGTATAAGTACTCTTCTACAAGTGGAGCAGGGCTTCTTCTTCTTCATGCTCGAGATCTGTGATGATGGTTGGTCCCTCAGCTCCTGGTAAGCTGGTCACTGTTTGATCTGTTGCACTGTAGAAAAACTCTTAGTGAGGTTGAGATGGCTTTTGTTAAGTGTTGACATTTTAGCCTTGAAGTCCTGTTTGTTCTCCCCTCACAAGGATGGAGGGTTCAGTTCCCCTTGTGTACGTGTCCACCAACTCTGCCTGCAATGCCTTCCCTTCATACTGTTCTCTTTGAAGGCTTGTTCTGCTGCTCAGGCATCTTTTCCCTGCATTGTGTGCCAGGAGGCTGGTGTGGTATTGGACCAAGTTATTAGAGAAGTGGTTGTGGGGGCTCCCTGTCCTTGAAGGTCTCTGGAACTCCAATTGCTTTATCCAGTGTCTGCACTAGTTGAATGAAAGACCTACAGAAGTTCTTTCTAACCTGTATTTTAGTAGTCACTGGGTGTGGTGTCCAGCACAGGACAGTGGTTTATCAATGGTTGTATCATCACAGGGCAGACTGGCTGCTTTCATTAGCCATGTCCCCCAGGTCGTGCCCTCAGCCGTTGCTTGCCTGTATGAATCTCTTATCCTGTGTGGCACCTGTGCCCTCAGGTCCCAGCTTGACCTTGTGTTCACGGTGTCAAGGTGTATTTGGGGCTGTGGCTGTTCTCTGTGTGATTCATATCACTGGCACGAGCAGCATGTGTTCCTTGCTGTTTATGGCACCATCAGCCTCTGTCATCTGCTTGTCTTACCAGGAAAGATTTTTCTAGTCATTTAGTTAATTGGTTAAAATACCGAATTATGCAACCAACACCAGTAGCTGATCCCCTAGGAACTGCTCATAACAGCCAAATGGCATCTCTAATTCTCTGTTGCACTTCAAACTTAGGTCACAGCATCTGTTTGCATGTGATGTTTTTGCTCAGATTGTCAGGTGGCATTAAAAACATTGAGGAAACTGGATTGCAAGGCAGCAGCCCAACTTGTCAGGCAGGGCTGTAGCCTTTGTGAAAGCAAACAAACAGGAAAACACACACAAAAAAGCAAGGACAGCAGCTCTGTTTTGCAAATTTCTCAGGAAATGTGCTGGTAGAGAGTATAAGGTGTTTAACTGTGTTTAGATGCCATCCTGTACTTTAGTGGCCTGGCAGTTTGGTTGGGGAAAGGGGGGGTTTGGTGGCACTGGGGTGTTCCTTGCCCTGTCCATCCCCCACCCACCTGGCTTAGGGCTCTGAGCTGAAGCCCCAGGCTCTGCCTGGCAGCGGGTATGCAGCCATCCTTCCTGCAGCTCCTGGGTACCATGCTGCATCACCTCCTCTGTTGCACGGCCTTCTAAGCAGCAAAAAATCACTGGTAATCAATTGAAATATTAATGAGAGAAGCAAGTTCTGTCTGGGGACAGCAAGAACTGTTTGCTGTCTGCCACTAGTTCCTGGTGGCACCTTGCTGAGCATCCCTGTCTCAGGAGGAGGTCTGGGTGTAGGTGGCAGTTACGATTGTGTGCACGCAGGGCAACTGCTGTGGCATCGAGAGACATGGCATGAGCAATGGCTATCAGCAATGTGGGCCCTCTGCCCTGCCCCCAGCAGAGCTGGGTGTCCCCTCCCTGATGGGTATGTCCAGTAGCTGGACACATTTTTCCTGGATGAAGGCTGAAGGCTCCAGGGCTGGGGCAGTGTCATCATTCCCAGGGCTGACAGACTCACTTCCAGGTTAAACAGCCGAGTGGGTTGATGTGGGAAGTCCTCCTGTGCCTGCAAAACTCATCACCCTGGCAGGCTGGGGGGAGGTGAGAGACACCAGCCGCCCCAGTGCGAAGGAGGATGCGGGCTGGAGCCGGCCGTCCTGCCGCGCGTGGGATGCGAGCGGCGGCCCATGGGATGAGCTGAGTTATTGGATCCAAGTGAAATCCTGCGTGCCAAGGACAGGGAGCAGCAGCCGGGACTGCGCTGGGAGTGCGGGGCAGGGCTCCAGGCAGGGGCTGGCCAGGACCAGGCATGCGTGTCTCAGAACAGGCAGCCTCATACCCCTGGATGGTGCGGGAGCTGGAAACTGGTGCATGGGCAGCTTGTCCTGTGGGACGTGCAGAGCTTGTGTTAGCACCTTCTGGAAAATGAGCCCTTGCACTGTAATTCCTGCTGCTCTGCACAGATGTTTTCTGGCTGGTTTAGTCTGACTGTGGCTGTGAGTGTGGAACTCCCCTCTGGGAGGATGCCAGTGCAGCAAACGCTGGCTTCCTTGGCTCTGCTGCCTGTCCTGCAGGTACCAGCACAGACCTTGCTGACCCTTGTGTCCTGGGTCAGCACGTAAAGAAGCACTTGTGGTCAGACCGGCATGCCAGGGAGCTGCGCGAGGTCTGACACCTGCATGGTGCAGGCGGGGGATGTCATTTCTGCACCCCTGTGCTAGACCAAGGTCTGCTCTGGGCTTAGACAGAGGTCTCTGTGCAATTCACTTTGCTTGTGTGCTATGGGATAGGCTCTCTCAGACTCTCTTCTCAACTCTGAATGCTTTTTCTAAAGTAGTGGCTGTTTGCAGAGTTGCAGTGTGGGGCCTCCCAAAATCAGTCCTCCAAAGGAGAAAACCCCTTGCAAAGCAGTTTTTGTCTCTCCTCCCTGGCAGCTTCAGCACCCAGAGGAATAAGCTGCACAAGGATGGCCCCAATCTCGATGTAACACCATAAATTATGTAACACAATGTCACAATTATACATTTATGAAAAAGAAGTAGGGCAGAGAGCTGCCAGAGATGGCTCAGCTCTCCAGGTGAGCAACACCACCCACGGGCTGCTGCTGAATGAACTGTAATCTGGTGAGGTCACCTCCCTCTGCATCCTTAATGCCACAGTTCACTGCAAAATTGTTAAGAGTTTTTAAGACCTTTTTCTTTTTTCTTTTGGAGCTGGTGGGAAGAAAGAAAAAACCAAAACAAAGCAAAAAAAAAAAACAACAAACACAACCCTAACAAAGAGAATAAGGTAATTTATGCAGCCAGCAGTGGGCTGCTTTGCTTATGTAGCCCCTTGTCAGCCCTCCCTAAATTGTTTAACCAGGGCCCTGTGCTTGGTCTGGTCAAAGCCTTTCTGGATCCTCTGACCATCACATTTGCAGAACCTCTCTTTGCAGTTTCTGTAACAAAACACTGAGCACTCATGTTTCATCTTCCTCACTGCATGGCGGGGGGAAGAGTAAATACGCCATGATCTTTGCAGAGCTTGTCAGCACGGGGCAAAGAAATGCAGAGACTGAACTGAATCGACTGGTTTGGGCGACTCAGAGCCTGCAGGAAGAGTCAGCAGCCTGTGTTTTATCTCTGCTTCCTCTGCTCCAAACACAGATGGGAAAAACAGGCGGGGGAGGGAGGAGCAGTGAAGAGAAAGTGGGAGACAGGAGGAGTGAGATCTGGCACAACGCGAACAGTGTTGTCATCGGAAGCTGAATATTTCTGAGCAAAACAGACCTTTGGAGTAATGCAAAATTAGGGAAACGCTTTTGGGCTTGATGTTCTGACCATCTTGATCTGAGGGACAGGAGTCAATTGCGAAGTAAATAATTCACATATTTCTTTCTCTTCCTCTAAGAGTAAGGACTCAGCTCTGTGGCTGGTGCTGGCTCCTGGGGGTGGGTGCCAGGGCATGCACAGCTGTGGAGGTGCCAGGTAACTGTCTGAAGGTGGCTGGAAGCAACTGGATCCCAGGGCATGCTGCAGCTTTCTGCTCTCACTGCAGGCAGTGACATCCTCCACAATATGCTTCTGGATGGGTGTCTGGGTTACACAGCACAGAAAGTGCGTTACACAAAAATGAAGTGTAATATTTGAGATGAGATAAACCAATACCTGCACTGTGAGAAAATGAGGAGCTAGATCTCCACTCCGTATTCCCAAGAGGCAAGTCAAGCTCTTTCCCAGCAGCTCTGTCCTGTGATTTTCTTTTGGACTCGCTAAGGCCATTCACATCCATGTCACTGTCCCTGGGAGCTGTGGGCGAGCTTGTGCATACGTGCTGGAGGAGCAGGGCTGAGCACAGCCCATCATACCATCACGTACCTCATCCCCGGCCCTTTGCGTGCCTCCAGAGGAGGAAATCCTGCCGGAGCTCCCAGACACCAAGGGGAACGACCCAGACCCCCAGCAGACAGAGCTGTTCGCATCCTGCAGTGGTGCCCAGTGCTGCACTGTGCACCTGAGCACTCATGTCATGCCTGTGGAAGAGGCAGAGGCACTCATGCAGGGGTATGTCTGATCAAGTCCTGAGAGCGTGTATTTGTTCAGGATGGAAGAGGCTGAGCCATGCTGCTACTTTTCTGACTCCTCCAAAGGCTATCAAAGTCCTCCAGGTAAAGCAGGGAAGTCAGGACATGGCAGCTCTCATGTAAAACTGCAGCAGGACGAGACAGCTGCTTTCAAAACCAACCTTTGCAAGGTCATCTCTGAGCAAGGCGAAGCAGCAGCAGAGGGCTCGAGAACTTCTCTGCAATTCTGCTCCAAAAGACTGAATCTTGCCCTTTCTTTATGGGAAGGAAAGCATGTGATGACAGGTCCCCAGAGCTTTTATTTTGAAGCCAAATGCTTAGAGTGCATGAAGACAGCAAAAGCTTTTTCCTTCAGGCGATACAAATCAAATAAATGGAGACAGCGCACTGCAATTCCGTGCAGCAGTCCCCACAGCCGCACTTGTATCTTGGCGTTGCGAAGGCATCAATGACAAGAGGTGCCTGGGACTGGCAGCATCAGCAGCCCTTCTGCCCCAGAGATTTCCTACCCGATGGGTCAGGGTCTCTGCCTTGGTGTAACTTTGTGGTTTGCAGTGGGGTTTTCCTGCCTCCTTGTTAAGAACGGGTGGGTGAAGCTGTCGGTAGTGTTTAATTATGCTATACAGAGTAAGCTCCAGGAGAGGCTGTCTGGTTTAATTGACTTCGTTCAATGCGCAAGGCTGAGTGGTGTTCCTATGGGAATATATGCATTTTTCTGTTGTTCTTGTGGGAGGGGGACTAATACTGGGATGGGGCACTGCTTCGCTCTTCCCACCCCCAGTGCTGTCATAGCCACAGTCTGGGCTGCTGCCCCATACGAGCGAGGAGCTGTAAAAAGGGACCTGCCTTCATGGGCTGGGTGTGGCGAGGTGCTCTGAGCACTGTGGACATGGTGGGCTAAAGCCCAAAAGATGATGCTGGGGCTCTGTGGAGCTACCCCAGCACCTACAAGCCCCCCAGGGTGGGCTGCAGAGGGACAGCTGCCTGGTATGACACCATGGGGCTGCCAAGAGCCCAGCAAGCAGCAGCTGTGATCATGTGCACCAGTGCTCCCAGTGGGGATGGGCTGGGTGCTGGCCCTGTCCTAGCAGGGGGGTTGCAGCTGCAATCTGTGGGTCATGCAGGACTGAAGTTTGGGAGCACACAGTGTTGTGCCTTGCAGAACGAAGGAGGGCTGGACACAGTTAACTCATCATTGCTGAACTAATGCCTGCTAAACAAATGATCCTGAGTGCAAATTGAATTGTAAGCAACGCTGAAGACAAGAGATGAGCTAGTGGATTTCGTAACAGCTCTAGAGCTCTTATTCTCTCATTAATGGGGTTTTACAGCTGTAATAAGTGAGCCATCTCCCTGGAAATAAAATACATTTTATACAAACAGCACTTTAAGTGTTGCAGGCTATTTAATAGACAGGACTTGTTTCTAATTAAAAGAATCATTCCCTTAGCTCATGTGGTTTGTGGTTGAACTACCTGCCACAGCTGCAAGCTGGAGCAAACCAGCAGAGACCACCAGCTCTTTTGCAATCCTGCTAGGTGAGGGGGACCAGAGCTCCCCTCCCACACTGGAGTAGCTCAGTCTGATGTCTTCCTCATTTCACGGAAGGTGGTGTGCAGCACTGGCACTCAGTGCTGCCTTCCCCATCTCTCCAGCCAGGAGTTGGTGCTTTGTTTACCCACATCACAAACAGTGCAGGGAAGAAGCTTTTATTTAAAGCCCCTGGAAATGAGAGTGAGATGAAGCAATGCTCAATGGCATTGGCATAATACCAGCAAGAAATCCATTTCATTTCACTGCTCTGAGTTTACTACCTCTCCCATTTGATTTATAGGGCTAGTGCGCTGTAGACTTTGAAATGACCAGCAGCTCTGTTCTTCATCCTGTCACAGCTCCTGGAGCTTCTGCCAGAAGCTGTAAACCAGCTCCCCACAATTTCTGGCCTAGATGGCTTTGCTGGGGAAGGGTCCATCTCCTGCCTGATCTCTGCCTCATGCAGGGGTGAAGATGTGGTTGTCCCAAAGGTGGCTGTGGCTATGCCACCCTGCCTGGCACTGCCCCCGGGTGTCAAGGCAAGGGGCAGTGTGCTCCAGGGTGGCCCATGTCCAAGCTGGGGTCCTGTGAGCCCATCTCGGCACCTTGGGACTGAGAGCCATGGGTTGGTTTGTGAACCTCTTGCTTCCTTAACGCATCTCCCTTCACACTGGGTTGGACTGTGTCCAGGCAAACACTTATCTTCCTTCCCACTGGACACTGTGCAGGCTCATGCCGGCTGCTATCTGAGGAACTGCTCTCCATTTCAAAAGAAATCAAGCCAGCTTTGTTTCCAAGCCTCTATTAATCATCTTTTCCAACTCTTCTTGTCTTCTAGCAGCAGGCTCTGATTTGCCATTTGAGCTGGAGGATGTGGGAACCTTGGCTGGGGTTAGCCTGGTCTAGACTTGCTGTTTAAGCTCCCTCCTCCTAACCCTGGTCCTCGGCAGAGAACTCTGCCAGGCAGGATGGGTGGCACCGGTCTGGGCAGTTTGGTGGTAGGAGTGGGCACTGGGCATTTGCTCTGCTTGAGATATGCTTCTAGGTCAGAAGGTTTCCCACGTATGTGAGCTTGTCAAGTGAATCATCACCACAGAAGGACCCAGGGTCTCTCAAATCATTCATGGTGTGAGTTTAAAGGCTACAGTCAACCCCAAATCTGTACCTGGCCGTTTGCCATGGCTGCCATGCCCTACCATGGGTGTAATGTGTTCCTATGTGGGGACCAGGGGAGCCTTTTAAAAAGCAGAAGTGCCCATCCTTCCCTTGTTAAGCAGCCATGGCCTCCACAGCTGCCAGTGCTCATAGCAACAGCTCAGGTGGCACCTCTGCTTGGCTGCTGAGGATGCACCTGTGCCAGGAGAGCTTCAGACTCAGAAAAGTTGATGCTCCTCCCCCTGGAGCTGGTGCACCAGAAAAGCTGATGTAGCTGTAAGAAACTGATGTTAATTACTGAAGACACTTGTGGCTCAGCTGTACCTTGTGGAGATGAGATATAATTGGCCTCACAAGCTTGTTGGCTGCAGAACAGCCTCAGCCATGTCCCATCCTGCAGCAACACCTGCAATACATCTGGTCTCACTGAGAAACAGCCTTGCTCTCTGCACAGCCCTGTGCCTCTGCTCCTTGCAGCCTCGTCCCTTGCGCTGGCAGATGTCCTGCCGTGTTCCAGCCTGTGACAGCAGTGCTGTTGATCTTGCTGCCATATGTCTTGGAACTGCCTGCAGCACCCTGCATGCTGGTGACGTTTGTGTCCTGCTCCATGCATTGGCTGCCACCATGCAGTGGAGCACACACCTGCATAAAACCATGTCCCCTGCCCTGGGAACAGTCCCAGCCTGCCCTGCAAGGGGGACCAAGGAGGGTCAGAGAGGATCCAGCAAAGGGTCACTGAAATGAGCCTTTCCTGGGGCCTGTGGACTTGGCACGCTCGCATGGAGCTGCCAAACAAGATGTGCTTTGTGCTGTGGAGCTGAGAGGGCAGTCATCCTTCAGGACAGCCTGACCCTGGAGGTGAAGGGTTAAATCACGGTTGACAATCCTGCTGAGATTTGTCAGCCTGGACACATGTAGTCTATGGAGAAAAACAGGCAGGGTAATTTCCTGATTTAAATGAATTTCAGAGACCACCACAGGAAGGAACTTGGGATGTGTCCAAAGGGTAACCAGGCCATGGAAAAATACCAGGCAGGGGAAGGGGCCAGGGAAATCAGGACTTGAATTTTTCCCTTTGTCACTATAGAGGTAGTAGCCACCACTGCATTTTCCAGTGATGCATCCAGTTTAAGGAATTTAGGACACTTTAAATGTCAGAGTGCTGAAGAATCAGCTCTTCCTAAGGGGAAGATTCCCTGAGAGCCTCAGCCCTTTCCAGCTGGCATTTCATTTTATTTACTGAATTGCTTATTGTACCTGTGTCCTGAATATAAACCATAAAAGCTCTTTGCTGCTGCTTTTCTTGTCCATAGACATGACACTGTATTTAGGCAATGCTTTTTTCAAGTTACCTCTGTACTCCCACAGCAGTGCCAGGTACCTGTCTACCCTGTTCCTCCTTTCCATGGTGTGCCATGGACACAGAGAACAGTGGCTTTCTGCTTCTCTTCACCTATTATCTCCTGTGGCCCTGGTCTTGCAAGACATTGCTGCTAAGGCAATTCTCAGTCCCCAGAGGGTCCCTACCCCTTATCTCCCCTCACATGTCTTCTGGAGGAGGATGGCTCTGCCTGGCAGACATGACCTGTAGGTGAGACTTGCACTTTTTTTTCCTAACCGGATCATTTCCCAAATCAGCACGTGGGGTTGGAGAAGCACCCAGGAGCACTGGGAGCAGATGTGCTGCTGTGGCCTGTGCCGGGGGTGAGGAGTCTGCGCTGTGCTCGACTCCCATCCAGAGCTTGTCCAAAACCATGTTTGTCTGCCTCCCTCAGCCTCTCGGTGCCTTACCATGGTGTTGCTTGCTGACATGGGGACTGCATTCCTGGGGGGCCTTTGCCATTTGCAAAAGGACCTTGGCTGGTGTCCCTCACGGGGGCTGGATGCCAGAAGCAGGCAGCCGGTGCTGCTGCAGGCTATGAAGGCAAGACATCACCTGATTCATAAAGTCCCAGGGCCATAAATTCTTGATGACTGGTGACATCTCAGGACATACCATTAAACTCACCCTCTTCTTGCACCCTTGTTTTGGAGTCTTCTGTGTGCCATAGCTGGAGCTGGGATGCTGGGTGAGATGGGATCCTGAGCAGGACAACCCCTTGCTGTGACCCAGGGCAGTTGCTTCTCTGCTAAGTATTCTTTATTTAATTGTAGCTCACAGCACTGAGTCATTCTCTCTTTTTATTTTCATAGTAGCTTCCAAGGGTCTCAGACAGAGGAGGGTTCTCAGCATGCTTGTGGTTGTGCAATGAAGTAAGGTCTCATGGTGCCTGCTCTCTGTGGCCTCACTTGTCAGTATGTGTACTTGTCAGTATGTGTCCTTGTCACCCTTGCAGCCGTCCTAGAACAAACTTGGTGACAGACCAGGTGTGGGATATAAATGACAGTTTGGGGATCCAAGTTATGCCTTAAAAAATGTGAGGGGGTCTGAACCTAGAGGGGAAAAATGAAGCTGAACCAGTTTGCAGGGTCCAGAGGGCTGAGGTTATGAATGTCCTGGTCCATGTCCTGGGGACTCCAGTGGTATTTCTGTACAAAAAAAGAACTGTCAAAGCGCAGAGTAGCGAGACGTAAAGGCATGTCCCATTTATTTTCATCCCAGGGACCAAAGCTTCCCCAGCAGCAAAGCCTCTCAGTCATTAAAAGTCAGTTGAATAGAAAGGCTTTTTGCAAGTGCTCTCGGCACCAGCGCAGGCTGGATTGCAGAGATGGTATCTGCAGAAAATACAAGTTGTAAGAAAAGTGCTAATTGACCACTACTGAGTGAATTTATCATCCTGTTTGAGATGTAGGAGTTAATAGAATAAAAGCCTTGTAGACAGCATGGAGGTTATTATTTCAGGCTATCATCAACCTTAATTCAAAATTCTCATTCCAAAGATGCCTGAGTGAACATGTGTGCTACATTAAAAGATGAGTAAGCCTGGCTTTTTTTAGAAATCCTCTTGCTATTTTCCTGTCTTTCATGATGCAATTGCATGGTTATTATTTAAATAGCATCATAATAAATTGATTTTTTTTTTTTTTTAGTTTAAGAAATTGTTATTAAATTTAGCACCATGGGAAAGGATTCAATTTGCTGGTCTGGGCTTGGATTTTGTTCAAAGAAACTGTGAAATACGTGTGACAATCCTTCAACTTAAAAGGTACCTTAGGGAACTGTATCACCCACTATTTGCTGTGTTGGGGTTCTGGGGTCTCCCGGCCTTGCTGGTGTGACCGTGTTATGGAGCAGGGTTGTGTCCAGAGGAAGAGGAATAATAGGTGATGTGGCAAGCAGTATGCTGCAGACCCCTCGTTCCCATTCCAGCAGTGGGAAGCAGCACTTTTGGGGATGGGACCTGCAGCTGTGTCACCACTGTAGGGTGTGCACAGGAGCACCCTGAGCATGCTCATGCAGGTTTCTGCTGGAAGGCCCAGAGCCCCTCTGGCAGCACAGGTACCGAGCTGGGACATGCAAGCATTCCTCCTGCATGCAAAATAACTCTGCATTTGCAAAGTGTGGAAATGAGTGTTACAGGCTCCCTTACCAAGTCCATATTCATGACTCTGCTTTTCATGTTGGCATCACACTGCAGTCTCCCAATTTCTTCCCAACTCGATTCCTTCTTTCATATGGAAATCCTTTCTTGCCTCCAAATGGAATTTCACCTATGCCAGGTTCGTGAGGCTGGAGCAGGGTTTTCTCAGAGGTCTGGGCCCTTAGCTGAAAGAAGCAAATGTTCTCTGGTGACTTGGGGAGCCTGAGGTGGCCACCTGAACACTGGGAACTCTCTGTGCTGATTCACATCAAAGTGCTTGGCTGTTTTTTACACTTTCTTTATGTCTCCACATCAAGGTAAAAGCTATGAAAGACCTAACAGTATATTCTCATGCCTGTCACAGGACTAAAAGTGGTGATCCATCACATGCTGGCCATCACTCACGCCCACAGTGCTGGGCTGGGGATGTTGCTGCTGGGGCACTTTCCAGGCTGAATTTCAGAGGGAGTAGCATGTTGCAGGTAGCACTGTTCACAACTGGTCATTGTATCTTCTCATAAAAGCTGGGAAGATCACAGGAGGTCTTTTTGGGGTCATTTTAGCCTGGGAGCAGGAGTGGCAGCAGTGCTGTGCTCTGGATGGGATGCTGTGGTGGGAAGGTGGCTTGGGCTGGGGAGGATGCTGGAAAGGATGCGTGCAGGTCTTGAATCACTTGGCTGGATGTGATGTTTCTTGTGTCAAAGTACAACATGAATTTATTGTGCTGCCTTTGCAATGCCTGTGTGCTTTGGGTGTTATGTATCCTGGCACAGTAAAATAGCAAACTGAAGGTTGATGCTGTGGGAATACATATTTCTAAAAGTAAAGAGTCTAAAAGCAAGCCCTGCTCCAAGGCAGGCAGCTCCAGGAAGGAATACAGTGTTCCTGCCCCATGAGACTACATTTGAAAAACACTGTGCACTCACTGAGTTAATGGTGTCTGGAGAGGGAAACGACCATGGGTGCAAGACTGAAGCTCAGCCAGGTGAGTGTCCCACACCCAGGGTCCTCTCTTGGGCACATACACAGCCTGAACTGGAGGGCTCAGTTCCCACACTGAAAATAAACATGTATGAACACAAGACCTGGAGGGGAGACAGACAGCAAGGCTTTTCTCATGCTACCTCAGAGAAAAGAAGAGCAGATACATGCAGTAACTTGCAGTATGAAGCTTAAGGGCAGCTTCAGCATCTTGGAAGCAAGTGAAATAATTTGTGGTATCCCGTTAGTGCAAATATGCTTCTCTGTAACCAGGAGGGACGAGTCATTAGTGACACTGAGAAACCACTTGAGGAAAATCTGTGTGGACTGATCTGCTGTTGTGAACAAGATATATTCTGCTGTCTCTTAGCGAGAAGACACATTTGTGACAGGCTCCTGTTTAGTGTGTATTAAAGATCCCACTGAAACCTCCAGATTTATTTATGAAAACACTCTTGGGGCACTAACTGCGTTCTGTGCAATTTCATTCGGGCTTTTCAGCGGGTAGAGCTTGAATTAAGCATGGAACTGCCCACAAAAAAACATTTGTTTTATTGCTCTCCTGATGAGAGGGAACAGAAGCTGTGGCTGGAGTTTGGAGGGCTGCATATCAAATCCACCAGTGTCTAGACAGAAGATAAATATGGTGCTGAGCGGGACGTGGCAGTCTGACCCTTTGCTGTGCGGATGCGGTCTGGGGAGGATGGAGGGATGGGCTCGAGGAGAAATGCAGCACTGGGGGTAGCTGAGGACATGGGGGACCTGATGGCCCTGGAGGGCTGATCTGCCAGGATGGCTTTGTGCTGGGGACTTCCCTCTGGCCCTGCTGTGACACTGTGAGGGCTTAGAGCAGTTTAAACATTTACCTGCCTTAAGCTTTTAAGACCTCTTTGATGGCCTCAAGTCTACATCTGCATGAAGAGCTTAGGGTGTCCTAAGCAGCCTTACCTCCTTTAGGAGGCTCAGGGCTCAGAGCTGCTGCTCAGCACTGTGGAGCATTTAACAGGATTTGTACTTGGTGGCACATCCCTGCTGCCTCCCTGCCCAGCTTGGAAGGGGAGGCTGGAGCAGGTTCCCCCCCATGACACCCCTGGCACTGCCACCCTATTACAGAATCACAGAATCGACTGGGTTGGAAAAGACCTCAGAGATCATCGAGTCCAGCCCTTGATCCAACACTAGTCCATTTATTAGATCATGGCACTAAGTGCCATGTCCAATCTGAGTTTAAAAACCTCCAGGGACGGTGAGTCCCCCACCTCCGTGGGCAGGCCATTCCAATGCCTGACCACTCTCTCTGTAAATAATTTCTTTCTAATATCCAGCCTAAATTTCCCTTGGCAGAGTTTAAGCCCATGCCCCCTTGTCCTATTGCTAATGAGGGCTGGAGAGCAAGGGGGTGGGTGATGCTGTCAGCTTGCCTTTGGGGTACATGAAGGTCCCCAAGAAGAGCTGGGTACCATGAGAAATGAGGACCAAGGATGCTCCTGAAGGTTTGCATTGGCCTGATGGGGCTCATCTGGCTGTGATGCAGCAGAGACTGCACAGCCCCTGGCACTCCCAGCTCTGTCTTTGCTGCCCACAGCTCTGGCAATGCCCCTGCTAATGCTGCATCCCCCTGCCAGGGAAGTAGTTAAGTAGCTGACGGAAAACAGTGAGAGCTGGGACTGAGCTCATCAATCCAACAGCCTGATGAGCAGCAAGGTCGGTGTGCATTGATTGCCCGAGCAGGTATGACTGGAAATGAGCAGATCTCTGCTGCAAGTTTCACAGAAACCACAGCATTTCATGGCAAGCATTTAACAAATTCCCCTCTGCCACCCTCCAGCCCTGACTGCAGCCTCAGCTCATGGTTCCTGGCAGCCCAGGTGTGTGTGGGGTGATGTGACTCTGTACCAGCAGCATGATGGAGAAACCCACTGTCTGTGCTGCCCTTTGCTCATCAGAGGTGTAAAGCCAGCTGGTGGGCAGCACAGGATGTGCTTAGCAAGTCCAGTTTCCACCTGCTGCAGCCACCACCAGTGCTCTGGGGATGGGTAAATGAGCAGCAGAGCTGCTGGCCTGTCACTTTTGGGAAGAGCTGCCAGCCCTCTCTGTGCAGGCAGGAGCAGGCAGGGGCTGCAGTGTAGCACAGCCATCCCCCAGCTGCGTTCACAGGGATCGACTGGTTAGTGCAAGCCTGCAAAGCATGACAGTGCTGCCACAGTCATTGAAGGGCTGTCCTCTTCCTGTGGGACTGGGTGACCACCCATGGCACTGCTCCCCATCTCCTCCAGCAAGGTCCATCCCTACATTCATCTGATTGGGCAGAAATAGGGCTGCTGTTGTCCTGGTTTCCTAAGGAAACAAGGGTTGTGCAACTGAAAGTGCCTGCCTGGTCATCTCCTCTCCTTTCAAGGATGTCTACTGGCATGTTTCATGGAGCCCAGCACTCACCCATCATGCATGGGCTGCCCAGGGCACCAGCAGCCCCCATCCAGCACACAGCCTGGGGGACAGGAGGCAGCTGAGGACAGTGTGAGATGGGACCTTTGTGGGCATTGCAGCAGTGGAGGGTCCGTGGGCAAGAGGGGTGGTGGTTGTGGGGTTGTAAGGTGTTTGTCACATTTGTGGGATGTGCTTTGAGGCAGAACAAGCAAAACCATCCTCTGTTCCACATGGAGACACCCTGGTGGTTACCTGATTGTCTTTGTGAGGCTGTAGTGATCCAGGGACCTTGGGGGTTTTGGCAGTGAAATAAAAGCAGCAGGGTACAGCCTGCCCATCCCAGAGGCAGCACACATGCAGCCTGCAGAGCCAGGAGTGTTTGCAGGGCAGCTTCACATGCCATAGGAAAAACAAGCACAGCAGAGAAAGTCACTCTCCACTCATGGGTGACCATGAAATCCTATGGTCCATATGAGGGTTTTCAGGGGCTCTCAGAAGTGCAGTAACATGGGAATGCAGGCAGGACTGGGAAAAACAGGATCATCGCCTCCTCTTACCCTATGTCTCCCTGTTCCCCCCAGGGCAGGTGCCACTGGGAGGGGAATGGGTCTGAGTTTTCCCCTCCTCACCTGCACATTCATTTTACAAGGGATGGAGACCTATGGCACAGTGGCCTTGTTCCCCTTCCCTGGATGGCACAGATTGCCTTCCCACCTTGGCACTGATGTCTCTGAGGACCTGAAGCCCCTGCTGCCCCTGGACCAGCCTGTACCTGCTGAGTGCACCCAGTGCAGTGAGCTCCTCCTGCCTCAGCTGCTGCCTTGTGCCCAGGGCTGTCTGACTGTCTTCCAGACCATAATGACCTTGCCTTGGCTCTAATGGCACATCTCTGATGATCAGCACTAATTAAACACTCTGGAGAAGAAGCCCTCCCTATAATTAGAGATAGCCACCTGCATTGTGTTCTCTTGCCACCTTGCATAAAAGGGCTATAGTCAGCTCTTGAGCAGCAGTGAGTCCTCAGCTGTGCTGGAGCAGGCTTGCTTGGAAATCCCACTCCAGAGGGCAAAGACACCAGTGTATTAATAGATGTGGATCCATCCTTAGCCCTTGGGCTGAATGTTATTAGCATTTCTTCTTAGCAGCAAGGCTAAATCTAATTTTACATTGTCTGAGTATGTTGAACAAATGTAGAAAGGCCTTGAAACAGCCCTGGATGACACCAATGTGCCAGCTGTTGTCAAGGCTGTTTGGGTACCCCTGTGCCAGCAGCCCATGTGGCTGGCAGGGAGAGGGGCTGTGGCAGCCGGACAAGGTCTTCTGGGAGCAGCTTGTCCCTCCTTGCTGTGGGGAGAAGTCGCTGCTGGGGCTCTTCAAACCTAACTCTAGGAGCGCAGCAGACAGGGTCAGTGCTGCTGCTTGAAAATGAGGATTATCTGGTTAAATGTACTGGTTCCTGTGTCCCTTCCCAAGTCCAGTGTTCTTCTCCTTCCCACTGTCCTCCCTGCACTGGGGCATCCTCCAGGAGAAACCCAGCCTGGCTGCCCCTCTGCTGCAGGTCCCCTCTCCTTTCTCCCCTCCAGCGGAGGTCCTGGCACTGCTTTGTGTCTCCTGGGAGCTTTTCCAGCAAGGGTACATGATGCCTGGCACAAGCGCTGGGAATCTGCCCCTTCACCAGCACTGCCACAGACCCCAAAGGCATAACCTCTTGCCTCCTTAGCAGCTGCAGGTATGAAGCTGGTCTTGCCTGCCCAGATTATCTGCCCACTTGGCAGGATAAGACAATTTCTGGCAAAAGCACAGAGGAGAAATAGCATCCCTGTGCTGGAAGTCAAAAACATTAATTAAACCTGTGGTATCATTGATTGCTACCTCAGGGGAGAGGCAGAGGGTGAGAAAAAGCTTGCAGGAAGGAAACTTGGGGGAGGATTTGATAGGAGCCTTTCTAACATTTCAAAATAGTCTGATTATTTTTGGGATGTTGATGTCTTCCTATGGAGAGGCCCTTGGAGCAGGTCAAGCTTGTGTCAGGGGTATGCAGGGAGTGCAGCCCCCTTAGGGCAGGGGTGAACGCATGATCTGGTGTCCCAGAACCCTTTCTGGCTAAATATTCAATGCTGCTCAGGTAGAAGCCTTGCCCATGCCAGATTGCCTGGCTGGTACTCCTGTGGCTGGCATCCTAGCAGGGACAGTTGGATCCCAGGGAAAATCAGCATCCTGGGGAATTCAGCCTTTCTTGTCTGGAGAGAGAAACTGGGCACTTCTCTGAGACCTGGGCTAGGAGAGCTGTCACCAGGCACTGAGCTCTCTGTTCCCTGTATAATGGGATAGCACAAACCCATTTAGACTGCCTGTGTTATCACGCTAAGCTGTAATTACTCCAGAAATATTCATCCAGCTAAACTCCCTCATTATGAGCCATTTGCATCTAGTGGCTTTATCTAAGCACAATTGCTTTGGCTGGATTAAGCCATGCCAGGGGCTTTCCTCTTAGACTGCAAATATCCAGCCCTCAAATGACACGTGAGGTCTGTGTCTTGTGAGCCTCCAGCAGCTTCTCCTTCTCCATGGATCCTGCCTGTTTCCCTGCTCCTTTACTGGGTGCTCTGCAGGAGCCTGGTCCAGGACTGCAGGCACAGCACTGCATATGTGCCTGTGTCCAGGACAACGTCCTGCTTGACCAGCTGGAACTAGCTAACCTGCTTTACCAATACCAGCTGACACCCCCAGCCTCACAGAGTGTCCCTGTGGTGATGGTGCCTTTGGGAAGGGGATGCCATCCCCATGCCATCGCATGCTGTTGGGGGACCCAGAGAGGAGCTGGGTGCTCCCACACTAGGGAGTGGTGGCTGTGGTCCCCATACCTTCCCCTAAGGACAAGCAGTGGCCTGATGCTTTTGGTGGTCACATCATGCCCTCCTGTGCCAGCTCTTCTGCTGGTGGTCCTGCTGCTGCTGTCCCTCTCCCTCCCGCTGCCTACTGTGCTGCCCTGCTGTGTGCACAGGCAGGGGACCAACAGCCCCTCTCTCCCCAGGGACCTGCTTTCCAGCTACTCCGACTTGTTAATCTAGTGAGCTTTGCTCTTTAGTGGCAATAGAGATGCAGGAGCAGGATGAGGAGACAGGACTGAACATGAGGCTGTGGGGCTGGAACGGGTATTGGGCAATGGTCTGGGATGCTGCTGAGCACAGGGATGCAGAGTGCCCGGGCGATGCCAGCAGCTGCAGAGCCAGGCAGGCAGCACATACCACACTGGCGTCTGCTGCAGGAAGTGCTGCAATTAATGGGAATTTTTTCCAGTGGCACCAATGGATCAGGTAGTGAGCCAAGTGAAAGGAAAGGCAGGTTTTCTGCCAGAGCCAGTGTGGAGAAGAGTCCCAGCTCACTCCAGCACGTTGTCTCTGTAAGCACAATCAGCACAAGAACCGCAAAAGTACGGTGGCATTTGTAGGCAGCGGTTCCTGCCAGCCAGTCCTTTCATCCCAGCTTGTCTGACATGAAATGGTGAAAACAAACCTTCCTGCTGGCTTTGATTGCTTCCCAGGGATTCCTCCATTTGCATTATAATGAAGTGATATTTTGTTGTATAAATAAACCTGAAAGTTAACATAGAAAGGACTTGTTAGCTCTAAAGGTATTTGTACGCTCCCCAGAAGGAGGGAAAGAGTCACACAGGGATTAAGTAGGGACAAACTTCAAGTGCTGGTGAGGGCAGTGGAGGTTTACAGCGAGATGTTCTACTGGTGCTTTGTAAGAGAAGTTGTGCCCAGGGCTGTCAGGGAGCAGCAAGACAGGGATTGCTTCTGGGGTAAGTGTCTTAAACACTGGCCTGAGCCTCCTCTCTTAGCAGTGGTTCTCCTCTGGGTCTGCTCCAGTCTGCACCTAAAGGTGGGGTGAGGCAACAAAAATTGTTGTGTATTCTTGGTGGGCAGTGTCAAACAGTTTTTTCTCTTGGCATGATCCCGATTTGCCACTGACAACCTGGCTAGGTTTAGGGAGTGAAAATGAGCAAAACACTGACCAAGCTGGTGCTTGTCCTTGGTGGACGATTTGCTGCAGGTGGAGGGATGGTTCAGATGCCCTGGGCAGTCAGGTGTTGGTGTTTCTGCCTTTTTTACTTGATCTCTCTGCTTTTTGCCATCACTAGGGAGAGCAGAGGAGCCAGATGGGAGTCAGGTCAAGCTATGTTGCCTGGGATCGGGGGGACAGCTCCCCTTGCCTTGCAGATGTGTATATTCACCCCTCCTGCATCTGCAGAGCAGGTCAGGTTGGTGCTCACTGGATGTGACAGTCATGCCAGCCTGCTTTGGACCTATTTCAGGACCCTTGCCTTGCTCCCACCAAGGAGTGGTTTGTGGTCAGGTATGTAGACCAGGTCAGACATAGTGGTAAATCAAAAATCACAAGTGCCTGAGTGGTTGGTGCTTGACTGCACTAAGCCACATCTGCAGGTGGTTTCTGAGTCTATCTGCAAGGAAAGCAGAGTGCTGGGCATGATGTCTCTCAGGCATGCAGCAATGAGATCTGGCTGGCATCTGCCAAAGCTCCTTCCCTGACGCACTCGCTCTGCAGCCGCTTATCTCTCCAGAGGGACCAGCTCCTGATGGTGCCAATGGATCTGTGTTTAAGCCACAAAAAAGCAGAATATAGGTTTTGCTAAAACGCTTGACAGAACCATGGTATCAGAAAGCAATTTGCAAGCCAATTGGCAAAGCATGGCAGCACACCAGCTGCAAAATTGGGCACATTGACAGCTTGCAGGACAAGAACATAAGGCCTGGCACAGCTGTGGGTCCAGCATGCCCAGCTCCTGCCACTGCCATGCTGTTGCTGTTAATGCTTTTTCCCTTGTTAATCTTATGGCTCTGTAGACAAGCAGTAAGGGAATATGTCCCTGTGCAAAGCAGGGTGCAGTGGAGAGAGAGCATCTCCTCTCCTGGGCAGTGGTAAGGCTTCTCCTGGCCAGCTTTGGGCTCTCCAGATCCGGAGGAGGCAGGGGCATGGGAGAACATCCAGAGGAGAGCTGGCATACTGGCTGGGGCTGGAGTATGGGGAGCAGAAGCTGCAGGAGGTGGGCTGCTCCAGCGAAGGGCAGGCTGGGGGGCTGTGGGTGCAGCCACCAGTTCTCACTGCAGGCAGGTGGTAGGGGATGGCTGAGGATGGAGCTGGTTGCTCCCAGCAGTCAGGCAGCAGTCCTAGGCTGGGGGTGTCCAGCTGAGCATTAGGAAAGTGGTTCTCTCTCCTCTCCCATCTAGCCCAATGTTGAGCTGTGTCCTGCTGACCCACATCCCCATGGCAGCCCAAGCGTCTCCGGGAGAGCCAGCCTGCACTGGTTGGCACTGTTACACAACCCCGCTGCTGCCTGCACACTACAATAGGTGCTATTTTTATTCCATTTCTGGTTGTCACAGGCAGCACAAAAGTCCTTGGGGTGGAGAATCTCCTCTACCGTGCTGTTATGTAGGACATTTCAGCCACTTGTCCTCATGCCCTGCTTATGCCTGTCCCTGCCAGCCTAGTGCACTGAGACCAGCAGGAAGAGGACACCTGAGCAGTGACCTGCAGGGAGCAAAGCCCCAGGCTTTCGGGCACTGCTCAGAGCATGCCCTGCCTGCCTAGGAGGAGATGTGTACTTTTGGGCAGACATCTTTTTTGTCTCTACCCCATATCCACAATAGCACTGGTCTCCAGAGCAGCAGGGAGCAGGACAGCACCAAGATGTTGTGCCTGCATAGCCTTGGACCCCCCTAGTCCAGTCCTGCAGGTGGGCTTCCCACTTAGGCTTTGCCTGTGGGGCTGCCCCCAGCACCCTGCTGCGGGTCAGTGGGATGAGCCCGCTGTGAGGTCCTGCCCTGCTGCCCCGGGGGGTAAAGCCCCTGGCCCTCACATCACCCTTACACAGCTTCATGTTCCCAGGAAGCTGCTGTCAGTGGTGGGTCTGGCCACTGGTGACAGCCAGTTGTTACTCAGAGCAAAAATTCCTCATGGGCACGATGTGGATGGAGCAATTTTCTGCACAATTACTCCAGTTTATTCAGGGTGATAAAACAGTATTAAAGAAGGCACAAGAGCCATGTGTCTTCCTTCTTGAACCTATTTCTTGCCATATAACACAGCCTGGACATTTCCTAATGGGGCTGGAAGAAGTGGGGGCCTGTAGCATAGGGATTAGATCAGACTAGAAATAAAATTCCCTCACTTCCTCTGTTAGAGGTACATTTACTGTTGTTTCAGACTTATTAGGCTTAACAAAATTCTCTCTCCCTGTGTGCTTCATGCAGCTACCAGGTGGGGGAAAAGCAAATAGCTAAGGAGGAAGATGGGGGGAAAATGAACCTCTCCTGGCAGACAGTAGTGATACTGTGCGATAAGCAGGAGAAGGAGCCAGGGGATGAAGGTGCAGTGTGAGCAGGGGTGCTGGCACATGGCCAGAGTGAGCAGGCAGGCAGTGTTGATGTGGTACCCTCCTGTTGTGTGGCTGTTGCGAAGCCTCCTCCCAGAGATATAGATTTCCCACTGAGAAAGAGCCACGGAGGCTGTAATTCCAGCTGGCTGACATGACATCAAAGCAGTTCTCCACACCAGCGCTGCCTGCCAAGTCATGTTTTGCATGGTGTGATCCTGCACCACCACATTCACGTGGGCTGGGCAGGTTCTGGGGTGCCTCTGGTATCCCTGACATGCTGCCAAGCATGTCCACTTGGCAGTGCAGTTTCCAAAACCTGGGGCTTGCAGCACCCCTTTGAATAGTCCTGCTCCCTCTGGGGCTCCCCTGCTGAAAGACGGGGCCAGCCTGCCCCTTGGAGCAGGTAGGCAGTTTGCTGGGGTGAGCCCAGGGTAAAATGCCCAGCAGAGCATGCTGAGGGAGCAACATAGCTGTGATTCAATCACCAGCTGGATGGACACCTTGTTGGCGAGGGAGCCAAGCTGAGGATGAGGAGAGGTGCTGCTGAAGACAAAGCCCAGTGGCTGGTGGCTGCAGAAGCACTAGCTGTGCTCTCAGAGGCATCCTGTCAGCCTCCTGCCTGCCTTCGCCACCACTGCCTTTTTGCTCTGCTCCTTTTCCCAGACCCTCTTCCCTGTGTTTTCTCCTTGAGCCTGGGTCTGCCTTGCAGCTCCTTAGAGCCTCCCCTCCCTGGGGCAGCAGCTGCCTGTGCCTTGCCCTTCTCAACAGACGGTTACTGTCTCTCATGGCACAGAGCCTTGCTGTGCTCAACAGGAGTTGTTCCTCTTTGCCCTTTGATGTGCTGCACTCCACCACTTAGGGCTGCTGATGGGGGTGAGCCCTGGCTGATGATCAAAGTCTCCGTGCTGAGCTCTGCTGCTGCAGCCTGGCCCAGTCCCTGGGATTTCCAGGTGGGAAATCCCTTGGTGTTGCTCTGGGCGGTGGCACAGATGGCACTGTGGTGAGCGCTGGGAGCTGCCTGCATGCCATGGGGATGGGAGCCAGTGTGACACAGCACCCAGCTACTGAGCACTGGGCACAGAAGAGAAAAAGGGCTACTCAAAAAAAATCACAAGCCAGCACGGTCAAACCCAGCTGCCAGAGAAAGTCCAAATATGTCAGTATATTATATTGGTGTCTACCAGGTGAACTGGCCAGGAACAGTGTGACTTGGGATGAGAGGAAATGGCCTCATGTTGCACCAGAGCAGGTTTAGTTTGGATATTAGGAAAAATAAGTTCACCAAAAGGATTGTCAAGCATTCGAACAGGTTGCCCAGAGAAGTGGTTGAATTGCCACCCCTGGGGTTGTTTAAAAGACGAGTAGATGAGATTCTTAGGGACATAGTTTAGTGACAGTGTTATGTGAAGAGTTGGACTTGATGATCTTGAGGGTCTTTTCCAACCAAAATGATTCTATGATTCTATGACCAGCACTTTGTGTGTTTGCCGGTGGGCGCTGCTGGCTGGGGCTGCTGCTTCTGCAATCTGGCTGTGCTGCAGGGGCATCAGTGCCATGTAGTTCATGGCCCTGATGAAACGTTCCACTTCTTGGAGCCTGCTGAGACTGACCTGCTCTAGAAACCAAATCCTGCTATATTTCTGGGAAAAGCAGCCCCTACATCTACCTTTGGTGCCAGGCTGGCAGGAGCTGATGCTGCAGCGCAGGTGCTGGTCCTGGCTTGCGGGCTACAGGGCTTCCCGAGCAGCGAGCACTGAGGGCAGGCACTGCCTGTGCTCCCCAGGTACAGGGCTGTGTCACTCTGCGAGCCCAGGAAGTCCCTGTGTCCCCAAGGCTGGTGCAGGGAGCAGCACACAGTGGATCCCTGATGGTGGCGGGACTTGCGGGGTCCCATGGATTTGCTCACATCCTACTCAGTATCTCATGCTTTTCTAATGGAAGAAACCATCTGCCTAATTAAACAGCAGTAACGAGCTTGGCATTGGCAGCTATGCCTGAGCACACTGTGAACTTCAATGATACTTAGAAGAAGGAATGTGCTGCCTTCTGGGTCTCTCTGCTAATATTTAGAAGGCTGACAGCTGTGCCCTGAGCCCAGTTGGTACAAGGTGTAATTAGAGAAGCTACTTCAATAGTGTTGTTATAAAGTGATGTTAAAATAATGGTGTTGAAGGAAAAGCTGGGGCTGTATGTTTCTGGGATGTGCATGTTACACCAGGCACTGTGCCCAGTGTGCCGCAGTGATACATTTAAGGCAGCCTCTGCTGAGGGAAATTAGCATCTTTGTGCTGTACACAAGGTACACTCTGTTCTTTGCAAGTTGAGAGTCACATTTAAAACCATCCAATAGAACATTTTCCAATTTTTATTTATCAACAAGCATCTACACGTATTCCTAGAAAATAAAATATTTATCTATAGACACACGCGTGCAGAATGTGAGAGTGCCAATGTATTATTTATTGCTGCTTCCCTCCTGTAGCTTATAAATAACTTAAGCCTGGTTGCCCAACACAAAGCAGCCTAAAGCAACCTAAAGCAGCTCCAGCTGCCACTGCACACCAGCTCAGGGCGGAGCATGCCCTGCCAAGGAAAGAGCTGGCAGAAGGGGGCAATGCAGGGTGGCATTGGTCTTGATGTGGGTTGCAGCTTCTCCAGCAGCTGCTATGTGCAGGACCCTGGAGGGGCTTGGGGTGGCATCTGCCCCATGGCCAGCTTAGGGGAGTGGCAGCAACAAAAGGGGGGTAATGTGGAGGGCTGGGCATGTGGCTGGAGCAGCCGCGGGTCTCATTGCCCTGCAGAGTCCAGCAGTGTGTGCAGCACAAGGCTGAGCACAACTCCGTGACAGTGGGAGGGCACCAGCTGGCATTGCTGGGATGTTTATGCCATGCACTGGCATCTTCCCAGCTGGCGGAGCTGCCAGAGCTCAGTCCCCTCCCAGGGCCATGTCTCCAAAGAGAAATGGAAACACTATCCTGGTAGCATTGTGTGTTGGACTTGCTTACAGAGGCAGAGCCTCTGGAGAGGCTGGTGTGCCTGTATCATTTGCAGAATTGGAGATGTTTTTCCTCCATCCCAGGAGAGGAGCTGCTTGCTTGGCCAGACGTGGGTGCTGCAGGTCCTCAAGCCAGGTCCGTAGTGTTGCTGAGCTGAAGGGTCGCACAGCTGGCTGAGAGCAGCTGCTGCAAAACGTCAGCAATGTCCACCAGCCTCCTAAGAGCATCGTCTAGCAGCGAGTTATCTCTAGGCCATGGCAGTTATTGGGAAGGCATTACGAGGCTGTGAAGTACAATGTGTGTCTCAGCTGGAGGTGCTCTGGTTGGCTTGGGAGCTGCACACACCAGCTATCCTTTGGGGGATTGCTGGCTTTTGACTTCACTTCAAAGCCTGGGCTCCTTATGTGCATCTTAGTGATGTTCTCACACTTCAGGTTTCTAGGCCAAGCGAGAGCTTTGATTCTGTGCTGTACTCAGCAGCTCTGCGTGAAGGTAGCCTGCGGTTGAGTAAGGTGAGAGGCTGAAAGTTGTTCAATTTTGCAACAATAGCTGAGAATAAAGCACAGATTTTACCATTTAAAACTGGGACAAAACAGAGCTGGAAGGTTTTTGTGGGGTTATTTTTTTTTTCATTTTTAACACCCAATAGCCTTTTTTGAGTTGAATTAAATATACAATGTCTGTGGCCTTTACCTCACACTGGAGCATTCATATTCGCATGTAAATTGCAAAGCCAGGGCAGGGCAGCAGCACCTGGGGAGGGAAAGAATCAGAAGGCGGGGAGGAGAGGGACCTCAGTTTGGGCTTGTTCTCCTGGCTGGGGCTCATCCTGGTCTGCTGCAGCTGCTCTCAGCACTACTATTTTTTTCTTCTGGGCCTGGGATACATAGGAGTGACACCAAGACAAGCAATTAATCCTAATTGAGCCTGGGCTGTTACACAGCCCTGGAGCTGGCCTGCTGGCTTTTGCTCTCCTTCCACCCTGGGCTGACCTGCAGAGCATCTCTTCACCTTGCCAAAGAATATTTTTGTGTTAAATGGCTAAAAGTCATCATTACCGTAATGGTTCTTATGGCAACCCAGTGAACTGAGCTCTTAAAAGCTCTTCTTGCTTAATGCATCTCTCACACATGGGCTGTTACACTTACCCCTGGGAATACGGGCAAGCTCTGGGGCTGAGCCAGCTCCTCTCTGAGCTGCCCCCCAAACAGGAGAGGAGGGGACACCCATTCAGCAAAGCAAGCACAATCACTGCCACCTCAGTCTCCCACCACTATGTTCCTTATGGATACCATATGGTCCGTAAAAGCCTTGGAATGATTTCCCTCCTTACAGTCTGAATTTTAAATTGCCTCACAGCCTCCTCCTGAAAACCTGCCGAGCTGAAGCTGCTGCAGGTCACATTGTGCAATTTGGTGTCGCAAGACAAAGAAAACAAGTTCTTCTTTTTCACAATTACCAAACCACTTCATCGAGCAATTACCCTGCCTCTGCACTTCGGTTTCAGTTAACAGTATTCCTTGGGGACGAAAGTCTAACTGCACCTCCAAGTGACTTAGTTCTGGTTCTGCCATTACAGATGATTGTGAAAAGTTGTTTTAGTGCTGTAACTGCCAGGAGCAGCTTTTTTGTGCCTTGCACTAGAGTTGAACCGGGTGACATTCACTGGAGTTGCAGGCAGACAGTCACCTCAGGTGTCAGCCCTCCAGCTTTCGGCTGCCTCTCCCCAGGATTGAACCCTGTCTGAGTGTGGCTCTTGCTGAGGGCTCTGTCCTTGCGTGCGAAAGCCCCCGGTTCTGATGTGCTCGGGGATCCCAGCACAGCCTGGGGTGCTTGGGGGAGGCTCGGCACCAGTGCGGGAGCGTCACCCTGCTCCAGGGCAGAGGGCAGGGCTATCCCCGTGGCACGCAGCCGTTATTGGGGAAGCGCAAGCCTCCATATGAAGCAACTCCCTGCAGTGAGAACACAGGGCCCAGGGCATCCCTGTCACCCCATGCACGGCACAGTGGGAGGAGCACGGCTCCCTGTGCAGGTGGCAATGCCAGCAGTGAATCTTGGCTGCACCAAACTGGGGGCACCGTTTTCCTCCCCATCACCCCACAGCAGGAGCTGGCACTGGGGCTGTCACCAGCTCTGAGCACCGAGCCGTGCCAGTTCCTGCTGGGTGCAGGGTCTGTATCTGCTGCACTGCTCCCACTGGGTCTCATCCTTCAGGGCTGCCTCACTGGTGCCTCCCCAGGGGCAGGGGGCAGCACAGGGGCCAGGCATGGGGACCGAGGGCCAGGAGCCCCCATATCTGCACTTTTGCAGTGTGAGGGCAGCACTGCCATTCCATGGAGGGCAGGACCCTGGGTCTTGGCTCACTGCAGCCTCACCAGCCTCTTGAAGCCCCGGTGGCCTTGAGGAGCCTATGGGGGTGCCTGGGCTCCCCCTGGCCATGGCTCTGCTCTGACCCCTCCAAACTTCCTGCATTTGTTTCGCTTGAGCTGTTTGGGGGAAGTAGTATGTTGTTATGTCTTCAGCTCAGCGTCTGTTTAGAGAAGGATAATGCCATTGTGGGGGAGGACAATGAGAATATTAAATGCCTGAAATTCTCTCTCTCTCACTATTTTGACTTTTTTTTTTTTTTTTTCAATTTAACTGGTTTTTCCTTGAAAAACTATGGTGATATTTGATGAGCCCAATTGGAGGGGGGTAATGCACAGGTCAACCCCGCCAAGATGATCCCAGACTGATCCCTGCTTTAGTCCCACTGCAGGCAGGTGAATCCTGCCTGCTGCCTGTCCAGGCACGAATCACAGTGAGGTCAGGTTATGAAAGAGAAGGCATGGCCAGTGCAGGAGCTGACCTCCCCAGGAGACCTCAGTGCAGAGGCCACAGCCACCCCTCCTGACACTTTCCCAGGGCTATGTTTAGCTCCCGGTTTGCTTGGGGAACCCAGATGAGCACCTGGGATGTCTTAATGTCATTGTTCCACCAGAGCTAGCTTTAGGGGACTTTTTACACTTGCAGGATATAACTGATTAGACCTGACATCAGGGAGAGTCACGTTGGATCCTGAAATAGCTTTCTGTACGGAGTTACTCACAAAGGTGCCACGAGGAAGCGTAGGTGTAAGTGTCCACGGAGCAGCTTTGGCAGGCGCTGGGATGCTGTGTGGCCATGCAGCGCACCCAAGGACTGATCATGTCTCAAGTCCCAGCAGCCCAAACTGGGGAGCAGGACTAACGACTGTCATGGCCTGGCTGAGGAACCCCAAGTGTGGGTTAGGAATAAAGACTCAGGCTTCTTACTGCTGCGTAGCAGGTTCTTGCAATACCCTGTGTCTGCAGTGGTCCTCACCCTTCTGCCTCGCTCACCACTCACTGGTTTCCTTGCCATTTCTCTCTTCAATACCACCAGTGAAACTTGGAGTGAGGCAGGGGGTTCAGCTCACTTCCAAGCAGCACTGATTGAAAGGTCTCTATGGGATTGGGATGGGAGTCAAAAAAGGGAGAAGGGAGATCTTCTGGTGGCCTTTCCTAGCAATGACTGTGTACCTCCTGGCCACTAGCTGCAACAGATCCTGGGTTCTCCTGTATGGCTGTACCATGCTGTATGGTCTGCTAGACATTGCTGAGACCTTGCTGGCCAGGACTGGAGCCAGAGGATTTTGCAGCAAAGTCATGTGTGAGTGATAACTGGTGTGTGTGAGATAACTGCTGCACTGGTGCAGGGACTCCCATTGTTGGAGCCTTTGCATTATGAGACACTATCTAAAGCCTGGCTATTGCTTAAGAAAGTAAAATTAGATCAGAGCAGCACTAAGGATAAGCGGCTCAGTTCTCATCCTGCACCTTGCTGAAGCAGTGTGGCAGGCAGGACGGGACACAGTGTCACCTGCAGGGGCAGTGGCAGACTGCCCCAGGAGAGCCCATTCTCATAGGCCTGCCCCAGCCCTGCAGTGATCAGAGCTGGATGTGTGGAGGTATTGGGGATGATGGGTGGATGCAGGACATGAACATGGGGTGTTGTTGCTGCTTCCGTGGATCCAGAGTGGAGCAGGGTAGAAAGCTGTTTGCTGTTCCTGCACCGGGGATGCTTCCAGGTGGGTCAGGCTCTGTCCCAGCTGAGGGCAGATGGTGGGACCAGGAAGGGCTTCCCTATGGCCCCGGCTGCTCCTCAGGCATCTGTGTGTGATAGAGATGCAGCACATCCTCCCTTTGCTCTTGTTGCCTCCTGGCCATGGTGCCTGTTGCTGTCAGGGCCCTGGCAGGCTGCCTTTGGTTCAGGCTCAGCTGGGAGCCCCAGAGAAGATGTCGGGCTGCCCCACAGCAGAGCACAGAGGCCGGGACCTGCCACCACCACTGGGAAGCCTTCGTTTCCTCCCAGGTGGGTGAAAGCAGAAGAAGGCTGCAGAGTGAGCATTCTCCTGTCCACATTCAAAAGACAGCATTACTAAAGTTCAGTTTTAATTAGCTATTACCAATGAATGTTCCTGCCTGGGCCCATCTCACTGCTTGAAAGGAGCTGTGCCTGGGGGTCAGCAACCACAGCGTGCACAGGCAGAGAAAGCACAGGTCTACCTGCTCAGAAACAGATTTCCAGACCATTCTTCCCCACTTTCAGGGGAAGATGGTTTTGCATCAAAGCCGGCTGCTCTCAGATGATCCCATTGCTGATTCTGTAGCTGAAGTTAAAATTCCTGTGCCAGGCAGATGGCAATGAGGCTTCCCAATGGGCAGAACAAGGTGCTGGGAAAATACCATGTCCCTACCTGCCATCCCTGCCAACTGCCTTGCTGTCCCGACGGACCTGCTTCATGCGGCAGAACGAGAAGTTGCTGGTAGGGAAAGCAGGCGGCTGCATGCACATTTGGCTTTATTGTTTCATAATTATTAGCAGAGAGACTGAAAATGTAATTATGATGATTAAGCTGAATCGCAATCTTCCTACAGGAGCTACCGAATTATTTATATCAACTTTTCATCCTAATTTCCTTAACCGTTCCCTGCCCAGAGGAGGAGGAGTCCTGACTGCTCTGGGCTGCCTGCACTGTGTGCCAGAGCAGGCAATCCTCACCAGCACTTGCTGAAACAGCAGCAAGTGACAGCTCTTACTCAGCATGAAACTGGGATGGGAAAAGAGCCATGTAGGAGACAGCAGCCCGGAGGGCTGGAGTGCTCTGGGAGCCAGGAGCCACAGCAAGAGGGGAGAGCCAGAGGGGAGCGTGCAGGGCTGGGGAAGGCAGCGCCCAGCTGCAGGCAGGGCTGGCTGGAAAGGGCAGAGCGATGCTGGACAGACTGTCAGTAGGAGGCAGCTGCCAGGGCTGGATTCAGGCACTGTGTCTCCTGTCCTTTGGGGCTGTGGTTGTACCTGCCACCTGAGTTTTGGAGCCAGAGTGTGCACAGAGCTCAGCAGAGCAGGGCACGAGTGCTGTGGCTTGCCCAGGCCAGCCTGGTGCAGAGCCCGGCTCTGTGCACAGACTTAGCAGCAGCAGCTTCAGTGCTGTTGCTTTGCTGGCTCCCTCCAGGAATGCTGTCAGCTCTAATTAATGTCACAGTTTAGCTTGCTCATGCATGCGAGCAGACTGTGTGCAACTTCACGGTGCCACGGGAAAAGCGATGAATCCTGTCCCACAGCCTTTCCTTGTGTTCCCAGGGGTCTGCAGAGTGCCTACACTGGAGCAGTGGAGATTTCCAAATCCAGACGTGATGCTGAGTGTCACTCATCTGTGCAAGCTGGCAGCAGGACCAGCTGCAGGAGGCAGGCTGGCTGGTTGCCCCCCATTTTGGAGCAGGACTGCATGGGAGGAGCTCTACAGGCACAGGCCTTTGCTGGGGCCAGTTCTCCAGGGGAGAGCTCAGGTCTTTCCTATGGAGCTGAGGACATGTTTGGGGCATGGGGACAGATGATGTGTTCCGTGACGTGCCACCACTGAGTCCAGGGCACCTGGGACAGAGCTGCAGGGCAGTAGCATGAAAGCCCTGGTGCCAGCAGCAAGCGGCTTCTGCCCTTTAGCAGTCCTGCGCTATCTCCTCCTATACCTTGTCCAGTTTGGACCACCAATGGGGTTTGGTTTAAGCCTGCAGATGGGAGCTGGACTCTGGCTTACTGAGACTGAGCATGCAGAGCATCACCCAGCTTGGCAAAAAGCGTTTTGCAGCCTTTCTCCTGCCTCCACCCCTCAGCAGTGGCATGGAGCACAGGGACCAAGGCCAGAATCTGGAAGGTACTGGGCAGCTGTGCCTGGAGCTCAGCTCTTTGTAGAGCTGCTGTGTCAAGCTGAGGGCAGGATTTGACCCATGTCCTTCATTACATAACTGTTTCTGCAAGTGTTTTCAAAGCACTCAGCCCTCCTGCCAGGCAGAGTCCCCACCGACAAGGGGGAATGTCATGTTTTTTTGAATGCATAGCTTTGATTTTGTGCCGGGTTGTAGCAGCGGCCAATTCCATCCCACCCCCAGCTCATGCACCTTGCTGGGCATTAACCAAGATGCAGCCCCCTATAAGCCACCAGCCAGCAAGCTGGAGGTGTCACCTTGCCTGGGGTGGGTGATGGAGCTGCGGGGCGAAGCAGAACCCCAGAGGTCAGGCAGGTTCATCTGTGGGGCTCAAAGAGCTGACCTGGCCTGGCCTCTGGGACCCCATGCTGTCTGTGCTCTGCCCTGGCTGCCTGCCCTCGCATTCCTGTCCCCACACATCATCCCCCTCCAGCTGCTGGGGAAAACAGTCCCTGCTGACACCAGCATCTGGAAGGTGGAGGGGGAGCCGCCTATGCAGCATGAAGGCTCTGTGGGAGCTGGGTCTGCTGCTGGCCTTGGGAATGCAGGGCTTTTTCCTCCTGGCTCCAGCAGAAGCGGGAGGTGAGGCACAGCCAGCCAGCGCTGGGCACTGCTTGCAGTCCTGGAGGTTTTTCCAGTCACCAGCGGGACCCTGGCCACCCTTGCCCAGGAAATGGGTCCTCATGGGGGACTGTGCATTGCTGTCACCCACACCCCCTCAGAAGGTATAAAGGCAGGAGATCTGGCCCCTCACCTCCTTTGCAGGCTGAGTTTTGGGGACTTTCCCACTAATTAATAGGGTGTTTTGCTGTCTTGGACAAAAATTGGGCAATAGGACAGTTGTGGTGTCTTCGGGATGACTAACAGCAGCGCGACAGGTCAGCTGCTCTTCTCCAACACACCGCTGAGGAGGAAATCCTGATGCCTTCCTGCTTCCCCATGGCAGCCACAGTGTGTGTGCTGAAGGTGACTCGTAACCGCCCCAGGGGCTGGAGCTGTACTCGATACCTGCTATTGCTGTGTACCCCAAAAAACAAATTTCACCCTTGGCCTGGTGACATGGAACAAGACCTCACACCTGGGAGTGCAAAGCTAGTGATGGTCACAGCATCACCCCTGGCCAAGCAAACTGGATGTTCCCCGTGCAGGGCATGTCCCCGGAAGGAAGCGTAAATAATTCTGGGTGTGAATCAGTTCTTTAGTCTAGGCTAAAAGTAATTTCATTAGTTGGCTCACTCCACTTGACCACTGGCTAATTTTTCTGGTTGTAAACGATATTTTTTCCTGTTGTGGATGAGGAATATCTAAGGACAGGAGAAGGTCATGCAAAGGGTAGAGAAAAACAAGAAGCTGCATAAGTGACCCTGCCAACACTTCCACATTTGTGTGGGCCCCCTCAGCCTCATTATCCATGTCCAGGAGCAAGTCTGGAGTACACCAGAAAACACACAAAGCAAACAAATAGTATTAGCAACAAGTGCTCTTTTTTCTCTTAATCTCTTCCTATTCTGGGAATCATTGTTACCTGGAATAATCACATGCTCTGTTTAGCCATAACTCGCTCTGGAAATCTCAGGCACCTGGTGTGGTTCCTAAACTGACTTGCCAGAGCATCTGCCTCATGTGCCAGATTCAGACCAGCAGCTGAAGCCTTTGGAGCAGGACTGTTGCATTTCCTGGTGTTGTATTGTTTGTTATGGGTATTTTCTGGCCAATTCATCACATGCTGTGATAGGTGGGGATCTCAGTGTTCGATCTTGCTGTGCTGGAAACCTCCAAGGGCTGCCCAGGAGCATGGTGCACAGAGCCCCGGCCCATGCGTCAGTGAGCAGGGCACTTATTTGCACCGGTGGCAGATAGTGATGCTTGTCTTGTAATTCTGCAGCCACCTGCTCCCACGTTTGACTTCTCCCCGCACAGACCAAATGTACTGGCAGAGCAATCAGGCTGCCTTTGCTCTTCTTTTCAGGCCTGTCTCTGGGAAAGCGGTGGTGGGACAGGGCTGCTGGGGAGCAGTGTTTCAGGGACTGCGCTGCTCTTTGCACAGCCCACGCACCTCAGCTGCATCAGGGGCTGATTCACCATCCCCAGCTGCAGAGCTGAGTTAGTGCTGATGGATGGAGCCCTATCAACGGGGGAACGTGCATCTCTGCCGACAGCCTGAGCAGGGGCCATGCCATGCTTGGCGGGACACTGCACCTTGGCTGTGGGGAGCAGCCCTGGCACCTGGGCTGGCATCAGCCCCAGTGCTGAGCAGAGACCACGGAACAGTGTGTCCTCTACTGATGGGAGGCACTGCTTGGGACAGGAGCAGCCTCACGGCAGTCAGCAGAGCCTGTGCACCCCAGAGACCCTTCCCAAAGCCTTGTGTTTCTCTCGAGCTGCCGCCTCATCAGCTAGCAGCAGACTTCTCAGCTCAGCAAGAAGCTCCTTGTTTCAAAGGAAAATCATTAGCAGATTAGACCTTCACTTGAACATACTGCAGAAAAGGTCTTGTTTTCTCCTCCTTATCCTAGGGACATGCTCCTTCAAATTTGCTGTGCATAAAATACAGTGACCTTGTTCTCCTCACCTGCACCTGTTCTCATTTGCAGGCCCACGCATGCTGCTACAGCAAGGGCACAGCAGTTAAGCACACATGAATAACCTCACATTAGCACTTGCAGACATTTGTACGATTGTTTTTTTTCAATGGTTCTAGTACCAAAATATCCCAGGCACAAGGGGATTTGGACTCCTACATTTACATCTAATGATCTGTACAGGCCTCTGAGGAAACTGCACAGTTGCCCTGCTAATGGCTTCAAGGGGAAATGCTTCAGGCCCTGGCTGCTGCTCGTGCTGCTCAGGGAATTCTTCATTCAGCTCCAGCATGCGATAAACACCTTTCCTTACTGTTGTAGACACGATGGCTCTTCTCGAGAGAGGAAAGGCATTGACTGAGCTAATGCCACTAACTGCCTTTGAGCACACACAGAGGATGTAGAAACAAACACCACCTGGTCATTCAGCAGCCGGAGTTAGCTCAAACCAGCCTGTGGATTCTCCAGCGTGGACTGGTCTTGGGGTGCCTTGTCACTGTCCTGCTCCGAGCACTGCCGGCTCCCCCCAGCCCAGAGCAGAACAGGCTGTAACCGAGAGCCCTGGGCATAGACCAGGGGCATTTGTGATCTCCAGAGCACTGAAGGTCCTCTGCTGTGGGCAAGGCAGCCTTGCAGCCCACACCAGAGAAGCACTGCAGGATAAGCTTTCCTGGTGTTTCATTTCTCCTTCATCACCTGCCTCTTCCCATCCTGTGAAAGGCGAGAGAGGAGCTTTGCCTGAGAAAGAGCTGCAAGATCCATGTTTTCTTCTGCAAGGTGTCTCAGCAGTGCTAGCCTGAGCGTGCTCAAATCCAGCAGTGGCCACTATCCCTTGCTGCATCTGTCAACAGGCTGCATAGTGGACAAGAAGATGCCCCCTCTGAAGGGTCTCCCCCCTCTCACCATGACCCCCTTCCCATGCAAACCACCTTGGTGTGCCTCTCTCCTCACACTGACTCACATCGAAGCAATGGGAAAAGCTTCTAGCTGGTGCGGTGGCCAATTTTGCAATCTGTTTTAATGAGGTATTTACAAGTTCGGAGGCTGGCTCCTTGCACAAGAAGTGCAGCCTGGCCCCAGCAGGTTGGGCTTTTCAGTGACATACCTGCAATTCTCCTGATTGCAGCACAGGCACAGTGGAAAACATTTAGACATCAGAAATGCCACATTAATTATCTCTTAATTGATACCTCCACTTGGGGACAAATGAAACCGGAACATCTCTACTGCCCTGGGAGACTGCCACTTACAAACAGATTTACAGCTAAAAATACCACGGCAGTCCTGTGGCTAATCAACTTCACTGCCTACCCCGCGCGGGGTTATGAAATTGTCTTGGGCAGGCGCTGCAAGTGGCGAGGGAGCAGCTGCAGCGCCCGAATGCAAACCCAGCAAGGGCTGCGCAGTGCTCCCAGCACCCATGAGCATGCTGCCAAGCAAGGGGCAGCTTGCCCCACACGTGAGCCCCACGGCAGCCTCAGAGATGCACAGTTATGTTTCTTGAGCCTACAATCCAGCCAGAGAGCTCAGACACAAGGCTTCCCGCACATACCTGCCCATTGTTAAGAGGCCGTGGAGAGAAAATCTCATCCTTGTGTCTTTTACAAGAGACCTTAAGTGCCCAGTGTGTTTCCCCGCAGTGTAATATTTCCAGCTGGCTTGGGAATCATACTTGGTGTTTGCGAGGGCCTTGCAGCACAGTGTCCTCCTGCACCTACAACACATCTCAAGGGATCTTCCCCCCCCGCCATCTCCTTACAAAAGCATATACATATACACACACAGAGGCCAAATCACCACAGCAACCCCGGTTTCTTTTAAATTACTGTCATCTTTATTTTCTTCACATATGTGCAAACAGAGATCGCAATGGTGGTGTTCTTAAAAATAACAAAATGTATTTGCATACATTTCCCTATGTACAGGTGAACAGCCACAAGTAGTTTTCTTTTGCACAGCAAAAGATCTAGAGCACTGAGACCGGGGACAGGACCGGGGCCCAAAAAAAGGGTCTAACTTAAAAATAATAATAATTAAAAAAAAAAATCACAACAGTGCAAACCTCTCGGACACGACAGCACGATGGAGTGACTTTAATGTAGAAAAAGGCGGGGGGGGCCGCTCGGATGTGAGATTTCTGACTGTAAACAAGGCGCAACACCTCCCTCCCTCCCACTGCCCTCCCCGGGGAAAGCTATTCCAGGAATTTGGCAGATCTTCAAGGGCTGAGCCGGAGGTAAACAGCCCGCGGCCGCCTCCCCTCCTCGGGCCACGGCGGGCTGGGGCTCGGCTCCGGCGACCACCGGCACCGGGAGGGGCAGCCGCTCCCCGGGCTGCTGCGGGACGCGGGGGCGCCACAGGCAACCGGCGCGCCCGGAGGGACCGTGCGCTCCCAGAGGGATCCTGGCGCACCCGGCAGGTCCGTGCAACCTCCGCGGGGCCGGAGGTGTCCCGGTGCTCCCCGGCGGACACCGTGCACTCTCAGAGGGGCCTCGGCGGGGCCATGCACGACCGGAAGGGACCGTGCGCTGCCGGCGGGGCCACAGCGGCGCCGTGCATGCCCGGAAGGGACCGCGCACCCCCGGCGCGGCAGAGCGCTCAGCCGGTCTCGGGGTCGCCGGGGGGCGGCTGCTCGGCGCCGTTGCAGGGCGGGGCGGCGCCGTCCGGGCCGTTGCTCTCCAGGGAGGACTCGCTGCCCGTGCTCTCGCCGGAGAGCAGCCGGCGGACGCGGAGGTCGGCGCGCAGGGAACGCAGGTCGTTGCCCAGGCTGAGCTCGCCCAGGTCGCGGAGGAGCTGGCCCAGCTCCGGGCTCTCGCCGCGACCGGCGCCGGCGCGCAGCAGCTCGCCCTCGGGCTCGCCCAGCGCCTCCAGGATGTCCTCGCAGTCGCAGTGCATGGCCCGCTCCTCCTGCTCCTCGCCCAGCAGGTCCTCTGTGATAGAGCCCAGCTTGGGCGCGCTGCGGCTCCGCTCCACCGGCGGCTTGTAGCAGCACTGCCCGTTGAGCAGCTTGCGCAGCGGCACCAGCGGGATGCTCTGCTCACCCACCAGCTGCTGCTGCTGGTGCCGCGCGTCGTCCCGCTTTTTCAGCCGGCGGAACTCGGCCAGCGCCGTGGCCGAGGTCTGGTAGAGTAGCAGGGCCATGGCCTTCGCCTTCTCGGGCTTGGAGACGAGCACGGCGTGGCAGCGCAGCATCACCGCCTTGTGCTTCAGCTCGTGGCGGTAGATCCAGGCGAAGACGCGCGGCAGGCGCGGGTCGGCCACGCAGTAGGTGACCCGGTGCAGCAGGTAGAGGTGGCCGGGCCGGCGCAGCCCCTTATCTTCGGCGTGGGCCATGCGGATGCCTTGCGCGCTGATGGTCAGCTTCATTTTGGTGCCCTGCCGGCCCGCCTCGCTCTTGCTCCAGATCTTGCAGACGGCCAGGTCGGTGCAGCCCTCGCCTTTGGACTGGATGGTGGTGGCGTTGCCCAGGTAGAGCACGGTGTACGTGGGGTCTTCGCTGGTAACGCGGAATTTCCGCCGCTTGGAGCGGAACATGCTGCCCACGCGGTGCAGGGCGCTCTCGGGGCAGGCGCGGGCCAGCGAGGTGAGCGCCGAGTAGTGCACGCTCACCGCGTACCCCTTGGGCTTGCTCTGCCGCCGCGCCTCGCCCGCCACCAGCTCCACCTTGCTCCGCTTCCAGGGCAGCATCGCCCCGCGGAGCCGCGGCTAGGCGCCGCGCCGACGGCTCCGGGCGCGGGGGGGCATGCCACGGCGGCGGCGGCTGGGCTGCCCGCCCGCCTCACATCCTTGCGGGCGGCGGGCCGCCGCGGCCGTAGATATAGGCGGGCGCCGGCGCTCCGCGGGCGCGGAGAGGGGAGGCCCCGCGCACCGAGGGCGGAGCGCCCGCTGCCCGCCGAGCCGGCGGCGCCCTGCTCGCAGCCCGCCCGCCGCCGCCGCTCTGCGCCGCCCGCCGAGGCGCCCGGGCCCCGGCCCCGCCGCGCCGTGGGGCGGGTAGGGGGCGGGCACGGGGCGGTGCCAGCCCGGCCGGGCGGCCACACCGCTCGCCGCGGAGCGCGGCCCCCAGCGGGAACAGCGGCTGCTGCTGCTTGGGCGGTGGGCGCGGGGAGCAGGCTCCCCGTGCGCTCCCCGCCGCGGCCCCAACGCCGGCGGCCGGGCCCGCTCCCCACGGCGGGGCCCGCCCTGGGTCCCCACGCGAGAGCCGTCCCCAGGGTCACGCGTGGAGGGTGGGTGCGACAACTTGGGCAGGGAGGATAGAGAGGGCAGCCGGGGGGAAACTGGCCGCTCAAAACCTCCCAAACTGATAAAAATCCCAAGGCCACTGCGAGACCCCCATGCTCTGGCAGTCACCACACCCGGGAGAAGCCAAAACGCAGCCACCTTCCTGGCCAGGGCGTGCCGTGGAAGAGTCCCGCTCTTGCAACATAATCTGCCCTTTGCTTTCGTTAGTCCGACTCTGAGAGCTGAAGGGCCTGCAGCAAATAGAAGCTATTATGTATGAGTAATGCTTTGCTCCTTATTCATATGCAGCAGCCAAATAACAAGAAGCTTTCTTGTAATTCCTTGCTGGGGTTGCTCTAGTACAGTCACAGACATAATGAGAAAGTTGGTGTCTGTGTCATTGCTATAGCTTCTCTTGTCATGTATCATATCCTCTGCCAGAAAGAATAGAAATTCCAGGGTTGCAGAGAATGGTGCTTTGTCAGGGTTCGAATAAATGCTCAACAAAAAGGGGAGCGGTACGTATTTGTGCAGTAATATATGTAAACGCCTGCTTAAGTTATTTGACAAATCATTTCTAGAGTTTGCATCAATCAAAACAAACCCATGTATCGTTATTATTATCATATTATTACATTATGCCATCTAGCAGATTATTTGGGAACTGCAAGTAACCACAGGGACCAGCATCAAATTATTAAAGGCACTTGCCCATTTGCTTACATTTCAAAAATACCCCCTCATTGGAGGGCAGCGTCGTCAACGCCATCCCCTGAGGCTGCTCAGCCACAACTGGTACCAGGGTCGCCTGACCACATCTTTGGTTTCCAGAGGCTGGTGGTGGGTGTGGATCTGTAACATGTTGCATTTCCTGTCTTTGGCGGCTCTAGCGCAGCACTTTTGCAGCGTTAGGAAGGCTGTTGCTGGCCCTGAAAAGTGAACATGGTAGCACTTCAATTTTCCTATGGGAAAACTGCAGTTGGAGAGCTGCACGGACTGAGCACACACATGAGCCCTTGCATGGCCAGGGCAAGCTGGCTGGGCCATTTGGCATAAAGCCCAGCACCCATGGAGATACCCGTTTGGCTCAGCACCATGCTGAAACAACCCTCTGCCTCTTGGGCAAAGTCCCGCTGGGACTCGGCAGGAGGGTGGGCAAAGGGCTGAGGTCTGTCCCAGCTGGCGGTGCCCAGCAGCAGCCCACCCTGGCTGGGGGGGTCCCTGCTTTCGTCCCTGCCTGGCCTGGTGCAGGCTGGGTGTGAGGCACCCATTGGGAGCCCCCATGGTGCTGCTGGTGTGGTGGGCAGGATGGCTGTGCACCACACTGCAGCCCATTGCAGACGACTCCTGCCAGCCTGCAGAACCGTCCCGCTGCAGAGCAGGGAGAGACTTCGGTTTGTATGGCTTATTTGTTTCATCTCCAGAAGCATCCAGTGTGCTTTTCCTTTGTCTTGCGAGGTGAACACAGAAGATGCTGCTGTGCATGTAAAAAACTCCAACAGCTTAGGGTGACATGACACCCACACATGGTGTGGCACTCCCATAGTGCCCACAGAGCTGCCTTCTCCCCTCATCCTGCTGAACCACTGTCCTGAGAGCCCTCGGCTGCTGCCCCATGACCTACATCTGCCCCGTGTTCAGTGGCTGCCACCTTCCTGGATGGCATCTGTGAGCTGCAAGGCTGCGAGCAAACCTGGCTGCTCCTCCCAGACGCATGGGCACAGCAGCCTCCCCATTGCAGGGGGAGTTGCCTTGCCAAAGCCATGCCTGCCTCCAGCTGTGGGGAGAGGAGCCTGTCCTGAGTCTTGGGCTGGTGGCTCTTCAGGCAGGTGTTTGCTTGGAATGGGACAGAGGACACAACAAGCTCCAATACCCTTGCCCTCCCCACCACCTCTGCAGCCCCCAAGTCAGCAGCATTTCCATTTCTGCGTTGCCTTCTCAAGGCAGAGGTTTCCTTATCAGCCCCTTGGAGACCTGCTGGGGGCTCCAGGTGGAGGCCAGGGAGCAGCAGCACCCGCAGCATCGCTACCCCTGGGCTGGCTGGAACTGCAGCTGCAGGGAAGGTGTCTTATGGTTACAGCCATGCTCAAGGACGGAAATGGACGCTGCTCAGTTCCTCGCCATGCTTGCTCACCAGTTGCTGTGCCAGATCGCTGCAGCCTTTCTTCCTTCGTTAATGGGCCCAATCAGGACCACCACTTTCCTGCTGTGGGGTAGCTGCTTCAGTTCTGGGGATGGAGGATCGCCACATGCTTCAGTAACAGAAGAGCACACTGCAAATTGTGGTGACCCATGACAACAATTCCCAGGCAAAATGATGATCCCTCCTTGTCCCGTGCTGGGCTGAGGAGCTGTGCCACAGTGTTTGGATGAAGTCTGGCAGCAAGGGGCAGCCCAGTTAAGCTTGGAGCACCTGCCCTAAGCATGGGGCTACTCCTGTGACGTTGGATGTCTGTATCTCAGTGCCAGGAGGAGAAGCTGAGGCACAATGAGAGACTCCCTACCTGCCTGTGAGGCTAGCAGCACCTGTGCTGTGTAGGACATGCACGCTGGGGGCTTATCTCCGTGGCCTTGTAGCCCAGGGGAAGGACAGCAGCCTGCTCGCTTGTAATGCAAAACCCCAGCAGCTACAGAGCATCCCCTGCCTGCGTGCGCACACCTGGAAAGCTTGTGTGAGGCGTGGGAAAGTCTGTGAGATACCATCTTTGCCCTGCGGCCCTGCCTGCCCTGCGCCGGCAGCACGACGAGTGCTGCACTTGGCCCTTGGCAGACCCCCTCCATGCCTCGCTCCATCCTCCTCCTCCCCTGGCAGCTCCAGTCTGCGCCAGAGCTCATGGTTGCACCCCACCACTTAGGTTCCGGGGTGCGCGCTGCCCTGCTGTGGTGCAGGCAGGGGGGCAGCGTGCTGCCCGTGCTGGCTGCCCTGCTGTGGCGTGGGGAGATGCCAGGCCTGCCTGAGCGGAGACGGCAAAGCCCTGCAAAGAGCAGCCCTGCTTTGGGGATGGCTTTTGCACCCAGCAGCTGGAGCTGGAGCTGATGCGGGTCTCTGGCTGGGGGGAGCAATAGGAAAAATGCACTGGGAAAAGTTGATATGATGAGACCAAAATAATTAATGGGCATGTATTGATTTTGTCAGCATATGAAAACATCACAGGCTTTCTCCACTCAGACAGCAATGCAGCTCAATCGTGCTGCAGCAGCCAGAGTGACACAGTCAAAGTGAAACATTTCAAACTGGCATTTCAGTATTTTCCAAAACAAAGTATTTCAGAGGCTCTGTAACTGTGCTAAATGCTGAAGTTTTGACTCTTTGTTTGAAACTGGGACAAAGGAAACACTGAACTGTCAGGATTTTCCACGAAATGGAAAGGCTGAGTGGTGCCTGAGCCCCCGTGGCTGTCAGTGAGGGCAGGGGTGTCATGGCCACTGCCCCACCGGCCGTCACCTAGGTTTCAGTGCAGATGGCTGCCTGCTGCTGGGGCAGCATGAGAGTCAGCAGGGCAGGGGACAGCATCTCCTGCCCAGAGAGAAGAGTCCTTAACGGCCCTTGGTGGATGCCTCATGCTACCCCTGCTGCCCTCCTGCCTCTCCAAAGGGGAGCAGCACCCCATCCTGCCAGCCACCCTGCCCCAGCAGGGCAGCAGGGGTCAGTACTGGGGGCACAGGTGATGCTGGGGCAGTGTGAGGACTGCTGGGGGGGTCCCCCTGGGCGCACCTCGGGGTGCCGCAGCCAAGGGCCAGCCTCAGAGCTGGGGCTGTGCCGCTCGTTGGGGCCGTGGCGGTGGTGGCACACCTTGCCGTGGTTGTTTTTCAGTCACCAAGGGCGGCACACCCTGCTTCCGGCACTGGCGGCCCCATGCTTCCTGCACCCACAGCTATAAATAGAGGAGCAGCTGGCAGCCAGGGGTGCAGAGCCATCCCTCAGGGGTCACAGCACCCTCAGGGGGGCTCGCCGGGCCAGCAGGGCCATGCCATGCACCCATCCTCCGGCCATGCTACCAGCCAAGGGGTGCAGAGGTGGTGTCAGGGTGGCACCCTCTGCTCGACAGTCTGTTCGTGGGGCTGCCGCTATAGGGCCATCCCTGCCTGTGTAGAGGGGGAGCCGGGGTGGGCAGCGGGGCTGAACCTGCCCAGGCAGAGCCAGCACTCCAGGAGCTGGAGTAATCCCCTGCTGGCTCTCTGCCCACTGCTTCGTGCCTTCAAAGACACACGCAGCTCTCTCTAATTAACCATCCCCTACCCTGCCAGGCGGGGAGGCGGTTTTATCTTCATAGTGCTGGCAGAAGAAGCGGAGTCTAAAAAACTCGCCCAAGGGCCCTGGTGGGGTCGGAACCTTTTCAGGGCTCAGCCTTGGCCAGGCTGCCATAGTTCTGGGCTCCCCGGGGTGCTGCTCTTCCTAGAGGGGACCAAGCCTGTCCCCAAAGGAGCTTGTAGAGGTTCAGAGGCCCAGGACACAGCGGGCTCCCTCTGTTCCTATGGTGCTGGCATGCTTCTCTGTGTGGCTGGAAGGAAGGAGATTCAAGCAGCTGCAGTTGTGCACAGAGCAAAATTGTCTTCGTGTCTGTGCAGGGGTGCCTTGGAGAGGTTTCTTAATGGGTCTGCTTGTCAGGCTGAGGCTGGCAGTACCGCTGAATCGAGCATTGTGAGCCTATATGAATAATGAATAGCCATCACATGAATATTTGAGAGATACAGTCCTGAGATCTCCCAGTGCTGCCGTAGAGGAAAATGGAGGAAGAGTTGTTCAGAAAGAACAATGTTTCCTTCAGGCAAAAATGTACGGGTGTCATTGACTTTTGAAAAAGAGCTGCTGCTGCTGCTATATAATTCTCAGGATTTGCATTAAAAACTGGAGCAGCAGTTTGGCTCCAAGGCAGAAGTTGGGAGGGAAGCCAGCCCTTTTGACACAAGTCGATGATTGCAGTGCAGTAGAAGGACAGCAGATTTTATTTCATCTATGCAATGGGTTTTGTGAGAAGTCCCAAAGCCATGGCCACCCTCCAAAGAGCCAGCAGTGCTGGGCACTCAGTTAACGCTCCTCAAAGGAGCAGTGAGAGGTTTGGTGATGCACAGGGGGTGCCTGCTCTCCAGGGACAGTGTTGTGCTCCAGCCCTAGCACTGCTGTCGAAGAGGTGAGAGTGAAAACAAGGCTCAGCAGTGAAAATCATGTTCATTTTGCATGTCATCGTCACCGCTGCATTGTACAGGAGCAGCCTGCAAATCAACAGGTGTATTGGACTTGGCAGCAGCATGCCCCTCTCCTCCACTCTCTCCTTGGCTGTCTACACTCATGGCATGCACACACGGGCGCCAAACTGTCTTTGTACAGCACCTGTGACAGCATCTCTTCCTTGGTGATCCTTTTCACTGCATGCAATTAATTCAGGCATAAATGTATCCTAGGAGAAGCAGGTGGTTGTGTTTAGGTAAAACCAGAAAAAGTCTGTGTTGCACACGTAGGCACAGTGGAGCAATAGGAGTGGGCTGAGAAATGTTGCAGTTAAAAACAGGCAATTAGGACTTTAGCCACAACTCTGGTGTCTCTGTCACCTGGATCACCCGATCTGTATCTCCTTCAGCACGGCTCTGCTCAAAGCAATCCCCATTGTGCTGCTGGTGTCAGCAGACAGAAATGATTCCTTACTGTTTATGACATGCCCAGAAACATATCTGTAGCAAGAATGAGGCATTTCTTCAGCAGCTCCTGCAAAAGTGTTGGGAAATATCTGCAGTGACTGTGCCTGGAGCACTTTAGTCTGGAAACAGGGAATATCATGGGAAAACAGGGCAACGTGTGGGAAAAACATCCCAATCAAAACACACAGTTCTTCGCTTTTCAGGTTACCATCAAACCCCAATGCCCCCAGGATGCAGAGAGGGTTGCAGGCAGTGGAGCAAACCTGAGTCTCCTCCCACCAAGCCAGCACTCCTGTGTGTCCCCAGGCGTTTCTCTTTCCAGCCCATGCCACTGGCCATGGCTACCCATGTCACATGGAGGGCCACCAAGCTCTGTGCTCCCTGCTGGTGGCTGTGTCGAGACCATGCTGCTGGGGCTGTGCTGATGGGATTATTAAAGCATTTTGCCCATGGTTGCGCAGCCTGCGAACGGCATCACGTGTGTCTTGGCTGTGGGGTTAGAAGTGCTGCCAGACCCAAGGTGTGGGGAAAGGCCGGGCTGGCTGCTCTGGTTGATGATTATGCAATGTAGAAGGAAGGTAACTTTTAACTGAACTATAAAAGAAATAAAATAGCACCTATATTACTGCCTCAGCGCCCACACAAAGACCTGAGATGGTTTTATTAAAGATGACTTGATTAAAAATGAATTTACTAAATCACCACATGCTGTCTGCAGCCCACCAGCCTTTCACTGAAGCACCTTGTGTAAATGAAAAGGCGAATGCTGAGTCTGCTTTCATCTGCCTTATTTGCCTTTAGGAAGCAAAGACGGGGCTGGGCCAGCCTGGCAGTGGTGGCAGAGCTGGGATAAGCATGGCAAGGGTTCAGACATACTCTTGAAATTTATGCCATACCGTTGCCCGCTTTGAAAAGGAGAAGAAAGGAAGAACTGCGTCTTCCTAGACAGTGTTTATCGTGAGGAGGCATCATGTAGTGCTGAGCGTGAGAAAAGATGGCTCCTGCCCATGGAATTTTGCACACTGCCATGCTGCTGGTGAGCAACACCTGAAGCTGAGCTTTGCCTGCCTGTTTAGGCAGTGCTTGCATTTTCCAGGGATTAGCCAGGTTATTCTCTGATTACAACTGGTACACATTACAGAGTTATAGTCAAAAATGTCTGGCTGTAACCCAACACCGATAAAGGAGAAATGGTTCATAAATCAGTTCACCGTGCAAGAACAGGTTGAGTTGTTTATTAATTTAACCTTCTGTCCCATCTTGACCTGGGCTGGCCGCAACAGCTTCTGCCAAAACCCGTTTGATGGTTCCTTGGCTGGGCAGGCAATATCTTCCATCCTGCAGAGGTGCCCAGGCTCTGGCTAGATATTGGCAGCTACCTCCTAGCACACCTTCCACCGCTGCATCCAGGATCCCTCTTCATCACCATCATTCCCCATACACACTGTTTCTTGGGTTGGGATGGTGGAGACAGGGGACAGGGATCCTGCCCTGTGCTGGATGTGTTATAGGACTCAGGAACAACCCCGGCCCCGGGAGCTTGTGGCTTCCCCTGGAGGGACACACAACCCCCCTGCCCCATTGCCAGCTGCTGGGACAGGATTTCACACGCCTCGCTGCTGGTGTTTGCTTCCTAGAGATACCATCTGTGCCAGGCCAGCTGGTGAGTGAAACCAGCCCCCACAGCCATGGGTGCTGCCGGGGCTCACAGCCCTGTGCCTCGCCGCGCTGCCGGGGCCTCCTCCTTGTCTTCAGGAGTGCCTCGGGCTTTGTTAGTGCCGCACCTTAACGGTGGAGCTGGGGGCTGCTGTGGGAGTGAGAGGGTTAGAGCTGGATTTGGGGAGGGGAGCACCAGGGAGGTGCATGTCCATGCTGAGCACCATGGGGATGGAGGGATGGATGGAGGGATGGAGGAATGGATGGAGGGATGGAGGAATGGATGGAGGGATGGAGGAATGGATGGAGGGATAGATGGAGGAATGGAGGGATGGATGGAGGGAGGAATGGAGGGATGGATGGAGGGAGGAATGGAGGGATGGATGGACAGACGGGCAGGGCAGTGTGGAGATGAACAGAGGGATGTGCATTGGTGTTGGTGGGCAGACGGACAAGCAGCACAGCGTGTGTCTGGGTGCCGGACGGATGGGCTGTGAGCACATGAACGATGGAGCTGCAGGCCGGTCACGGGGACCGGTCAGTGGCGCCGCCCGGCGGGGAGCGCGGGGCCGCCCCGGAACCCGCCTGCCCGGAACGCTGCTGCGGGGGTGCGTTGCGCGGCGGAGGGCCTCTCGCGGGGCCGCGGAAGCGGGACGGCCGGCCCGCCCGTTCCGGCTGCGGCGGCATGGGCAAGAAGCGGGGCGCGGGGCTGGGCCGCTCCCTGCAGCGGCAGCGCGGCCTGGAGCGCCGCGGCACCTCCGCATGGGTAGGGCGGGGGGATCGGGGCGGCAGGGGCGCGGCGGGAGGCCGGGGCGGCCCGGGCTGACCACGGCATCTTGTCCCGGCAGCTGCACGCCAGTGAGGTGGGCGGCGAGCGCGGCCCGGAGCTGCGGTCGGCGGCCGAGCAGAGCCCGCTGGAGGAGTTCCTGGCCACGGCTGAGCTGGCCGGCACCCGCTTCGTGGCCGGTGAGGAGCCGGACCGGGTCCTGGGGTGCGGCTGGGCCCGGAGAGGCGCCCAGTGCCGGGCGGGGGCGGATCCAGGGCTGGGGAGAGGGGCCCGGGGGGAGCCGGGACCGGCTCCGGAATGGGGCAGAGGGAGCGGGCCGGGGCTGGTAATGGGGTCGTCCGGGTGGGGTCCTGAGGCAGGGCATGGGCTCCTGAGGCAGGGCTGGGGCAGCCGGTTTGGGTGACTATCTCTCCCTTCCTGCAGAGCGCCTGAACCTCCAGATCGTGTCTGCCCAGAGCCGCACCGGGCTGCTCACGGCCCAGGAGGCCCAGCGCGTCCAGCAGCTGCACCAGGAGAACCGGCACTTCCTGCGCATCCCGCGGAGGTGAGTCCTGCCGGGCCAGGCCTGGCCCCTGCTCAGTGGGCTCAGCCCCTCGGTGCTGCAAGCCTGGGGACAGCCCTCTGCTTTGTCAGTGCTCTGTTGTTGGGGAAGCTGCTGTCTGGCCTGCACGAGCCTGCTGTAACTTGCGGCATAAGTGCCTGCCTGCTAGCCCCAGCCCACCTGTCCTGGTTGTGTGGGTTTCATGCTCAAACCCTGGCACTGCTGGAGCTGGTGCAGCCAGGCCACCTAGTGAGACTTTCCAGAGCTCTGTGCATGGTGGACAGATGAATCTCTCATCTTTAATGCCCTATAAATCTCAGCTCAAAAAAACAGCTTTGTGAGATCAATTGTGCGTAGTGTAGTGTCCTTTCGGCTAGTTGAGTTTAGAAGGAAAAAGGAAAAAGCCAGACTTAAAGCTGCTGAAAACAGGTGCACACACATCTGAACTATAACCATCACAGTGTAGCTGAACGTGTGGTGCCTGTGTTTGTTATGGGTGGTTGTTGCAGTACCGTAACTGACTACTGACTTCTGACTACTCACACCAAAATGTGTTTCTTACAGGCCCCATTGGGATAGGACAACCAGTGCAGAGGACTTGCAGCAAGCAGAGAGGGAGAGCTTTCTTGAATGGAGACGACAGCTTGCCCAGTGAGTATGCCTCTTGTGTCTGGGTAAGTAGTTGGTAACATTTGGAGACACAGGTAGCAGTGAGTTATATTTTTCCTTGCTGGACCAATAAAATGAACATCTGGCCAGTAGCAGCTCCCTGTGCTTGTTCTAGAAGGCCAGACAACTCAGCCACAGTCCAGACACGTTTGTGTGCTCTGCAAAGCTCTCTTGTATGTGCACGTTCTTGTATTGTTTTTAATTAGAATTCTTCAGGGTGGAGTGTGATGTTCTGCTTTTGCCTGTGGTGTTGTGAGCAGCATGCGGTGCTGCCAGCCTGTGTACCACAGCTCTTGCTGGGCCTGAGTTGCATCTGTTAGTCTGGAGAGTGATGTGGTGTCCGCTCACACTTGTGAACCCACATTTGCCCGGAGTAAAGTCCTTCAGGTGGGGGTAACAGTGACTCAAGGGTTGTGTAGAGCCATTTCAGGTACCATCCCCAAATTCGTTATTTTTATCAGGTGATACTGGATGGAGTAATAATTGCTGGCGTTTGGGGTAACTTCTCTGGTAATTTCCCAGGCAGACTTTGGATGAGTTTTTGCTCTTTCCGTCATTTACCATTTCTTCATTTTCAGGATCAAGAGCCATTATGTCACTGCTGAACCAGTGCCACTGACACCAGTTTATCTGGGGCACTTGATCTATTTGCAGAGCTAGCAGAAATAATACCTAGTATACGAGTCTGATTTGATAGCTCTCTCTGAATTAAAGCCTCCTGGATATAAGGAAGACCTGTTGGTGTGGTTATTAACTGACATGGGACAAATATGACGTCTTTTTTCTGCTTTGCCTTAGCCTTGAGGAAGAAAAAAAGTTAATTCTAACCCCATTTGAACGAAACTTGGAGTTTTGGCGTCAGCTTTGGAGAGTCATTGAAAGAAGGTAAAGTGTATTTCTGTCTGCTTTTTAAAAGTAGTGTTTGATGTGTTTTCCTGAATTAAAGCTTTTGAGTCAAGCTTCCAGTGTCTCAGCACAAGAAAAACAATTACAGTTAGTAGTGTTCTGTTATCAGCACTGAAGTGATTTTGTTTTGAAACAATCAAGGGCAGCTGCTTGGTGGTGCACGCTGGCTCTCGGCACTGTGATGCTGTAGGTGGTTCGCTGCAAGCCTCTGATGATTTTTCAGATGCTGCTGCCCTTGGCCTCTTCCAGTAACTCTATGTTGGAGTTGTCTTTGAGAATGTGCCTTCAAGGTCTTTTGCCAAGATTAACCCTTTCCCCTCTTTCTCAGCCAGGCAGCTGCAGCCTGACAGTTGGAGCAGGAGGCAAGGGACATCAACTAAATCTTGGGAAAGAAAGAGCCTCTTGGTCCTTGGCCTCTTGCCATGCAGAGAAGTTACAGCAGCCCACAAAAGACAACAGCCTGTCATATCACAGAAATGGCTTTGTTTGCTCTGCCGAGTCGTAATACAATAGGAGTGCTATCTGCTACATTAATCTAACTGGGGCATTTAATTTCACTAGTAATTAAGTTTGAGATCATCTCATCTGATTTTCCTAAAATTGAAAAATACTTCACCAGTGAGGTCATGGTGAGCTGCTCCTTTCACAGAAGTGGCTTTGTATTGGGTGCTGCTGGGCCTTTGGCTGGGTGGGAGCTGGGTTGGGACCATCCACTGTGGGGTATCATGGTGTGCAGTGTGAGTGTATTGTGTGTTTTGAGGTGGCTGGAATGTGTTAGTAATTTATTTCTGCTCTTGTTGGCTGACACTTAATTCGATCTGTTGTCAGCCTTTTCTTGTGTTTGCTTCAAACTAATTGCCAGCAGTGTGATTCAGTAACTTCTCTGTATCCCATCCCAGTACTGTAGTGCCAGCTGTCTCTCATATTGATTTTTTTTTAATTTCTGGAGCTGTTCAGTACCTCTTTGTACCCATGTGGCTTATAAAATTACTCTCTTGGGGGGTTTTATTGAATTTTTTTTTTTTCTGTTGTTGGTTGGTTGGTGTGTTTGTTGTTTGTTTGTTTGGGGTTTGTTGGTTGGTTTTTGGGTGTTGTTGGTTGGTTTTTTATGTGTAACCAACTGCCTAGTGAAGCTTGAAATTCTTCCATTCAACCCCCGTGGTGTTTTGAAGCTGCCCCGAGTTGACAGAAATCTCTGTCAAATAGAATCAGTACGTGGCAACCAGTATTATAAATTACCTGCTTGGAGAAGTTCTAGTGGGAGAGGGTGTAGTTAAATTTTCCCTCTCCTTTTGAAAAAAGAACATGGATGCCTCTGGTATCTGAAGCCAGTGCATTTAATTTGCGTGTAGAACTGGTCAGTCTTGCTCGTACATGTGGTGGCAGCCTGGTGTCTGCATTTGGAAGGTGTTTCCTAAAAGCACACTATCAGGGCCTTGCTTGCATGGGGGAGCTACATGTTTACTGGAGTCTAAGGCTATTCTTTCACTGTTCTGTGCTGTTTGTGACAAGAAGAGCACAAAGGAAATTTTGAAAATGCTTAGAATCTGCAGGTCATTTTTGGGAGACTTAGTACATCTTGCCCCATGAAAAGGGGACAACAGTGTTTCCAGAATAGCTCGTAGTGTTGGAAAACTACCTCTTCTTCCACTCCATAGCCACTCTGCTGAATTTGGGGGATGAGAACAGACAAAAGTAAAGTTGTGTTATCACAGCTTTTAGTAAAATTCAAAAAGACAGAATACCAGCAGTCTGTGTCTTGCCTGCTGAGCACTTTTGGAAGGGTGGGTAGATGGATGGTCAAAACGTGAATGCTTGCTTTCCCCTTCACCTGCTGTGCTGGGGATTAGCTGAGTGAGGCAGAAGCACTGGACAGCAGTACTGGCTTGTGGTGTGTGGGATGCTGAGATGCTTTGTTAATTCAGTAAAGGTTCTTAGTAGGGCAATACAGTTAAAACCCCTAAAATTCCAGGCAAAACCTAAGAGCGAGTAATGTGCTGCATCTTGTTGCTTTGAGGCAGGGCAATAAACAGTATTTCATGGGGCTTTCTTCTGTTTTTGCAGTGATATTGTAGTCCAGATAGTAGATGCCAGGAACCCTCTTCTGTTTAGATGCCAAGATCTGGTAAGTAAACAACTTTATTGAATGTTGTCTTAATTTTATTTCTTAGACTTTATACGATTTATTTTTTGTTTAACAGATTCAGTCACCTTGAAGCTGTTCTGCTGTTGTGCCTGACTGGGTGTCTTATTTAGTTATGCAAGAATTCTGGCGTCAGAATATTTTCTTCATTGTTTTTTGATATTTCGTGCAGTGTTGTGGATTTAGAGGCAGTTCTGCAGATGTTGTATTGCAGGTATTATATTGCTCCTCACTACCCACTACAAGTGTCCACACTTAAAGGAATTCTTCTGTTTAAACACATAGTGGAATAAAATGGGCAAGGATTACTGGGCTGAAAGTGAAGAATCAAGAAGTACTGAAGTGACAACTTGGTAATGATGATGATAGAACACTGCATCAGTGAGATAAGAAATTGCTCAAACACTTGATCTTAGGAGTTCCTGCTGTGAGGTGCTGATTAATATCTTGCCGTAGCTGGAAGCAGAGGAGGTGGTTGCACACGTGGCCAGAAAAAAACCTGTATTGTGGTAGTTGCATGCTCCATTTTTTTTCTTGTAGCTGTCTGTAAGCACCAGTTCCATCTAGCCCAGGGGATGGTAAGCTTGGCTACAATCATGCGGAGCTGGATGGGGTAACTTGTCTTTCTGCTCTTGTATCACCTTGCAGGGAGGAGGAGTCTAAACCAGAGTACGAACTGATCCTTCCCTTGTTTTCTGCAGGAAAGTTATGTTAAGGAAGTCAGCAATGACAAGGAGAACATGATCCTGATAAACAAGGCAGATTTGCTGAGTGAGGAGCAGCGGGCTGCTTGGGCTCAGTTCTTTGAGAATGAGGGTGTTAAGGTGGTGTTCTGGTCTGCTTTGGCAGAGTGCAAACGACTGGCTGGAGAAGCAAAGGTACTGTAAATGTCCACTTCCAGCTGACTATGTGCTGGCTGCCTCTGATAACTTGCTTTGCAGCTACACTTGTGATGTACTGGAGTACCTTTCTAGGAGAGGCACAGTCCTTGTCTCAGGGAAGGATTATTCTAAGGACCCATGCAGCTGTAAACCAGCATTTTAATGAATGACTTCGAGACAAAAGAGAGGAGAGTAAAATGTTGAATAAAGTGGTGCACCCTTCAGTCACTGTTTGTAGTGACTGCAATTTCTCTTTCAAGGTTAAAATAATACTGAACTAGAATGTAAATTTGTTCCTTGAGGCTGCTGATGAATAGCTACAGAAACGGCCCTTGCAGATCTATTTGCAAATTCGTAATTCATTGGAAGAAATGGAATCCTTTCCAAGAGGGATGCTGTGAGGGATGTGGTTATCCAAACAGAGGATTTTTCTCTCCCATTCTGCCCAGTGGAACAGACTGTGCTGCTGCCTCAAGTTACATGTTATCAGTAAATGCCACGTGCAGGTTTTACTGGGCTCACCTGTTACAGACATCACTATTCAGTTGTGGAATATCCCACAACTCTTTTCAAAAATACCTAATCTGTTCAGCTGGTTTGCAGTTCTTAGATAAAGTATTTTTACAGATTGGTTTAAAAGTGAGACTGAAAGTGTTAGGTCTTTTCTTTTTTGGAAAGAAAAACATCTTTCTTTTTACATGTGAACTGTTTGCAGGGAAGAAATGTAAAGAGTTGACTGAAAGAAAGATTGACATTATTTTAATGAAATATTTAGATCTGAAACAATATGGTTTTGTGTTCTGAACTTTTTGAAAAATTAAGATTCATTCCTATTACTAGGAACACTTGATCATTTTAAAAAAAAATGCTGGGCGCTGCTGCTGCTGTGTGTAAAGATGCTGTGGGTGTGTGCATATTCACAGTTGTGCTTATGGAGAGAAACCTCTAACAACTTCACAATGAAGCTAACAATGCCTCTTAGAATACTTTAATCCTAAGACAGGCTAAGTGTTTCTGCATCCTACTTAAGACCCCTAAAAACCCCATGTGATGTTGTCAGGAGTGAATTGTCAGTCCTTGGGATCTGGCTGATGAAAAGGTGTGTGACTGCGCTGCAGCAACTGCCATCACAGCAAGACTTGGTATTTATTGTCTTTACGTTTCACCTGTGAAATCCTGTTCACACAGGAACTGGAACCTGAAGATGTAGCTGAGGACCTGAGTGGTTCTGAGGATGAAAGCTCCAGTCAAGAAGAGGACAACACAGAACAAGATAGTGCAGAAAGTGCATCCACAGACAGTGCTTTGCAAACTGTAACCCAGGTTCTGCTTAGTGATGATGACAGTAGTGATGAATATGAAGACTGTAAAGATGATGAAGAGGAAGCCTGGCAGACCTGTTCTGAAGATGAAGGTTGGGACAAAGTAAATGCTGTTGTTCCAGAGAGGACAGGAAGCAGGACTGATGGTGCTGCGGTGCAGCATGTAGCGCAGCAGCAGAACAGGAACATCAGGAACTTCGGCCATCTGGTACAGAGAAATGAGCTGCTGGAGATATTCAAAACCATGCACAATGGACCAAGGGTGAAGGATGGGGAAGTAAATGTTGGGCTGGTAAGTTTGACTTTGTGCTTAAATGGAACTTACGTAATCTAAATTTTAATTCCATATGCCTTCCATGGAAAAATCAATCCTGTAGCCTGTCTTCCTGTAAAAGTAAATAAAATTGGCAAGCACAAATCACTGAAGGTTTTGTGCAAAGATTAATTCTGAAGTTCCTGGAGCTCAGTGTTCCTCTCTACTTGCCTTAATTATTTTGTACCTTTTATTAAAGTACTTTTGTGTCAGAGCTCTGCAAGTCTCCTGGCATCACCCTACCTGGTATCACTGTTACCATTCCATTTCTTTGTCATCTAGGTGGGTTACCCTAATGTTGGCAAAAGTTCGACGATCAACACAATCCTTGGAAATAAGAAGGTGTCGGTGTCTGCTACACCAGGCCGTACAAAACACTTTCAGGTATTGCTAACAAAGAACGTTGATCTTTTTATTATTTCCTTTTCCTCAGTGGAAGAGACCTTCATTGTGAACTAGTTACAACCATGCGGACTCACTAAGAACTCTGCCAATCTGAACTCTGCCCAGCGGAGTAGATTTGAGAGGGTTAGCCTTGAAGTATGTAGTTTTGGAACTTTAGTTCTTGCTTCCATACTCTTGATACAGTTTGAGAGTCACTCATAAGAGTTGCTGTGCACTGGGAGATGTTTTCCATCACTGATTTTATTTAGGTAGCTTAGCCCTTCTTTTTCTCAACACCAGTCATGAGGAGAGAACCCCCAGTAAGTCAGTGCTCCTCCAAATAGCTTAAGGTCAAGCTTTCAAACCATCCTTTTTGTCTACAGTCATTGCTGTGAATAAGTCTAGTTATGTTGCCATTTTCATATTGATCAAGCTCTTAATTTTGAAGTAGCAACTTCACTGCTGTCATGAGCACTGTGGGATTTGTACTTGTGCAATCTCCTACCTGCTTCAAAAGGTCGGACATAGTTTAAGCTTTCTGGAATGCTTTCTTCTCTCCCATCAGGTTGGAGAGCTGAAGATCTTGCTGCCCCCATCTGGACACCTTATTTATGAACTTTGAAAGTGCTGCTGTCTTCCACATCAGATTTCCTTAATTCGTTGGCTGGGGCCAGCAGGGCAGATGTCTCTTAGTAGAATTTCTGCTTATTCTCATTTGTATCCATGTTTCATCTATGCATTTCATTTTCTTTGTTCCTTTTCCCTCCATGAACACTGACTTGCCTTGGTGAACTAATTGGTTTTTTATTGTGTAGACCCTGTATGTGGAACCTGGCCTGTGCCTTTGTGATTGTCCTGGTCTGGTGATGCCATCTTTCATCTCTACCAAGGCAGAGATGATTTGTTCTGGAATTCTGCCTATAGACCAGATGAGGGACCATGTCCCACCCATCTCTCTAATATCCTTTGCATGGGGTTTGTGGGAGTGTCTGCAAGCGTTGGATCTGGACTGTGCAATGTAGCATGGCCCAGCCCTGCTAGGGGCATGTGTGCTCGTGTGTCGCGAGTGATGGGGACACACATTGGATAAAACAGCCCTGCTGTGTTGTCTTTCCCCATCTCATTTCATGTTTATCCTGTTGTCAGACTTGTATAATTTTTCTGGTTTGCAGTGAAATCCAAAAGTTGCTCCTATTGTGTGTTCTGGGGGTGACTAGGACTGTGTAGCTGAAAAATCACCAAGTGGTTTCCTTCACTAGCTTACGTTTGCCAGCATATCCCACGAAATGTTTTGGAAGCAACGTATGGAATAAATATCATAAGGCCAAGGGAAGATGAGGATCCAGATCGAAAGCCAACAGCTGAAGAGCTGCTAACGGCATACGGATGTGAGTGATGACCCCTTTAGCACCTATCACCTACGCTGTGTATGTGGTACTGAACACGGCCTTAGGAGAACTTTGTAAAGTTAAGTCTGACTCAGGTTTGTCATGCGTTGAACCTCCCCGTTAGGACTTGGCCTCTTCTCAGGACGGGCTTTTGTTAATGGCTCGTCTCATGTGTGTGTCGCAGTGGCGCTTTGCTGGCTCTGTCCGACAGATGTAGTGATTGTGTTGAGGATGTCAGTGAAATGCCCTACCAGTCTGTGTAGTGTGGTGTGGTGCTCTCATCCTTCTAGATACCTCCTGTCAACTGTGTCTTCAATTAGACTCAATAATGCAGTGAAGTTTTATCTCCCTTCTCTGATTCTCTGATGCAGTTAATCTTCTTTGGCCTGAAAACAAAAAGGAAGATGTCTGGTCTTATCATTCTATTTAGTTTAGGATGCTTCTGTAGCACCTCTACAGTCAGCAATGTTCCCCTTTCCTTCCCGCTTTCCCCAATAGAAGCCTCTTTCTCAAGTAGTGGTTTTTTTTTTTTTTGAGAGAGGATATGCTGTGCAGTTAGGCAGCAGAGAAGAATGTGTCAGTGATCTTATTGTACTGACACAGAATGTACTTTGGATTTGTCTTCCAGATATGAGAGGCTTTATGACAGCTCACGGACAGCCAGACCAGCCAAGATCAGCTCGATATGTGTTAAAAGACTATGTCAGTGTAAGTGCTTCCTGCATCTGGGTTTTCTTTCCTGCTAGGTGAATTGAAGGAGCAGGAGGAAGCGCAGTAAAGTTAATTCTATTTATCTGGATAAAATTAACTTATATTAAAATACTCTATAACTTCGCAGATGTTTTCTTTCCTCTCTGGGTCTCTCTGTGAGGCTTTTTTGTAATAATTGTATCCTGTTGCTTTACAGGGGAAGCTGTTATATTGCCATCCACCTCCTGGAATTGACCCAAAGGATTTTCAGCACCAGCATCAAAGATGCCCAGAGAGCAGAACCGTGCAGGCTACTGCACAGGTGAAGCCTGAGAAGAATACCAAAGCAAAACAAATTGAAAATGTGGTGGACAAAACATTCTTCCACCAGGTAAATTCTGGAGGAGATTTATTTTGGGGTTTTTTACTGCAGCACTGGTGTGTCATAGTTACTGGAAAAAATAGCTTTGAGGGCGGAGGGGTGCTGGGTTGTTAATGGTGTCAGATGCCATTGGCATCTGCATGTAATTTCTATCCAAGAGCACTCTGTTCTTTTTATTATCTCCTAAATCACTGGGAATGTCCTAGGTGACTGAAAGATAGCTAATGAAGTGTGCATAGTTGATTTTTAAAAGGTCAACAAGGTGACCCTCATCATTATGGGCCTAACATCAATCATGAGCAAACAGAAGAATGACTGGGAAGAAAGACAAGGAAGGAGGGTGGTGTGACACAGCAGCCAACCAGTAAAATGGTTTTGGACAAATAGGTCCTTCAAACTAGCTTTCCTTTCTTGAGATGACCTATTTAGGTAACATGATAAGCCAATTGATTTAGTGCTACATGGTTGTTGTGACTCAGAACCTGAAATCAAATGAAAAGAACGCAAAAAACAGATTTAAAAATCTAATTGAGAAATCTCAAAGTGGAAAATAGGAGTGTCTCTGAACTTGTATGCTTCTTGTTAGATCCCACAGAGATCTGTTTTGCCCCTACACTACTGAAAAAAGTGACTTGAAACGTCAAATCTATAACTGATAGGTCTGCATACCCAACAAAGATGGGAACAGGGTGTTTAGCAGTGAAGAGGATGGGTCATTGACAGTGTGATCCATTCTGCCTGGTTAGCAGGATATGAACAGTATTTGTTCAGCTAAAGATAGTCTTGCATTTTGAAAACAAGAACTCAGGCCCTTTTCGAAAACAGTGAGCTGTTTCGGAAAGCTACGACCTGAAAAGAATTTTTGGGATTACCAGACTCTTCCTCTGGCTGCCCAAAGTGCTGGCACAAGCTGTGAGCTCCACAGCGCTACCCACGCTCCAGACTTGAGCAAGTTATTTTAGTCTCTGGCTTTCACAGACGCCAGATGTATTTGCAAAGACAATTCTTTGTGTGCAAAGCGGAGACTGTGAGAATCAATCCTAGCGCCATAGCTAATGTCTGTCAGAACTGGGTGTATCGTCAGTGCTCTGCTTGCAGCAGCAGACGCTGAGGACCTGGTGCAGCAAGGCATGGCTGCGGACACAGCCGGAGCGTGCTGGCCCACTTAGGCTCGGCTGTGTGGTGTGACCTTTCCTGCAGCTCTGGAGCTGGGGCCTGAGCAGGTCTTGATGGGTTTGGGCTTGCCTGTGTCTGTTTTTGTTAACGTATCACAGTTCTTTGTGGTTAAATGTCTTCTTGTCGGTCACTGGTGATGGTGTCTCCTCTTCCAGGAGAATGTTCGTGCCCTGGTGAAAGGGGTCCGGGCTGCCATGGGATACCGGCCTGGCAGCGGCCTCGTGCCTGTGACTGCACCCAATCCTGGGAGTGTGGTAGGGAAGCCCTGGAAAAAACACGGAAACAGAAACAAGAAGGAGAAAATTCGCAGGATCACCAAGCACCTGGAGGCTTAGCTGTGGCACCAGCGTCTGCCCTTCCCAGGGCAGGGACTGCACTTGCCTGCGGGGCTGAACTGAAGGGGAAAAAATGGATAAGCAGGCATTGCTATTTCACCTGGGAGCTCCGTGTTACAGAGTGGCCTGAGCAGGGAGTGAGAGTGGGCTCTGATAGTTGGAGCTCATCCCTTCTGAGAACAAAAGAGACCTGGCTGTTCGTGTTAACTGGAAGCCAGCCCAGATGTTTGACTGCTGCTGAAACATCCTTTCAATGGGAGCAGATGGAGCTGTACGGGAATGTTTTTTCCTTCCACAAAGGATGTGTTTTATAGCTGGGATCAAAGCAAGCCCTGTAAAACTGACTAAAATCTTTAAACAGTTGAATCTCAATGAGTGATGTTTGTTATGTTTTGTTTTGAGACACTATTGCTCATCATTTCTTTTTTTATTAAGCTTGTTTGTTGATTTGACAGAACAGTGTGTTGAAAATGAGGTGCAAGGATCTTTATTGCCATCTTCCTTCTCTGCTACACCAGCCCTGTTCTGTAGAACCTGGTACTGAAACCACTCCCAATCTCCCCGTTTTTGAGCAGAGCACAGCACACTGTGCAAGGAAAATGCTGCTTTTATGTCCTTCCCACTGAGCTGGTATCAGTTGTTTGTGTGACTTACATCGGTATTTTAAAACATCAGCTCTGTGTGACTGGCCAAAAATCTGGTGCTATTTTGTCCTTAAATATATTTGAGATTTTACTTCTTATGTGGTGTCATGTTGTCTCACTGACCTGTTAGACATTAAACTGGTCACAGAAGTGTCATAATAGCAGATTTTAACACGTGCATTAGTATTTGACACTAAAAAGACCATACTTACTTGGGGTCAGGCTTAAGTGAGATTTACACCTTGGTCACCCTGCTGAGAAAATGTTTGTGCACTTGGTCAGTGCTCTTCATTCTTAGTCCAGCATGGGGAGTATTGGTAAAACTGGAAACACTTGCAAAGACAAATTGTGCTTAGTTTTTAGGTGGTGAAGCAGAGTTAACAGATGATGCTGGTCTCTGATACTAAAAAAGGGATTGCTGTCTTGTAATTTTGTCCTTGCCAGGCCTTAAGTATGGATAGAGAGATGAAAGCAACCACTGAGCAAAGCCACAGCAGATGTGGGGCAGGCAACCAAGCTGGTTTTGGCTTCGTGACCCTTTGTCTGAGTGTCCTGGACAGCTGATTTGCTCTGTGTATGCAGGGGGTCCCTGAGAGCAGAGCTCTTGCCTTGGCTTCTGCTTCCCTAGGAGTCCCTGCTCTCAAGTTCTTAATTGCATCACTGGAGGGAAGAGATTTCCCTGCCACTTCCAAAACTAAAGCATAGTTCTACTGAATGAATATGGTCAATGGTATTTTAAGTTGGTGTGCTGTAGCAGAAAGCAGGTTCTCAGGAGAGACTATTTCATCTGGTTCTCTTGGAGAAGATGATTTTTGCCTTTGTTTCCTGAAAAGGTTGTGCCCTAGCCAAAACGGTCTCTGGTCAGACTTCCCCACCTTCCTTGAAGGGGTGGTTTCTGCTTTTGTCCCTTAAAATACTTTAGAGATCTGATAGCTCAGAAATGCCAATTTCTTTTTGTTTTGTCTTTTGTTAAGCTGTTATCTGTCAAACTGAAGTTTCAGGTATCCTTTACTGAAGTTCAAAAAGATTTTTTCTATTCTGTTTCAGAGCATTTTGAATTCTCGGTTCTTATTGCACTTACCTGAGTTGTCATCTTTTGTATGACCCTTTTGTTGGCCCTTTTGTGCCAGCTGGGTCTCTGAGCCTCCTTGCTGGAGAGGCTGTGTCCTGGTGTAGGCCCTTCCAAATCTAGTGAGTAACATCAATCCCCAGGGCCTGAGGCTTGGGATGACCCTGCTTCTTGCTTGCAGAAAGCTTTGGCCACCAGACCTGCCAAACCACCTGCAGTATTTGTGTGAGTGCATGGATGATGTAAATACGACTGAGCAAATAATGTTTGCTCAGGTTTTTTAAATGCAAACAGCTTCTTGCTGTGCTAAAGGACTATTGCCTTGAGAGAAGGAGCATAAACAAGAGTTGTGGACCTAAAGGCTTACTGATATTTTATGCTGCTATTGAGTAGTGGGCAAACTAGGTAACAGGTGAGGATTTTGGTTAAATTAATGCTTTCCTGTGGTGGTTTGGTCCATTACTGAACTGCATCTACCCTGCCCTTGCCGAGGAATGCCAGCCAGGCTGTGCTGGCAGCTCGATGCAGCATGTACGAGTGAGGCAGGCGTGAGGTGACGTGGGGACCACGCTGTTGGCAGGAGCCTGCACAAAGGAGATATTGTGCTCCACCTCAGCCACCTGCGGAATGAGCCTCTGCTGCTGCCGTTGCTTTCAACAGAAGGCAAGTTTCCACTTCTGAGTGCTGTTTTCTTAAAGTGCCTTGTGCATGTAGAGGGAACGTGGAGGCTGCAACCGGCTCCAGTCTGTTTGTTGGGCTCCACATCACTTTCAGCACCCCAGCAGGCTGCCTCCCCTTTTAGAGGGCTTGGCTTTGTAACGCTAAAGCTGAAGGAAGTGAGATTTGTAATGTCACCTGCCATGGACCACAGCATTAGGAGAGCCATGGTGCCCCACAGCAGAGCAGCTCAGGGACTTGAAATCGGTGAGTGCATCCTGGCATCTCCCTCACTTGCTTACCTGCAGTGCTTCCATTTTCACAGATAGACAAATATTGTGCTCTTCCAAAAGAGTAAAAAAATATTGCTCTCCCCCAAAAAAGACCCTGCAAAGCACATTTGATCATAGATGGACAGCCTAGGCAGCTCTGACTTGCAATGGCAAGTCCTGTGTGTGAAGGACAGTCCCAGCCTTCTGGACCTCCAGGGCAGAACTGAGGCTGGTGTTGCACCAGGGAGACCTTGCACTGAAAGTCCTTTTCCCATCTGCAGACCACACAGTGTGGCTGAGCAGGGTCAGGGTCGTGTTTCTCTGATCTCTTCCTGATGTCTCAGCACAAGGGGCTGTGGGATTATGACTTTTGCACTAGGGAGTCCTGCAGTGAGGGGCTGCTGTGTGTGCATCTCACCAGCATTCTGCAGTCACAGCGTGGTCCAAAACCACTTCATTGTTTCTCTGGAGGAGGCTGAAGTCCTCCTCTCCTGCCGTTAGGGGCCGGTCTTTCCAAGGCAGAGCAGCAGGCAGGTGTACCCAGTGCTGCAGTGCTGGGTCCTGTCCTGGGGTTGATCCCTGCAGAGGGGCAGGTCCCCAGGGGCTCCCGCCATGCACACCCCTGCAGTGTGACACACAAACCAGTTGTTCACAACAGCTCTTGCAGGTTGTCCTGAAACACTGTTACAGTTTTAAAGAAAGAAGCAGCCTTTTTTTTTTTTACTCTGCTCATAGCTCCCACCCTGCTCCCGTGAGCTTTATGTCATTGCCTGGTCCCAGCAGGTTCCTCTGCCCCACATCTGTGAGGAGCAGTGTTCTGCTCTGTTACCCCCCTGCGTGGTGGATCTAGTCCAGCTTTTTTTCTGAGGTTGTGTTTGGAGTTGGTTCATTTGTTGTTTGTTGGGGTTTTTGTTAGTTTTGTTTGTTTGTTTTTGTCTTTGGTGGTGGTTTGTTTATTCCATCAAAAATATTGAGGAAAAATATCACTGGGCATTTGGAAGAGAAACACGGAGCAGCTCTCCAGGGCACCTCAGAGAATAATCTCACAGGGTTAAATGCCTGAGGTGCCCAAGACATCTGGGGACACGGAGAGAGGTCAGGGTGAGGACAAGAGGAAAAGAAACTGCTCCTGAGTCAGAGGAACTCTGCCCCGGTGGTTTTTCTTGCTACAGCTATGGGAAAAGCCTCTGTCCCATGGGTGGTGTGAGGGTGGAAGGGCTGGGCTTGCTAGGTGGAGCAGACCTGGGTTTGCACTCCTGGAAACGTCCCTCTCTGATCCCCACCCCTAGTCACTTGGGAGTCATAGCAGTCGAAGCAAAGAAACAGAAACATCGTGAGGTCCCTGACGGGGAGTTCCTGCAGTCCAGCCAGGCCTTTGCTGCCTGCACAGGGAAGCTGGAAACCTCTGCCAACCTCCTTAGTGTCAGCTGGTGCTGGTGAACCAGCCTGAGCTTCCACTAGGGCCTCACAGGGCTTTTAGCAAGAGTTGTCTCTGCTTGGTGGCTCTCGGAACTGGCTGTGCGTGTGGCAGCACAGGGGGATCGCAGGGGAAAGGGATCCTCCCTCTCTTGACACACTCCACATCTCACTCAGCCATCACCCCGTGTGCCCCTGAGCCCCTTCCTCATGTTACCTGGGTGGGGAAGGAAGTGTGTGAGAAAAATGGAAACCAGCGTTGTTCTGCTTTGAGCTTTGCTTGTGTTGTTGTGGAGAAAGGGAGAACCGGATACTTTCTGTTCTCAAGCATGGCCAGTTCCCCTTTCTGGAAGGAGGCAGCACAGGCCCTGTGCTGCCCAGGACTCCCTTGCACCAGCTGTGGCACTGCCTGATCCTCTCTCTGCAGTGAGACTTCGAAGACATGATGGTGTAGTGGAGCAGGCCCAGCCCTGCTGCTCAGCCTGGCTCTATGATATGCCCAGGCACCTTCGGACAACCTGCAGCCCCCTGAGACAGCCCAAGCACCCATCCCTCAGCCAAGCAAGCAGTGAGCAGCACAAGGTACTTCCTTGGAGCTCTGGAAGAGGTGATAAGCCTGGTGTGCCATCACAGACTGCTGTGCCATGCCTGGAGCGCTGCATGGGTGGAGCGGTGACAGCTTCCAGCATCTCCTTTCACCCTTATGCTGCTGCAATGGGGTGTGGGGGTCCCCCTTCCCCACTGCTGTCGGCTGCAGTCCCTGGGACTGAGGCTGTGGGAGAGGTGCAGCCTCATGGCTGGGTTTAAACCCAGCAGTCTCCTTTCAGGTGGGCTAGTGTCTTCTCCAGCACTAGGGATTAGAAGTCCTGGTCATGCTCTGCAGGCTCTGGAATTGAAGCCTGCTGATCTGCCCAGCACAGCAGGAGATGGGGACAGGCCCCACCCTGTCTTCACACTGGTGGCTGCCATGCTTCCCGGTCGTCCTGGACTGCCAAGCAAGCACTGCAAGCCAGGGACCAGCAAGACAAAAACCTACCTGGAAACTTATACACATCTTAAGTGCTGTACGTGGGGGTCTGGCCAATTGCTTGTGGTCTGCCTGGCAGGTACTGTCTGTTCCCATAAAGGAGAGAGCTGCCAATTCCTGTGACGTAGAGGTGAATTTCTTGCCCAGGTATGATTTTGTGCCTCAAAATGTGTGTGGTGCAGAACAGAAGCAGCTGCAGAAATGTGGAGCCCATGCAAAGATCAGGAAGGAGCAGCCAGTTTGCATTCACAGCACCGAGCACATTCAAGTGCCTTGGGCCCTGTGTGCACAGTGAGGCTGCAGCTGCAGTGCAGGGATCCCCAGGACCCTGCAGCCCGCACTGATGGATTTGTTGCACATAAAGCACTGCTTTGTCTCAAGCCTCATCTGCATCTCTCAAATCTGCTGCCCAAGCCCCAGGGAGCTGTGTGGGGAATCCCTCGGTGCCCTGGACACTCAGCTGGAGCAAGAGGATCCAGGATGGCAGTGTGGGGACCTGCCTGGCTGCTCTTCTGCTTCTCTCTGTTTCAGAGCAAAGGGGAAGAGAAGAGCTTCCCACACAGAAGAGGACAACTGGTGGAGAGCACAACTGCGGCCAGTTTGATCCCTGCAGCCAGAGGTTAGCTCTTTGCCCCAGGATGGATGGTGTTGGCTCCTATAAGCAGCACATCACGGGGAGAGTCTTTGCTATAGCCCTGTGCTGATGTGTCTCCCAACAGTCTTTTCTGAGGTGCTGGTGGCTTGTAGCTGTCCTTCCTTCCCAATGACACACATGCTGCCATGGCCTCCAGGCTCTGCTCTGGTTAAATACACTGGAACAAAGAAAGAAACAAGAGACCGTGGTGTTTCAATGCCTTGGTCAAATCTCATCAAGCCATGCTGCCTGGCACTGTCATCGCTCCAGTGGAGCAGCTGCGCTGGCATCTGCCTGGGGCAGTGGAAAATGCCCAGCTCCTTAGGAGGGCGAGGATGGGACCCCAGGCCAGGCAGACCCTGCCGGGTTTGCCTGCAGCAGCAAGAGGAGCCTTTGTGGAGCTCCTGCTGATAAGCATTTGAATTAGTGTTTCCAAAGGCCAGAGCGATTTGCTGAGTGGCAAGGCTCAGAAATCCAGACGCCAGACAATGGAAAGGCTGGAAACATAAAGGAAAGGAAATTCTTCTGCTGTATTGCCTTTCCTATGGCGATAAGATAACCCAAAGTGAAACAAAAGTCTCCGCTGCAGACGGTGGGGTGGGCACCTCAGCTGCTGTAGAAAGCGCAGGAGGATGTCTGCAACGTCTGCGTGAGCCCGGATCTCCGGAGCTGGGCACAGCAGGTGTGCCTGGCCCTGGCATGGGTGTTTGCAGTGCTTTGCAATGAGTCTTGAAGCAACAGGTAACCTGGCCTGCTCCTGCTCCGTCCCACAGGGCCCATCCATGTCCTGCATTTACACCTTGACAAGATAATCTTTAAATACTCTGGAAGAGCTGAGAAAAGTGAGGCCAAAACATTTACTAGTGATATGTAATTATTTGGTATATGAAATCACACAGCTGATGCAAGAACACATTGAAGGGGTTTAGGACTGCTGAGTGGCTGGGGCACAGAGTGACAGGTGGTATCGCATGTCAGAGCAGTGAAGACAAGGACAGATAGTGTGTCCATGCGGGCAGGGCTGGGAGCAGGATTATCTGGTACTAGAGAGGAGGCTGGTTATGGGAGTGTGGAGCTGTGTGGGAGCTGCTAGGGTATGGATGGCAAGTGAATCCATGCTGTGCTGGTGTGTGTGCAGTGCTGAGCATCCCTCGTAGTACCCCGCACTGCGTAGGCTGCGAGGAGCAAGGACAGCAAGTGGTATGCACTGCATCTGAATAAGGAATGACTAAATGAGGTGAGCCTCTGAAGAGATGTCCTGTCACCAGGAGGAGATGAAGGAAAGGAAAGGAAAGGAAAGGAAAGGAAAGGAAAGGAAAGGAAAGGAAAGGAAAGGAAAGGAAAGGAAAGGAAAGGAAAGGAAAGGAAAGGAAAGGAAAGGAAAGGAAAGGAAAGGAAAGGAAGATGAGTGCCTCTGCTGCATCTCAGAGTACAGGGAGCTCTGAAATTAAGATGGCCAGAGAAAAGTTCAGACTACAGCCTGCATGCTTAGAGAAAGCCCAAATTAACTGCGGAAATCATTGTGGGCTATTTTGGGCAGTGAGACTGGGATGAGTGATGAGCGGAGCTTGAGGAAGCGGGTGGGGGCTGTCCCTCTGGCCCAGGAAGCCCCTGGGCTGTGACTGCAGGAGCAGCAGGGTGGGCTGCAGAAGGTCACCCTGCTCTGCTTTGGCCCCAGTGGTGTGTGAGCCCCTGTGCTGCCCCAGGGGCTGCTGTGGTGTTCGGCTGCAGACAGCAGCGGAACGGATGCTGTGCCCGGTGGTCCTGGGGTGGGAGCAGTGAAGGGGCATGGTGGTGTTTGCTCAGGCAGTGAGAAGGGATGTTGCAGGCTGCAGGGAACTGGGCGAAAGGAGAGGCTGCACAGGAGGGTGCTGGGCCTCAGGCACATCACGCGTCACTGTGGTGTGCAGCTCTGCAGCGGCTGCACTTACTCTCTGCCCCAGGGTGCAGTGAGGGGAAATCACTGGTCTCAGCCCTTTCAGGTCCCGACCTGGGTTTTTTTCCCCTTTGGTTTTACTGATGGCCCAGCTGTGGAAAGCAGAGGGCTGAGCTGTAGGCAGACAGGCAGGACGGCAGCAGCTTTGTTCTGATAGTTATGATGCTTGCAGCACCTGGCAGTCTCTCTCTTCATCCTGCCTCGGGAAGCAGGACCTGACAGCAGAGCAGAAAAGGGCACAAAGCACCATAACACTGGGCAGGATTATACATGCAGTGCACTTTGCTGTAACCTCTGCCCACTCCCTTTAGCCCTCACTGGTTTCTTCTGCTGGGGTATTCGGGGAGCTACCACTGGCACCAGCACTTCTGATGGAGATGCTCTGCAGGAGGAGATGGGCTCGTGGGCTGCTCTTGGGCTTCCTGGTGAGGTGACATAAGCTCTTCAGGAGAGGATCCTCTTTGCCCTGGGATGGGGAACAATGTGGTTCCTGTTGCAAATGGTGTTTCAGGGACCGAGTTGTCCTTGGGGTCAGGCCGAGTGCCCCAGGGGCTGGACAGCTGCTGGCTGTGCTGGGTCTCCCATGCTGTGCTGGCACAAAGCCGAGCACCTCTGAAGTGTCCTGCACCGCACTCTGCACCACAGTTGGACAGGATCTGAGCAGACGTTGTGCAAAGCAAAACAAACCCTTCCTCTTGTGAGGGTGGCTCTGCTTCCAGCTGCGGGCCAAAGAGCACAGCCCTGCCAAAGCCTGCTGATAACCATCTGCCCTTGCTCAAGTCCCTGCTCCTGGAGGGTGATGTCACCTTGTCAGCACTTGAAGGCTGCTGATAAACGGATCAATCTAACTCCAACAGCATCCCCACTGGGACTGCAAACACAATGTGCTGGGCGCAGCCACAGTGAGCACAGCCGGGATCTGGGTGCTCTTTCACCTTCGGGAAGGTTGCGGCTGCCCGGACCCCGCACAGCACTGGGTCAGGAACAGCAGTTACCGCGGCATTGCTGTGGCCAGGGTGGGCGCTTACCGAAAATCATGCGCTTACCCCGGCTGCGACAAAGGCAATTTGTCAGTCCCATTTTCCTTTCCCTGATAAGATAGGGCTCGTGGAGTACAATAATGCTTTCCTGAGATACAATTGTGGCTCTTCTACCCGGCACACACATAGGGAAGGCTAATTTTGGCCTTGCCGGGCTGGCCGGGAGTGAGAGGAGGCCTCCGTCTGTGCTGAGGCTGTGGTGCAAAGGCCAGAGCAGCTCCCTGAGCCCCGAGGACCAGGACAGGGCTGAGGGCAGTGGGGTCTCGCTGCCTCCCCGGGGCTGGCATGCTTTCTGCTTCCTGCCATGCTCCTGGAAGGTGCCACAGCTGCTGAAGGAGCTGTCACCACCATGTGGCACGATACTGTAGTCCTGCTGATACCTGGTAAACCCCACCTGGTGCTGGGGTGGCCAGGATCAGCGTTGCTCCCCCTTACCCTTGCAGGCACCCAAGGTGTGTAGCTGTACCCTCACACCCTCTTCGCTCCCATGCTTTGAATGTTACCCTGTCCTACAGGCATCACTGTGATGTGAGGCCAGTGTTCTTGCCCTGGCCAAGGAAAGCTGCCTGTTCTCAGCTGCCTGCACCGTGACTTGCTGGCCAAGCACAGGTAGGAGGGCAACCTCGGCTGTCTGCTGCAAGCCAGGCCTTCCACAGGCAGATCCAGTGCCACCGCAGCCTCAAGAAGAAAGCAGTAAATGACACCATTGACAAAGCCAGACCTTATGAAATCCCAGCCCCCCTGGGAACCAGACCTTTTAAATAATATATATAATATTTGTAGGTGCTGGATCTGGCCTTCCTTGGGAGGGTAATGAGCAACACACCCCTTTGGTGGAGCCGATGTTTCCATTTTGGCATATTGCTTGGGATGCACTTTCTGCACAGTTTGAAATCTGAGCATAATACTATCTTCATGAACCACATTCACCAGTCTGATAATGTGACCCGACAAAAGGTCAATGGAAAAGTTAATATAATTTATTGGTTGATTTAAAAAAAAAATCTAATCATCTGTTTTTCCTTTTTCCTGACCCCCCACCCGCACCCAGCGCCCTGCTGACATTTTCCAGCCATTCCCAAAACAATGGCCAGGGTGGGAAAGCTTTGAGCAGGGGCAGCTTTGGAGGAGGCTTTTCCTGAGGGGCTGCAGCTGCATCTGTCTGCTCAGCTCCCCCTCCTCAAGAGGTGTGCAGGGACAGGGCTGGCACCAGGTCAGGCTTGGGCTGACCTAGCAGCTTCAGTGTGATTGCTGGGTGTCCTCTGCTTCACAGGGTGACTTGAGCTCACCTGCTTCGAGCTCAAAGAGGGACTTTCACATCTGCTGTTTTTGTAGCCGTGAACAGGAGGGAAGGAGGGTACAGCCAGGTCCCCAGATGTCAGGCACAGCTGATGGTGCTGTGTGGCCACATATCTTGGATGAAGCTCTCAAGGGCCCCAAGAAAATCCTCTCCATGGAGACAGCCCTTTGGGGAGGTCTCCATCAGCACATGCCTGTCAGGAAGGCTGCAGGAAGCCCAGAGAGGTGTGGAGGTGTGTGGACATGCGTGTGTTCGTTTGCACACCTGTGTGAGCAGGTGGGACATGCTGTCACACAAGCACCCCTCTTTCTTGTGTAGTCTTCCCTTGAGTTTCCCAGCCACCGAGAGCATGTTGCTGCTTGCTCAGCCCTGGGCAGGTGCTTGAAAGCTGCTTCACCCTGTAACTACTCAGCAACCACTTGTCTCTTCCTGCCCCGGAGCCCACGCTGTCTGCAGAGCCCCAAGAGGTGTCTGGAGCAATCAAGCAGCCAGATGGTTGTCAGGGCATGACCTGTCCTGAGGAGGCAGATGATCTTGCTTCATTAGGGTGGAGTTACCAAAGTAATTAGTTGTTTCTTATGTTAATACCTTACAGATTCAAAAGGAAGGACCCCAGAGGGCAAGGGATGGTGGAAAAGATCCAGCAGCTTCTCATTCAGCACCAGCTGCTGCTTAGAAGTGGTGGCTTTGGAGCTGCTACCTTGCTGAGCTGTGGGAGGGAGAGCATGGGGAAATCATCTTCTGGCAGGGGCTGGAGGAAGGAGAAATCTTAGAGCTGCCCATTTCTGTCAGTGTGCAGCACTGCTGAGATATGTCACGGTGCTATTGTGGCTGGGTGTGGAAAACTCTGTCTCCTGTCACCAAGTGACTGTCCTCCCTGGCTTCTTTGCGGTACTGTCTTCAGGCCCAGCTGTTGCCAAGCAATGGCTGGAAAGATGGAGGAAGCCCAAACAGTATGGCTTGGAAAGCAGAGGGCAAAGGAACACCAGGTAACTTCTCGAGTCTGTAGTTTCAGAACAGCAAAATAAGCTTCAAATGTGATCTTGCCTTGTGTTTTGTCAAGCTGGTTTGTGCACATTTGTGCATGGGGCTGGCTGTAGCCTGGGGTTTCCAGTCGTGCAGCTCTGCCTGCTGCCCACCCTGCCTGGCGCTCTGAGGTGCTGATGCCCACCAGCAAACCCAGCTTCCTCGACCTGGGGGAACTGGGCTCCCACACTGGGGATGCTCAGGAAGGGAGAACTGGAGGCAGAACCCCCAGGCCTGGGCTCCATGGCAGGTAGTCCTGGATTTCTCCAGGCCTTTTGCAAGCAGGAGCCTTTGGCTGCTGCTGTGCCCAGCAGTGCAGGGTGCAGGTACCTCGAGGCAAGGCCAACAGCAGCCACCCCTTGTGCAGGGCTGCCTGCGTCTTGTCACTCTGCAGCGACCAGGCTGTGCTGCTTGTGTCCCCAAAGCTTTCTGCCTGCCCTAGAGACTGCTTTTCAGTGTTTTATGGATAAGCCAATCTTCTCTGGCCCTTGCAAAAGACATTCTCTGCCCATCAGCACATTTACCTCCTGTTCTGTTCCAGCTGGTGCTGGGCCATGCAGACTGGGCACGCTGGTCCTGGTGGCAGCGATGCCGCCGGTCTGTGGGGCAAGCAGAGAGCCCCCAAGGCGTCAGAAGGCATTGCAGAAGCATAGCTTCTCCGACTGTAATAAACTTGTGGACTTTGCCCATTTAGCTGAAATAAAGGAGATGAAAAAGTTATTAATGAGGATGACTGATGGCGGGCCAAATAACCAGACAGTGTAACCTGCTCAGCCTCCTTCTCCAAGGCGCCATGCCAAGGAGATACACACAGA